>NC_063213.1:77556934-78167243 GCF_020740725.1 Corvus hawaiiensis | reverse complement strand
GAGGTCAGGAAATGAGAGAGTTTAGGAAAGCAAGAGGGTGCCAACATATTACAGCCAAAATTATAGTGTTATTTAAGTTGTTTTTTTCTGACACAGACTCCAGTGGAACTGAGATTCCATTCCTGGATATCACTACCATAACTGATTAACTACAGATAGATTTCCAGATTTGTCAGATACCCACTCACATCGAACACACTGTTATGCATATGATCCCTATTTCCATGTGGTATCTACTGTCCTTAGAGTACTCTATGTGCCCGCATTTTTACAAGACTCCTTCAGCCTATGAAGCTTTGCCTGTTCAATTTGATATGGATGGAACTGGATGGCAGAGGAGTGAAGGAAAGCAAAGCCCAAAGGTCAAAAACAAAACCTAAGGAAAGATTGTTCTATCAGTCCCTCAGCAAGCCCACGAGTTGCCATCCGGTTTTTAGCAGACTGCTTAGCACCTCCTAAGACAGATGGCTGCAAAAGTGTTTGGTTAGACTTAAAGTTTTCTTTAAAGTATAGCCAGTCTCAAGCATGAACTTTCTGTTCTGTTTGGTAAATGTCCTCTGTGTTTCAAAAAATCCAGGCTTCTTCTAAGGAACAGAATTCTGCAAGCAAATGTTTTTCCCCTCATGAAGAAAAGCCAGGGCTTTAGTGTTCCTCAGGTAGTATCCAGAATTGATTTAACCTTAAGCCTCCCTTGCTCTGTCTGAATGATAACTTTTGATTTTCACTTGAGAAGTAAAAAAAAGAAAAAAAGAAAAAAGAAACAAAATGTGATTGAGTGCTTGATAGTTATGTAGGTTATTTCATACCACTATATTAGGATGTGACTTTTAATCCTTATGATTTTATTGTATTAAAATACAAGGATGACAAGTTGCCATATGCACTGAAGATTCAGTAAATGAAATACCAGTGCATGCTGCTCTGTGCCACTCAGTGATGTAAATGTTGAGCACAAAATTCTCCCCTTCACATGATGAAGATGCAATCCCTCTGTGTTGATACAGTTATGGTGCAGCTGAGGAGACAGGCTGTGTATAACATTTGGGATTGAGGAACTTAGAGAAGGCTGCTGAACTGTGTTGGGAATAAATGGGCTGGTAATGTTTAGCTCAGAAGTAGAAGCGGGAGGCTAAAATCCCTATAACTCCTTCCTAAATTTTCTTGTCCAGTAAAGGTACATCAGCCTGCAAGACCTCAAACATGAGAAAATGAAGAATAAATTAATATCATATTACCTAGGTTTGCTCTTAAACGCTCCTGAGATCAGCACCAGACAACTGCCATATCCTTTCCCAAAAGAGCAGCAGACTTCAGCAAATCTATAACGTAGAACTTAACTCTCTGTTCCTTTCCCACAATTTTTTTATCTTAAAGTGACTGAAAGCCATAAACTATGCCTGAAGAATGTGATCTTAGTAAGAGTTCAAAGAATTTAATAGAATTTTCAAGAATCTGAATCTGAAAAATTACAAGAATATTTTTCCATCCTCTTGCTATATTCTTGCTATTTTTGTAGTCCTGAAGTTAATAGAAACAACCCACTTGATGTATTCATTGTGAAGCTCACACTCAGTACACTTGGGTACAATTAATACTCAGAATTACCACTGCCAGAAGACACATATCAAATAATAAAGAACAGTATGTGCAAGATGTGATGTCTCTGCTTGCACAGAAACTTCTTCACTGGATTGAGCCATTCCTGCTGTCTCTGAGGAGAGATGAAATTTAACCTGTGCCAAATACCAGAGAGGACTACTTTAGCTTTTTAAGGTGAATATCAAATACATCTTAAGATGCAGACTGTCTGAATCAAACCAGAAGCAATGATCTTTTTCTTCCTGCATGTCTGGATCACTGTCAGTGTTAAGTGAATTAAATGCATAATTTATTAAATGGTCTCTCTGAGCACTGAAATCTGTCAGAACTTAAACAGATTCAGTTTGCCATCATTATTTTATAAGGAGAGGTTAATTTTAATTATTTTCTTCCTTTTTCTCTTCAATGCTGTCCACAGGATAATTTTTACAGCCATTCTTCAACTGTTCTTTTATAAGGGGAAACTGAAGTGTGTTTTATTCCCAGGACACAAGATCCAGGTTTTACCAGTCCTACCTCATAAGCACTTGAGGCAAGAACTCCCAAACATTTTGTGAGTGTCCTGTATTGATTATCTTATTGGTAAATGGCTATGTGCTGAAGGATGAGGTTCAGAATTTATCCCAAATCCTTACTCTATCCAATTCTCAAAATCAAATGATAGTGCTACTCCAAGTCAAAAAAGGAAAGTTCAGAGGAAAAACTCTTGCAAAGCTGTAGGTTTCACACTAAGCGCTACTGACACTGACAGTGACAGCATTCAAGAAAATCTGAAGATGGTACAATGCACTGAGCCACAAATCGTTTTGATGTAAACAACCCTTCCAGGAGACAAGTACTGCTCTTACTGTTAGCAAGAACATTAAGATAAATATTTATTGCTGGTTTTAACTTCTCTGAGATTACTTTGGTCTTGCTGTCATGTAGGTAGTCTTTCTTTCCCAGAGAGGACTCCCTGTACCTTTGGCATGTGTCTTGGTTTGAGACAAATTTGGAGGAAACGTCTGAAATGAACATCCCCTCTAATAGAAGGCAGACTTCAGCAGCCCCTTCTCCACCAGGTTCAGAAAGAAATTCCTTGAAGGAAGTGAAAAAAACTATTTATTTAACAAGCAAAGTGCACGCAGGCACGGAAAAAAGAATGAATAATGTAAATGTAAAATAATAAAATCTCTCACTGTGAAGAAGACCTAGGAAGATTCAGAGCTCTTTGTAGGTGTGGTTCTGCCCTCTCCAGAGCTGGGGTGTGGCATGGGCCCCTCTGGGCCACGGTGTAGGGCCTCCCGGTGATGTTCTGGTGTTGCTGAACACCAGAAGAAAAGAAGAAGCCAAAGTTCCAAGGCCAAATTTTCTCGCCTCAGCTAGCAGGCTAGCTAAAAAGCAAAGAATTTAGCTCTCTGTCTCTCTCCTGAGAAACAGAGCCAAAGACTGGGTAAAGCAGGAAGGTGTTTTCCTCGGCTCTGTAGCAGCCAGGAGTGCAGGGGAGTGTGTGTGTCCTTGAACACAAAACCGCTCTGAAGAATTCACCTGGCTTCTCTCACCCCTCTCCTGAAACAGCTTAAAGACACAGGAAGGCACAGGATTCATGTCTGGCACAGGGCAGACAGTAGGGAATACAGTATCATACAGTCATCCCAGGACAGCATGCTGGGGTCACCTGGCAAGAGAAAAAGAGGGAGGAACACTAATTCACTCAGTGGGGACACCCAGGAGAGCTGACACTGCCTTCCCTTGCTGAAATCCATCTTCCTCCTGTTGGTCTTTTGCCACCTCATCTGTTAGAAAGCAAAATTATGAGCTCAGATCATTCACCTATTTTCGAATGTCTTAAAGAAAGAAATATATTTTTGATGTTTAATACAGATGGTGAAAACAGGCAGCTGGTTTGAAATTGTCTTAAGGTTCTTGTGCAAGTTCTAGATTTAAAGGGTATACACACACCCGTAGACCATTCTTTCTAAAGAACAAGAGGATCCCATACACATTTCAAGATAAAACTATTCTATATATGAAAAATGTATGTGAAGAGGAAACATAAATGTGAAAATATTTGGTGTAAAGTTGGTAGATTGCAGAGCTCAGTGTTCCTCAGCACATTTTAAAGAAAAAGTCTTAAAGGTGGAAAGAACAAAGAGCAGAGGAAGGAAGACTGAGGGCTGAGGAAGGTGCCTTCAGAGGCTATGTCTTTCTTTCTTCCTTTAGGCTTCTATATGACCTTCTTCCATCATCTGCAACACTTCTAACCATACTTATTAGTTGGACAGAGACAGTTCTACAGAGTGGGCAAAAAATGTACCTTGTAACATCTACTTGCTCCTCTGAAGCTCTGTAAATCCCTCTAAGGACAGCCCCTCACCCCCAACTTCACAGATGAAGAAATTAATCTTGAAGGTGAGTAGTTTTTATGACTGAAGCCACATTACCTTTCTTTGCCATTTAGAAGAGATACATATTCTGCTCCTGTTGCAAAAACCCTGCCTTTAATGTTTCGTTCTTCTTAATATGATGAGAACAAAATTTTAGTTTTTTTACCATATTGTTATCATATTAAAAAAAAATCTCTACTACCATTTTTTGGTTTTTTTTTTTTTTTTCCCCCAAAGAGATGCAACTCTCTTCTCCTACACTCCTGCCCCCTTATAAACACCAAGACACTATCTGGCATTTTGCTGAGAGGGAGCTTTTCTTTCTTCCAAGGGTAGGAGGAAAGCAGAGTTATGGGATTTCTTTTTATGTTGTTAAAACCAGAAATATAATGAACTTTGGAAAAACCTAACAACCTTCACACTTGAAGATGAAAGCATTTTAGCCTTATAACAGATTGACAATTATATAGAAAGAGTAAAACAATATCACCAGGTTATATTTAATTGGCTAACATGTAGTATGCATGCATAAATAGTAAATAAACAAAAAAATGTATTGATATGAAGTGATTTTTTATTTAGGCAAATCGTAACTATTTAGATCCTGTTTAATTTCTCTACAGAGGATAGCATCATATTTTCTGATCCTGTAGATCAAATTGAAGAAATTTATTTTCAATAGACAAATAAATAACACCTGACCAACAAAGTACATGTAATAGCTCCTACAAACAAATAGCCATACAAAATATAACATTTATACTGGACCCAGTCCTATCTCAATAAGAGTGGAAAATTTTTTTTTTTTTTGTGATAAGCATTTTTATGTCATTAGGCATACAACTCTACCACCATCTTCACATTTATGCTCTAGATGCAGGCAAATGCTCTTACAGTGCTTAATTAGAATCACAGCTGTAAAGTGATGGACTATCCAAAAGTACAATTACTCTTAGAGCTAGAGGCTACTGTAGCCCATAAAATTTGCATCCAGGCTCTGTAGCTATTAATGAAGCTCCTGATTACCCATATTCTGCATTTTTTTTTGTGAGAAGCTGACTGCAGCAGGAATCACATCTTAGCATCTCTCTTTTGCTCGTTCATCCTATTCCAAAGTTCCTTCCTTCTACCCCCTCCACTCCTGTCAGTTTGCAAAACACAAAGCCTATTGCAGTTTTGTTCAAACAAGTTCAACCATCTTTTCAGACATAGTGTTACCATGTGTCTTGAGGTGACTTTATGATGTGTATCCCATGTTGCTGCCCTATGCCCAGAAATTAATTTTGTGCCTTTCTATGCCTCTAAACTGAGCCTGAGAGGGGGAAGGAAAAACTGAGCAAAACTTTTTCAAAGCAGTTTGCAGCTTGTTCAAGGTCACACAGAGATAGTAGTTTGTTTTTTTTTTCCAGCGAGGAAGCACCCGGCTTGCTGCTTTCCAGTCAATTTTTGGCCAGTTGTTTGGTTTCTTTTTCTCCGGAGAAAGACTGAGAGTTGAACCTTTTTTTTCCTTCCCTGGAATTTCGGATTTTCTCCCTTTTCTGCTGGACTGCTTCAACAGCAGAGCACATTGGGAGGACTTTCCACTGAGCGCAGAGGGCCTGGCCCTGGGCCAAGCCCCAGCTCCAAGGAGAGCTAAGGGAAGACTCTAACACTTTCCAGGTTTTTCCTCCACAGCGAAAGATTTTATTATTTAGCATTATTTTCCTTTCCTGTGTAAATAAATAGTTTTATCTCTTTCACTTTCCTTCAAGGAAAATTTATTTTTCCTGAACCTGATGGGAGAGGGGTGGTTGTACCTTCCCTCAGAGGATATATTTCTAAATTTGGCCAAACCGGAATACCATGATAATTGTCTGATATCATTATGGAAATGCAAATGCTATTATTCATTACTACTAAGAGCGTCTTGTTGAACATGAGTAACTTTTGTTACTTTTCAGTTTGAAAAAGTTATTCACAACACGGTTTAAATATTAGCAGTCTACTTCCAAGAATAATGGGAGTATCAAATTAAAAATGAACCCTCTCTACCAGCTTAATTAAGCAAATCATGCTTGCTGATTTTCTTCTCCACTTCAGAGGAGACCACAGTTGTCTTGCTTATTTCACTGCTAGCAGCTATCCTTACATATCCCGAATAGTACTACTTCAGTGAGATTGTCTCCAGCATACCACACCGTGCTCTGATATCAGGTCCATCACATAACACAATACAGCACAACATAATTCAACTACATTTACTGATTCTTTAGTAATTGCAGATGTATGAGTATAGATACTATTACTGCCCATCTGTTACCACGTTGGTCACATGCCTGCCCTCTCCACTTTAGATGCACAGCCCTGCACTGCCAAACTTGAGTGATACTTGCAATCACTTGCTTCTGTTAAATCAAACATCTAGAGCAATGCTGCTGAAACCACTGAGAAAAAGGAAACACCATGGCAGTTTCCTTTGACTATGACTTTTTTAACTTTTAATTATTTTAAGCTTAACAGAAAGGTTTAATTATTGCTAGCTCCCTGCCCATCTGCAGGACTGCTTTTGCTACCCATTTATATAGCATTGCTGAGGCAACTGTAATTCTTCACCTAGGAAAGTTATGTATGTTTAGTTTCTCTTTGTGCAAATAAACAGTAGAAAACAAGAAACCGACTCACTGAAGCCCTATGCAAGTCACATGTATTAGTGTCCCCTGCATGACTTTAAGGTAGTGTCAAAAGAGAGATCTTTCCATCTCCAGAAGGAACATTTCTGCGTGTATTAGGATGACCTAGTAAATCTCCTCTCCCTGCAGACCATCTGATTCTTCCTATTAACTTCCCATTTATTTATAACGTTGACTAACAAAAGTTTTCTTGTGGATGTTTTCCATGACAAAGACACTGATTAAGAACATGAGAGGATGGATCAAGCAGCATATGCTTATAGTCGTTTAGAAGATACCAACTGAAGGCAGCAAAACCATGGTTGAGTGGGGCAAACTTTATTCTGAAAATTCTGTGAATGTAACAGAGCACTAAGTCAATCATAGCCTTTGAAAGAATGGTACAATTTCCCAGATATCATATCTTATGTTACTATTACATTGAAAAATTTTGCATCATTAACTATAGACAACATAGACAAGAAAATTTAGTATTAATCGTGGCAGACATCTGTAGAAAATGAAATTTGAAATACAAAGCATTAAATTTTATATTAATCATGGCAGATATCTGTAGAAAATGAAATTTGAAATGCCAAGCATTATCCTAAGAAATCTGCTCAAGAAGCCCTCCAAACAAGAAATAGTACTTTACTGCACAATTTCTATGAGGGATAAAATAGTAATTAGTCCGCCCTATTGTCACATAGCCGAAAATCTGAAAAATTAGCCATCAGCAATTGAAGTAATTATTAACAAAAACAATTAATGTAGTCTCCTACAAATGATCCCCTGAACTTCCTGTGGTATTACCATTAGATGTACACTGACAACCTGAAAAACTGTATTAAATGAAGACAAAAAATTGTCACATTACATGGTAAAATTACAGAGTAACTGAATCTCCATCCAGTGGACCAGTTTAGCTGTTTTAATCACATTTAAATAAATTAATGAGATTTTCACTGTCAGTCAGTGTTTCTATAAAAAGAGTCAGAAAGAATTACAAGAAACTACAAAATTCAGACAGTTATGTATTTCAAAAGCACAATAATTCAAAACATCTATTTTTGGAGTGTGAAGTGGTTATCTTCTATGTAATACGAATTCCATAATTAAAAATGAAGATATTACACAATTAATTCTCCTTTACATTTTTCTTGCTAATGTGTTTATTTAGCCCAACAAAAACATTTTTGATGTTTAAAAAACTGAATAATAAAAAAAAAATTAAAAATCGGTGTATACCCTTTAAGATACAGCAATGAATTTCAACATCAAGTAAAGCAATAATACTGGAATGAATTTTAATAGACATTGATCCAATAAACAGCAGCATTCTGTGTTCTGGATGCAGTGCCACAACTGCAAAATCAAGGACTAGATGTGAAATATGCTTTTAAGTTTCCACATATTAAACCTATGGAATGCTCCTCAGAGATACCAGAATATGAAGCTGTGCCTAGTGAAATCTGAACTTCAAATAGGAATTGAGCCATTTCAATGCTCAGAGCTCTAAGGCAGCACCACAGTCTATCAATTTTCAACTCAGAAAACTAAATGCCTGCTCCAATCTAAGAAAATACTGAAATAAATTCAAAGCAGCAATTTTGTAATTGAGATAAAATATACTGATTATCACTCTAAGCTGTCATTTAGCAGCTTAACATACATGGTCAAGATTTAGTAGAGTTCTTTCCTGACAGTCCATAATCACATAGAGGAATTTTTTTCTGGCAAGGAAGCTCCTATCCTTGGGCTGTTTCTGCTGCTGTTGGGTGGTTTCTGCTATTCTGTTCTCTCTCTGTTTTTGCATAACACCCAACAGACACTATCTGAACCACCGTTACCTAGTCTTCAGAAATAATCAAGGAAAAAAGAACAAAGAGGGGTGGGGAAGGGCAGGGGAAGGGTCATATGTTTCAATCTGTTTTCTCTTCAGACTTTTAAACCATCCCATTGTGGTGCCAGAGAAATATCAATGCCAACAGTGAGGAAAGCAACACAAGAATGAGACAAGGGAATAATAAACCACTCTTTTTCAGCAACATCCCAGTACTGTGAAAGTACACCAGAGAACGTTCAAGTACCAAGAGGGACATAAAGAGTAAGTGTTAAGAACTCTTTCATGTTAATTCCATGCTTTCAGTATTTCATTTTGCCATATTTTGTTGTATATTTCTTTAATTTTTAATCACCAGACTGCCATATCTTTGGATTGGTAATTTAATTTCAAATAATCACAGTCTTAAAAACATAAAATTATCTATATTACTGTTTAATTACTTCATGCTAAGTAAATTTTAAGTACTCTGAGTATCAAGACACAAGTACAACTGGCTTGAAGATCTTGTATTATAGTGCTTTATATGAAGCTAGATATGTCAATACTTCATTTTCCCTACTATCTGATTGACATGACATACAAAGGAGAAAAAATTTCATAGTAAATAAGATGAAGCAATTGCCTTTTAAGAAAACAGTGAACAAGCTATGACTCTTCAGCTTGCCAGGACTTGAGAGGGGCACAACCAGGGTTTACTGACTCTTACAGTGGAAAGTCAAACACACAGCTTTTATTTATCCCATCCTTACAAAACCAAAGTACATGGTGCCTGACAAACTGGTTGAAGATTGCTTAAAGAAAGGGAAGAATGTACCACTCTACACAGCAGACACAGAATGACTGAAACGTGGAGCTGCAGAAGGCCCTGATTGAAAGCTGTATTTTCACGCTCAGAAGAGGATCTGTCCAACAGAACTGGCAGGTGAAATCAACAAGTGTTAATACTGGGAGAAGACTGGCCCACAGCAAGTGGCCGAGTTCACCTGCCTTCCCCTCTTCCCTTTTGAATATCTTCTCCTACCATCACTAGGAGAGAGGTGGTGCAGGAGAGCATTTAGGGACTTCCAGCTTGTCATGGTCCCATCCTTAGAAGGCAAAGCTCTGGGGTGAAAGGAGCACTGCTCTGACAAATCACAAAAATCCAGCCTTCTCATCTTGTCTGCAGTGCTTGCCACAGCATTGAATTACTCTTTAATTGTTAGTTTTCCATAATGCTTGAATTATTTTAGATGTGACAGAGCAAAGGAAAAGATTGCTTTATTTATTTTTATGTCAAAGAGAAAATTTAAACTTTTCATTGCAAAGTTGAGAGCACATCTGCATGATTTGTTTCCTATTTGCATTAATTTAAATAATTTTCTACTTTCATTCAGTGATAAGACAATTATACAGACTGATAAATTATGGACTGTTATAACTCTGTTTTTCACTGCAGCACCATGCCCTGAACCGATATTCTCCTCCACTGCTTTAAGATAAGATAGGTCCTTCTAAAATACAAACCTAGAATACTATTTCTGTTTTCAGACAGATACAATTTACTTATCTTTCAAAGTTGATATATATTCTTGTACAGTACTATTCATTCACCAGTGGTTTTCTCGTAGACCGTGATAAGATGGAAAATATTTATAAGTTTACAGAATTGATCTGCCTATTTATATATGTGCGACTTTTTAATGAAAAATTGTCTGTATTTGTTTTGTGGGACAGCATAGGCTGTTATATTACAGAGTGGAGTACTTTAAAATTACAGATACCTGTCCACTACTAAATTTAAAATGCCATTGAAGAAATTGATTTGGTAAAACTCCCAGATGAGTTAGTAGGTAATCCTAGTTGTTAAAAGAAAGTATTTTCTCCTTCTAATTTTTCTCCTAGGAGTGATTCAATAAGCATTCAAAGATAATGTGTAAGATCCATTCTGATCCAAACGCATTCTTCCAAATTCCTTCCATCTACAAACACAGAGGTGTCAAATCTTCTTTCCACAGGATACTTTTCTTGGTCTTCCACAAATACTCAGAAATGGTAATGCTGTTTTCTATAGGCATGTTTGTTATTTTTCTCAGTTAGAATAACTGATTTTATTTTTTTTAAAGCCAGGTATTTGTCAAAGGTTAGCAGAATACAGAAAGTTTAAAGTGTTACAAAAAAATCTTCTTAGAAGGATTCTAATACTTTTTTACCACTTAGTTTGTCTACAAAATTCTTAACAACTTAGCAACCTGACCATAGGGACTGAAACAGGGTGCTTTACTGCAGAAGTCACACCTATAAATGTGTTTTATTCTGACAAAAAAAGATGAGGAAAGGTGAAAGAATTTGTTTCATCATGTTTTTCCTCTAAGTCCTAATGCTTAAAATATCTTCCTAAGGAGAACACAGCTAAATTTTTGTTTCTTAGAAGGAGTACTGCACATTGATTGTCTGTATCTTTTTCAATTTACAATATATTACAAAAGTGAGAATTCTGAAACATGACTTATGTTCATTGCAACAATAGAACATGTTTTTGTGCAGTAATTGCCTCGTTTGACAATAATTTAAATCTTTAATGCAATTTCATAAGGAACATTTGGCTCAGCAATATGAATGTAGACCAGACAGAATAACCAGTAGTAGAGCAGGAACTTATTCCCCAGTAATATTTCTAAGGACAATCTATTTCCAAATCTGCATTAACTCAAGGACTCTACCATAGGTTAAGAATTATTTCTGTAGCTAATCCTTGACACTGTTTTAGAGAGTACACTTCTTGCATGAGTTGCAACATGCAAATTTCTATGAAACCATAGAAACCATGACAATCAAACTGTGTCATAAATAGTACTCATGAGATGGATGTCATCACCATAAATGATAGCTGAACATTTGAACCTTCTTTCTGTATATATTTTCTTTTCCCCCGTCTTTGTTCTGCAGTGAATTGTAGTGTTCAAGAAAATAAGCTGGGAAACCATGAAGCTCAAAGATAGTCTAGAAGATATAACTGAAGCAGACCGTATTCTTTTACATAAGGTTAACTGATATAGAAAAATCTATCTCCCTTGCTCTATGTCCCAAGAAAACAACACCAATAGCTGCATAGTAGAAATGGAGGCATTCATATCTGTCTTGAATCTCCTTAGTCTGCAGGAGAGGGTGAAGGTAAGAAGGGAAAGGAGGGAATGGGGAGGGAAAGGAGAGAGCAACATACAGCACAACACAATATAAAGAAAAAAACAATGAAACAAAAATATACTAGCAAGTTCAGCAACATGACTGACTATACAGCAGATGTGCTGATTCAACTGCACTTGTTTTAAACAAAATTAAAAAATAAAATTGCCAAAAGACACTAAATTATAATCCCACATGTTTAAAAAAATCACGGAAAACAGGTTTATTACCACCACTATCACAGTTTAATAATATGCTTAAAGATGTCCAAAATATTTATATACAAACATCAAAATAAAGTAGGGCTTTTTATCAACTAATTACCAACAAAATTGCCTCAAACCCCTGCAGACTTTTGGTTCCTTCTGAATAATTAAAAAAATACATGCTAGTAATCTGACACAGTTAATGGCATAAAAATAAATATGTTCAAAATTTTATAACATTTTTCTGAATATTTCAATAAAACTAAGAGCACTGACTTCTGATGTACCAGCCTAAGTCTGTTCTTGCTGAGCTCTAAAGGCAAGTATTTGATATCCATCAATGTAGTGATTCTGATTATCAAAGAAATTTAAAACACCCTAAAGGAGATCAGAAGAACTACTGTCAATGGCATTTCTTTAAACTTGTATTGATGTAACAGGATTAATAAGTAATCCTTGGGGATATGATCACACCAGCCATCTTTCACAAAAAAGTATCTTACATGACGCAATAAGCATGTATCTAACACCATCTGAGAGGACTGAAGTGCCCATTACTGTCAATTTTCTTCCACCTCTCCTGCCCAAATCACAAAACTAATTTCTAAGAAATTATTGGTAAAATACAGTCTCCTGCAATGACAGTCTTTCTCCCATGAAATTATATGAGTATGTCAGAAAACAGCATCCTGCATGCTTGAATGTTTGACGCCAGGAGCAATCCATGCCTTCACTGCTGTCTTCTGATTCACAAAGCTGTGTCAGTTCACATCCTGTGATAAATTTCACTTGTAAATCTATGGCTGAATACACAACATGTTTTGTATGATTGGTTTACATTTCCCCATCATCCTCTTGCTGTAGGGATCTCTGTGAAAACTCCTTTCTCCATCAGAGGACTGAAATATTTCATTGCAATCAGTGCAGGTGCCTGAAGGCACCAAGAGGCCTTAATTGTCCAGACCTGCCTCACCAGCGACCCTCATTCGTGCACCCATTCCCTTGGATCTGGGGACATCTAGACCAGGACTGAGCCAGGTGCACTTCTCAGAGGTACAACTCTTCCCAGTCCTGCTCCTGGCTGTTCCTTCACTGTCATTAGGATTTCCCAGACTAACTTCTGGTCTGACTTGCTACCTCACCTTTTTCTGGATTGCTGACTGCTGGATGGTCCTTCCTGTCCAGCAGTGAGGATTCACTCCCAGATTCCCCACTCCTGTGGACCAGCCCCAAAACCCATATTGGAGCAACATGGAGGTAGCTGTCCCTCCAGTAAATACAGTCTTATTACCCATCTCATTAATGTGACCTTTCTTGATTTTGAGATCCTTATTCACTGTTACATGTGAAAAAAACCCAAAAAACCAAAAACCTTTCAGGAAAAGAAAGAAAAATATACATTATTTTTGAAGTCTTTGATTTGTTAAAATGAGCTTTTCATCCTCACTTTACATAAAATATTGATGACAGTATATGAAAGCAAAATACGATCTTTAAGCTCTTTGAAATTGCAAAAGAGATTTTAAGTTATTTTTACATAAATCCAAAATGAAAAGGAATTGTAAGTTATTAGTGACCTTGTGCAAATGTGCATTAAAAGGCTTTCGTGCAAACTGCATAGAAATTACAAAGAATTATATCATCTTAGAACTTTTATATGTGAGCATGTTTATGGATAGCTTAAGAATGTCTATATTCTACCTTCCAATTTTGTGATGAATAGAATTCTAGTAAAAGAAAGAAAATGCTATTAATATTTGCTAAACTTGAAAACTGTTCATGTCCTATTTTCCCTCATTGCAAGTATTTAATGTCACCTTTAGCCAAAACTAGTAAAGACAATATAGTCTATGTAAAGATATAGAATGAATCAAATTTAATTCTTAATAAAACCCACTAATTTTTGTATGTAAAATTGTAGGAGAAGGGAAAATATGAATAAAATTGTTGAAGCTTTGTGTCATTGTACTCTGTACAAATACTTCTAAAACCCCTGTATGGTTATCTGGGTACTTTTGTTGAAAGCAGAAGGCTGGGATCAATCTTTAGAAGACTGTCTTCAACTTCACAGGGCAATTTCTCAGCGCAATCAGACTCTCAGTGAACTTCCTGCTGTGATTAGGGAAAAACAGACAATAGCACATAGTAAAACTTTGATATCTGCAGAAAAAAGAACATGGAGTAAGTAGGCAAGAGATACATCATATGAAAAATGAATGCACTTTGATGCTTACATTATTTTAGGACAGAAGTGAAGCATATTCCCTGTCTCTATCAACTAATGAAGGAATACATCTAAGACTCTAGAAAGATATGATGTTTTACGGTCTACTTATGTTTCCACAGATGTTCTAAATACCATAGGGCTTTTTATATAAACATGCATGCTTAGTATGCCAGGGATTGTAAAAATGTGGTAAGATTTAATTAGCATTTAAAAACATCCAGACTATTATTTGAACCATATTTTGTGGTAATAGTAAGGGACATCTCTGAAAGCATAGACAGCAACTAGGTACCTAGTTACTATTTATTGCCTTTGCAGATATAAAGAGTATTCTAGGGGACTGAAAAAAGAACATCACCCTGATATGCTGAAAAGTTTCAATTAAGTGATATCCATTACCATCCTATCACACTCTAGTAAGTTTATTGGTCTTCAATCAGAATTTCAGTAATAATTCTTTGGAATCTCAACTGAGAATGAGAGAAATGTAGATGGTCAAAAGTGCCTGAAAAAACAGATTACTATTTCTCAGGTCATGTAATAGTTTCATGCTTAAAAAACTCAAACAACAATTCTGAATGAAGCCACCACAGGTAACTGAACCTTTGAACAGAGAGCTTTGACTGGAACTCAGGCCGAAAATAGAAGTATATGAGCTTTGGAAGAAGGAGCAGGAAAATGAGGAGAACTACAAGGATGTCATGAGGTTATGCAGGGATAAAACTAAATACATAGATGCCTAAAGGCCCTAAATAAAATTTAAAAAAATGTCTAAATTCTTTAAATACATCAGCAACAAAAGGACAGTTAAGGACAATCGTCATTCTTTAACAGATGCAGAGGGAAATGTAATGACAAAAGATGAGGAAAAGTCTGCCTTCTTTCCCTCAGTTTTAAATGTAAAATAGTTGTTCTTGGAGTACCCAGTCCCCTGAGCTAAAAGACAGGAACAGGGAGCAGAATGAAGCCTCCGTAATCCAGGGGGAAATGATCAGCTACACCACTTAGACATATACAGTGTGTTTCAGTCTAAAGGGCTGGGTGGAATCCACCCGAGGGTACTCAGGAAGCTGGCGGAAGTACTCGCTGAGCCACTTCCCATCATATACCATCAGTCTTGTCTAAATGGGGAGGTTCCAGTGGACTGGAGATTGGCCAGTGTGATGCCCATGCATAAGAAGGGTCAAAAGAAGGGTCAAAGGAGGATCTGGAGAGCTACAGGCCTGTCAGCCTGACCTCGGTTCCAGGGAAGATTATGAGCGAGATCATCTAGAGTGTCATCACATGGCATGTGCAGGACAACCAGGGAATAAGGCCCAGCCAGCACAAGTTTATGAAAAGCAGGTCCTGCTTGACCAATCTGGTGTCTTTCTGTGACAAAGTGACTGGATTAGTGGATGATGGAAAGACCACGGATGTTTTTCGCCTGAACTTAAGCAAAACCTCTGACACTGTTTCCTACAATGTTCTGGCGAAACTGGTTTCTCATGGCTTGTATGGGTATACATTTCACTGGGAAAAAAATTTACTGGATGGCTGGGCCTGAAGTGTGGTTGTGAATGTAGTTAAGTCCAGTTGGCAGCTGGTCAAAATAGGTGTTCCCCAGGGCTTGGGTAAGGGGATAGGTCTTTTTAATATCTTTACCAATTATCTGGATAAGGGAATTGAGTTCATCCCAAGTCAATTTGCAGATGACACCAAGCTGAGCTGGAGTGTAAATATGTTGGAGAACAGGAAGGCTCTATACAGGCTAAATTGATGGATTGAGGCTTATTGTATGAGGTTCAACTAGGGCACATGCTAGGATCCTGTACTTGGATCACAACAACTCCAGGCAGCACTACAGTCTAGGGGAAGGGTAGCTGGAAAACAACCCAGTGGAAAAGGACCTGGGGGTGCTGGTCGACAGACAGCTGAACATGGTCCAGCATGTGCTCAGGTGGCCAAGAAGGCCAGTGGCATCCTGGACTGTATCAGCAATAGTGTGGCCCGCAGGACCAGGGAAGTGATTGTCCCCAGTACTTGGCACTGGTGAGGCCACACCTCAAGTCCTGTGTCCAGTTTTGGGCTTCCCACTCCAAGAAGGACATTGAGGTGCTGGAGTGTGTCCAGAGAAGGGCAGCAAATCTGATGAAGGGTGTAGAGCACAGGTGTTATGAGGAGCTGCTGAGGGAACTGGAGTTGTTTAGCCTGGAGAAAAGGAGGCTCAAGAGGAAACCTTATCTCTCTCTGGAACTACCAAAAAGGAGGATGTAGCCAGGTGGGGGATGGTCACTTCTTCCACGTAGCAAGTGATAGGACAAGAGGAAACATCCTCAAATTGCATTGGGGGAGGGTTAGATTAGATATTAGGAAAAAAAAAAATTCTTCAAAAGGGTTGTCAGGCATCGGAACAGGCTGTCAAGGGAAATGGTTGAGTCACCATCCCTGGAGGTATTTGAAAGATTTTTAAATGATGCACTTGGGGACATGGTTTAGTGGTGGACTTGATCGTGCTCAGTTAACAACTGTGCTCAGTGACCTTAAAGGTCTTTTCCAATCTGAACAGCTCTATGAAAAAGCAGAAGAGAGTGGAAACAAAAGTCCTCTTAACCACTCTTTTTTTCTTTGACCTCCAAATTTTTACTGCCTTTAAAACCATACTTTCCTTTCATTTTTAGAATTGTTGAGTAGTTTCTACAAGATCTTTCCCATACCACCTCTAAGAAAAAGTTGAGAATCAAAGCATGATTTGTTCTGCAAAGTTCTGAATTCTCTAAGTCCTTACCTTAGTCATAGCACTATAAAGCCTAAGAGGTTCTTTCAATTTTTCGTCTCCATAGCTTCAAACATCAAAATGACAGTGTAGTGCAGCAGTGAATGATCAGCAAGAGAACTTAACGTTCCAAAGTCAAGCTGACCAGTAAGTGTCAGAAATAACTTGTGCAGTCATGCTGTCATTACCATAAATAGTATCTTTATCACACATTAATGGAAAAGCTACAAGATAAACCAGTTAAACACTCTGGAAAACAGGACAATATTTTCAAATACTAGATACAGATAATCATAAAAAATGCAGGTTGCAACGGACCTCATAAAATTCAACATCTCCACTCCAGCTCAAAGCAACATAAAATGATCACAATTGTTAAGAGAAATGGGGAAAACATAGCATTTAAACTTACACCTTGAAAATGCTATGTTCCACTAAAGTAAAATAATAGAAATGTAAAATTCATCTTAGGATGAATCAGGAAATAAAACTCATATCTTTATCTTATTAACTGGTTAACCATGAGTGTAAAAGCAGAGAGTGCACTGCACTCTTCATCTTCAGCAGAACTAAACACAGAGAGTGGATCTGAGTCTTCCTTGGAGTATCAGAGCCAGCCAAACAAAGAAAGACAATCCCATTGGAAATAAGTTTTTGTTGTACTGTTTATATTTAGGCATGATTCCCAGCACAGGCTGCTTTTGATTTCTGATATAGTATCAATTGCTGGGTAACTTAAATGAAGTTAAAACATTGTTACACTCAATGGGTAGTTTATTAATGGATATATATTCCTCACTAATTGACAATATTAAAATGCGATGTGACTAACAACGCTTAAAAGACATTCCAGTCTTAACTGGAGGTTTTGAGGCAGCTAATGCTTCAGTTTCTTATGTCTCTATTCATTAGATGTCTGAAACATGTCAAGTGCTAAGACACTGTTTCTCTTGCTGGTATCCTTCCAACCTCATTACAACTTATTGAAGAATTGTTTTCTGTTACTTGATAATGCACTTTAAAACAGCATCAAAAGTAAGTTAGAATTCCTGTTTTTTATGCAAAATTTCGAAGAAGTTCAGGGGGAAAAAATATTTTTTTTAGAAAAAAGGTTTTAGATTATAAACATTTATCAAGCACTATTTGCATTCCTCAGTATAATGATAATCAGAACACAGAAACTTTCCAGAGATTTGTTTCTTGAAAATATCTCCAATCCCAACTGCATGCAAAATCAGAGTAAAATTGGAGTGTTGACCATTCCCTGTGGCCCAAACTGTAGTTGGGAAAATAAGAGGTAAAAACCCCAACCACTACCAACAAAAAAAACCTCACCCAAGAGCACCTTGAAATTTTAATTGTGTGTTAGCAACAGTAGAAATTAAAAATACAAAACTTAAAATACATTTTTATTTTCTAGCAAATGAACAATTATCACTTACAGTATAAACTTCCTAGTTGCAAATTTATACCACAATTATGCTTTGAAGAGAACAACATAAAAGCAATATTTGCAAGCAAATTAAAATGAATAGAACATGTAATTTTTTAGTTCGAAATTAGTCTCTAGACAATGTTTCTACATAAAAATGGTTGAAGATTTTGTTGCTATTTTATTTAATGCAGAAGACTAAGCGAGCTGCTTGTTATTATTCTTGATTAAAACCTTCTTTAAGTGATTACATAAAAGAGGGTCACTTTCACTGTAGGACAGACATATGCATTTCTAGTTGAGTGTTGGGGTCCCTCCCCCGCCGTGTAGCCCTGGGAGAGGGGCCCTGAGGGCACAGATACGGGGTTTCCCTGCCCCTGCTCAGCCTCGTTCCCATTGGTTGGTTTGTGTTCCCTGCGCGGGCAGAAGGACCCTTGGTCCCGTGACTGGAACAGTTCCTCGGCAGAGCTCCGGCCATGCGGCTGGAGAAATAAACATCTCTGAAACAGCTATCAAGAATCTGTCTGTCCATATATATTTCCTTTCCACGGGACGCCTGGTTTGGTATATGCATGTTGCAGTATCCCCACTGCAACAGTTGAGGATTACAACTAATTTGTTATTGAGCAGAAGTATCAAAATACAGTTAATCACTCCAAAGACATTTACATGAAGAAGTACACAAGCCTTTTAGTTTTTGATATGAAATGGTTAAATAAATAGGCAAATCCAGAGACACTTGGTCCTGACCAATTTATTATGATGCACTTGCACAATGTCCCTTATCATCAGGAGATAGTCAAGGTCTAAAAAATGTCGTTACCACAAGTGGTCCTTCTGCAAAACTACATCACTGTCTTGTTGCTTAAAGCACAATGTCTTATCATGCCCAAATTCCTGTATCCAGGAAACAGGAATAAAACTATCTCAAATTACACATACATTGTGATTATAAAGCACTTTGAGGTCTATAAATCAGAACCATTTTCTACAGCAATTTAGCAATAGAGTGGTTATGGCAAGGAAACAACGTGGATATTCAGGCCAATGAAACCCACAAGCGTTATAAAAAGGAAATAGTCAGCTTTTGAGAGTTTGCAGCTTCATTTACAGACTGCATGCTACATTCTTAATTAAGTTCTAAGCCCTCCTGCTTGGAGGGTACAGTAGCAACAGCTACAAATACTGGCGACATTAGAAAGTGGAATAGAAACAGACTACAGAGGGAAGCTATCAGTGTTGTGGACCCTATAACCACAACGTACATTTTTCATGGCATCTACTTCTAATCTCATCCTGTAATGAAGTACCACATAACAGCTACAAAATATGGGGCCATGTGCTTCCAGGGAACATCTTCCAGTTTATTCTTCTCTAGAGGGGAATAATGTTGAAATTGCTCAGTGATGCAAAGCAAAAAGTGACAGTTCTTAAAGACAGACCTGCTTCAAACACATTCCCACAGACATTTTGCAAATAAACAGCAGGTGTAATTTCAGATTGAACATATGTAAACCTCTTAAATTTCAGAGTGATTTTCTTTAACCCTTACAAAAATGTACAGAATGGTAAGAATGGTAAGAATGGTGCCTTCCTTGACTGACTTCTGAAGGTCTTTAAATGGAGCTTAAATCTGTGAAAAGTAACCTGATGTCTACCTTGAAAAAATTATCTAAAATTAGAGAGAACTGAATTCTGGTATTTACTTAAGAACAAAAAAATTCCCTCTCTAAGAAAAGATCAAGGGTTACCAACCCATCAGTATACATATACTTAAATTTAGACATCTGAGACTGAAATGATGAAATGTTATTTCAGCTACTGCATCTAGCCTCGTTGAAGATTTGCAGTTTTTCTACTCTTCCCCTGAGAAGAATAATATAATAAGTAAACAGTGTCAATTTATTTAATGAGTCCTGGAGAAAGATTAAGAAATATTAAGAATTATCTTCCTATATTGTGCTTCAGACATTAATAGATGTAACTGGGTTTTCACAAAAACTGAACATGCGAGTATTGCCTAAGATCAAAAATGCCTACATATATGTCTATATACTTTTATGACTTTTTTTTTCCAATGACAAGTTAAAAACTACATTAGAATTCAAGACTCAATTAAAAAATTAAGTCCTCTACACAACATGAAATTCTTATTTATTTAGCACATACCTTTTGCTCTTTATAAGCTAACCTCAAAAGAAGAATGCAGAAACTGGGATGGTATGCTCGTTATGCATGTCAGAGGAGATCAAAGAAGATTCAGTGGAAGATAACCATTTGAAAGATGAATTCCAAATTCTCCAGAATTCTTAGAAGCAGAAGAATAAGTCACAGAGAATTTCAGTTCATATCTGGTTTCCAGTTTCTGAATCATTCAGTTTTGTCAACAGTAACTTTGGAGGCATTTTCGCTTGCCACAGTTACACAGTGTTGCATCTATATATTTTGGCTGGTCAATAATTAAAAAAAACCACAACCTATCCAACTATGCAAACTTCTTGTTTTCACTGCAATTATACATAAATATAAAACCCTCTGCACTCTCATATCAGGTTATTTTCACAGTTTTTTGTGAAAAATAGGCATTTTCACAAGTGAAACAGTGCCATCTTGTGTATTGTGGACCTTTTCGCTTGTCAAAGTAGAAATATTATTTTTCCCAGGGGACATTCAGATATTTTTAATTTTCCCCTGAGAAAGATACCAAGTCCCATAGATAAAGTTTGAAATTTACTGTTGAAAATAGTTGTTCAAGTTGTTCAGCAAGCCACATTAAAATCATATCTTTCATTGAAGCAAGCAAAATGAAAGCCAGTTTTCAAATAAAACACCAAAGGGAAGTTAGATTCAGTTCTTCACAAACACATTTTAATCATATAATTTATTAGACTGCAGCCTCCCTACATAATGGTTTAGATTCAGTTTTAATTAACAGCTTTTAATTTTTATAGGATGGAACCCCATTTATTTTTTGTCTCTGAGTACCTATGTAACTCCTTATCATACAATTTAAAAAGTATTGATGACCATAATTTAAAGGAGAAACATAGCCAAAAAAATTTTATTTTCGGTTTATAGATACTACTCTAAAGTCTTATTGCTGTAGACAACTGGTAATATTTAATTGGTATTATAACATTCATATATCATATAAAAATGAGCAAGTAAGAACTTTAATTAATGGTTCACATTTGCATTCATTTGAATGCCAAAAAACCGCAAACCCCACAAACAAGCCCACAAAGAAAACTCTGTTTAACAAACACTAATGTGGATTCAGAATAATTAATCCAGAGCTCTAGAGCAGCTCTTGATGAGTGCTTTCATAAATTTAAAATTGTGTGGTGACATGTACTGCCTATAATTTGGGTAGTTGTCTTAACCGTTGACAATTCAATGCTTTTTGTATCTGTAAAATTATTAACTCCTGCTGATGAACTCAAACTTTGTTCAGAAAAGCAAGCTGAAGGACACAGCTGTATATTGTACAAGAAATTCAGCAACAATGATAAAATGAATATACTTTAAAAATGGACGTAAATATGTCACCTATTTCTATAATTTAAAAATTTCAATATTTCTTAAACTTCTTGTAAGTTGACACAAACATTAGAAAAGTTTCAAAACATAAACAGACTTCTGTAATCGTAGATAAACACACTGTATCATCCAGCTGCATACTTCAAATAAAAACAACTATCATCTGAAAGGCAGATTTCTGGGGAATAAAACACTAGACAAATGGCAAGATTGAATGTCATGAGTTGATATGTACCCTAAAGGTAATTATGAATTGAATCATGTTTAGATTAGGAAAAAAACCCTCTGTCTATCACAGGCATAATCTCAAGAGTACTCCATGTCACACTTTTAACTTGCTGTGCTGAAACTGCTAGAAATATTTGTATTCAAAGACCAAATATAATTTGACACATTGCATATCAAGGAGCTGTACTGAGATTAAGGAATAAAGGATAGAAACCTTTATGTCTTCTCTCTATTTCCCATACACTGGTTAATATAT
This sequence comes from Corvus hawaiiensis, assembly GCF_020740725.1. Lineage (NCBI taxonomy): Eukaryota > Metazoa > Chordata > Aves > Passeriformes > Corvidae > Corvus > Corvus hawaiiensis. The sequence continues at coordinate 78,144,978 of NC_063213.1, read as the reverse complement.
ACATTTCCAAACCAATGAAACTAAGGCAATCAAGACTCATTTTCTGCTCCCACTTTACTTGCAAATCACAACCCTTAAGGTATTCTAAAATTTTCAGACAAGAAAACTGGCGTCTCACTAAGGAGAGTAAGCTCTCAAAAGGTTCAAAGTGATACTAACAAATTTCAAAATATTAAATATGCCACTCAGCTCCTAGGAGCAATCCTGGTGATGAAAGTCCCAAGCCCCAGAACTACAGAAGAGCCCTGACACGGAGATTGGATTTCAAGTATTACACCAAATAATTTAATCTTCTTTGGGCATAGATTGACACAAGGGCAAAAAGTAGTGAAGTAGAGTAACACTGAAACGAACAGCAGCTGCAGTTAATGGGGGAGGGCCCTTGCTGGAGATAAATAAAATTGCTTTGTATGGAGGAGATGATAAAAGAAAATGTCTCTAGGTGAAAACTTAAGACCCCTGAGCTTAGTTCTCAGTTTTTCTAAATTTCTATCACTACAATTGACATATCCACTATATATTTCTACATATGTAAATGCATGTACATGCACACACATACACATACACATATATACATGTGTCTTCTGTGTATACTTACATCATGTATGCATATAAAGTCATAATATAAAAACGTTACAACTTAGAGACTTTGTTTTCGAGCAGAGGTAATCCATTTGGGCAGAAAGCCATGGATCTCAGGGTCCAAAGTGGTTTGGACAACTTGTTCAGTACTTTACCACACCCCTATCCTACCTGTGCCTCTTATTTTTCAAATGCAGAAATAGGCTCCCAAGTCCATATGAAGTTTATGCTTTAAAAAGATGAAGTTTTAAAAGTTGCTTTGCATATCAATAGACTAAATCAAAAAGTGGTCACTAAAAATTTTATCCATTAAGAAAGCCAAAGCACACCTATAAGTTTGATTTTGCTTTTAAATCACATTCCAACAACTTCCACAAAGGTCATTGAGTTGTTAAAATGCAAAAATAAATCTTTCAGGTCAAAAGCCAAGTAGGTAAACAATAGAGATTTTTCTAGATGTACTGCATGTAGTACAGCTAATTTACTCTAGCTTCTTTACATAGAATTAAAAAAAAAAACCAAAGAACCAAAATTTTACAGTCACTCAATATTACAAAACACTTTTTTTATGTTTATAAGTTCAATACTTAATTGCATTTAAAATACATTATTAAAATATGCTTGTGTAGTTTGCATGCTACTGCTTGGAAGCTGCAGAAGTAAGAGTAATTCAATTATCTGATTATCTGTTATGACTAACTTGACATACAGCAGGCATACATTAGAAAGAAAATAGTTGCTGCTCCATAAGCATATAGTGACTGTATTCAATCAAGCTCACATGAAAGTGAGAGTTCCATGTGGTGATTATAACACAAAGTGTTTTCTGCATCAGCTACAAAATAAGATCCCATAACAATAATAAGTAGTAGACTATATTTAAAGCTTTAAGAAGCATGCAAGTGCTACTAGGACCTCAAAACATGACTTTCTAATATTTGCATAGCTCATATGCAACCTGGTGGTTGCGTACCTGGGATATTTGCAGTGACAGCCATCCTCTTAAAGTAAGTCAAATTATTAAAAGGGATGTACAAAGACTATTAGGAAGCCCAAAATCTGGTTTTACCTCTACAATTGTATTAATTTCTTTTTTGTTTGTATATCATGTAGTAAAGAATTCTGACTGTATAAATTAATTTTGCATTTAGAGGAATTTGTATATACTTGCTTTACCAAGGATGACGCGTTAGAAATTCCTGGGTAAATCACTCACACGTCAGTCTAATATTCACAAAAAATCAACTTTGTCTAGGATCTCAAAGTTGATTTTAAAAGAGTTTTCAAAACACTGCTGATTATTTCTTTACTTTTCTTTAGCTTTATGTCTTTTAAAATATGATGATGGCCTGAAAATTCAGGCCAATTGGAAATAACTTGTAATAAGAAGGATGTCAGTCTCTTCTCAAAAGTAACAAGTGATAGGACAAGATGAAACAGGCTCAGGTTTCACCAAGGGTCGTGTAGATTGGACATTAGGAAAAATTTCTTCCCAAAAGGGTTGTCAAGTACTGGAACAGGCTGCCCAGGGAAGTGGTGTAGTCACCATCCCTGGAGGTATTTCAAAGATACATAGATGTGGCACTCAGGGACCTAGCTAGTGATGAACTTGGTAGTGCTGGGTTAATGGCTGGGCTTGATCTTAGAGCTCTTTTCCAATCTAAACAATTCCATGATTCTATGATTCTAAGGTAAGATTAGGCAAACTGCACCCTTTGAAAAATAAGGATGTGACATCTGAGTTCTATAATTTTAGCTACTGTATCTCTTCATGCCATCTCATATATCCTATGTGAAGAGTCAACGCAAGCTGAAAAAGTGTGCTAATAGAGAAGCAAATGAGGCTATACCAGCTAATAGATTATATCCTTTGTCTTAATTTGACTTAATTTGGCAAATTATTGGTAGAATACAATTTAAGTATGAGAACTATCAAGAGAAATTCTTTACTTCCAACTAATTTACTACTTATATACATCCACTGTGTTTATCGCCTAAGGCAGACAGATGCTTTTACACATTTTCTAGGTCTCATCTCTGGTAAAAACAAATTTTTCAAAAGTGAGGTCTGGGCAGAAGGTTAGTAGGAGGTAATGGTAAAATAATTTTTCCACGTAATGGAAATGTGATCTTTTAGTCACAATGGGTAAGAGCTTGGTTAACAAAATAATACTGCAGATATTGTGAAAACAGATTTCAGCGCAGGCTGTCAATGAGCCACACATTTCAGAGTAGAAGGTATAATAACACTGAAACCCACTAGATTCAGAGGAGAAAAGTATTGCCTGTAATCTCACCTGCCACTAAATAGAGAAGTGGATCATATCCTAGTGTGACTGATTAATAAGCTTCAGCTTTAACTTTTAGGTTTGGTTAATTATTTACTGATAACATTTCTCATTATATTATTTACCAATGTTGTGCATAAACCAAGTCATAAAACTATTCTGAAGCCTGTGAAATGTAAATATATGAAGCAAAGAGGGCAACTCACATACTTGTAATAAATACTGCACATCTAAGGAAAACATTTTTTGTTTCAATATTTTGTCAGATACAATACCCATTGAGAGGACTCCTAAAATTACAATATAACTGGAATCTAGGTTCTCATATATGTTTCTTCAATTTTTTTTTTCCCCTCTTATGGATCATAAAACACCAAGAAAGAATTAAAATCTTGCATGAACTAGTACTGTTGACTCAGGAATGATTCTGCTGCACCACATTATATGAGTTGGCCCCATTTCATTACCCTTCCTTAAAATGTGCCACCATCTTACATAAAATCAGCCCATAACTCCTTTAAATTTAGCTCATCATCCAGAATTAATGTTTTTTGAATGAATAATAGAATCTGGTGAATTGGAAGGGATCCACAAGGATCGAGTCCAACTCCTGGCCCTGCACAGGACACCCCAGAAATCACATCATGTGCCTGAGAGCATTATCCAAAACAGCTTGAACTGTGTCAGGCTTGGTGCTGTGACCACTTTCCTGGGGAGTCTGTTCCAGTGCCCAGCCATCTCCAGGTGAAAAACTTTTTCCTGACATCTGACCTAAACCTCCTCCAACTCAGTTTCATGCTGTTTCCTCGAGTCCTGTCACTGGTCACAGGAGTGAAGGGATCGGTACCTGCCCCTCTGCGTCTTTGATGTTGAAGACCACAATGAAGTCTCCTCTCAGTCTTGTCTTCTCCAGGCTGAGCAGACCAAGTGACCTCAGCCACTCCTTGTTTGGCTTCCCCTCCAAGCTCTTCACCATCCTTGTTGTCCTCCTCCCTAATAGCTTAATGCCATTTTTGTATTGTGGCACCCAAAACTGAACACAGGACTCAAGGGGAGGCAGCACCAGTACAGAGCAGAACAGAGAGGGACCAATATTAGGTAGTTCTGTTCTCAGAAATGGTTCCCAATAATCATTGCTATAATACCAGTGGAACACGAACTGTGCTTGAGTTGGGAAAAGCTGTACGGACAGTAACAATTCACCTATAGAGGTACCCGAAACAAAGAAACAAAGACCTCAAACAAAACAAAACAAAATTCTAAGAAACCCATTGTCAACAGACATAGTCTGGTTTGAATGAAAGTTCAGCCCTCAAATTTGCTGCTCTTTCATTTAGTATTTTCCCTCAGGAATAATGATCAAATTGTTGTCATAACTCCAGTATAAACTAGTATGTATTTTTTTTTTTATCAAAGTAACATATGTAGTAAGCTATATAGCTTCCTCACTATGTTACTTATCAGTGAAGACTAAGTGTGTGAAAGCCAAGTGAACATGGCAAACGGATACTGGGAAGACCCACTTTAAGAATTATCAGTCTCTGTGATTTCTAGAGTGCAAGAGGGAAAGACTGGTAGCACCTGCAGTGCTTTGCTGGTGCAGAGACATGACTGGGCCCTTGCAGCCTTCCTAAAGAACACTCACCTCAAGTAGTCCGCTATGCTTTGGTGAGGAGGACAACTTGAGTTTATGAAAATGGCAAACTCCTCCTATTTCCATTAGCCAGTTTTATAATATGAAATAAATATATTTCAAAATGCTTAAGAATACGTATGTGAACCTATTTTTTTCTTTTTATCTGTGTTTTGATAACACTGTTATCAGCCACTGCTATGGTGCATTTGAACTGGCATTTTAAGGAGACTCTAATGAGATGCAATAAAGCTCAGACACTGCAGATGAAAAACATAACTGAGCCATTATTTCCATTCTCCTCATCTACCATTCACTACATATCATGTGGTGCAAAGATGGCACAGCTTTGCACACATAAGTGAACTACTTGAGATCAAATTAGTTCTCAGAACAAACACTCATACAATTAGAACAAATATGCTGATTGTTGGAAAAACATCTGGGGAAAAAAAAAAGAAATATAACTCTAGGCAATCATATATTTCAAATATTCAAGGCAGAGGAAATAGAAAACATAAACACTGAGACCAGCATTGCTGTTGACTTGAAATATCTTCAACCCAGACTGGTGGGTTATGTCACTGAATATAAATAGAGAGATTATATTGTAGTTACTATCATTAACTTTGTATTTCATAAGGAAATTGCTGTTTAGACCTTATAATTAAGATAATGACCTACTTATTTTAGAAACAAGATGAAGAGGGAAGAATGATAGCATTTCTAAATACACTTGTGAACACAAATTTTTTTTGTCACAAATAAATATAATTTAACTAAACCCAAAGAATTTCTAGTCTTACTGCCTAATCTTTATCTTGTCCAGCTATGAAACTGGTCCAGCTTCTATAATCTCATGAAATTTGTTTCTCCACGAGTGGAGAATCCAAACTTAATTCTAGCTGCATCACTCATCACAGCACATTTCCTGAAGAGTGATACCAGAAGAGTATCTTCTAAATAGGCATTTTTTAACAGAAGGACAGAAATGTGAATCACAAAACCTTAAGACAGGTGTTAAGGGAGAAAGAAATGTAATTCAACTTTTATTTTGGAACGAAAGAGACTAGAAGCTCCAAAATAAAGACTGCAACAAAAGATGTAAAGAGCTAGATATTCTTCACAGTGATGTATTTCAACTACTCTTCTATTACACAATTTTATTCACTAAAGGAAAGTAAATTAGTGCTCTAGCTGATGTTCAAGTGCACCTCTAAAATGGGATCCATGCAGCATTATCATTCACATTTTTGTAAGGGTTCCAATGTTTTGCTCTTGTCACTTTGTCATCTTCACTTAGGATTTTTTTTGTGTGGATTTTTGTGGATAAAGTTATTAATGCAGGCTTCTAATATACCATAAAATTCAAGTTCTGAAAACATTTTGAAGAGCTTCAAATGTGCTATGAAACAGGTTATCTGTCCACGTGTTCTACTTCCCAACTAATAGGGCTTCACACACTATAGCACCCCCTGTTTTGGGGAAGCATTTCTTGACATTTAGCATTGTATTTCCTATTACTGCAGTGTGTCTCAGTAGTTAGTGAGAACTTTATCATTCCTGCATGTTACAATCTTTTATTCAAATGACTGCTTATTAACAGTCTGTTATCCAAATATAAATGCTTGAAATCACCCTTATTTATATCATTTCTGCTTAAGACAAGGGACTGCTGGCTCTGGAAACACATAGTAGGTACAGCTCTAATGAGACATGTTACAACAGGTCCAGCCATTCATTAAGATCTCTGAAAGCCAATTTTAAAATTCCCTGAAGTCTCCCAGCATGTAACAGAGGAAAAAATCCACCACATATGATGAAGATGGCTTCTGAAGAAGATTAAAAAATAATCTCCTCAGACATGTTCTGAGGTAACTCATGCTTTAATATACATATATGTTTAGGTGTAGAAATCAGAGTATAAGCACACTGATCAATTTTATGCACTAAGTTTCTGAATGTTTAATGGAATCTTTCATGCCAGTATTTCAGGATTAGTTAAATTTTCCGAACACAGGCATTATCACCATTTGAGCTATCCAGTGTGCTAAAGCAGCTGTTCCAACAGGGGCACAATCACATATTAAACTTTTGGTTTTTTGGTGTCTCCCTCCCTTTTGTAGAGGTGGACAATCAAGGGTGCCTTGAATAATACACATCAGTAGTTAAATGGAGGCTCTAGTGGTCAATGCACCTAAATACTGGTGAAGAGGGCAGTGAAGAAGACAGAGCCTGGCTCATCTCTGTGGTGAGTGACAGGCCAGCAGACAATGGACACAAATTAAATTACAATAAAATATATTTAAACCTAAGAAATAAAAAAAGGTTCACTGTGGAGTTTATTAAATACTCTTACAGATCTGGAAATATCAATATCCTTGGAGAGATTCAGAACCTGAGTAGACACAGCCCTAGGCAAACCTGCCTTAGTTGACCTGGCTCTATACTTTCTACTACACTTTTTTCTCCTCCTTACCCTTACTATGTTTTATTGTGACTCAAGAGATTTGGGCACAAGCAAATGTAAAATAAAATTATAGGGAGAGAATTCCTTGCATAATAACAACTCCTGAAGCAGTAGGTTGACATTATCCAGTGTAGTTACATTACTAAAGGACCTGGTGAAACTAGTGAAACAATGTTTTAGCACTTCTTCTACACAAAATTTTCCAGCAATGCTACCACATAATGTTCTTCAGATTGAAGAGCTGTAAATTTAGGCCTTGATAACATAATTATTTGAAAAATATGACAAGCGCTTGTCAGTTAATATTTGCCTTCAATCTTCCTTTTCTTCTTAATACAAGAAATGAAATGTCATTGTTTTGAACCTGAGTTATTAAGAAGGCTATTGCTCAAAGAAAGGTAGGATTTTCTTTCTGAAGAGCTTTTTAATTTTCATTATTTTTAGGATTCAATAACTTGTCCCTAATAATAGGATTTGCCACCTCTGCTCAGCACTGCTTTGAAAACTGGCTAATATTTAAAATGTGGAGCAGCGAAAACAGCAATGTATCTTGTCAAAAGGACGTGTCTGTTGAATGCTGCTGGGATGAATGCTAGGTCATGTTTTAATTAAATTCCTCATTAATTATCTGAAAAAAAGTACAAGGACCCTGCTAATGAGAGTTATGTATCCAAACTGGAAGGTGCCTTACAGACCAAACAACAGAGAAAAGTTTGGAATGTCAGGAAAGAAAATATCTTGTCTTTGATTTGGAATAGTTTTCATTATCTGGCAGAATTTAAAAAACAAACAAGTACAGAAATGAAATTTAACTCAGTGCGGTTTTTTTTTGAACCAATGTGAAAATGACCAAGAAAAAACGGTAACTGAAGGGATAGATAATTGAGATGTAAGAAGAGGATAAAAAAGTATCCTAGATTTAGACTGGCATTACTGACAAAGAAAGTTTACATCAGTTCAAGAAGAATTCTATTACAGATTTTCAACTTTCTTTTTCACCTTACAGGAGAAGCATCAGATATTTTAGGAATTAATTCTTTATCAAAATATGTTTGAATGCCATAATGAGAAAAATGCTAAGGGAATAGTAAGAAAATATTTTCAAGGGTTGAGTGAAAATCATGTTTCAGGCAACTGTATCTAAGCAAATGTTTACACCAAAACCAAAATATTTTTAACTTTACGATAATAAACAGCCTCTCCATGTTTCTTTAATATTGTATCACTATATTACCCAAAATATTACCCTAAAATTTGTGTTGAATTTCAGCTCTATTGAAGTTGAGGGTAAAGCTTGGTGGCCCCTTGATTTTTAAAACTTTCTTAAAGTGACAGTTTAGATTAAATGCAAAATCTGGCACTAGAAGTAATAAAGGCTACCAGTTTTTTCAGAGATACTGAGCTATTATCTTTTAATTTAGTTCACTTTAAGAGTTTTCCTTCAAAAAATAAAATTTGCAATAATCTAAAGTCCATGAGAGTTTCATTAGTGTTTGCAATAATATTAACTGTTATACCTAGTACAAGAAAATACATTACACAGGGCATGAAAGCAATATGAACTGTATTGATTCATTAAATGCATGTTTTCTTTTGCTATTGATGTACACAGATGATGAAAATGAATTTTGAATTTTGTTGTCTGTTACAGTTTAAGCAATCTCATTCATGTTACAGGAATGTGGTTTGTGCTTAATTTACCTTAAGCCAAGGCTAAATTTCTATAACCTTTGCAGTTCTGTTAACACTTTTTCCTACTCAGGAGTCTTCATGAATTCCTCTTTCTACCACTAAATTACATGGATCTGCATTTAATTATGAGAGCACTTACTAAGTGAAATAGAGGATAAATGAACTCTCATTTAACCTTAGCACCACTTGAAAACTGTAGACGTCAAAGATGATCAATAAGTGTTCAAAGCTTAAACCTTTTTCCTCTGGAACTGCTAGAGTCACTCTATCAAGAAGAAACACAACGACGCTGTTAGTATTTGGCAGACTATGCAACTATGACCAGGTTATTTCTTGTTCCATAGATCGTTGATCATATAATGTAACAAAATGTAAATTATACAGGCAATTGAAAAGTATCACATCAGAGAATTTTCAGATCACCTGAGGAAGACCATGTGGAAGGATAATTTTAATTTGCTCCATGAAATGGAAGCCTGGACCTTATATTTTAATTAGAAAAACTCCACTGCAAGAGAATAACACAGAATTTTTAAGAAGTAATTGATTTCACTAAGCTGATTTAACATTCAGAGGCTGTACTTAGTACACATGCATTTTCTCTTTTTCTTGCCTTAGCAGTAAATATAGCAAAAGACAGAGTTTAAGAAATGCAAAATTCCTCGGATGAGACAGAATGAATCAATGCTGCTGAATACAAGAGCTTTAACTAATTTGATTTGTTTTATCTTTTTTAAGGTATTTATTTAATTCTGTACCATTTTCTGATTGCAATTTATAGGCATCCCAGTCTTCAAACATAAAAAAAAAAGCAAAGACCGAAACAGTCACTCCTGACTTATTACGCAAAGAAAATTCAAATCTCGTTGAATGAAACATCACACTCACTGTCAAATTCTAAACTCAATGACCTTATAAAGAAAAACTTCCTGAAACACACAAATACTAACAAAAAGGTTTCAGTACAAGATATCTGCTGTATTTCTCAAGTAGAAGATTTTTATGCACATAACATTCCATGCACTTCTAATTTAATATAAACAAATATATTGCGCAAATTTCCTTCAAATTCTGATCCCTTCTAAACCAAATAACATTCTGCAATTTGCAGGGTGGGGAAATGGGATTAGGAAGGACTTTGTGTTGTACCTAGAATACTACCAAGCTGCAGGTTCTCAAACTAAAGGAAAAAAAAAACCAAAACAACAAAAGCAAAAGGAGATGTAAATGACCCTTTTTTCTCAACCATTAGTCTCTGGAAACAAACTTACCTGCAATATATCATCACTTTAAAAGTGTTAGTTCAACGTTACTTGGAAACAGTAGTTAATACATTACTGAAAGATTTCTGGGATGGATGGGTTTTTTTCCGCTTTCACATGCTTTAACTGCAATGTTCAGTCAGCTGTCAATTATATAGTGTTAAAAACATAGGCTTGCTGGGTTACAGAAAGAGTTTAGGTATGTTTCAACAGCAAAGTCATGTGCATATAAAGCCTTGAGTGGGCACTTGCTTGAAAAGGTTTACATTCTACCCTCATCTGCACCAGTGACCTTCTGTTTCTCTAATAAATCCTGTATGTCTATTTTTAAAACCTCTAGTAATGTGTTGTCATTATCTGTGCTTTTTGCTTTATAAACTCACTCCTTTATTACTTTTGAAAATTAAGACTAGTCAGTCTCCCCAAACCTTTTCCCCAGAACAGTCACAATTGTAAGATGATGTATAAATTATCTTGGACAATAAATAAAACACGTGTGCTTTACCCATTGATAAGTTGCATTAATTTTATTTTTTTAATTTACTGTAAAAATTCAGAGTAAAAAATAATTTTGCATCACATTAGGAAAGATCCCAGGAATGATTATATATTGTAAAACTTAGCAATTCAGATTTACACTACAGGATCATATCAGCTGCCAATGTTCAGCATAAATCTTTTTAATAGGGATTATACATGTCTATCAATGGCAGAACAGGATATTAAACCCTTCAGGCATAATGCATTTCTTTTTCAAATTGGGATGATGTATAAGCCTGATTTCGAAAAAAATTACCTTCGTGTATCCACTTGCTTATATTGAAACATGAGGTCCAGTTGAATTCAGTGAGACTAAAAAGAGGGGCTAAAATTTATGCAGTTGTCTTCTACTTTCTAGGTATCAATAATTATTTCACTGTTGCAATATATTGCAGGGATGCACAAAGTCTCTTAATTCAGATGCCTTGAGGAATTTTAGGATCTAAATCACGAAGAACTAAAATCCTCCACATATTCTGAAAAAGTTTGACATGAATGAAAATAAAAAGCTCCTCACTGCAGCTATGCACACAAAATATAAAACAAACTGTTCATGTTTTAATTCAATTACAAAAAGTTATTAAAATATTCAGTGAAAATTTTGGCATGTAAGTTTTTCAACTTAAAATTCTTCATTGCATCAAGGAGAGACAAATTAACCTATGGGCAACACAGAAACTTGATAGAAGCAAAGCCTGAAGGGTCACATATTTATCTCAAGATAAACCCTTATAAGAAAAAAAAATAGAAAAAACAATATGGAGAAATAGTCACAACCATTGCAGTTGTCTGTCAGTCAAGGAGAATCTAGAAAAACTAAGAGTTTCTAAGAAACTAAAACTCTGTGTTGGGACTTGTTCTTCAGAGAGCTGTCTTGATACTGCCCAAAGTCAGCAATGATGAAAAAAACATTGAGATCCCTTTAAAAAAACATTGGAAACGGCTGTAAAAAGTGGTTTAAAAAGTGACAAGTATGTACAGACAAAGACACACCTGTACGAGACTGCAGCAAACCTAAAAGTAACTGACCGCCTAATTTATTTCTGAACTGTTGGTATAAGTTGTCCTGAATAAAAGGTTTGAAAACAGAAGAGTAAAAGATTATGTGAGCAGACCAGCAGATATTTACTTGTAGTTGTCAAAGATTAATGATTTTTCTCTGAGCTGATACATGTGCTTCATGAGTGGAGGAAGGTGAGAGAATGAGAAATCTCCTGTCCACATATTTTAAAAAATTGATGTAAAATATGAAAGTTACTTTTTTTCATTTGTTTTGTTTTGTGTTTGGGGATGGTGAGGTGGTTTTGTTCTTGGTAGATTTTTTTATTGTTGTTTTGTTTGTTTTGGTTTGGTTTGGTTTTTTTAAGTGATCCGGCATACTGCTGAAAGCCACAAGAATAGAACTAATGATGACACCTATCGAGCTCTTCATGTGAATATGTCTTCACAGACAGCATAAAAGAGAAATGTCCAAATATTTATATTCATCTCATTAGACTGTATGAAGTATCAATTTTATCTCTCTTTTATCCATTCAAACTACTGTATGGCTGGAAATTTTTGGCAGCAGCTGTGTTCTCACTCACAACTCAATTTCTGCTCACAATTTTAACTCTGGAAGCAAATGAGATAAAACCCCTGGTTAATGACTAGTAACATGACCTGTCAAGGGTTGTTATTATCCACTACTTTTTTTTAAATTATAACAGTGAATTCTAGAGACATATATTGCACAGAAACACAAGCAATTTTAGAAAATACTATTTTTTGAATTATGGGTGTTTACTTAAGTTAATTTCTACTTTCCCTCTACTTGATGAAAATGGCAGCTTATGAGATTTGATGCATTCAGATCTATTACAGACCCACAGACTAACAAAGATTTCAGTCTTATTTTAGGGTTGAGCACAAAAGAAGGCACTTTGGAAAAAATTATTCCAATGACTCTAGCCTTAACAACCAAATGGATGCAGGTACTTGTTTTAAATCTTTGAGCTATGCATCGTATCTAATTTCTGCTTCTTCCCCTGTCAGATCAGGTGCCAGTAATCCATTCATCTTGTTCATTACAGCTTCTGTATAATTTTGGATTAGAGCTTTCAGACTTGGATTAAGCCTATTCTTAGTGCTTCTAAATCAGCATATTTGATTTTCTTTTTTCAGGAGCAATGCTGTAGAAGAATTTCATAGGGCATCCCTACTATTTCCTACATCAAACATGACACTAAGACCTCTCAACAGAAACAACTTCAAAACTAACACAGGCATTAAATTGGCAGTGCATTTCATGACACTCCAAAGTTATAAATGGCAAATAGGAGATGAAAGCCTATATGTATGAAACAGCATCAAAATAATATTTACACAGTGTTTCATAATTTATTTGAAAGCGTATAAATATATAACAGTCAATTTTTACTTTTTGCAGATGTATGTCTGAGGACTCTTGGAGGATATCAGTAAGATAAGCAAATTTTTATATGTGGCACACATGAGCTAAGTTCCTACCCACGATTGTAATAGAAATCTCTGAAACAACTAATGCATAAGTCTCATCTATCACAAAATTTTACACATTTATTTTCTTCTATTCTCACAGTCAGGCATTTATTTTCATGCTGCAGCCTGCTGGTATGGTCTGGTGTGAGTTCTTACAGCCTTGTCTAACCTTATTCCTTGTAGTCCTCTTAAGAGTAAAGGTAATCTTATACCAGCCAGCAGTCTCTCTCAGGCACAAATATATCTTAAGACACAATGTTAAGAAAAATATACTTCCTTGAGTTTTCATTCTTAATGACAAAATTCCTAAAATCTCAAAAATTATGTTTTAAATATTTCATCCTATAAATTTATATCAATGTTAAGTAAGTACTATGTCCCAAAAGTAAAAAAAAATCGAAAAAAGGAAGAGACTCCCTAGCAACAAAATAATGAAAAGCACTAATGATTGCACCACCTCTTTCAGCTGCAACATACAGCACCTCAATCATAATACATTTTATAAACATGAGTGAAAAGTTCTTGCTGTGTTTTACAGTTTTACACAGAGACATCCTTGTATGTTCAGTTTGAAACACAGCAAATATTTTTAAATTAAGGACCATTCTAAACTGTGTCCTTTGCTGCATTTATGAGCTTTCTCTATTTAGATATATATAAGGCACCCATCTCATTTTTTCTTTCTGATGATCTCTTTGAATCACACGCTCTTTGGATACTCACTGCTCTCATGACAAGATCTCTGTGCATTTGACCATGCATTATAAAATCTGTCTTCTTAATCTCAAAGTGTCTTGCCAGTATTTTCACTTAGTTTTTCTGCCTAAAAATTTTAAATGCACCATCATTTTACTTACAATGGGTCCTGTTCCAGACTAGTTCTAAAATTGTTTCTTTAAATTGGACTCCTTCACACACATGAACTGCAAGCATGCCTGCACAGTTTCCCCATGCACTCTGTGTTCTTCCTTCCTATTAGTCTCCACTTGGACATAAATATATGTGGATGTATTGGTAAATAATTCAGACAGTGTCAAGTCTACAACTGGTTTAATTAGTTACTTTTCCCAGTCCAGGAAGCAGAATTTTCTGTGTCAACATCTTAATCTCTATTAGGTAATGAAGCAGAGGGTGATGTCACCTACAAAGCTAAGTGCTGATATCAATCAGTCCTGTGACCTAATTACAGACCCATTAAAACTGACACAGAATACAGAACGCAGAGAGATGCTCTGTGTATAGTATATATTTCCTTTCTGGTTTTCCCTCTTTTGCCTCAAGTTAATTGTGTGCTATCTATAGATGGCTGGAACATTATCTCAAGAGCAGGGACTGATCAGCTTCAGGGTTCAAAAATTGATCCATTAAAAATAAATAGAAAAAATTCCCTGGAGCGTGGGCCAAATCTGGACACTGTAATCCTAGAGTATTACAAAAAAATAAACCTAGCCCATATTCCTTTTCAGGCAACCTTACAGGTAATTTAAACACTATTTTGTTTCAACTTCAATGTCTTTTAGAATTAAACTCACTTCACTGTAAGAAACAGAACTAATTACTCTTTCTATTGGAAGAGATATTCTTTCTTAATCCATATTTTATAGAAAGAGCTATACTTCACTATTTAGCTGCAGTGCAGTTCATGTTGCTAGCAAACCCATAAAACTAGAACAGAGAAATAGTAAAATTTTGGGTAAAACCTGACATTTTTGGATTTGTATTTCCTAGAATTCAAGTGCTGTTAGTGGCATTTGCTAAGCAGCTCCCATGTGTTCTGAAAGACAAAAAAAAACCCCAACATATCTGTAGTTTTTTTCACTTCCTGCAATTTCACTGGAGCAGCTAAAAACAAATAACCACTTTGAGTTATATAGGTCAAGTGAAAAAAAAAAACTGGTAATAGAAGTCTGAATTTCTGTGTCTTTTTGGATCTGTTTAAATAAATTTTAAATAAATTAAATTATAAAAGAAAATAGATCATAATAAATTCTTAAAACCAAAGGCTGTGAAAACACAGACAGCAGATTATCAGGTGCCAGAAGTAGCCAATTAGAATCAAACTCCTGTATACAAACTGACCCCTGCTGATCAGATCACACCTAAGGCATGCTTTGCAGGTGAGAAACAAGCCTGCCTTTCACCCTCAAGCTGCTTCCAAGGGTACAGCCTCTGCAGCAGAGTCCAGCCAAAGCAGTGCCCCATTGCCAAATGCCAGGACAGGACTCTGGATCACCACCGGCTGTCCTTGGCAGCTGCTTCAGCCCCAGTGTGGTGAGGCTGCACCCCACTGCCTCTGCATGAAGGTACACCTCCTCTACACAGCAAGGTTGGCATCCTGGCCATTTCAGGTTGGAATCTTATGCTACTTCCCTCAACTGAAGCGACGAATACAATTAAATCTTCCCCTTCTTCCTAATTTCTCATGCTGTTATATTTCACATGTGATCCTCACCTGCACTTTTGCTGCTTTAGTCCTAGAGTGGACGTGCCACTGAATTTACAAAGGGAAGCAATCTGATGAATATTCAATGATATTCTTTATGACTCCAAGAAGGAGCACACTACTTGAAGGCTACTTGAAGCTGCGATTGATTTCACAAAATACCAAGGTGTTGTACTTTTAAACAAGAATGGTTGCACAAAAGAAAACTGCAGACAAGTTCCAAATAAACTAGCTTCTAGTTCAGACTAGTCATAGTAATGATTGACTTCTCACTAAGTTTTGAACTAGTGTTTAGAAATCTGTCTTGAAATCCTTCTGACATATTTGGATGAGATGGATGAATATCTACTATTTTCATGATTTTTTCAAGAACACCTTCATATTGTGGTTGTTACACAATCAAGTTAATAAAATTTTATGACCCACATAAGCAATCTGAAAAGGTCTTAAAATATTTTTTCTTTTTTCAAGACATATGGCGTGATAAATTTATGATTAATTTCTCTGCCTTTTACATCATTATCTCAAATGAAATCAAATCATTTTAAACATAAGAATAATACAGATCAGTTTATACTGATTTTGAAACCAAAAATTATTTTGAAGGGAGAAAGAAATTTTTTCCAGCATGATATCAATTTTTAAATTACTTTCAGAGTGGAAAACCTTGAAAACCTCACATATTCAAAATTTAAGTTTGCAGTTTTTTGCAAGCTTCAGTCAACTTCCTGCTTTAAAATGTTTTTCAACTCCATTTCAAAAAACACTCAAAACATTCAGTGATATTTCTGAATTTTCAGGGAAGTAAAATACCAATTAGTCTTGCAGTAGGCTAAAATCCAATGTTAACTCAGAGTACACTACTTTAGGCAATTAATTTCTTGGTTTATATCTTGAAAAGTAAGGCCAGCATTTAGCAACACTTGCAAGAAGGCTGAGTTCCTTCAGTCCCATCATAAATACACATCTGTGACAAGGTAGCTCTGAAGCTTTCATTTGCATTTATCAAGTTAGGCTTTCACACAGACATGAAAATGTAGGCTTCTCCATGTATTTTCATATAGTAATTTTAAAAGGTAATTACATCAAAAGCATACAGTATGCATTCAGTACCTTAGCAAAATTGTACACATGTTTATAACCATATAAAAAGGCAAAATATGCATAAGAGCATTGGGAATATCAGGTAACTTCATTCTAAATCAGAGAAGCAAAATTAGATATCTGGGTTTGGAACAGACAAATCTAAGTTGGACTCTTAGGCATGGAGCAAAATAACATATATACATAAGCTACAAGCAGAAGTTTCACTCATCTGGTACACAGCCTCTGTGCCTTTTGCAAGTTTCCATTTACTTATTTCATTAAGGTTTATTAAGTCAGTAAGGCAGATTCTTTCGAAAGCACAAGCATGAACTTTATTGGTAGTTCCTTGCACTGCTTGCTCAAGAAGGCTTACATCACCAGGAGAAGATTTTAAAGTACAGCTTCAGATAACCATAAACTCATTTTTTAAACTTCAATATGAAGTCTCAGAGAAAGATTTTATATATATATATATATATATATATATATATATATATATATATATATATTTACCAATTATTTGCTACAAAAACTACCTCGGCCTTATTCTGATTATTATACAACATAACGTCTCTCACATGGGAAAGTTGGAAAGTTACAGTCTTCTCTGCCACCAAGGACTATGTTTACTATGGAAACTACTATAATCAAGTAATTTGAAGTCGCTTTGGTAACCTGACTATAACACCATTCTTTAAAGTGTCAGAAATGTTGAACTGCAGATTAAATAATCCACTTGAAATCCATATGAAATCAGATGGTAACCTGTCCATCTGAAACCATCTAAAATGACAGAAATACTAAACCGAGTAAAATTAAATAATCTGGTAGATGGAATGAGAAAGGGCAGACATGTTTTGCTTCTTTTGTTTTTCCTCATAATATGTTATTTTTTGTCCACTGTTTCACAATTATTTCTCCGTAACTGAGAGAAAGTGAGGATTTTATGAAGGCTTAAAAATTATGTAAAAACAAGCACTGCATGGGAACACTGAAGAATCAGACTAGACAAAAATATATCAATGTCACAAATACATCTGAAGCTAAAGCATACTGATTTAAAATTATTAAATATTTTACTTGGTGTCTTGTTTCATCAAGAACCAGTAAAGTGAGATCTATTTTTTTTACACATTTTTCTCATGACTCAATATAAAAATATTGCCTTACCATGCTTCTGAAAGCTACATGTATTTAACATGAATACCATGAGCTTCTATCCTTAGACTATGAATCAAATACAATCTGCAAGACAAATTGTGCCCTGAGGAACAAGTATGTATCTTAATGGGAGTCAGGAAAAGGCCGAGGAGATTTTTCATTTATCCAAAAACATTTTTCCCAGATGTCACTGGCAGATGTGTAGAGTCTCATCAAAAGTTCAACAGCTTTAAATTCCTTTCTCCAATACAAAATGTAGGTATGCTGACAGATAAGAGAATAATAGGCTAAATATGTGAATATTTGCTGATTTCTCTCTTGTCATATATTACAATACTTCAAATATTGTTTCTCCAGGGAAAAAGACTGACAGTAAAAGAGAGGTGTTTGTGGTTACAAATGCTAGGAGGCAAAAAATTATTCTGAACCTATTCACTGTGAATGGTATTATACGAAGGTAGTGTACAGAACTCAACTTCTAATTTCCAAAGGCTTCAAACCTGTTATTGAACATCTAAACATCTAAAGCAAAGGAAAAGAAAAGAATCCTAGAGGTCAACAGTCTTGAGCAGGTATGTGGTTTTTAAAGAGAGCTGAAATAAATATAGTCTTTGAGGGAGGAGGAAACTGAGTTTGTGTTTACTGGTTGTTTTTTTAGTAGAAAATTATTTTCGGAAAAAATCTGTACATCACGCTATAGGCTTGCAGTACCTAACAACCACGAGATGTTTGTGTCACTAGCCAAACTTCTACATGCTCCTTCTATCAGGTCAAATGTGAACAAAATTACACAGATCTGATGGGAATGTAGAAGAGAAAACAGTCTATGTTGGTGAAATATACCTCTTCAAAAAGGAAACTTCAGGTGTGGATTGAAGTAATAAAAGAGAGACGAATTTTGGTTTTACTGTTGTGAGAAAATATCTCATCTAAGACAAAAAAAATATCCTTTGAAAGTTTGAATTTTTTTTGTAGCCTAGGAAAAATAAATCTCAGCTTATTTTCAAACTGAAAGCAGAAGGCTAGATCCAGTTGAAAGAAAGAGAAAAATAGGGTAGGAAGGACTTCCGGGAAAGTTAAACTACACAAATATATTTCCCAAACGTAATAGAAATAATCCTTTCCAGGCCCTAGCACTTTTTGAATGTATGAAGACCATAATTTCCTCTGTTTAAGGTCCTGAACATGCTAAGGGATAACTAGACCTAAAATGAAATTAGCATCAGCTCCATTTCCTTAGTTCCCGGCAAGCTTTGCTGGTACATTTACAAAAGTAGAATCCAATTTACTGAGTTCAAACATTTTGTAACTGAAGAACAGTGTTAGATAGGCTATTTTTAGACTTGTGAAAAAGCAGTGATGAATTCCTTAGTTTATCTTCCGTTTCTACCTACTGATGACTTTCTATTGTCTCCTTTATGGAGTTACTCATAATTTATTTCTATGCTCTTTAACATCTATCTGATAGAAATATTTATTGTACCTATTTTAAACATAGTAATATGTGTTGCACATACAATTTTTTACAGCTTTTTCCTGGACATTCTTATTTGGAAATTTTTCTCAGTACCTACAGCACATAAAGAAAGCAGTAACTGTTTAGTCAGAAAGAACATAGAACCTTGCTGATTTTTTTTATTTTGCAGGTGCCTATATCTAAATTTCTAGACAGAAATACAATTTCAGATAAAATAGAAGCATATTTACACCTAATTCCCCATACTTATCAAAAAAAAAAAAAAAAAAGGAGTTTCCTTTCAAAGGAACTACATCTGAAGATGAGTAATAGTCACTAATGTTCAAAAGCACTCACCATTACTCTCACACATAGCAGCAAGATTAATAAATAATTAACAACATTTCCAAAACAAACATACCTCAAAGACACTGGTGTCTTAATTCTTCTGGAGAATTGCTACCTCAGCTGCCTTTTTGTCTTCTGGTCTTGAATTTGTTTTGTAGCCTAGGAAAAATAAATCTCAGCTTATTTTCAAACTGAAAGCATAAGGCTAGATCCAAGGGGAAAAAAAAACCAACACTTAATAGCATTGCAGTTAATTCTGCTGTAATCCTGCCTCATTATCTTAAGCAAATAAATCTCTAAAAAGGATTACCTTTTTAAAAGCAAATTAGAGAACTGAATGTCATCTGTGCAGGGAGACATTCTTTTAAAATGTAATCAGCAAGGAAGCTCATAAATAGGACACTATATAAAAATATCCTATCAGGCAATCCTTAGCAGATTTTCAACAGATGTGTATGTAACTATGATTTCACAAATTCCTAAAATAAAATGTATTGAGATCATTTACCACAAAATTTCAGGAGTCTAGAAAAATGTACTCATTCAGATTCTAGAGAAAGAACAATATCAGAAAGAATTGTTCTTTATGTATCTTCAACTGCAAGTGTTCTTGCCACACCACCCATGTCAAGAATGGTAAATGCAGGGACTGGGAGAATGGAAACCCTAAGCCCACTGTAGGAGAGGGTCAGGTTTGAGACAAAGGAACCTCAATGTTCACAAGTCCATGGGACCCAATGACATTAACTTGCAGGTCCTGAGGGAGCTGGCAAACAAAGTTGCTAAGCCATTATCCATAATTTTTGAAAATTCATGGCAGTCAGATTTGTGCTTACAGCCCGGAAAGCCAATGGAATCCTAGGCTGCATCAAAAGGAGTGTGGCCAGTAGATTGAAGGAGGTGATTCTCACCCCCTCCTCTGCTCTTGTGAGACACCCCCTGCAGAACTGCATGCAGTTCTGGTGTTTCCAATTTATGAAGGACATGGAATTGTTGGATCAAGTCTAGAAGAGGGCCACCAAGTTGATAAGAGGACTGGAGTACCTCCCCTGTGAAGACAGGGTGAGAAAGTTGGGGCTGCTCATCCTGGAGAAGAGAAGATTATGTGGAAACCTCACAGCAACATTCCAGTATCTTTCCCTACAGGGAAGCTGGAGAGGGATTCTTTGTCAGGAACTGTAGTGATGGGACAAGAGGTAACAGGTACAAAATGAAAGAAGTGAAATTTAGGTTAGATATTAGGAAGAAGTTCTTTACTGTGAGAGTGGTGAGACACTGGAACAGGTTCCCAGGGAGGTTGTGGATGCCCCAACACTGGGAATGTTCAAAGTTTGGTTGGACAAGGCCTTGAGCAGCCTGGTGTAGTGGGAGTTGTTGCGACTTGATGATCTTTAAGGTCCCTTCACACTGTTTAACATTCTGATTCTATGCAAAACATAGCAAGAGTAGCTATTTAACTGCCATGCCTCCCACTCCTGCATACCATTATAATTTTTGATTTACTGAGGAGAATTTAAAAAAAACCAAAAACCAGGCAAGGTTATGATGTTTTTACTTTATTTCAATAACCATGTAAAATTCAGGAGGCATAGACCCTAGGTGCATCTTAACACTCATTACACATTTTTAGAAATGCACATGGAGTATATAAGCAGTGAAGAAGCAGCAGACGCTATCGAGAGAAATCAAACTACTGAAGTCACTATCATCGTTAGAATGCCTTATGTTTTCTCAGAAAAGGTTTACCAATTTTAAGCACTTTTTGATATATTTAAGTTAGAAATAGAAACCATGGGTTATCACACTCTTGAGAAAAAAAATCAATACTATTACAAAAATATTTTTTTCATTAAGAAGAAACCAGTCTGTGATTCTGTGACAACTTTATTATTAACTTAAAAGAAAACAACAGACCTAAACAGACCTGTTTAATAAAAAACAAATTGCCATTTACATTTTTAGCTTCCTTTTTACTGATCTTCTCGGTTTCAGTTTAAAATACTCTTTATCTTAATCATCCTGCGAGTTACTCCTTTCTTCAAATTATTTCATTTATCTGTACCAAGTTATTTTAAATAAAACAAGTTAGAAGTTATTTTAAATAAAAACTACACAGAAGACAGCTTGGTTGAAGGGAATATGTATATAATAAATCTAGGTGAAATCAACTTTGGAAGATGATTGTGGTATACGCGGAAGAAAATAATGAAGTATTTAGATGAAAGTAATAAAAGCTACAAAGCCAAAACAGAAATGAAAAACAACTAAAAAGGGTTAATCAGAGCCTCATTTGTACCCACAAGCCAGCAATGTAGTTAGTCAGAAAGAAGTCAGGGAACTAATTTCTGTCGATAGCTGCTTCTACGTCTTTTACTTCAGTATTTCTCAAAAGCAAAATACATAATCACACACACATGCATTTGAAAATATGAAAGCCAATGCATGATACAGAAGGTAAAACAAGGCATCCAGCATTCACAATAATACCCAAGAAATGGCATATGTTATGTTATCATTCAAGATTCTCTAAGAGCTAGGGAACTGTGTACTTCTGATTTGCAAAATTAAAATAATCACACTCCTACCATTAAAACAAATATTGATTTATAACTATCTTTATGTCAGAGTGGCCATGACTTGAAGGTTTTGTATTACTTTTTCAGGTGGCAATATAATGGAATCTCATGCAATTTTTCTTATTTATCATTTTGTTAACAATTTTCGAGACTTGCAAGTTTGAAGATTAACTGATGTCTCTTCATCCAAAGTCTATTTTCATCTGAGTGCTAGAACATTTTCATGGTATGTTGAAAACAAGATAATGGAGTGACAGTGGTAAAAAATAACACTTGAAGGAAGTATCTTTTAATCAATATTTATGTGAAAAATGGAAACAAAGTAGATCTCTTCACACTTCTTTCTTTTTATTATTTAAATACATTAAGTAAAATGATTCAAAATAGTTTTTTCATGGAACAAGAGCACACATTTAAAAGTAGTTTCTAGTATCAGAATTCCTTACATCTTTGTATTGTTACATTAGTTGGAATCTTTTCATCAGATTTATTGGTTTTGTGATGTTTGCTGAGACTTGAGAAAATGCCTAATTATTTCGATTTGCTATTTTTTTTTCCCATTTTATTTTCTCCTGATTTTGGTTGGTTGTTGTTTGTCTGTATGGGTATTTTTAAGGCTCCCACTAAGTCAACATCTTTGTGTTCATGTATTTGTTCAAAACCTTGAAAACTGATGTTTTCTACTCTACTGTGCTTTCAGACACACAACTTCAATACCACATGCATCTGTATTAGTCAAACATTTAAAGAAAAATATAATTATTCTTAATGACACTAGATTGAAAGGAACCCTTGGATTTAATCTAGTCCCTCTTGACGTTTGAAGATCCATATTTACTGTCAGGAAGGTTTTGCCCTTGCAAACTGACAGCTTTCGGTTTCCTTTCTACAGTCATTTTATTGCTGGAGTGCACAAGTTTGTGCAAGGTTAAAATAAAGAATAACTGATCAATCTGTCTCTAAAATGATTTTTTTTCTTTTTTAAAGAAAACAACAAAAATATAGAACTGAGTCAGTTATGTTGTGTTATGAAGTACAGACACATAAGTTCAACTGTCATTGTGGTACTGACTGTATTCTTGTAAATCATCATTTAAAGGTTTCATAAAAACAAAAATGAAAATACTTCCTTTTACAAGTTTTCCAATGTCTTGTGTCATGTGAAATGTCAAGTTATGGCATCTAAGATAGAAACTATGCTATGAGTAAAAACAGACTGTATAAATTCATAATAAATTTCTGTCTACAAAACAAAAAAGCCCCTCCAAACAACAAAACATCCAGAAGATAGCAATGCTAATCAGACTATGGGAGTGCAATTATCTACTTTTTTATTATCTTGATTTGGTGAGATCTTACTAGCCGCAAGCTAATACTGTCATCTACTCTTTCATTAAAGCTCAGTTTGATTAAACATTGTGAATGTGAACTGTTAGCTACTACCTGTTTCTATTGCAGTACACAGATGAAAAGGATTTCCCCAAGCTAACAAAAATTAGAAAAGAGAAGACAGCTTTAAAACCTCAGTTTTCTCTTGGTGCTCCTAAAGAGATCAAAACTCATAAACATCTTGGCATGTCATTACCTACAGAAAAAACAAACTTGCAGACAACAGAGACAATGACTAAAGTCTTCAGCTTACATTTCGAGTCTTCAGCCATTGCTTACCTATAATCTAAAATCAATAATCAATTACTTGTTCTCAAACAATTCAAGGTACAACTAAAACCACAACAAAATTAGCTTTCTGGAGGCAAGAAGCTAAATAATTTTGATCCCAAATACTTAGTTCATTACCACCTGGTAAAGGAAAGAGAAGACCTCAAGCACCAACACAGAGGAGCTGTGTTTGTAAGGTGGCATTGGCATCACTCAGATGTCTATATAAGAAAACAAAACAAAATTAACCAAAAAAGGCAAACATCTTAAAAATAAAACAGTCTGATGTCATTAAATAGAAGGCAAAATAACAAAAAGGAATGAAAATCTCTTCACATGCCTGTTGTTCAATGACATTCGCTAAGCAAGACAATGACAGGTAGAGATATTTGGCCTACTTTATCAGTCTAAATGCATTTACAGGATAATCTCCTGAACCACAGCCTATGTTCAAAACAGTACCCTCACAGATCTGTAGAGGATTTTAAGCTGAAGTGATGTGAAATACACACTGGTTGACTATATATATGCTTTTTCTTAGTTTCTGACATTATTTTTCCTTTACATCTGTTAAATAGATAGATTTCTAGTTGAACTATTTATTCTTTTATTAATGCTAGAGAGAGCAAAGTTCGTATTAGAGTGTTCCATGTGAAAACAAGGATCAAGGTTCTTCAAATCTGTGTTTTTACTGTTATCAGCAAAATTTCTCCATCTCTTATTTTCCTTTATAAGTTGCTTTTCATTAAACACAGAGATGAATTAGACACAAATGAGTGTGAGGCAACTTAAAATCCTTCAATTTCCAAAGTTCAGGGAGGCTGCAACCACCTCTTTCCATTTGTTTCCACTTACAGCAAAGAGTATCTTGATGTTGCCAGAAGAACTTAAAGAATATTTCAATCTGAACTCTAGAAATATATTTTCAGCCAACCTAATGAGCACCTTTTTACACTCAGATGTACAATGAGGCACCAGATATCCAAGACCCCGAACAGTAATGCCTTCAGGACTTAATTTTGCTTGATATATTCAATTCAATTATATATTCAGCTGAAATATTCAATTAAATTCCTACTATAATGACACTGTAGTACTACAATAAATGTTTAAATATACCTAGGGTAAAAACCTGCCACATTTTAAACTTGACTTTATTTCACTAATTTACTTGGCAATAAAATAAATAATGAACACAGATTAGGAAAAAACACAACAGAATATTTCAGTTGGAAGGAACCAGCAATGATCATCAAGTCCAACTACCTGACCACTTCATAGCTGACCAAATGCTAAAGCATACTAACAAGGGCATTGCCCAAATGCCTCTTCAACACTGTCAGGCTTGGGGCGTCAACTACCTCTCTAGGAAGCTTGTTTCTGTGGTTGACTACTGTTTAAGAAACATTTCCCAATGTCCAGTGTAAACCTCCCCTGGAAACTGTTCCCACGAGTCCCAGGGAGGAGACATCAGTACCTCCCTCTACTACTTCCCACCTCAGGAAACTGGAAAGATCCACTCAGTCTTCTTTTCTCCAATCTGGACAAGCCCAAAGTCCTCAGAAGCTCTTTACTTGTAGGACATTCCTTCCATCCCTTTTGCCAGCTTTTTTAACCTCTTCTGAATGCATCCAAGGCCCTTCAAAACTTTCCTAAATTGTGGGGCCCAGAACTGCACACATTACTCAAGGCGAGACTGCACCAATGCTCAATATAGCAAGCTAATCACCCCTTTTGATCTAAGAACATATTTACAATTATTTCTTACAATTCTAGTTCCATGGAGCATAAGTAACTATAAAACATAGGCTTACTTAACACTTATCTTTCCCGATGAAAGGTACCTCTCTTGCCTGCAAGTTAAATAACCTATGATGCATTTTTTTAATTTCCCTCTTATTTTAGATTTTATAATTAAGGACATACATTCATTAGGGAAAATCACACTTGCCTATCATTTGATATTTATAAGGCATTAACATCTGTATGTGCATGGAAAAAAATGAGATGGAAACTGACATTAATTCTATTTCTTGACTGAAAAGGAATATAGCATTCAGATTTTTTACTTGTATCTATTAATGAGTCGTTAAACATTTAGCAGATTTCTCTTCACCAAAGAAAACAAATGAAGCAAAGTAGTCTTGTTTCACCATACCTAATCTTTGTATTCACTTCAGAAAAGGCGTTCATAAAATATTTTTCTCATGTGTCTACTTCTGTAAACATTCATAGAAATACTCAAAAAATATGGAAATTAACTCTACCACTACACTAATTAAGTTTAACTCTATGAGATCAGGGCCAAAATGTTGGTGGATATAAATGCAACTATATCACTGGAGTGGATATGTGAGTGTGAGGTTTTTGAAGACCATGTATAGAGCAGTTCAAGAGAAAACCTGTGTGGAAGTCAAGTGGATCAATAAAATAGAAATATTTTGAGTTGAAATTAAACCCTGAAAGTATTAAAAATACTATTTTTAATGTATTATGTTTAAGGCTCTACAGTCTTATATACATATTGATTCATAGAAATTATTTAGAAAAGTGCTATAATTTTTCTGGGATATTCTTTTCAGCTAAATTGTTAGAACCCCATTATTTTCTTGTCAAGAACATAGCCTTGTTTTCTTCGAATTTTTGATGTGATTGTTTCTCTTTATATTAGATTAATATATGATCTGAATTATTTGGAACCAGTGCACCATCAGAAAATCTTCCTTGACTAAAGAGCAATCCAGTTATTCAGTGAAAGGAGAACTAATTCCAGCCAGAATTTTGTCTCTGCTACCATGTCTATTTGTGGCGAGAGAAGCAGCATTGATTTTTCTGTTTTGTTCCCATAGATAGGCTCAAATTCATATTCAGAGGTGTGCAAAGGAGAAAGGAATTGAAGGGTGAAAGAAGCAAATGCAAATGACTGGTTGAGTCACCGTCCCTGGAGATATTTAAAAGATGTGTAGATGTGATACTCAGGGACATGGTTTAGTGGTGCATTTGACACTCCTGGGTTAATGGTTGGACTTGATGATCTTAAAGACCTTTTCCAACCTGAATGATTCTATTACTGTATGAAAATAGGAATTAAACATTACTGTAATATTGTTTTTCCTTCTAAACGACTTCTAAAATTTTTAGTGCTTAACAGTATTTTACTGTTTACACATTAATTCTAAACATTGAATTTAAAAAATTCACCTATAGATTTAAATACGTCTATTTTTTACTTTGCTCATCATTTAATATGATTTCAAGACCTGAATGAATTATGCTTAAATCCCATTTTCGCTTGAACACTTTGCTTAAAAGAAATTAACCACTGATGTCCATACTATCAAAAACAATTCCTCATGGTCTATCCAAATATCCCCTGGAAGTGAAAAACTGGAAGCATTATGGCATAGGCAACAATGTTCAGGTATCTGTAATGATGACAAAATTTACTAAAACAGTCCTAAGGTCATTTGCCCTAGTACTTACTCATATATATAAACTGGGAAACAGCATTTAGAGATCACATTAGAATTCCATTGAAAAAAGTGACCCTTCACTTACTAAAGTATTACATCTAATTTACAAAGAAGCCATACTAAATTAGTTATCTAAATCTCTGGCTGAAATAGATCATGGCTGTGTCTTACCAATTAACCTTTCAATGCACAAAACCCCAAATGGTTTCTAGTGATTTTGTTTCCAGCTCATTGTAAATGGCAAATGTTCTCATACATGCAGTACAACTCAACTACTGCTCTCAATTCATTAAAGGCAAGAGTTCTTCATTTAATGAGATGGAAAAGAGAAAAAAGAAAACATATTTTACTATGTTAAATAGAATTTCACTCACATATGTATAGATAACCAACATCAGTTTTTACATACCTTAAGTCCTTAATAGCAAAGTCAGATAAGAGTACAAACATTCAATACTGCTATTATCAGAACATTGCACAGCTTCCCAAAACAAAATTTATCAAATTCAGTGGAGCTTACATTAGCAAAATTACATTTTCTCAAATGTATAAATATACTCTGTTGTTAAAATTCAAGATTAGTCTAATCATTGCTTACTTTCTATTCAGTCTGAGACTTCTGTCTGGAGTGACATTTTAATTTATAGTACCAAAATGACACAACTAAATATTATGAAGAGAAAACCAGACTTACTAAAAAGGAAATACACAAGAAAGTGGAATACAATTGTATTAAGTGGAAACATGACAAAATACAAAGCAGAGGAACAGCTTTAGATTCACCATAGCAGCATCATGAATTTTCTTGAGAGAATGATAGTGAAAGCAAAAACTGGTATCAGCTTCTTTTCCTGTCAAACCATCAAGAGTCATAGCATATAGTTTTCCTTGGATGTATAGAGGAAAAAACTTTTCCTTCAGACTGCTTGAAGTCTGATGATGTTCATTGCATAGAAAGAAACATCCCAAGATAAAGGAAGCAAACACTTTTTTAAGCCATGACTTAGAAGATAATTTCTGAGCTCACAGAAGGTCTCACAGCATATTTTAAATTACACACTGACGTACATCTTGTCTTCATAAAGTGTAATCAGGTCTCAGTCTGTTCAGTGAGGTTACAAAACAATTTTTGATTTCCCACAAATTGAGTCTATGTTGAAAACAATCTGTGACTTGAAGGAAAGGAAACAGCTTTGCACTTTGAACTTGCAACAGCTGAAGGCTTTATTTAGTGTATGGGGCTGCCTGCAGTTGTCTGCATATCAGGAGAGCAGAGCAGCCTGTGCCTGTCTTAGGAGCAAAAGGAAAGAGATAGGAATACAACAGTTCTTGTACTAGGAGAACATTAGAAAAATGTTTTGTTTTCCTCAGGTGAGCTCTTTAAATTTCAAAAATACAGTAAGTAAAACTGTAAAGAAAAAATTAAACCTTCTCTTTCAACTGAAACAAAATTTTGAGGTGAGAAAACTCAGGGATGAATAGCCTGATTAATCATTTACTGCTGTATGATCATGAGTAGTTTTGGCAGATTTTGCTTCAGTTTTCTAACTTATCAAATGTGATTTCTTTTTCCCTTTTTATTCCCTTTTTTTGGCTCATGAGTGGATCAGACTCTTGCTGGGGCTTGCATAGGGTGATACTAAAGAACTATTCTTAGAATTTCAGCATACCACAACCAGAAACATGTAACAAACAAAGGATCACTGCCTATTGTGACAGATAAAAACTCAAGGCTTAAATGTTTATTAGGTCAAATCTGAAAATTGATTAAAAATAATGTTCTCCTTTAATCTAAGATATTCAAAGGAGAAAAAAACCTGCAAGCCTGAAGTGATTCAGTGTTCCATTAGAGACATCATATTATGCTTAAAAAAGTGAGAAAGAGAATCAGAACCAGTGAGATTCTTGTATTATATAATAAGCATCCCATCCCACCTGTATTGAGAAGTGCTCTTATCTTTGAAAGAAAGATATTTGAAAGAAAGAAATTTCTATTTGAAAGAAATTCAAGTAAAAGACAAAATTTCCTGCAAGAAAGTAAAAATTCACTTGCTTTACTTATTTTGCTTGTAATTTTCTCTCTCTTCTTTATAGCAAACAAGATGCACGTTTATTTGTAAAACCTGAATGGTCTTGGATGGTTTCAGATTTCTGAAGTTTACAAATGCCTCCTTCAATAAACCTGCAACATAGCACTTACTGAAGAAAACAGACATCTGGGAAGAAGGACTTTTCCACTTTCTGCTAATATTATTGGACAAATGTACACTGTTATTCCTCCAGCTGACCAAGGAAATGGAAAAGATACTGAGACTCTACATCTTCTAGCCTACCTTTTCTCTTTTCATTTTGGGACAGCATACATCAGCATCTGCACACACAAAATCTGGTTTTGTTCTGAGTTCTTTTCCATAAAATTACATTGATTGTCAAGAAAACACTCTCAATACTACTATAGACATTTTTAAAAAGTCAGAAAGATAAAAAGAAATATTTAAATTTTAGGAGGCTACCAGTTTTATACCGACAGTAAAAGATATGTCTATATACATAAACAATTAAACCAAAGTCATTTAAATCAATGTAAATGAAAAAAACCCAACCCCCACTGTGGGTGCTGGGTGGCTCGGACGGTCGGGACGGACGGAGACGAGAGATCTCTGAAGTCAGATCTTGGAACATGCGGTTTATTGCAAAGGGCGTGGGTATAGGGGCACTGCTCAGAGCTGCCAGACTCAGCTCAGAGCAGGCCCAGGAGAGCAAGAGAGTAAGCGGGTAAGTAAAGAGAGAGAGAGAGCGAGAGGAATGAGAGTGAAGAAGTGAGAGAGAGTGTAGTAAGAGTGTCTGAAGTCCTGGTTACAATACAATAAATCATCTTCTGTACTGAATATTCTAATTGTCACTAACCAATCTAATACAAGATACAAATCCTATCGCATTTACATACAGCCTATAAGAGTTCTTATATTACCATAGAGTGTTACATCTTAACTTCTAAAAACTACTCTTTGGACCCCTTCTGCTGAGCTAGTAGGGTCTGCTCTGACCCTTGGACCTGCCTGCAAGCAGAGGGTATTGTTCAATCAAGAGGGGATTACCTTCAGTCGGCCATACCATTGTTTTCCAGTTGTTCAGTAACTAAGACTTGGTAATTCAAAGGTGGCTTTCATTTCGATGTCGCTTATAGTTTTCATATTCCCAAAATCTTTTGTCAGGCAATCATATTTATAAGGCTTTCCTGTTTCATCTTCCCCAACACCCCCCCACTTATTTAATTTTTGTTTTTGAGAAAACAATCTTACTCATCTTTAAGACAGTTTTGCATTTACTCCCAAGAAAAAATTCCATTATTCCATGCTTATGTGACCAAGAGAATCTTCTGCATGTTCCCTTCCCCCAGATAAGCTTTCTCTGTTAGCTCTGCATTCTTTCATCTGCTGGCTTTGTATTGCTTTATATCTATATGCACACAGTCCTTTATATTGTTCTGTTTGTTTGGGTTGTCCAACTCTGTTACACACATTACACAGTTTATCTGTAACAACACTCCTAAAGCAGCCCAGGGCACCATCAGCTTTCTTTATGTTTCACTTTGTGTCCACCAGGTCCCACAGTTCCTTTCCTTCCAAGCTGCTGTCCAGCTAACCAGCTCCCTCACATATGCTGCCTCGCTACACTGCCTGGGTTTATTCCTCCCCCTGTGCATGACCTCACACTTATCCTTGTTGAACTTCATGAAGTTCCTGTCAGACCATTTGTCCAGCCTGTCCAGGTTCCTCTGGACGTCATCACAACCTCCGGCCTGTCAAGCACTCCTCCCTGTGTTGTAATATCAACAAACCAGCTGAGGTTACACTCTGCCCCATCATCCAGATCATTAATGATGATGGTAAGAAGGGCTGACCCAATGTTGACCTCTAGGGTACACTGCCAGCTTAGACTTAATACCACAGGTTACCAAGTCTGGGCCTTTAGCCAGTTTACAGTCCACCTCAATGTCTGTCCATCCAATCCATACTGTGTCAGCTTCTCTATGAGGATCTTACAGGAAAGAGCATCAAAAACCTTGATGATACCTAGGTAGCCCTACTGACCACCCATTGTTCTACACTCATCTACCAAGACTGTCATTTCCTCATGTAAGGTTATCAGTTTGGTCAAACACAACCTCCCATCACCGCCCATGGACTTATGTACGTCCAGTTTGTTTAAATATTCCCTGACCTGGTCCTCTTCCACCACAAGTACATTTTCCTCGCACCAGGCTTTTCCTTGGCTTCAGTAACTAACATTTCTGAAGAATGATTTTGCCAGTTAAAGCTCAGAGGAATTCAGAACCTCAGCTTTTTCCATGTCCTGTGTCACCAGGTTCCCTGCCTCATTCAGCAGTGGGCCCACATTTTCCCTATTCTTCATTTTATCACCTATGTACACATAGAAATTCTTCTCATTCTTTTGATATCCCTGAACAGATTCTGTTCAATCCAGGCTTTGTCCCTCCTAACAGCATCTCTTCAGGCTTAAATGCTGCCTCTATATTCCTCCCAGATCATCTGTCCCTGCTTCCACCTTCTGTATGCTTCCTTTTTGTATTTGAGTTTGCTCAGGAGATCCTAGCTCATCTATGAACTGCTCCTGATATTTTTGACTGACCTTCTGCCTGTAGGTCTGGAATAATAAAATCTAAAACAGATAAAGCTTTTATCAAATGGTCTTCTCAGCAGTGTAATCCATGAGAGACAAATTCACAAAACTATGTGTACAAAAAGGCTTTCAATAATATTTAAGTAAAACATGTAGGAAATCAATATAGGCAGAAAGTAGACTCTATACTGGTAGTACCATCCTTATTATATTCTAAAGTCACTGTCAGAGCAAAAAAAGGGAGTGCAGCTGCTGAAGAATTTAGGGAAATTTAATGTATTTGCGAAATACTGTTGAAGTGTTGCCTCTTGTGTCTTCTGAAAGCCTTTACCATGGTACTTCTGAGTCACTTTTTTTCTGAAAATTGTTAAAAATATCCCTCCAAGGACTGGTAGGGTCTAACACGTGAAGCTTCAACAACCGCTGTACCATCCCTCTACCCAAACAACCAAGAGCTTTCAAAAAGCGCATATGGGATAAAACTCTCTTTATTAGTAATTCACCTTTGCTTAAGTGCACAACTTATTGCTTTTCAGACTGCAGGTAGTTAGTTCAATTCCCAATAAAGTGAGACTTTATGTACATTCAAGAAGTACTTAAACTAAAGCAAGTGATTTAATGCTGCTGTCTGAATCATTAGTGTGCTAGCAGGGGACTCCCAAATCAGTAGTTCAAGAACTGCTACTCAGTCATTAAGGAATTTTTCAAAGTGCTGCACCAGCACTCAGTGAACTTCAAAGCATAAAGAATTTTTCTGTACCCAGCAAACTACTGACACTTCTCAATTACTGTGACATTTTACACACATTTTGCAAAAATATGAGAACTGCACAATGTAAGGAGGAAATAAACCACCAAGCCTTTGGTGTTCATTGAGTATTTTTAATTATATATTAAGTTTTGCAACCATTGAAGTCACCCAGATTATTATTATTATCAGTTGTGAGCCAGTTTTGTGACCCCTTCCTCAGGGTTATGCAATATAGCAGTAGATCAATGAATTATCACCTCAGCCAGGGTACTAAGTCTGATTTGTGAAGGATATGTGTAAGAGAGGAGCACAGAATACAGCTGGTGACTGACTTCTAGCAGAGAGAACATTTTTTCATTTTACTATTTCCTCTCTTGAAATCACATGATAAACATAAATAAGCCAAACAAACTGTTTTCTGTTTACTGTTCACATCCACACATATTTTATAACATGTACTCCCACACTACACAGACAACATGCTGATAATTTTGAGTGAAACAGTTGTGCTCTTAGCCTTCTTTCATTTCTGTAGGTAGCATAGGTTTACCAGCTGCCTTTACTAAAAATCTTATGTAAAATAAAAATGATATAAACTTGGGAAAAATTATGGCAAAAAAATTATCATCACCACCTGCTGACTTGAACTCTCCCATTAAAAAAAGGTCTTCAAATAGACATTTAAATTAATATTTAGGTTAGCTACTTACACCTTCTCTGTCTACTTCCAAATTTATTTGCCATTGTAGACGTCCCAAATGCCATTTTTTGCATAGTCTCCTTAAAATCCTTTTGCACTCTGGAAGCTGGTCGTCTCTTAAATAAGAGCATACAACTTCCAAGCACAATAATTCCAAATAATTCTGCAGGTATGATGACTGTAGAGAGACATCATATTTAGTTATCTTGCTTTAATTAGCAGTCTGAGTTGTTAGAACTGATGATTAAGATATCTCCTGTCTTTCTACTGTTGTGCTCCTGGAATACTCCCAGCAGGTAGGAATAAAAATTAGCTTAGTTATTAAGCACGATGTTCCTGCTGAAGTACTTCATTTTCTATGGAAGAATACAAGAATTATAGGCCAAGAACTTGCTACTGTTTTGCTGTTTTATTTTTTATAATGGAGAAAGAGTACAGCAATACAGCATAACTTTCATCTTCATGGTAAAGGGGATGCTTTTCATTTTAAGGACTGTAAAGATAGTGAACACCATATGAAAACCAGTAACATAAGTCCTTCTCTTACCCCAAGACACTGAAAACTATCAAAAAAGAAAATTGCAACTGGAGACTGTAAACAAAAAGTACATGAAAACTCCAAAAATATTGTGCATGTGTTAAAAAATACTAAGATCAAAGTCTAGATTAATTCTGGTTTTACTAAGGTTGTAGAACTCCCAGGCTACCTTACAGTACCCCCTGAAAGTTCACATATCTCAGCACCATAAAGACTTGTTAGAGTCAATGTCAAAAGTTCTTACTGGTACTGAAACAATGGAAAATATCTGTAAAAGTCTTAACCAAAAATAAATTTGAGTGAATTTTTCTGATTCCTTTAATGATTCATTTCCTTGCTGTCATAACACCTACATTTTGTACTGTGTTCATCCTAGTAAGGCAATTTTTAAATACCATCTTATTAAGCATCTGAATTTACTCATAACATTGTTATATTAGCACATTCAAAGGGTTTGGAAAATAGAATCTGATAAGGATTATGTTTACACACACACCTTCAGTTTCCCTGAAGTAACAGAACAGATTGAAGATGGATTAATCTGACAAAATTTAGACCTTTAAAAAGTCTCAAGCAGCTAGTCATTTCGACCCTCTTTAGGGTCAGCAGAGAGAAACAGACATCTGTAACAGGTCAGACAACTTGCTTACTTCCTTCCTTCAAATATAAAAGCTACAGCCAGCATTTCCAGCAAAAATGATTTTTAGGTAAACATCCTGTTCCTCATGCTGGACTCTGAGCACCTTTTTAACTTGGGAAGCTTAAGCTTTAGCTTTGACAAGCAGAAACTTCAGAACAATGTTACCCCTGCAGTTCTGGTATTCTGTATTGCCTCACAGCGGAGGACGAGGTTCCAGAACTGAATAGCTGAGGCATGTTCTCTCAGATGTGTCTTAACTGCAGCTGAAGTCAGTCTTGGGAGGCAAACCATACATAGACAATTTCCTCCCCCAGTATCACATATCTTTCCCTGCCTCCAAATGACACATGTTGGTAGAGGTTTTCATTAGGTACTGATCCCCCCTTCTTCAATCTTTCTGTCCCTAGCATTATGTTCTGTTATGTACATTTTAGATTTTTTTTACAAAACACATCTCATTCTAAAAGCTTTGCATGCATACTTAAAAGGTCTTTCAGAAGAAAAGGTAGGTCACTTACCCATTATTTAAGATGGAAATAAAAATGTGCTATAGCATGCCAATTCTGTAGGCCTGTTTTCTTTAAAAATTACATGGTTTGTCCAGTGAAAGCACAGGAGGCTTTTTGATACCTGTACATTAGCAGTCATTGCTAAAAACACAGCATGAACAAGTTGTTTCACAGAGAAAAACATCTAAATCATTCTTCCTACGAATTGTGGGGTTTTTTTTTATTTTTAGGACAATGACATAGCTTCCCAATATCCCTACCACATCCCTACTAAACAAAAGGTTGCACATACTGTGCCTGCAGCTATTTGTGCACTGAAAGGGTGGTTAGAAAAACTACTGTCACTCGTTGATTAGCTGCTACAAATACAATGTGTGATGCTCAGGTCCTGTCCTGTCTGTCCTCCGCTCGAGGGAACAGCAATGCTGCTCCCACATTCAACCCGTTAACCAGTTTCCCCACAAACCACATACAAACATAATGACCCTTGAGACTTCTTCCTTACTTTCACCTGCACTACACACTGGCAAACCTATCCAGGAGGGACTGGCAAATAGAAGCAGGCAGCCTTGCTAAAACACAATTAGAAACGAAAACAGGCCAAGAGCAACTTAAGTATGCAGTGAAAATGTAGATGAAGAATTAATTTTATGTAGACGTAGTAAAATAGTTGTTACAAATTGTAGGACAATACACACTTGATGGACTATAATTGCTATGCAGATTCTGTACTGCCACTCTGCCAAGATGGTGTTGATTGACAGAGCTTGGTAAAGCACTGAGCATAAGAACGAGTTACAAAATTGTTCTTCACACCATGCTTGCCGTATGTGCATGCCTTTTGCTTAAGTAAGCTATATGAGGTGTCAGTACAATTTTAACACCCTTGAAAACAGAATGCAAATTCAAAGCCTACGATTGCATCCATATGACCATATGGTCATAACCATAGAATATATAGGGGCTGAATGCAATAGGTAGTCCAAAATTTTTGCCAGAACTCTAGCATCAGTTTAAAAAATAAACTCCATAATTTCTCACTTGAATTTTAATCATTCAGTATCTTCTTAATGAAATAGCATGTGCATAATATAATAAATTAGTACAGTGTCTTAAGTAATAGAAAAAAATCTGAAAAATCCCAAGTACTGATCTAAGAGTTGCTTAAAGAAAATCTAATAAATCACAAAGGTTTAAAAGAAAAAAAAAAAAGTACTTTTCTACTCTAGAACTCATCACAATTCTTCTTAACTCATCTGTTTAAAATTTATTTTTCCCCACCACTGACTTCAGCCACATTTTATTCCATCATAAACATCTGAAGCAAAATAAGTTATTTCAAATAATGTAAGATGAATTTTTTGGAACAGCATTCTCATTTTATAATTTAAAGTACAGGGTAAGAAAAATATATCAATGAGTAACTGAAAAGATTTTTTTTCACTTGAATACTTTCCAAATTATTTTTGTTCTTTAAGCCAATATAAAGTGCACACTCTTAAATGACTGCAAGTTTACCTGGTCTGAATTCTTCAATAATAAATATGTATCACTTTTTATTTATTTTCTTTTCTAGCAGTAAAAGGTTTTTTTTCTATATTTGATCAATCCTTGTAGAAAAATGGATAAAATCTAAAAAATGGAATTTGGAAATTTAAGTTTTTCATTAAAAATTAATAAAGAAACAAAGTAGGTTAATACTAGTTAATTTATCTAATACTAGTTAATACTATGTTATCTGGAGAAAATAATTATCATCACAAACTTACAATAAAAATGAAATTAAAGAATTGGATGAGACTATGACAGAACTAAAATAGAAATCTAGGAAGAAATATCTTGAACAGCACATCAGAATAAAACATTATAAATACAAAAAATACATTTTCAAGGTATATTGGAAACTTTAAAACAATCTGCTTTTTCTTCTATTTCTAAATTTAAAAAAATAATACTTTTGAGATCAATACAAATATTTCAATTTATAGTAATGAAACAAATTCCAATTAATTATCAATACAATTTGTAGACCGCGAACATAACATCCCACTGAGATATTTAAAAAATTACATGCAATTTTCAATGTACTGGTTTATTTCCTTAAAAAGTTTATCTCAATAATGAAAATTACTCTTCACAACCACTGAGTAATCATCCTGTTTCAGAAAATATTAAGAACATAGATTTAATTTCTGTGTGATGACAGCAATACGAGTCTGGAAAAATGAGGCAGTTCTGCTTTTTTTTGTTCTTGGTGTCTTCTTGTAAAAGGAAATTTCTCTAAACTGTTTTCAACTTCTTGTCATTAGACCGAAGGTGAAATACTGACTTATTTTCTCCTCCTTTAAGTTTACAGCTCTTCCAAAAGATAGCTGTTCACCTCACTAGACTGATTAATCAATTAATTGAAACAAACAAAACATCCTAGGTAGTCTTCTGATGCTATAATAAGAAAAAAAACCAATTTGCCAAACAGTCTTGATATTCTTGACTTTATCAGCTAAGGAAATTTTCTCTTCTAGTTCCAAACACACTTATATCAGCTTCTTAGATTTCAATATCAAACTTCAGGTGCTTCTTGGTCAAAGATATTTATCTTTTCTGTTGGGAGGAGTATTTCATACACCATTATCTCACAATCTTGAAATAAATAATCAATTCACAATGGTGAAGGAAAAATTAAGTAAAAGAAAGAGCACAGCTATTAAGAATGACAAAAGATCAAAAAAAAAAAAAACCACCATACACAAGCCCACAAAGAAAACCCACTTGTATCTTGAAGCCAATCCAGAAACTTGAGTAGCGTTTTCCCCAGAGATAAACTATGATAAGGATATTGAATGCCATTAAACCATCCTATTATCCACACAAGTACTCAATTTTCTAAGATGTGATACATGTGCATATTCAAGTGCAGACTGAACTTCAAATCTATGGCTTAGGTAAATAACAGCAAAGTGTGGAAAGCACACTCTCAGTTATGCTACAAACAATACACAGCTGGCAATAGAATTAGCAACAGCTAAAAAAAAACTGGTACAGAGCATGGTTTTACTTTATCTTCCAGATGAATCATAGTCTAACCAGCTGCAACAGTTAGATTCTTTATTTTGTATTACACACCACCTAAATCTCAGTTTCTAAATTTTTCAGTAAAGAGTGCATGTTCCTGTAAGCTTGGCTGAAATTTATCAGCATAAAATACAACAATCATTAAGTGAATGAAGCCAGGGTATTGACCTCGATAGGACCCTTGCATTCTACATTCTGTAGCCTTGTGAAGGAAAAATTAATCATTGCAGTTAGTGAATGATTGGAACTGAAGTAACATCATGGCCTTTGGAAAAGACAAGCAAAACATTCTCATCAATACCTATGATTCATCTGATTACCTGTAAGGCCGAGTCAGAGCAGAACTAATGGATTACTTTCCTTGAATCATTACTTGGCAGAAAAGTAGTGTGCTGGGCAAGATACTTTTTAATAAAAGATGTTCTACACTAGAAAACACAATTTAAATAACCCCAAACATAACAAACAAAACCCAAAAAACTTGTGAAGAAATAAATGGAGCATCATCAAACTCTCCCTTTCCCCTCTATAACAGCAAAAATTGCTTTTGCATTTCTTGCTGTTGCTTTGCTCAGTTCTGATCGATTTTAAATTTAGTAATGTTTCACTGGAGAACATTTGTTGAAAGTAAGTAATTTATACTTAATTTTTGCATTTTAGTCCCAATTTTGAGACAAAGAGGGAAAACCCCACAAAGACAAGTTTTGGTAAATATATCTATTCTTAACTTCCAATTACCAGGTTTCACTGGCAGTTTTCAGCTCTTCAGCTTCTTGACTAAAAATAGAACTAGTTTGTACACACAGCTGATTATTGCTACTCTAAAGCTCCTCAGACACAAGATTTAGATGCGTAAAAGTTCTCCATACAGTCTTATGTAAAAAATACTGGCTATTGCAGAGTTAAATCAACCGATAATTTTAGTTTTTACTAATTTATTTGTCCTCTTAGGAAATTAATGAATTAACAAACAATCACATGTAGCTTACTGAAATCCTTTATACCTAAGAGGGATTTATTTTTAAAAAAATATAATCTCAAACTAATTTTTTGGAAATATGACTTCAATTTTTTAATACCTATTTTCTATTCAAAGCATTGTTTAACATGGCCTTTACTTACCTAAGAAAATTCTTACCCTTCCAGTCAAAATCTCAAGGTTTGAAGAAATAATATGTGCTTGACACTGTTACTTGGTCCCAAATTTATGTCTTTAGTGCCATTAATTTTTCTCCATTTATAATAATTGTATAACCTCAGAAACACTGTATTATAGAACTGTCTTTTTTAATTTCTTACATAAATTTAAAGATATTGGGAGTCTACATCTCCAGGCTAAGTTGAAGACCAGTATATCCTTTCCTGTTCATCACAGATACCAACAGCTATTTTAAAAAACATCCAAACCCCCATCCAGCAAGCAGAAAGCTAATACAGAATTCTCCCAGAAGCCAGGGCATCTCCAAAGTCAGCAACACTCCTGAACTGCACTTTTTGATGCTCTCTGTAGGATAAAAGGGAGGGGATGTTGTAGCAGCTTGTTTTGCCATCACATGGGACACAGGGGCTGCAGAAGGCATGCCAAAAGGAGCGTGGCACTGTACCAACACTGCTCCCTCCAAGCCTTTCTCATCTTGGCCACCCACAGGAACTCAGCCTCAAAGGCACCTCAGTCCTGCATCCAAGCTGCCCTTACAGTTCAGAGATCTGCAAATCCTACAGCTCCAGGGACACCAAGGCTGAAGGCTTTTGCCCTAGTGTCCCTGGATCTGTAGGTTTTGTGACTCTCTGAACCTCAAACCT
Source organism: Corvus hawaiiensis (assembly GCF_020740725.1). Lineage (NCBI taxonomy): Eukaryota > Metazoa > Chordata > Aves > Passeriformes > Corvidae > Corvus > Corvus hawaiiensis. The sequence goes on along the minus strand of NC_063213.1, from coordinate 78,105,153 downwards.
GGTGCATTTTGAATTACAGACATGGCTGCTAAAAAATCTTTGAAATAATCTAGACAATAACTTAAAAACATAAACAAAATATAAAACTAAGAAATAAACACAACAGAACACATTTTATGAATATAAATTAATTCCCTGCCAAGTAAATTAATAACATATGTTTTACACATTCATAGATATCTTAAGACAATAGGTGTGAAATAAATTTTATTTATATAGCAAAAATAAGTGTGACTTATATTGTCCCAATCTTCAAGTGACTCTCATTTGACAGTTTATCACACCTAAAGATCTTTTTCTAACTGTTTTAGCGATTGAAATTTTAAAGCTGTTAAAAGTAACTTGTGAACCACAACAGGATTAGAGCAGCTATCATTTGATTAGGAGAAATTCCAAAGAATTTAGATATTATTTCAAGCTTTAATTAATTCTAAATTTACCACCTGTAGACTTTTTGAATATGCCCTAAGCAATCTGTTAAATTGATTAGTCCCCATTTCTCTTCAAATAGCTGTTTGCTTACTGCAGCTGCTTCATTTTCTGGAGGCAGTGACACTGAAGTTCTTTTAAATAAACACTGTTGTACCACACAAGCTTCTAGTGTAACAAGCACTACATTCTTTTACCTAATTACAAAAAGCAAGCGACTACTAACAGAAAGAGAGATGTTGTAGTTAAACTTTATTATGCTCACAGAATAGAGGGGCATGAATTTCAAAGGGTCCTGATTTCTTTTTGCAGAAGAAATGCCACTATTGAAAGAGAAGGAAAGGTCTGTAGTTTCAGACATAATTACTCAAACACTTCTGAATATTTAAGTGTATGTCTAAAGTAACATAGTGGTCTGACTGTGGAAAATAAATCATTTGCTGAAATGATTCATCTTCTCTCAAGTGGATACACATTATTTTGATACACAACAAACTGTCTCTTGAAATCTATTCTTTTGAGATTCACATATGGAAAGCTGTTGGTTTTAATGACAAAACAGAACTACATATCAGCAGGGCATCAAATTAGTAATCACATTGTTTGCCCTGATACACAAGCAGAAGTTCTGCAGAAATGAGCTGAGTACACAAAAGCAGAGAGACAAACTCAGACCATTAAGCAGAAGCCAGCTACTCCAATGAAGGTCATTCTTCATTTTCTTCTTCTGATATGAACTGAACAACAACCTATTGAATATCTAGAATTATTTCAAGCCACATCGAAGTAATGATTTGGAAGATAAGTAAAAATGTGTAATTTTCACTGTGTATAAAGGAATAACATATTATTCTACCTGAGTGTAACCCGACAGTACTCTCACTGGACAATTAGCAATGTTCTTCTACTGTGCTCAAAATCAGTTTTCATCTTACGTGCAGATTTTTTTAGACAGCACTTAATTTATTTTATTCAAAGACACTTTACCTTAAGAAAAGAATGGAGTATACCAGCAAAGAAAGAAAAAGGTAAAAATGTCCACTGTCTTTCTACAAATCACTGATGACCTTTCACCAGAGTTTTGTCTCGGGTGAAGTGTTGGTCAATCTGTCCAATGCATTTGAACTCAAAGAAGAGCCAAGAAAAGCTAGTAACATACTAATGGAATTGCAGGGACTTTTCATACAGGAAAATTAAAGAAATTTAACAAAATCAAGGCCAAGAGAAAAATGATTGCTTTCCAGATATTTGTTGTGTTACAGAGTCAAGACAGCAGAAAATTTTTCGGGGTTAAAAAAAATTAAAGATAGTTAAAGGTAACTTTAAAAATAGATTTAAATCTCCCAGTCTGTCACAAACAGAATCTTCCAGAATTCTACATGGACAATTTCTGGCCAGCAGCCATATTCCTTAATGTCAAGTATCTCAGCATAAAAGTACACTTCAAGTAACTCACTGTCTAGGTAAACCACTTGGACACCTACAAACAACATATTAGTGTTCTTGATAAAGCTGATATATTCCCATATCCACCTGAAGCCACATCTAGTTCAGACATGAGTACTGACTTCACACGCTTTTGGCGAAGTGTTCTCACTGTGTGTTCCTCACCCATTGGCAGTTTACCTGTGTCAGTCCAATAATGAAGCCCTCTTTTCCTCAGCATCCCTTCCCTCTCTTCCCACTGGCCTTGGCTACAGAGTGTGCTTAAGGCGAGGCTTTAAGCCTCATGGAGGCTGCCCATAAGAGCCCTGGACACAGATCTGCAGAAAGGATGAAAGAAATGTAGCTATTGCAACCACCTTCGAAAGGGGTCAAAAGAACAATCCATGACACCTAGGGCTCATGAACCTCAATTTCACCCCTGGATAAAATCACACAAAGAGTCTTCTTGGTCTGCAGTCCTTCTTCAGCCCTGCAGAGTGAGCCTTGGGGAACCAAAGGACAGGGCAAGGGCAATGAGAACATAAGAAAAAGAGGTAGATTCTTGGAAATGTTGTATTTATCTCATTTTAACTGAATATACTGAACTGATCCACAAGTTTTAGCATTATTTTAACTGGATTAATAATAATATTCTTTTTGTTAGATTAAAAATTATATTAAAGCAATCAACAAGACTGACTCCAACTGATGGGAACTGAAGCAAGCTAATCTGAAACTTGCATGCAACAAATTGATACGAATTTTATACTTAACATTTTCACTTCGCGCTCAATTGTCATCTTACAGAGATAAAAAAATAATTAAACTAACTAGTAACATGACAATACTGAAATGCTTTATCTATATCTGATAACTTCTCCTTTTGTCTTACATTACTGTCCTATATCAATGCTATTCTAATGAAGAACCTTTCCTTCTGATAAGCTGAGGACATATTTGATTTGTTATAGCTTGAAACAAGCAATTAATTTAAATACTTCTAAAATGTTGATCATTACTGTCTTATCATACAGTCACTCCTGGATATTTGTTCTTATGCTACTCCAATCACTTAGGGAACTAAGTATATGCTATACTGGGAGGTGGAGAAAGTCAGGGTTCTGTTTCAAAACTGGCTTCCATAGGGGAAGGATACAGCTAGTAAGCTGAATGATAAAAGCTGAAGCAAAAGCTTGAAAATGGGGTAAGGGCATCCAAACATCATTGTGTTCAGAAATCATCTGGGCAATGTGCTGCCAAGGACTCCTTCCTGACAGACGCAAGAAATTCTTAGTGACATCACTGCATTTGCAAGGACTTTGCGGAAGCAACATTTCGTATTTTCATAGTCCCAAAGAGTGAGTTATTTTCCATCATGGAAAGAAATAAAATCCCACACAGACCAATTTTCAGGCATGATCACAAAAAAAAAAAAAACAAACAAACAAACCCAAACCCCAAAAGCAGAAACCAAACACATGCAAAGCAAACTAAAAATCTGGGAAAAAAGATGATGTGGCCGCAGTTCAAATACTGTAAGTATGAACATACATATACTACATAGAGTCAACTTTCATTTAATCTGTTGTTATATTTTAAAAAGTCTAGTATCAGAGTTCACTGAACAAACTTTTTATCTGACATCTGGAACAACTTGTTTAATTTAGCTCACAAATGAGTATAAGCATGAAATCTCTTCTTATTTTTTGCATTCAGAAACAATAAGACTATGTAGCGGGTTGAGTTTGAAACCGGGCAGAAACACCAATTAAATGTAGTGGTTTTGATTCAAAATATTCATTATTTACTTATTTTCCTTCTGTGAGATAAGAATTAGGAGAAAAAGCAAAGCAGGCACAAACCTTAAACAGTTGCAGTACAATGAAAGAGCTTTATTACTAACAGAATTAAAAGTAAAGAGAAAAACAACAAAACAAAATTAAAGTAAATTCCCCCCCCCCCCCCCCCCCTTCCAGCACTTCTCTCCTTTTATCCAGCTCACACAAGGGATAACAGAACATGGGATGTTAGTCAGTGTTGCAGTTCTTGAAAAGTCTCTCTTATGCTTAAGGAAAAAAGGGTTTTCCTTCAGTTGCACGTGGTTCCCAAACTGCCACCAATAGCAGACCCGCCCGGAAACAGTCAGTCTGCTATGTGTAGAACATCTCTCCCATGAAGAATTTCACAGTTCTTTCACACTACAGAACATGGGCCATCACATGGGGTTATTCATCTTTTTAAGGATAAGTTATTTTGGCCTGCACACAGAGGCTTTCCTTCGCCACAAGTCTCTAACAGCCTCTTACTACTTCTATATAGCCTGGCATAGGCACTCTTCACAAACTTCATAGGCACACGTTGATTCTCCACCCCCCCCCCCCATGTTCTTCAAATGGATTAAAGAGACAAACAGTTTGTGGTATTACAGTTTCTTACCACGGCATGCAAGAAGGTTTCTTTTAAGCTGCGCGCCAGAATCGCGGCACCGCCCTCTTTTCTCCTGTCGCCATGCTCAGCTCCGTCCCACGTGACTCACTTCTCTTTCTCTCTGACTCTGAAGCCGCCATGTTGAAGAGTGTTCTTGTTCGGGCTTTACGGTGGGGAAAGCCTCGCTCCCTCTGTGCTGCTGGCTGCGTGGTGTCCTCTTCAGTTCAGCACGAAGTGTGCTGGCTGCAGACAGGAGGCTCTGCCGGCTCCCGCTGGCTCCGCCGGCTCCGCATGGAGAGGAGAGGGACCCGCCTGTCCCCAGAAGCCGCGCTGGATGGGTTTAGCTGTGAGCAGTCCATGGCTGGTTTTAGCTGCCTGCGGCTCTGGGACAGTCCCCCGCAGTGACCCAGGGTCCGTGCCGCAGCGATGGGAAAGGGGGAAAGGGGCAGTGGCCCCGGCCCGGCCCGGCCCAGCGGGGCCGGGAGGCTCGGAGCCCCCCCACCTTCCAGCAGGCGAGCTCCGACCAAAAGGGGCAGTCCCGCCTTTCCGTGCGGTTTAAATATGTAAATTGTGAGAAGCGTAATTGGTCTTAAAGACTGTCCATCAACTCAGGGTCAACCCAACACAGACTACTATAAAAAAGACAATTTTTTCTCAATAAATGTAATCATTTTTTCATGGGGGGAGACTCCTGTCTCTTTGTACTAATTAAAAAAACCACAAACTAACTCAGCAATATCTAATATCAAAAATACCAAACACATTCCTTCAAATGAAATTATGAAAACGCTTATGAATATTTCAGGCAAATTTCAGTGTCAAGGGACAAAAGTTCATAAAATTTTACAGCCTGAAGACACGATTAACTATTAGAAATAGCTCTTCTTTACTAAAACACAAGAGATTAATCCAGTGCTGCAGAGTAAGGAACTTTAATGTGAGAACTGGGCTGTTCAAATTACAGGAAGTTACCCCTTTGAGAGCACTAACAAAGGCAGTTGAAGCCAATGGATGTGTCATGTCAGTAGTTAATCCTTCACTTACAGCAATTATTGAAAGATCCTACTGAGGATACAGGTTTTCCACCCTCAGTCCCTATCTACATGGAGAGAAACCCAGATGTTAAGCAGGTGTTTATCTCAAATCCTCTAACACTACTTTTAAAATTTAAGAGGAAAAGTATCTAAGAACAGAAAACCATCAAACCAAGCCAACACTGAGCTTTAGGTTTGCAAGGCAGTATTAAAGGTTATCATCTTCAAATAGAATTTGTAATGGTTGTGGTCCATATGAACAGGGACACAATGAAATTGCTGCAAACTGCTCTTTGGGCAGAAAACAGTGCAGCCCCTTGAAATAATAACATGATAAGGAATTTGACTGCTATGAACTCAGAAAATCAGACTCGGTTTCCTATTATGAATTTAAAACAAACAAACCCTACAAAACTCCAAAGTCAAAATCAACTAATATTTTCTTACATATTCTACTCAATGAAACTCTGTCTAAACATCTTGAAAACTGGTACACCATAATGCTTCTTTTTCCATTTGAGATTGGCCTCTCATCAGAAACTTCACTAAATCTGCAACTAAAGAAGTGATCAGTGCACCTGAAGAATTGTGACTCTTTCACATCTATTGAAGTAGGCAGTTTATCATATTATATGCACGTGTAGGTATGAGATTTAGAAGCAGTTTGGGTTGCAATGTTGATTTTTCCCCCCCATCCCAACAGAAGTATGTTTCGCTGTTGGGGTGGCTGAGCCTGCTCTCGGGCTGAAACCATCAAATGTCAGTCACCAGAAGAGATCACTGAGATCTAGGTTACCTCCCCCTGGGTGGCTCCCAATCCTAAATTACCTCCCCCTGTTCCAGAAAGTTCTCCCTTTTGTAGTTATTAATTGGTTCCCTGGTATGACTCCTGCCTCCCTGTCTTCCCCATTTGTTCTGAAAAATTGTATCCTCCCCTCTGCTTGTACCCCATTGGTTGTTTTCCCTTTCCCTGCCTTGCTCCACCCCCCCATCAAGGAGCTAGCCCACGTCTCCCCGGCGCTTTTTGCTGGTCCCTGATCCCTCCTGCAAATAAACCTGTTGGAACTCACACCAGAAGCCCCTCCCGCCTTCTTTGCCTCCGGGCTAACACGAGCCTATTCCACCGGCTGCCCGCCGTGCTTCCTCTGAGGAGGAGCCAGCGCATGCACCCATCCCACGCTGATTCCACTGAGCCGTCCAGTGAGGACATTGTGGAGGCCAACGCTGCGTCCCCTCTGCCCGAGGGCACACCGAGGCTTGTGCTGACAAGCCCCCGGTTGCGTTATTTCACCATTTAAATGTAACATGATTTCTTTTTTTCATGGAGGTACTTTCTTCCTTCCTGAGAGATTCCTTTAACTGATTTAAATAGTTGGGTTCTAAAGTTTAGATTTTTCCTCTGCCTTTACTGTGTGTGTGAAATGTAAAAAGATCAATTGAGCATGCTCAAGTCCAAATTTTCTTTTTTCTCTACTTTTGGAGTATATATTATATAAAGGGAGATTGTATTATTGATTGGAACAGATGGCAGTTATTTTTGCCATTTTAATGTGTTAGTATTTTTATTAGTATTATAAAGTTAGACTTTCTCAGTAACTCTTGCAAAGGGAACAAGTAATTTTTTTTAGGCACAGAAAGACAATTTCTAGTAGAAAACAACAATAAATTTAGCACTAAATATATGTTAAAAATAAAAAAAAACCCACCACATTAGCGGTAAATTATCTGTGATGCATTTAAAATATGTACTTTACTACCTACATGTTTGGTATAAAACAGTTACTTCTACAACTAAATGCAGCTTTTAGAAAATAAGGGCGAACTTTACTTATTTGGAGAGGTTGTTTTCAGTGAAATTCATGAAAAAACCTTCCATTTTTTTTTTTTTTTTTTTTTTTTTTTTGCAGCATGCCATAACAATTTTAGTTTTACTCCTTGTTTTGAATCCTCAAGAGTGTGTTTGAATGCCCTAATGGAGTTAGTTAAAAAGGAACGCATGCAGTTTTGGGAATTAATCTTTAAAATATCCTATCCTGCTTGAAGTGTCATTGGTAGCAGACACTTTTATATCTAACGATATTCCCACTATTCTCCATTTATTCTCCATTGAAATAGTCATCTTTGGGTTGTTTTCTGTACTGGAAAACAACAGTGCTTATTACATTTTCTCTGCTCCAGAGGAGAGCCATTCTCTTTATATGAGCTAGTTCAGATGAAAGCTCTTTTCTTTACAATGCTTTCATTTTAGGATAATTTAGTATTAGAATTTTACTGGGGGTTTTTCTTGGAGAATATTCAATCAAAAACTCTCTATGTTAAAATATAACTGCAGGAGTAAAAAGTAAAAGATAAAGAGCACATGAAAGGCAGAAAAAATAAAACCTAATTGATGAAAATGACATCCACAGAGGGGCATTGCAGCCATTGAATGGCACATTTATGATGTTTTAAGAAAATGGAAGGTGAAGCACAGCTCAGTTGTGGTGCTGCTGTGTTTGTAAGAAGCTCCTTTTTCCTACACACTGACTCACATTCCACAAGAACTCCAATCCAATACACTGCCAATACATAAGATATGAAATCACAATTCACATTTCACTGAGCTTAAGTATCCTTTTGAGCTTGAGCCAAGATGGTTTTCAGGCTAAATTGATAGGATGCCAAAGAGCCTGATGAGAGGTGGACAAAATATTTTGTTTATGACAACAATCATGTGCTGTATATGACGGAATATTTTACTTACAGTGTGAAAGTTATTTAAAATTGAATATTAATATAAAAAGATCTTTTCTTGACTGGGAGCACGCCAAAAACATACTGTGTTGGAATTAATCTTTTATCTTTCTTTGAACCACTCACTCATTTAAGTGGCTTTCCATTTAAAAATGTGATAATCTGTCCTAAAAGCAATAAAATCAGGAATTGTTCCAATTGTTGCAATCTCTAACTAGAATCACAATTAAATATAATAAAAACTTTGATGAGGCATTCCAGGAACACAAAACACGGCGCTGATCTGTGAAACACTCAGGGAGCAGTAAATGAACACAGGCGTAAGAGCTCCTAAACACTTTTTTGATAAATTCCTCCCTGAACTGACTAGATGAGTTTTTATTCTTTCTTTGTTTGAATCTATAAGAAACTCTCCAAACTCTTTTTTATTCATATACTATGATTCAGTATCCAAGAAAGGTGTTTGGTAGAAAACCCACTAATTATAACAGAAAGACTAGGTACTAGAGCTGAGATATTTTATATGCTTCATTTCAAATTCCAAGTAGGATAGTGTTACACGCACACATTGATGTTCCATGAAAATGTTCCCTTGTGCAGAGCCAGGCACCACACTGGACAAGCTGAACTGCATTTCTGCTGTTCACAATAAGAGCAGATAACTCAAGAATTGGGGTAGGTTCCCTGCTGCCGTGTGAAACTCACTGTGAAATAAAACTAACCACATCATCAACAGAGTCAATTTAACCTAAAATATATGTGCCAGAACCTTAGGGATGTGTGCACATATTCTGAACTTATTTACTCCCTACAAGAGCATGTATACAGCATACAATTATTCGTGGCTAAGGCAATGCAATTATACAAGTTCTTAATTAAAAGACAAAAAAAAATTATTTTCTTTTTTTCTTTTCAGTATGAAACCTTGAATGAAAGAATATAGATGGATTCGCTTTCATCTAGATTTCTTGCACCTCTGTTTATCAAAGCTTACTTTAAGATGTAAGACCTTCTTTCCATCGGATTCATTTTCATTCAGTAATGTCTTTCCAACCACAGAGCATGGAAGTTACGTAATACTCTACCAATTTTCCTCCCTTTTTTTAATATTCATTAAATCTTCTTTCCTTAGAAATATTTATCTAAAAGCAAAAGAAAGTATATACAAATTTTCCAAGGTGCTCATAGAATGCATATTTATGTCAAGAACTAGAAACAGCACTTTAAGAGGATCTAAGGTCCTCAGTTCTACACCTGTTATAAAACTATTCCTTTATTGTTTTAATGATTTTTCAAGCTCAGAAAATTTATTTCGTTTATACCTCTATTTTGTTAAATATGTAATCATCCTAAATATTTGTGATATTTTATAATACATACACTAAATGATATATATCAAATCCTGGAATTTATAAAATGTATTTGAGAACCTTGGAAGAGCAGATCAGTCTCATACTGGATTTATCAAGCTCCAGATGAAGGCACTGAAACAATGAAGCTGCTCCAGAAGAAACAGATTAAATCTAAGATTGCTAATTTAAGTCTCACTGCTACAGGACATTTAGGAGGCCAAAAGTACGGATGTGTTCAGCTTCATAAGGACGACACTATAAGTGACTATTAATGTGATGGATCTTTTTCATAGAAACCTAAGACTGTATGAACTACAGAAGTTAGTAGAAGTTAGTTAGTAGAAGAAGACAATTGTCATAGGTTAGCAAGCATAGTCCCGGAAGGGATGTCCTTGCTAAGGGGTGCTTACAGTTTCCTCTGGGAACTGAAAGAACCTATCAGCTGGCCAGTTTGAATATGGACAATTCTCTAAGCCACTTAAAGTTGTGATCACCTCTGTGATCCACATTTAAGAATAGGCAAACTCCCCCTCCAAGCTCTCTCTCGTTTCCGGCGCTGGCACAGGTGGCTGCAGGCCCCGTGTGGGGGCCAGCGGGCCCGGACAGGCCCTGCTTGGGCCAGGCCGGGCCGGGCCACGGCCATCCTGAAGCCGATGGACCTGTTCCAGCCGTGGAACCCCCCCACTGCCTTGCCGTGGGCAGCCGGAGCGGCTCGGCTCTCCCCCCTCTCCACTGCGATAAGAAATATTCAACATTCCAGCTGCAAAGCTGCAAGGCCGAGGTGAGATTAACCCTTTTTATTGCTGTGAAGAGCTGAAAACCTGAGGGAAGAGAGAGAGGAGATGCTTAAAGCTGAAAGTCTGTTGTGAAGCTATGATATATCAGAGCATCCCGTTGTAATTTCATGAAGATATGGGGGGTGGAGTGTTCAACTCGTGAGCAAAAGCACCTGCGCTGAGATAGGCAGATGCTGACGCAGCTGTAATTTCATGAGAAGTTTGGACAGGGAGAGATGAACCAGATGAGGACTTTTGCTCCAAACGGGAAAGGAGAAAACCTCAGTCCGTAGAGATGAACCAGATGAGGACTTTTGCTCCAAATGGGAAAGGAGAAAACCTCAGTTCCTAGAGATGCTCCCAGAGATAGTCCTAACGATGAAGATGATGAAGACCCTTTGCTCCCAGGGAAGGAGAAGGGCCTCTGTTTTTGTTTCTGAACGGCTCAACCTTAAAATTGTACCCCAAAAAACTTCAAGAGTGGACCCTCGAAAGCAGTTGCGGGAAAAGCTGCAAGTCGGGGGAAAGGACTCACACGCAGGCAGAGAGACTCCTCTTCCTAAATGGACTGAACAATATTTGGAAGTGGGCGGCTGTCTCGTTGTGATAATGTTTTCATAGCATGAGCAAGAAGAGACTTCTCTTTCTAAATGGACTGAACAAGGTTATTATGGAAGTGGTAAACAGACTGAACATCTTAAGGGTTGTCTTTTTACATTGTCAGTGGGAGAAGGGAGGAAGGTGGGGGGAGGAGGAGAGTTCTGAAGGTGGTATAATTTTTTTTTTCTTCTTTTAGGTCTGTTAATAAACTTCTTTATATTCTTTCAAGTTTGGTGCCTGTTTTGCATTTCTCCTAATTCTTATCTCACAGCAGATAAACAGTAATGGGTATTTTGGACCAAACCACTACAACAATGTATGAGGAAGATCCTGTAGTCCATGTTCTTTTCTTATATTCTTCCATAATCACTAGATAATTGTCATTGCCAGAGATATGGTGGTTGCCTACATGTAATATTAGTTTGGCAGTGTCTGACAAATATTATGTTGTATTCCTACTCCTGTGCTTATGTCATGTCATCTCACATTCTTACAAATGTTATTCACCAAAATCACAGCCTCATATACTTTTAACTTTTCAAATAGGAGACCACCACACGTAGATATAAATCAGTTTAGTTCCTCCCCAGGTTAATAAGTTTGTGTCTCTCCAGTGTTTCAGAGATCTCTGAAGGAAGCTCATTACACAAGATAGACATGCCAAAACCATATTTTAACTTTGCAGAGAGGGACACATTTACAGAGAATCAAACTATGATTCACGCAAGGAATATGCTGGGTTTTTTCCTGAAAACCACTTTTCAGTGCTCAGCAACAATATTAAAAAGTTAATCCAACACTATAAAAATAGGATTATTAGTCCATAAAAATTGTCAGCCTCAGATGTCCTGTGATCAGTAGGGGTCCTCATTATTAAAGTAGCCAAAGTTTCTGGTCTAAACCCATAGATTTTGTCATCAGAACAGAAAAAATAATATTATTGCTGAAATACTCAATTTATATACTTTAAAACAGACATCCAAAGATGGTGCTAAAACATCCCATTATAGAGAGAAAATAGCAATATTATTTGCAGTTACCAGTCTATACTGTCAGAGCAATTAGCAGTTAAAATCAAATTAGATTTGACAAACAGGATTTCAACCACAAACTCATTTTGAGTAATTAATATAATTAACAGTCTAAAACACAGAGAACAATGTATAAGCACCATGAACATATTGTTTGCTCAGATGAAGCATTTTCACAGTGCTGTTTAATTGCTGTGACTTTTGCTTCAGATACACTACAATTAATAGATCATGTTACAAATAGATCAGAGAGAGGAAAATATGTCTAGATTACTGACAATTTTTTTTAAAGGAGAAAAACATAATTAACAGTTATAAAAACTTCCTCCTCAGTAATGTGAAGAGCTACACACAAAGGTTGAGCACCTACATTTAAAATTGTCCTATTTCAACACGGAAATACCAAAGCTTGATTACATGCCAAACAACATGCAACACATACAGAATATTACCACAGGCCTACTTGTAGAGAGTAAAGCCTCACAGGTTGGCAAGGATAATCATCCTGTTGGAGAAAGAACATTTCCTAAGGGAAAAGTTCTTTTAAGAGACTCACGATTCAGAAAAATGGAACAAGAACTCTAATACATTTTATAAAACTGATTACAAAGGCACACTAAAAGTTGTTGCCATCTCATTGCTAGTAAACACAAACTCCCTGAACTGTGCTGACTTAAAAATTTAATACGTCTTAAAAAAAAAAAAAATCTGTATCTCCATAACACATTCTTTTTGTTTCGTAGAGAAAGGAACATGAGTGCTGGCTAAATCATATGAGGAACATGAGTAAGATTTGCTTCTACAAAGGTCTTCAGCAAACTTTCAAAATACAGTGTCTGTTATCACTACCACTTACTCCACAAATCATCCTTGGGAATAAGTCAGTCACTGTCACAAAGCACTAAACTTCTACAGTTCAAGCTGAAGAAGGTATCTCTGGAGATCCAGGATTTTATCATGAGAAAGGGCCAGGAGACAATTTGATCAAATACAATTAATTAGCTCTGACTAAAACACAGCTTTGTTTGCTAGGCAAAGGTCATGCACAGTATTGACAGTCTGTCAGAAAAAAAGGAAATTGCAAAATGGAATGGAAAGCTTTTCTCCTGAAGGAACAACCTCCAGTATTGCTATTTCAGTGGTTCCTAAAAAGCGTAAGTGCTTTTTCCAAACACAGATAAAAACCAATATTTATGTCAAAAAAGGTTGCCTTTTTTCCCTTCCGACTTCTTTTCTTTAGTTAGCTTGGCTGGTGTAGAAAACATAGATGATAGCAAAAATCTAGCAAATCAAATCCAGCAAATCAAATCAATTAAATACATAAATAGCTTCTATGGTATATAGGAGTTATGAATATTCTAGGTATTTTTCATTAAATTTCAGAGAATATACAAGCTTTTATTCTAAATCTAAGTGCATTATAGAAAGTAAGAATATCTTCAGCCTGGATTATATATGGATTATTTCAGAACTTCAGGGATCTGTGTTGCTTTGAAAGTGTACTTCTATGGGCTTGAGGGTCTAAATAGCTAGCAAACTGTGTCAACACTAACTCAAGAACACTGACATGTTTAAACATGATACTATTATTTTCATGAACCCTTGAATTTTGCAACACTTCCTTTTATAGAAGTAATCCTGCATACTACCACAACACACCATCACTCTGCAACAGCCTTCTGCATGGCCTTCCTTAGCTTCAAGTTCTGTTACTATGAACAGGAAGCTGAAATTAGTTATACAAGCAGCTATCTTCTTACAGCTCTACAGCATGTACCCTGGTGCCCTTGGCTGATCACTCAGCCCCCAGCTATTACAGCTGGTGGTGGGGTCCGAGGCTGTGACCCAGGAAGAGGTGACCGGTCCGGGGAGATGGTCCCGAAAGGAATCGCCTTCCCGAGGCCCGGTGTCTTCCTCTCAGCTGCTGGCAGAGGAGCCCTTGCAGAAGCTGTCAGCTCTTTAGTGATTATCAGCTCGTGATTTCAGCTCAGCTCTGCAGGGCTGCCTCTAGGCCAAACCAGACCAGAGAGAGAGACGAGAGGACCCATATGGCTGGTTCCGCAGCCATGGTAGCTTTATTGTGGGTTCCCTCCGGCGAAGGGAAGGCCAGGGACGAGAGCTCTCTCCTACAGAGGTGAGCTGGTCTTCTTTATAGGGATACAGGGGATCAGCAAGGGGACCAATGGGTTACAGAGGGTCTGGGATAGACCAATGGGTTACAGAACGATCTGCATAGGGTCTCCCAAAGGATTGTGGGTCTACTTTTCCTCACCATGACTCAAAGTCCTTTCCAGGGAGTCCTGCTGGGTGATTGCGAAATTGGCCCTCCAGGGCAGTGGCTGGGCATATCCCACACCCAGCATTGTGCTAAATCTGTCCTCATGTCGTACAACAGGAACCCACACTTAGGAGGCTGCACTGGAGCCACTTACAGGTGCATCCCAATTTCCTTGCAATAGTTAATTATTATCATAGCCCTCCATACTACTGACATGTTCCACTCAGTGCAGAGACCCTTTCTGTGTGCCCAGCTAATTCTGCATATTGATGATGATGACTTCAACTGTCCCTATCTCTGATCTCTGTTCTGATGGTAAATTCCATTTAGAGATGAAATGTTTTACTGGTCTGAGTGAACAGGTAAGAAAAGAACACTTTAAAGCTACTTTGAACTACATGAACTAAAAAAAGCATGAAACAGTTCAGGTGAGTCAGAACAGCAAGACAGTGATATAATGGTTGATACCTGGAAGACAACTAATTTTAGTAGCTGATCATGTATTGCAGAAAGCAAAAATTCAAATAAAAAAATTAAATTCTGTAGCTTGAAACCAACAACTATCAAACTATTTTTAATTTTCCAGAAAGACTGGGGGTTTGCAAAAACAGCAAAATGAAATATCCTACAGGAACTGCAGAGCTGAAACACTAAATTGGCTTTCCCCAATATTGTCAGAAGCTGATTTTCATCTCTTCATTTTGGTGATATAGAAAGAGTAGAAATGGCTATTATTTTCCACCCACAGCTTGGAAAACAAGGCAATTTGAGACTCTGAACTCAGTGATTTTTCTTCCTATCACAAATGATCTATAAGTTTCATTACTCTATGATCTTTGAATCCTCAGGCAGAAGTTCTGTTACATAAAATAAGCCTCCTAGAAACTGAAACAAAACCAGACATGCATAGAATTCCAAGCAAACACAAACATCTCAATAGAAAGCCTTATTTCATTTTTTTCTACTTATCTGAGCTCTTCCTGTAGATCTGCTACCCATTGTCAGCTTGGCAGCAGGTGCTATATTCATACAATTTGTTTATTCTCAAGTGCAAGTACTTTTCTCAAAAGCAAAACAAAACAAAACTCAAGCAAAAAAGCTAGCTCTCCACACACAGTGAAGAACCAAGCAATCCAAGCACTTCCCTCTGGCAGTATAAGTCATTTTCTTTTCCTTGGCTGCTGTGCTGGAAGCTGGTTTTCATGCTCCTCACATGCTTGTTTTCTTCTGCACTGGAGGGCAGGCAAAATGATGTAACTTAATGTAGATTAAGGTAAAAAGAATTTCAAATATTTGTTCTCATTATTGAAGTTTCCTCATAAAAAAAACCAAAACCCTGGAAATATTTAAAAACTTGAGATGTTTATTACCAGTGACTTTTATTTCACCAAGGCCTCATTCACATGTCTCAGTCATGATTAGAAAGTAGTTAATTTATTGTTCTTTGTTCTCTGGGGATAAATAAAAGAATTCAGTAGTAGAAACAGAGATGGTAAGTGTAGCACAATATCTAGTGACAGCAGAATCACAGGTAAGCAGAGATTACTTCTACACTTTTTGTTTTGTTTTGTTTTGTTTTCATAGTCTTTGTCAGGTATACTGTGCAAGTCAGAGAAGAATTGCTTTTAAGGAAAACTATGTGAAGGCAAAAATATTGAGGAGGAAGGGTTCCTAATAATTCAGATTATAATTTTAGATGTGTTTCCATTACACAATGGAAAACTCTCCATGTACCAAGAGCAATTTTGCTAGACAGAAAGACCACTCAAAGTAGGTATATTACAGGGCTTGGTGGTTTGTTTTTTTTCTTTTTAAAGTACAGTATGTTGTAACATAAAGCAGTTCATGACCACAGGAAACAATTAGTACATCTAGTACACTCCTTAGCCATATCCTGAGGTAGCTCTAAAATTTAAGACTTTTGTTTCAAAAAAGGGAAAATATGACACAAAACAAAGAAAAAAATTGAGATTCTGAACTTCATATTTGTAATAAGCACAAAAGTGAAGCAACTCCAGAAAATAACAGGGGTTGAGGCAGTAAACTGTCCTCCAAGGGATTCTGATTTCAAACAACCTTCCTGTTTTGGTATGCCAAATTAAATAGGCATTTCCATACCTCTGGGAATTTCTTAATCACTGGAACATAAAGTTACGTCTTTTTCCTGATTATTACTCAGTATAATTATTATAATGCTGTACAAAATGAAAAGGCCAGAAGCAAGAACACTTTGATGGAAAGAGCACACAGTATGAAAACAAGAATATCAAAACTGAAATTGATGAAAAGTTGAAAAAACTCCAGGTTCTAACCCTCATCCTCTCTGACTCAGAATACAAAACTTGAAACTGTCTCTGAGATTCCTGCCTTAATTATTGACTGGTTGTGTGTGTGTGTATAATTTCCATCTAAACCTAAAAAATTATGTCCAACAAAACCATTTTTATCTCTCTTCTTTTTCATAATTTTAAATACCTTTCCCCATCTACTTATTTTATCTGCCTTTTGCCCCCAAATTTTCTTACTGAAGAAAGGGAAAAAGGAAGAAAAAGAAAAAACAAACAAACAAACAAACCCACAAGAGTTAGGTATAATCTAAAACAAAAAATATTTTTAGGGTTTTTTGAAGACAAAATTTAAACAAGACTTCTTGCAATAAAATACAAATTTTAATTCTAAATATCCAAGCGTTCATCTGAAAAACTTAAAAAACCCACCCAATCAACCAAGCTTCAAGTGACTTTAATATTGCACTGAATTGAACAGCAGTATCTGTACTGCAGAAATACTAATCTATAAATAAATGATGACTATATCACATTCTCTTTCTATTGATATATAGAAAAGAAAAAGGAACCTGAACACAGATGATGTAAATTGGAATTCTGTCCCTGTATTCAGTTTGATTATGTATTCTACACAGGACTTAATATCAAATCTAGAGTTAGCTTCTTATTTTAGCTGAAGGTTAAATCAACTGAACTTATGTTTCAGTACTTCTTATTTGAAGGTGGCATTCTCGTAGTCCTCCTCGCAATCACTTTAAAATCCTTTTAACTCTATTATTATCATTTTTCACAAGGCAGTAAAAATGTTAATAATCAGTTAAAACAATATACAATTATGGCACCAATTTCAACCCTCTAATTAAAAAAAATAAATTGCTTTTCTGTCTATCAAAACCTTCATCATCACTTTAATCAGGCTTGACATGTTTGCTGTGAATATACTGCTCTCTTTATTACTCTACTATAAGAGTGGCCAAAAAAATCTTTTCATAATTGTATTTAAATACTAACATCACAAAATTATTTTAAAGGCTTATATTCATATTTTAAATTATAATTGTTTGAAGCTCTGAGTAAAATCCTTTGAAGTCTAATAAAATAAACTCTTCTGAAATTACTTTTATTAAGCAAAAGAAGTGAAAATTTAACTTTTTTTTTGTCAAATTTAATAAAATGCAGTTATGCAAAGACGATACTGGAACAACATTGCATTTCAATATTGTGAACCACATGCATTATTCAATTTACCTGTGGAAAATTAATTCAGATTATAGCACACTCGCAAAGATATCGGAAAAAATAGTAAAGATAATATTTGCAAATGTTCATATACATGAACAATTTTCCTTGGGATAATGGCATTTATGGATGCCTGGTGCAAGCAATTCATGGTCCACAGAGACACAGTAATCTTTCGTAAAGCAAGAACAGCTAACTGCACAAGTGAGCAAAACCAAGGCCAGCTGCAGACAGTAGGGCAGGGCAGAGCTGGAGAATGGGGGAAAGAGCAAATAGAGAAGTTGATCTAGAGACACCATAAGGCCAACATACTGAAAGCACTTTGGAAGAGCAGACAAATCTCACAGCAGTGAAAGCAGAGGTTGTGGTAGAGCTGTTTCACCAGAAGACAGTCAGGTATGCACTGAACATCAAAGATAAACACCTAGAGATTAACTTTCTTCCATTTTTATAAGTTTTTTATAATTTTTCTACCACTCTATTACTTACTGAAAGAGAAGGACAAGAGACATGAAAATCAAGCTATATATCATAGTGGTGAAACTGGAAAAAATTAGACTTTTCACAGATTTTCCACAGAAGTACTAACAGGATTAAAGCAGGCTGAATTTTCATCCATAAACTGGTAGTATCTCTCAAAATCTCTATTCTGTGACCATTCAGAGTAGATTTGAGAATCCTGTTTCCAGTTATAAGGGGAACTGCAATCACACCTTTTGTACTCGGTACTGGCAGATAGTCACTACACTTTACATAGTTGCACACCAGAAACAAAGGGGTGCTTCAAAAGCTGGAGAGTGTAAAATTGTATCTATCAAACTATTTATGTCCTTTCCAGTGCAACCTCTACCATTAAACAAGATCAACTAATCAGGTGCCCTGTACATCTTTTAAGTTAGATAAATTACTGCTGGGCAGGGAATAAATCTTTCCAAAACAAATTAACTACAGAGACATATTTGGTAAATCTATCTCTTTTAAACACATGTAAACCTCAAATTCACTAAATATCAATCCAATGTTCAAAAAGTCATCCATTTTGGTAATTTATATGGCATGAAGTAAAAGCTAGATCTTTTTAAGTTTCTGTATCTGACAAACTTCAAAACAAGAACAAAAACTGATAATATGATGCAGAATTCTTAAAATACAAAATATATTCTTCAATATTTTTTGTATCATATTGCGTTGTACTCTCATTCCTCGATTTTCTGTTGTGATCATCAAATTGTCAGTTACAGAGCAAAAATGAATTAATTCTCTTAAAACTATCATTATGCTTTACCTCTGTGGAAGACTAGGGCAAGGAAAAACCACTGTCAGATGTGCAGAATCTGGTTTAGAGGGGGCATTTTCTATTCTGTTTATAAGAACTTCAATCTAATAATAGAGAGCAACAACCCATTTCATATAAGACACCATCTAGCTCACTCAGTAGTAACGCCGGTTCGAACAATTATTTCCATAATTTCCATAAAAGCTGGGATGTGAGACGTGCAGTATAGGAAAGATTTTATGTGAAAATTAATAATACAGGATAGTTTCAGAAGGTAATGGTAGGGAGGAGCCCATAATGCATCCAACAGCCACACATAGTTCTACAGCTCTAATCTCTTCCAGCTACCAGTGATGCATGAATTTATCACTCTCCACACAAACACTGGCAGTGCTTTTTTTGCTTTAACTCACACAAATGTCCTCATACAAATATCAACTTAGAGATTTATGAGGTGTTATTACCTGTGACAGTGACTCACCCAGCCCAGTTTACATGCTTCCCGATGAAATATTTTCATTCACTTGAAATGTGTTATATTTCTTGGAAAGTACCCTATCGATGAAGTATAAAAAGGAGGGTTGCTTTGTGGAGGGTTTATTTGGTAATACATAACCTTCTGAAACATGGCTACAACCTCTAATGAAACACACAGTATTTATTATTTCAGAAATTCTGAAATAATTTAGTAATTTATTATTAATTCAGTAATTTACTACAAAAGTAAAATTTTCCTAATTTTAAAAGTCAGGGAAAAAAAAAAAAAAAGAGGACAATTACTCCATTGCATTTCTGGGCAAGTACCTTTAAGTGAATAAATATAACTTCTAATATGTGAAATATAGTTGAAGGTATCTTCATCTGCAAAGTATAATCATTGTGTGGGGGCATGTCTCATTATTTTGTGGCATTCAGTGCTTTCAAAATGAAGTATCTCCTGCAAATTTGTAACTGTTTTGGCAGGTGGGGAAAAATGATTAAAAACTTTGGTGACACAATGTTCAAGATCAAATGATGAATTATCTCTTTTGTACTTCCCTCTATTGTGCATTATAGAAATTGAGCAATTCACTGTAAGCAAATATTCATTATAGTTCTCTAGTAATTTATGTATAGAGTAATTTCTCACAAAGTCAAACATATCAGGTTGATACTTTCATCATAAATCTTATTCATATGCTCTCTGTGCTTTCATTGCTGTCTCGAAACTTTTAACCTGAATTTCAACATAAAATAGTCTCTAATATTTTGATACATTTGTAGGAAGCATCAGTGATGTGAAACAAAAGTATGCGCTTTTTCAGCAGATCTGTCATATCTTTTGTAACTAAAAGAGGTGCTAACATTCTGTTGGAAATACACAAAGCTATTTCTCTCACATCCAGCACCACCAGAAGGTATGTCTCTCATAGGCAAATGTCAGCAAACAAAACTAGTTGTTTCTCCAGTTTAATCAAACAATCTGTGGATCTATGACCATGAATCACACCGTCATATGGTTTGTGTTTGCAGAAGATATATTTTCTGCATTTTTACATTTCTTAGAAAAAACTGTAGCTTTCACCAGTATTCAATACTAAAGACACAACAGAATTCTTTATATTACCTAATGCCATCTTAGATTCCACAATACTGGCTTCTTCTGGACAAAACACAGAAAAAGCCTTAAAGAAACTGTTGTTTTCTTAACTGATCCACTTTTCCACTTTTGTTATGGTTTGGTTTGGGTTGGGTTTTTTTTTTTTTCCTTTTTTTTTAAAGCAAAGTTTCTCATTGCTACATTTTAGGTGATAAAGTAGGTGAAAGAGAGGAAAAACAGATGGAACGGAAGATGAGCGAGGAATGGTCCACATGGAAATGAAGCTTAACCAACTAAAAATGAGTAAGTTTTAGACTCAGCTTCAGTTTAGGATCACAGTGCTAAACATCTTTTATGTTGTAGGATAATATAAAGTATATTGTTTGTTTGTATTCCATCACACAAATACTTATCTGTGAAAAACATGCAGTATAAAATAAAAAGCCTGATCATAAAAAGCAATCCTAATTACTATTCTTCTACATGGAATAAATATACTGGAAAATTCACTTCAAATGAATTTTTCATTTCCTTTAAGGATTGAAAACACTTCTCCTTGAAGTTTCTGATGATACAAAGGAATCTTTGGTTTTAAAGCTACTTTGTAAGCACTGTGTGAAGTCGAGGACACAAGGTGATCTAAACATCAGCAAGAAATTCTTGGAAAAGAGCAAAGCAGCTCATACTCATTTATTCAAAAGTCCTTCAGAAGTGGTAAAAAATTATAAAAACTGTCTCCAATATTCCTATTTCCTTACATCACAACCAAGCTTTTTCAGTTTACAAGCAATGTGCCCTGCTTAGAGCATGACTCAATCGCCACCAGTTTTGGAGACAGTCCTTCAACTCACTCGTTCTTTTATGCTTTCACCAAATCTTAAACTGAAAGCAAGGCAACTTCTTTTCCCAGTCCTATTCTATGGCTTGCACCGCTCCCACATAAAGAACCCAGAAAACATTCAGATCACGTAACAGTGATACAGGGTAATGTCCTTCCGCATTCATATTCAGCTGAGACTGAAAGAAATTTCAGAGAGAACTCTCATAAGACCTTCACCTGGAAAATTCCGGGGTCTGCTATGAAGAGTTGAGTTTCTACCCACATTTAAAATTCCACTCATGAACACACTATTCACTGAGCTTAGTGTCCTTATGTAGAAAAGTATTTGTTGGTTACATATGAATTAATTTTCCAAAAGAATTTTTTCTGGCATGCCTTGTCCTTCTCAGGCAAAATAGGACACTCAGAGGAAAACACACATTTTAAGAGACAAAGAATAAAACATGAGGCCACTGTCACAATTTTATTTGAAATATAAAAATAGTTTATTATTGGGAATGTTAAATGAGAACATTCTCTCCCTTTTTATTTCCTCTTTGCACTCTGTGAATTATATGTTTTGTTAAAAAGAAGTTACTTCAGACATAATTACATGCAGAAAACCTGTTTCAATCAACAATTACAGTGTTCACTGTCACTCTTCAGAGATTTGATAAACAATACACCTTTCCCTTACTTGTGAAATGGATGAAGTAAGTATTGTTTTCAAAAATGAAAGACACCTAACAGAATTGAAGAATTTATAACCCATCTCAGATACCAGAAAGAAAAGTATTGCTTCAGCAGATCTTAGGTCTGGGATGAAAGGAAAATATCAGAAAGTGTTCCTCAATTCACTAATAGAGGAAAACAAAAAAAATTACTCAGCTCTTCCATTTTTCTACCTTCTCATATATAAAGTCTTATACTGATTTTCTCATTTTAAAAAAATCTACTTAATGAGTTCTCAGTTTTTCTTCTTCCCAGTTCACTCTACTTATTGAAGGTATTTAGAGTTCTGTATCATTTCCCAGATACATCAGATACAACTCTTTTTTTAGATGTCAGTTTTGTCCAATACAAATTATTTCTTCCTTTCCAAACACCAACAGGCCAGATATTCTCACCTCACTATGCCCTGTCCCATTTATGTCCATATTTTCTTGATTTTGTATTCTTTTGTGTGAGCTAGGATTTGACCAGCTTCTTTCAGAATATTCTTGCTTCTAAAAAATAAGAACTGAGGGCTAAATAAAACGTAACTCTTTCAGACCTGAAATTATGGCAAGAGATATTTTTTGCTGCTTGCTACAATATTGAGAAAGATGAATACGAAAGGAAAATGTGGCCTTTTTTTTAATTGTTTACATTTTTCTAAAGTGAAAAATGTCCCCAAACCAGTTTTATTACACTATCCTGTTAGGGATATGCTTGTATAGATGTAGTGCATTGGGTGTTTACAGGGCAAGTCTGCTACAGGACTTTGTATGAAAAGTAACTCTTTGAATACAGTAGAGTGCTACAGCTGGCACATTAAGAAAACTAAGTTTGTGTTACAGATGATCAGGTAATAAGACCAGATTACTTGGTAACAGTCAATATTTACATTCACTTTTGAAGCAATATAGAGTTTTAAAAAAGGGATTTCACATGTTAAAATATTAGTTAAAGAGTATTTAAGCTAATCATATAATTAGGCTACATTTTGGGTTGGAAGAAACCTTAAAGATTAGCTAGTTCCAATGCCCCTGCCATGGACAGGGACAATTTCCACTAAACCAGGTTGCTCAGAGCCACATCCAAGCTGGCATTGAACACTTCCAGGGATGGGGTATCCACAATTTCTCTGGGTAACCTGTTCCAGTGCCTCACCACCCTCACAGTAAAGAATCTATTCCTGATGTCTAATTTAAATCTACCCTATTTCAGTTTAAAGACATTGTCCTTTGTCCTAGCACTACACGACCTTGTCAAAAGTCCCTCTCCAACTTTCTTGTAGAGCTTCTATAGGTACTGGAAGGCTGCAGTAAAGTTTTCCTGGAGCCTTCTCTTCTCTGGGCTGAACAGACCCAACTCTCTCAACCTGCCCTCATAGGAGGGGTGCTCCAGTTGTGTGATCCTCTTCATGGCCCTCCTCTGGACTCACTCCAACAGCTCCATGTCCTTTTTGTGTAATGGTAGGTTGTGATACATCTCAAGCAATGTGGACATCTTGCTGACAAAGTTCTTTCAGCCTTTGACTAAAGTGTTTTCAAAAAACAGGAATAAAATCCCATAGCAGGCCATTAATATTACTGTATTCCTTCTGCTTACTTAAAGCAGAGAGTAGTATCTCTATTCTCATTTGTCACAGCTCATATACTTATCATGTTTAGGATTAGCTTCTGTCCTCTGTGAAAGTTAGTGTGAATTAATTTCTACTCAAAGAGTGTAAGTTAGGACTTATCAGAGATCATAATTGTTGCCTTCTTATGTGAACAGTCTTTTTTTATTTATGTATATAAAAGCCATTTCTAATTCCCATGTACTTTCTTCCTCAGTTGCAAAGCTACATAGATCATTCAGATGAATTAGAAAAGCCTGCAGAGATCAAAAATTGGCAGCTGTCCTATGGACAACTGGGCAGCACTTCTTCATTCAGCAGACTTTCTAGTGGCCTACAATGGGTTATTCACTCTACTTTCTTTAGAAAAAGAAAGTAGAGTGCAGCTTCTGAAGTCATATTCTATTCCCAGACAAATACATTGTAAAAGGCTGGAAGATTTAATGTACTGTGTCATCATTAGTATTGATAAAGATTTAAGAGGCTGAGCTTTCAGAGAAAAAGGTAGCAGGGAGTGGAAAAAACTAAAGAATTTGTTGTACTTCCTTCAGTTGTTTGATGAAGGAGACCAAATTCTAACTTTGATGGCCACTAAAGATATCACAATACCTAACATGTAGGTACAAAAATGCTGTTAGTGAGGATCTTCTTGTTATTTTTCTAAGTCCGTGAGAGACTTTTCTCTCTCACAGAAGAGGTAGCAGGGAATGTAAACAACCAAGCCACCTGCAACCTTGGAAAGTCTTGTTTATGGTATAGTAGAAAATATTTTGATATGGATGTTTTAGGATTTTAGCCAATCACCCCCAAGGGGTGGCTGGTCCTTTGTCCAATTAGACTATGAAGAAAAAAGTCTATAAAAGATTTTGTAAAATAATTAAATAAATCAATCTTGCTGCACAATTCCTGCCTGCTGGATCTTCTCCTCCTCCTCCTCCCTATGGCTGCGGGACACGGTGATATACCGTAGGAACCAGGACTGCGGTAATACTAATATTTATGTTTCTCCTGAATACTTAGATTTATACAATATATGTTACTGAATTTAATTATATTTCAAAGTATTGCAAAAGTTAGAATCAAAATCAATCAGATATTTTTTTCTAAATTGATATCCTGTGATGGGTTGACCTTGGCTAGCTACTAGACACTTGACCAGCCACTCTCTCACTCCCCCTGCTCAACAGAACAGGGGGAGAAAATAACATGAAGAAAAGTTGGTTACACTCAAAATATCAAAGGAGAGCAAACATTTTGCCCCTTTGCCATCATTTTTCTAGGCTGGATAATATAAGACTCAACTGGAAAGGCAGAAAATTATTCATCTGATAGCTGTTTTACTCAATATAGAGATAATAACACCTAATTTGGACAGGCAGGTAAGCATTGTGCTTCTCTACCTTTTCTGCTGATAAAGTTGACTCTTTAAAAATGTGATTGTTTCTAATTTCAAAAAGCAGAACTTTTTTCCCCTTATTCATTACACTGCAATTTTTTCAAACTCCAGGGTCATCACTTTTCAAACGATCTCAGACCACATTTCTATCCAAAATATCTGAAAATTCTGCATCAGCATGTGTTCACACTTCTTGTTTTTGAGGCAGTCATTAAACAAAATATTAATGATCTCCTAAATAAGGAACAATACTATTAACTTTGCTCTAGAGAAGCAGCTCTTCTTAAAGCATAGCATATTGCTTCACCTTTAGCCACCTCTATGTATTTTATAACATATGCAATCTTTTTTCCACACTAATTGTTTCCTATGGTACATTGCATCAAGTGCACTGCTGACATGGAGACATGGATCTCTAGAATTTCCTTTTAGGTATCAGAAGGGAAGTCAGCCTTTTGTAAATCCTCGCTACATTTAACTTGAAATAGGAGTTATCCCAACTTGGTGACCAATAGTTTAGTTTATTGCTCCTAGTTATATCTGATGGTTTTGTGTATATTCATATTTAGGGGAATGTGAAAGGCTTTATATTTATGAAACACATCTTTCTGAAGAGTTTGAAAATAGTATTTTGTTCCCATAGTCTTTTAAATTTTGTCACAGAAAGACCCTGAACTACAAAATATAAATTAAAATGTTTTCATATTGAGAACCTGACATTTACAGTCAGAAATTTCTTGAAGAGAGCTAAAGTTGCTTTCAGTTCCTCCATAATTGGATCTAACAGGGCCTTAAAAAACTTTTCTCTTCATGAATGTGGTTGTTTTATAAATGAAACGATGAAATTCAAGTCCAACTTAAAGGTAAAATGTTTAATAGCATAAATTTAGATCTGTAAGTTAACTTTGTCTGCGTAGCATCAAAGCATATTTGGACTTGACTAAGGACCATCCAACAATGATTATTAGACTGCAACTGAGAATTGCATTAAAGCTTGGCACAGACAAAATGTGATCAGAAAGAGTAAAAAGTCTGAACAAGTAATAGGTAATTTGTAGGAATAGATATCCATTTGGATTCCCTTAGAAGTTTCACAGTTGATGGTCAAACCACTGAGTTCAAAACCATCACCATTTATACTGGAAGATGAAAGTAAGCAAATATAAGCTGATGGATAAAAGTAAAGTGTTGTCTTCAGTCGCTTTTTTTTTTTTTCATCCTTGTTACACTTCACAGATCTTACTGAACAGCAAAAATATGTTTTGTTTTGGTGGGGTTTTTTTGGAAGAGACAGCATTAAGTTAACCTTCCACTAGAATTAGAGCTAAATATATATTAAAAAAAAAACCAAAACAAACTAATTTGCATCCAAAAGTAATTACTTTTTAATTATTAATGAATTTTGTTCATTTTTCTCAGCTCTGAGAAAGGATTGAATAAGCTTTGGCATAATACTGAGTCAATATTAATTAAGATATTGCTCTCTTTAAAAACCTAACCAAACAAACAAAATTAACAAGGAAGAGGTATGTTGATGATGCCTTCTTTGACACTGATCCCACCATTATCAGAAAAGCTCACAAAATAATTATAGTTCCTTAAATTCGAAAAAAAAAGAAAACAAAATCTCACTTGCTTGCTGAGGAGTGGCTTACCCATTTATTTTTAAGTCAAAACATTTAAACAAATAACCAGAATTTCTACACTCAGTTGTGAAATGGCCAAATAAAATGTCCAGAGAAAAAAGTTCTAAAATAATTAGCTTAGCAAAAGAGAATTTGTAAAACATTTCAAACAGCACTTTGAGTTTCGTAATTGCTATATTTTGCAATGTATACTGAAAGTAACACAGTGGGTTGATGTAATGAGATATTTTTTCTTGGTTTCACCCCATTGTCTCAGAAGCACTTGAAAATCAAAAAGTGAAGAAATTATCAGAAAATACCAGAGCCAGCAGACATAAAGTATTGCCACTCGAGAATGTAACATTGACAGATCTGATACATGAGATCCAAGAACAGCATTATAAATATTTCAAAAGAAAAACAGACTCAATATTAAAACTAACAATCAAGCCCCTGCTAATTAATGACCACCTGGAAAAGAGGCACTCATTTAGCACCTGGCAGTGTTGGGAGATGTTTAAAATTGGAACATGGTATAATTTACTCTCAATTCTGCCAAAACAAACTCCATCAAACTAAGACTTGAAAAAAATATTAAATTACTTTTATCAATAGTAGAGACATATAGCTAATCTTTGTCTTCCAAGGGAAAGCCCAAATATGAAAGCTAGAACAAAATAAATTACACATACATAATTCAAGTGCAAATGTTATTACTATCTGGAGCCACAAATCATTGCAAAATAACACAAAACCCATTAATTTTGAATAAATGAAGACAAATACTTGACTTGAATAAAAAAAAATATAATATCTGTCAATATTGAGTCCATACAGCTTGAAAGTATGTACTGATGTCTTTATGATAATAAATTACTTTTCCAGTAATTAATTACATATTTGTCCATATAAATGAAAAAACAGGGGGAAAAAAAAAGTGCAGTGTAGAGTAATTCCACAATCTGAAGCAATGGAGACTATAACAATGCAAGAAAGTTCATCTGTCTTTACTGACTCCCTGTAGTATTTGCAAAATATGACCTTCATGACAGAGTGATTTAACTACAGGAGAGACTGTAAAGACACTTCTATCATGGACCTTGTGTATCAAGACAGCATTCCAGAAATCAGGCATATCATCTGAGTTACTCCTAAACGGGATCTGAATGTCTGTTGCCAAATAACGCCTGGAGTCATGAAGTCTGCAATGATTGCAAAGGGTCTTGTTGCTTCAAGTATTCATTCATATTTATTTCATGTGGTCATGAAAATCTTCCTTAGTACTCCCAATATATGTTTATATAAATTAGTGGTCCCAATCACTTTCTCCAATTTGTACGGTCTACTGCTGCTTCTATATAACCACAGATATTCTGATCTGTTTGAAAAACATGAAGCTGGGTCTGCATTTGATTTTAGGGCGTGGAAAATTTTAACAGTTTTACAACTTTTATACAGTCACTGACCTACTGCAACCAACTATCTTCTATCACGTTGCAATCACACATTGAAATGAAATGTGTGGAGTTGACCATTTCCAGTCATACTGCCTCTTGTTCACTATGTGAACAGCATCATTTTCTTATGATTATATACCAGTCTCAATACTCACAAAAAGCCAACTGGGATATTGTTAGGAATGTGTCTAGTGATGAAAAGGAGTATCTTTAATCTTTCTCTTAAAGTCATAGTTTTTTTGATATATATCTGCAACCACTACATATTTAGTATTAACTAATGCATGTATACAAATTTAGATCCCAATGAACACTTAGGGTTTTTTTTAATCTGCCTGACATTTCAGAGTCAGATTGAAAGATACACATCTGACAGAAATAATAACCATATCTAGCAGTGGACTATTGCAACAGAACACAAATCTAAAAAGTAAAGAAGGTAAGAATCCCTGAAAGCAGAGCTGTACAAAAAACATATTTTATTTTTAATTTCTTCATTTATCTTGTTATAATTCTTTAGAGAGATAACTTCTTTATAGTAAAAAAAAAAAAAAAAAATCAGCCATCCTTACAAAATTACTGTGTAATTCTATAATACTCATTCATATTTTACTTAGATTTAGTAAATGGGGATTTTTTTCTATTCTGTTCACCTGATTCTCATTTACCATCTCTCCATTGCATACTGGTATTTTTGGCTAAAATCTGAATTATGACTAAAGTTTTAATTTTCAAAAAAAGAGAAAAATTTAAATTAGTGCTGTGGTTGGTTTTCACGGATGGTGGTAGTCTCAGTTTATGTGGGTTTTGGTTTTTTTTAACAAAATATATTTCTCTCTGGGCCAGATGCATTGTCAATATGTCAGAGATCAATCAATGTCTTATTTTTGATTGGAATCTTACAGAATTTCTGAAGAAACGGTCTTTTTGTAATTTATTCAAGAACAAGAATAAAAGCAATATATAATTTAAACATTCAGTCATATTCTCTCTATATATTTTTCCATATACATGCATTTCTTATTTTCTACCAAACCAATTTTATTTAAACTTGGTGCTCCCGTTTGTAGAAATAGGTCCTTGGTATTTATCACAATTAGACCCTAAGTTCTAGGAATAATCAGCTTTTATTTTGGATAAAGTCTTCCCCCATCCGCATCCCATAGGAAGCTGATTAGCCATTTCAGAAATACACATGGAAGATTCACAGTATCAAAGAATCTTGGTTGCACCACAGCAAGTCTCAAGAGGTAACACAATCAGCAATCACATTAATACTTACAAAGGGGAACAAATGTTCAGATAAATAATTAAAAGTGAGAGCTTTTAAGGACTAAAGAGATATTTTTTATTGTTTTTTATATTGCACACTGCTTTATCCCTGACTTAGAACACAGTCTTAATTAAAAAGCACACAGTGTGACATGAATTTTAATATTTCTGTGTAGTAGTATTTTTTTTAAAAAAGGTAACATGAACAAGACGAAAAAGCTACTGTGTGTGTGAGTTGACACATGCTTCTGGTGCAAACTCTATGTAAATCTGTCTGCCACTGACAGCTATGTGAGAAATGAAAGCCATGAAAGAAATATTTTTACTTTTTATAAAAGAATGAGTGATAACTTTTAGTTCACAATTTTGTTCTTATATACTTTAATTATTCAAACCACATAAACAGCAAGAAAGGAAGCAAAGCATAAACTGGATTTAGTGATACACAGGTAGTGTGTATTAAAACAGGAAGTCAGTGACCACTTCTTTCTCACAGAGTTGAACCAACCTATTCTACTTACTGTATGTGTATTTCTCTATAATGTCTGTCTGGCAACTGCACAAACCTCTCTGATAATATGAATCACTATGATGAGTCACTACCATTTTTATGAAAAAAAATAAACAAAAAACCAAGAAACCTTTTTAAAGTGTCAGAACAACTTAACTCTGTCCATGTGAATATTGCTCCTGTAATTTTATTGTGTCATTGAATGAGACCACTGGATGCTACTAGTAAATTTTTTATGCTTCTCTGCTGTATTTCTTTTCTCTTAAATTTAAAAAACCACTGTATTTAAACAGATCAGAACATAAGAGATGATTTATGCTGCATAGTACCTTTGGGTTCAATAGAAATGAAACAAAACCGTCTACATTAAATAAAGTTCAGTTGAACTTTTGCCAGCAGAAAAAAATAATTCTGGCAGATGTAGAAAGAGGAAAAACTGACTAAGAAGCCAACAAAAGTTATGGAGAGAAATATTAGTGGACAAAGTGAAGTCAAAATGCTCAAACATGCATAATTATTGTAGTATTTTACGTGATTCTGAAGTTTTTTCACCTGATAGGTGTTGAATTATGTAATTGTGTAATAAACTTCTTTGAAAAGCTTAAGAACCAACAGGAAATCCTTGAACAGACTACCGGACTCAGGAGTGGTCTGCAGAACCATCTGAAAACTCTGAATTCCTGAACCAGCACGAACCAGGATGACTTAGAATCACACTGAAGACAGAAGAAAAAACAAAGATTTTCGATCCATTTTTTCTCAGGTAAGTAGAGATCAACACTGGACTGTTTTGAAAATACTACTGTCTCAGGCAGTATTACCTGTGTTTTCAGGTTGACTTATTGCAAGACAAGCTTATAGGGGAAAGGATAAAATTTATTTTTTGAAGTTCTACAGGTCTGCAAACTGTATGTTAAAGCATATGAAACTCTGCCCCCAGAAATTTATCATCAAATGATATAAAGAAAAATAAACATTTTTATTGGTTACCTAAATGCTCATCTGACTTGAGTTTTAGATTTCTTTTCCAAAGAGACTTAGATACTGTCTGTAAAAGCAACACCTTGAATGACAACAAAAAAAGTCCAACATTTAAAACACTTTTTAAAAGCAAAGTACCCATATAACCCTTAACAGTACTTGCAATCAACCATAAAATTCAGTGAAACTGAGACAAGAGAGATGCATTCGTTAAACCTAAAGAATATATAACTAGAAGAGAATTTAAGCAGCTGCCATGCTACTCAGGACAAGTAGCCTACTGGGTAGATTTTGATCTCCAGCGAAGAGGATTCCAGCCAGCTCCTAGACAATGTGAATGAATGTTCATTATTATCACACTGAAAGTTTTCCCTAATGTCAAAATAATTTTTTTCCCTTGAAATTTTAGTTCATTTTTTCTTGTCCTGTTAGCAGTAAATATGGAGATTACTGATCATTATTTCTTTTGCGCCAGCAGTTCTCAGTAGGTTGCTGTGCACCAACATGCTGTGACTACAAGCACATGTACAGGCAACCAGAAACACCAACAGTGGAAATACTCATTTCATAACTACATTTCAAAACATCCTTAATATGTTCAGTTTAAAGGGTTTTATGCTTTACACTGAACAAATGCAGTTCCTCCAACTTTTTCTTAGCAACTGGTAGTTTTTAAATACCATTCTCACTGTGTTCAGCTGTATGATCTCTAAATTGTTTTCAGCAGTTTAAAGCATAATGCTCTGTTTCATATAAATTTTATGGGCTAATTTTCCTGCATTCTGCACAGAT
Organism: Corvus hawaiiensis; assembly: GCF_020740725.1. Taxonomy (NCBI): domain Eukaryota; kingdom Metazoa; phylum Chordata; class Aves; order Passeriformes; family Corvidae; genus Corvus; species Corvus hawaiiensis. The sequence goes on along the minus strand of NC_063213.1, from coordinate 78,073,509 downwards.
TTGTTGCACTCTGACTTTTGCAGTGTATGTGGGCCAAAGAAACCCACTTTCCATGCAAGGCAAGAATTTAAGAGCAGATGAACTTAAACCTTAAGACTCTGGCCAGACAAGGATGACTACCCCAGATTTATTATTATTATGAAGAAAAGACTTCTGTTACATAAAAAGATCCCCAAATAATGACACAGTGACACAGATATAATATACAGATACTTCCTTGCATTCTATCCCTTAGTCTTTGAGATTAAGATCATTCTTCCCCTGGCCCTTATGGAATTATGCAAATAACTTATTCCTCCTCACTCTAGTATCCTCTAGGAATTATTTCTTTATGACTTCTAACATTCTATACACCTTGATTTCTTCACTGACCCACATTTCTCTATGACATCCAAATGTACACTTTAAAGCATATTTACACATACATTATTTTTCAACATTACATCTCTAGTTTCCAAATCAGTTTTTTCTAAGGCTACATTCCTTAAATGATCACTAATGGCCCATTGGTGAGATTTTCACAGTGTTGGACACTCATAATTCCATACCTGTATTCCTCTATCCTGAATTTTTATTCACAGGTCATAGAAAAGATATTCTTCATGAAATAACTGCTTGTTACTATTGTTTATAAACTACAGAAATCTAACTAGATTTTTAACAGTAGATGTTACATCATATAAGGCTAAGTTAAAACTGACCAAATTAGGTACAGTTATCTGACTACTAGACAATATCTAACATAGTTAAACCAATATTCCAGCAAGCCTGAAGCAAGTACAGGCAAAGCAAACCTGCAAGTCCTAGCATGGAGACCTTGCAGACTGAACATAAAAGGCTGCAATTCAACTATTAGCAATAGTAATCCTTGCTGTCTTCATAATACTCCACATGAAATATTATTAGAAATAAGAAAAGTCAAATGATCATCTCTTAGGTGAATGCAATGGCTGTCACATTGCATTCAAGAATAAAATCACCTATGAATTACACTCACTGTCTATCATATTTAAAAATACTATTTGCCACTTAGAAAAAAGAAATCAAGTTCACACATTCTTGGTCAGTAATCCACTTGTACTGTGTAACAGCTCCAAGGGTTTTTTAACCCATGATTTAAATGATTCCCCCCAGAATACACAAAGGAATGACATTAGGTTTGAGAAATATATATGCTAGAAAAAATTGCATCACACACTGATAGCAACGATCTTCTCATGCAAAAAATATGCAATAAAATTCTGACATAGCTTTCAATAAAGACAGAATTTCTTGCCAAGTACTTTTAGGATTATCCCTGAGAGCTCTTTTAAGTAGGGATTCTTACTATTGTGGTAAAAAAAGGTCACAAATAGTTCCCATCTCCTGCCAAAAGCATAAAAAACCCCATCTGAGGCCTGTTTCTATATTTTTCTATCTCCACCTATATGCCTAAATAAACATAGATGTGAATTTCAGGTTAATTGTATCTGATCATTAGAATGAAAACAAATAGGCAAGCATTGTATCATTTCTTCAAAGATACTTAATGAGGTTCAAATTGTACTATTCAGCTACCAAAAACTTAAGGGGGAAATATTATCCAATTGCTGAATTGAATGTTGTAAAAAATATCCTGTATTAAACAAGAATACACAGCTTCTATCGCTGTCATTTTTTAATCTGGAATGAATCTTACTCTCTATTGAGTCAGTTTAGCTCCTAAAGGTATTGCTAACAACAAACAAATAGTGTTTTGTTCCCACATTTCTTTCCTCCTAAAGTTAAAGTAAAGATCAACTCTGACAACTGGATATTAGAAAGGAATTTCTCTTTCAGATGCAATTTGTAGAAATGTGTGGATGATTTTTACCTTCTCTTGCATTTAACAAATCTTCTGGCAGTGCAAGATCTTCGTGCATCGGGGGAAGCCCTGATCCATGATGTCTTCAGCCCTTGCTGTTTTCTTTCTGTAGCATGTAAAACCCATGACTTTTGCTGTTTTATTACAGGTCCTAAGTTGCTAACAAAATTCCATAGTGCTTTCATTGGAGTGTGTTTTATGTTCTCTGATGGTGTACAAGTGACCCAATAACTTTGCTGAATTAAATCCTTAGTGTGTGTCTGCTGAAGATTGCACTTAAGGCCACTCAGTTATTAAGTTTCTCATATTATTTACAGATACTTTTGGCCTGATTTTTATTTTTTTAAGCACAAGTGGGCTAACCACAAAATAATTTATGTTTATTTAAATGCTATCTTTAAATACATAAATGAGATAAACAACTGAACAAGTAATGCATGCAAATAGAAGCCAGCTGCCATAGGAAAATGAAGTGTAAGACTTTTAAATTTTTTGAAAGTATTATTAAGAATCATTTCAGAACAGCTGAAAGTGCAATTATCTATGCACTTTTTAAAATTTATGTCTGTTTATGTTACTAAAATTCATATTGCTTTAAAGAAGTTATTCAATGCTGTGCTAAGTCCAGGCTCATACCAAAGTGCAACATGGAGTAAGAGCAACCAAAAGATCAAGTAAAATAATTTGAACACTTGGCAAATAAAGAATGGCAAATAAATAAAAAGAACTTGTCACTATTTTCATTAGTGAAAGGAGTTTTCTACCTTTATGTACAAGAAACAGGGCAAAATATCTACAATGTCTTTATTGCAGGCTACTTTAGGTTTTACCCAAGACTGCCAAATTATAGAATCGGAGAATTGTTAAGGTCAGAAAAGACCACTAAAATCTTCAAGTCCAGCCACTAAAAAACCATTAAATTATTGTCAACCAGTACAGCTGAACTGGGTAATACATGGATAATCTCCACCCCCAAGCTAAATTTTGTCCTCTCCACAGCTGCATTTTCTGCATAGTCAGGAAATTTTTTAGTCTAATATCTTCCCAAGACCTGCTATTCCTTCATCGTGGCATGAGGCTGAGTCAGGGGAGGTTTAAGCTGGATATCAGGAAAAGGTTTTTTGCACAGGGGTGGTTGAACAGGCTCCCCAGGAAAGTGGTCACAGCACCAAGTCTGATAGAGCTTTAGCGGTGTTTGGGCAACTCTCTCAGGCACACAGCGTGACTCTTGAGGATGTTCTGTGTAGGGCCAGAGTTGAACTCAAAGATCCTGATGGGTTGCATCCAACTCTATGAGTCTATGACCTTTTTGACAGAAGTTCTAGGTAACTACATATACTTAAGATCATATTGCTTTATGTTGAGTACATTTTAATTATGTTATTACTAAGTAAATATAAATTTAATCTGTAATTGCTTTTTAAACAATGGAGCATTATGGGTCAAATCTACCTCATAGACTGTATGGAAATACTAGATTCTTTCCTATTGGAACACACAGAGCTGGGTTATAATCTGACTGTAATAACCTGAAATATAAGTTTAAGTTCAACAAATTAATAGTGCTTTGATACTCCTCTTTGAGATGCACATACCTAAAGGGGCTAAAAAATCCAACTAGGCTGCTGTCTACATAAACAGAATTTGAATTCAAAAGCAGCTTTAGAAGATAATAGGAAAGCTATTTATTTAAAAGGAAGGCTGTAATGGGTAAAGTTTTTTTCTTATCCAAATAAAATCAAAGCAAAACACCTTAAAGAAAAATATATTTCATGAATAATCACAGATTAATTTCCACAGTGGGAAAAAAAATCAGTCTACTGACTAATTACTAAAAGGAAGAAGAGTCATCCTTCCCTAAGGAATGGAGGCTTTGGGGAATCACACAAAGCCCAGGGTATGATGCAAGTCCCAAGAGATACAGGCCTTTGAGACTTTACATGTCCTGTAACTCAGAGTCAAATAGGTCCAGAAACACGGGGATGAAGTGCTTTTGGAAAGCAGGACCAGGAAGAATGGGGCTATGTGTGACCGTTCATCACTTGATACCAGTAAACTTTTATCAAACTGATGAAATTGAAATCACAGATTTTGGAAGACTTTTCCCATGATTGGTAGGTGTTGGAAGACAGCACATATGTCAACAGTAAAAACAGTTAGCATTTATACGTCCTTTATTTAGAAGCAAACTGTTAAAATTCTGGCAGATAGTAGCATTTTCTTGTCATCTTTATGGGTCCCTCACAATTCTTGGCTATCTGCTAAAAATTTTTATAAAAGGAATAAAAGTCCTAAAGAAAAAGCACACAATTCATCATCTAAATGGGCAGTCATAAAGAAAATACACAGGCTAATATTAATATGATCTATGCTTCTGTGTTGTATGTGTGGCTGACAGTTAACACAAATTAATTGGTTTAAAGAAAACATATTACACTTCCAATGAACATTCAGCTATATAGAATATTAATTATTTTATTAGAGTTGCGTGATTTTCATTACTTTTCTGCTGCAATACTTGACTCATATTTTGCATGTAAACTGACTACCTCTGAATGACATTTATTGTCCTCTGTATTAATTCTTCTAGTTTTCAATGAATTACAAAACATGTTAGTTAAAATTGTCTGCTGTTATAGAGCAGACAACATAACCTACTCAGAAAAATAACTGAATTGCAGCATCTTTTTCACTGGAAATAATCATTGTTTTCAACAGGGACAAAACATGCAGGAAAAACAAAATGATGAATGTAGTACATTTGTGATACAACAGTGTAATTACTTTACTTAGAAAAACATTACAAGAAGAAGATTTACTTTTTCTTCCTGAATTAAATGTCCAAATGAAGTTATATTTTACTCTAAGCACTTCATTAATTTTGGTAATTATTTACTTTATTAAATTCCTTCAATACTCTTATTTGATTCTGCATGTTCAGTAGTGTTTGCTACTTAAATATCACAGCAGTAATAAATCTTAAAGGTCAACTATGAAGTAGAAAATCATTAAGACTCTTCAGTGCATGATGCTTGTCATAGACCATAGTGCTCTACATTATCTTATCTTATTTATGCTCAGCTAAACATACCCACATTCTGATTGTGTTACTTTCACAATTCCCAAAAACAATCCTAGTCCAGATAATTTAAAAAGTGCCACACTAAATGAAAAGCCCTTAGTTTCATCCTCTACCACAGCGGATGTTTGTAGACCAAATGTGTTTCTTCCCTCAAATAATATTAATGTTGGAGTATCAAAAGGAGACAGGCATATAAAAACTTATGGAAATTCTACATTCATTAGATTAGGAGCAGAAGAAAAGAATAGAGAAGGATATTTTGTCATTTATATCTGAGATTATGCTCAACAACATACTTTTCAATTGTCAGAGAAAACTCCTCAAGCTCCATAATATTAAGAAAAATCATGAATTATTGATACTGTGCAAAATGTAAAAAAAACCAAAAAAGTTTTACTTTGAGTAGGCAAACTGAAGAAGACTATAAGACTCTGGACTACCAATATATAAAATTTCTTGATATTTTTTGTGTTTCTCATATGAATTAAACATTACTAATTCCAAATATCTCTGCTATGAACCAACTGATTACGAATACTCACAAAATGCTGTCATGTGCAACCATGAATACACACTATTAAATCATGAATAGTGAATTTTATCATTTAACCATGAAGAGCTATGGTTGGCATGGACTTAATCATGAAAATAAATGTGGCATTAACCTACCCACCATGACTATTCTAGTACTGCAATATGCTGAAGAAGTATCAACAATGTATGATAGGTTTTAGTAGTAAAGAACTTACTCTTTCAGATGTGGGAGATAGTTCCTATTCCAGCAAAGAGATTATTCTCTCTTTTTTCAAGTTCAAAAAGAGAACAAACTTTTCCCCTTTCCTCCTCCTTTCCTCTTCCCATCAGATTTTCCTTCATCTCCAGAAAGTAAAAGATGTTCATCTTTCTTTCAGGTAGGACAATGTGACTCTGATAACCTTTCTCCTCTCTCTTTCTCCCCCCTACTCTGGTGAGGGCTCTGCTCTAACATTTTAGTGCTCCAACTCCACCACTTGATTGTTCAGACACAGACAAGAAGGGCACACAATAGTTATGGTGTTAAACTACCAAAATCTGAAATTGATGCAAATGATGTCTTGCTCCCAAAGACGCTCCTGCCCCATGCTTCTTTTACTCTTCCTTCTTGATGTCCCACATTTTGTTTCCTTCCTTCCTACTTGATTTAGAATAATTTTCTAAATATATTTTCTCTACTAAGTACTTCAAGCTGTTCATAAAATCTAGTACAAAGCAGTTTTGGCCAAAGTATGTTATGTTCTACATGACAACAGTCTTAATAAATCATTTAAGTAAAAGAGCACGCCATATACCACTCTTAGATATAGTTTATCTTTATTTTTGTGGTGTTAAATTACAGCATTTAAAACTCTGAAAAGATATACTTTCCTTTGTTAGCTAAAATTTAACCAAAAATGCTTAAATGAATTTTTCATGTTGCTACTGGGATGAAGGTAAATGTTCATCTGCTTTTTCCCATATGGAGAAAACATGGTGACTTTAATCATTCATAGCAGGTGAGACCCCATTGATTGCTTCCTTCCTGCCCTGAGAAAAAAAAAAAAGAAACTATGTATTTAATTACTCCATAATGTTATGTATTTTCTCACCTCAGTATGGTGCAGTAACATAGATGCACCTGATATCAGTAGCTTTAAATATGTTTCATTTTTAAACCCACATATTTTTAAAGCTACTGTCAGTCTTCTCTGAACTATTTTCCGTCACATCTAAACCTCATAATATCAAAAATTGTAGTCTTTAATTTAGTTTAAAGGAACAGTGTCTGTCAGTAATCTTTATTTTTAAACCTAACCAGCGGCCTACTAGATAAAAGTAAAAGAACAGCAACTTCTTTTCTCTGTTATTCTGATCTCTTCTGTTGAGGAAATGAGGTGCATGCACATATCTGTACTCATATTTTAGAAAGGAAACTTGCTTTCTGCTCAATACAACAAAATTTGTGGGCATATTCAGCATAAAAGCAGCCCCAAGCCTTTGAAAACTCTAGCTTCTCCTTGATTCATATAGACAAGGTTGAAACCATGTTTAAAAAAAGCAAAACAAAAACCCACCAAAACAAAAAAAAACCCACCCAACCAACTAACCAAAAAAACCTGAACAAGACAACCACCAATACTCCAGTTACTGGAGCATCACCTCTGCTGTGCAGAAAGCTTCTTCTCTTTATCACCAGAAATTGGAACTTTGACGGTGAATATAGTTTTTCAGCCCTATTTTAAAAGCCATTTTAGGAAATAGAAGCATGTCCTAGGTTACAATGTAAGGTGTGCCCACAAGCATGTCTTCTATCACCATCTTCATGAGCTGTTAAAACCAGCTGGGGCAGTGCTCCCTGCCTCCTCCCTCAAGACTATGTCCTGTTAATGGCCCATCAGTGCCTTATCTCATGACTCATCATTACACTGTGAGATGCTTCACCCAGAGGGAGAAACCAAGCATCCCATCCTGGATATAAACTGTGACTTTTGAAGACCACAAGCAGCCTTTTTCCCACTGGATTTTCCAGAGGACAAGAGCTACATAGCTACCACTGGACCTTCTGAGGAAGACCAGATCTTTCTACGCAGGATCACTGCTTCAACAGAACCACATCCGTTCACTTCAGGAGGACTACAGCCACCACCTTATTGGACTGCTACTGCTACCCTGACTAACAGGGTCAGGTCGTATCTGACTATGTCAGTTTAAATCAATTTTTCTTTTTTTTTTCCCTGCCTTGTTTATATATATATATATATTAGTAAAGAACTGTTATTCCTATTTCCCCTATCTTTGCCTGAAAGCCCCCTGATTTCAAAATTATAATAATTTGGAGGGAAGGGGGGTTGCATCTGCCATTCCAAGGGAGGCTCCTGCCTTCCTTAGCAGACACCTGTCTTTCAAGCCAAGACAAAGCAAAACCTGGATAGCCAGTTTTTCGTTCTGCAGATGGTCTAGAATGATGTCACCAGTGGTCTACTCCATGTATCCTAATATTTGTTTTGTACTTATTTAAATTATTTTAATTCTTGAATATACTAATTGGTACTGATTTGAAGATAAATATACCCATTTTCCCCTTCTTATTGAATTTTCTTTTTCCAGACTTCACTGAATCTCCATTTGCCAGCTATTAATTTTCCCTTTCTCTGCAGCTCCTACAAACAAGTTAAAAATTGTCAACATAAAACTCAACTGCACAATAACATTTGAGAAGGTTAATCTAAAAACAACTAAAACTTAAAACAAAAAATGCCTTTAGTAGAATATTCTTAGCATGTTTCTTTTATCCAGCAACCAAAGATTAATTCTTAAAAAGGCACAGAAATTGATATTTTTATTCAGTAAGACAATTTACACACACTTAATTCCAAAGGTGATTCAAAACAGCATTAACATCACACCTTCAATGTATGTTATTATACTATGCAAGGCACTAAAATATTATGGCAATATAAAAAGGCCCAAAACTTGAAGTGAAAGTTCAGACATTATTTCTCTCTGTTCTCTTTATACCCTGTAGTTTTTTACAGTAGAAGCTTGAAAATAATAATGAAATCACAGCCATTTAATCTTCAAAAGCGTAATTATTACTGTAGAAAATGCCTGAGATGCTTAAATGAAGAAAGGGTTTATATATATATGTAGTTCTGTGTCATACAACCAACAGTATTAACCGATCAGGAATCAGTAATGAAAGTCTATCATAATTCAAAGATTCCTCCAATAAATTCTTATCAATGAACACATGAATAGTGAGCACATCAATGTACAATCCTTCCAGACCCCTGACCATGTTTATGGCCCCTGACTGCAGTCTGTCACTCTGCTGGAATTGTGCTTGTATGCAAGTCACTAAAGAGGAGGAGGCAGCACCCTGTACCTGGTGACTGCTTCTCTCTTGCTTAAAATCCTGCATCGCTGCCCTGTCCATGTCACAAGACTTTGGAAGAGGGAGTTCTTCATGTCACCATGCTAAGTTAAGTGAGTACACTTGAGTGAGGAGAGGACGCATTACAGCATCACACATGATCTCAGAGCTACACACTTCACAAGCCTGAGCTGTCATCTGCTTTCACAGTGGATCAACGTGTTCCTGTGGATTCATCATGCAAAATTCTAAATTGTTTCCGTTTGCAGTTTGTGCTTTTACAGACCCCAAGTTTTGACTTTTTACAAAGTGTGAGGTAAAGATAGCACTTCTTTTGACATTTTATAAGAGTATAGATATTTTTTAAAATTTATACTAAATATATGAAGAAACCAGCATTTTAAGCTGCAAATAAATTAAGCTTATGAGGTTAAACAGTCTTATTTTGGTATAGAAAGACATGTCTGAATTAGTCCCAGGTGACTCCCTTGAGACCAAAGAAATTGTACTTGGAAGGACTGACTGCATGCCTCATCTCTGCTTTCACATCTTCATTTAATTAATTTTTTATAGAGTTTTCTTTGACATTTTCAGAATAATGTTTGAGAGAACATTCCAGAACACTATTAAAATCATTATGCATAATCCTCTCACCATAAAAGAAATGAAATAAAAAACTCCAAGGCAGAAGATACTTATGTAGATCCTTAATCATAGCTAACTGTTTTACTCCATACAATATAAAATGTGCTAGTTCTTTCAATCCAACAGCCAATGTATTGGAAATCAATTTAAAACAAGGAATTGGATTGGCCAAAGGAAGATTTTATTATTATACTGTGGACAATAATGAGGATCATAACAGCATCTACTATCATCTATTATCTAACCAGATTCATTACTTGGAAGAAAAAGGTCAAAAAAGTGTTTAAAAATGTAAATTAAGAAGCATAAAGTTTTTTTTTTTTTCTTTAGCAAACTATTTGCAACTTCAAATCACTATTACAATAGAGTTGTGGTTTTATGCTAAGTAAGGTTGTTGCAATATAAAAAAAAATAGCTGACTCAGAAAAGATATCATTGTTTTTCTTTATTGAGTGACCCCTTAGTGGTGTGGGTATTCAGGAAGGCACAAGCAAAAAAAAGGCCCACTAAACAGTTTAAAAATTTCCAAAGACTAAGAGGAATGCCTAGTATTGTCCATGAAGCCAAATATATCCCAATCCTGCAGTAATTAGTCTTGTAAAACTAGGATGCTTGGAGAAAACAAGCCATAAAAAATTAAATAAAATAAGAATATTTCCTTAAATACAAAAGAAAAATGAAATGGCTGCTGAAGGCTGGTAGTTCCTGACTTCCAATATAATGAATACCACAGGGACATGAAGGCACAGTTTCAAAATCAGTCTTTCATTTTTCTGGAAAACAAAAGAATGAGGAGTCCTGCCCTATTAGGAATAGCAGGAAATTTTAACTTTGTGCTCCTCATGTCAAAGAAGAGTGGCTCAGGCTTGTCAGGAGAGCTGCCCTATTCATTAAGAAAACTGCATGAAGTTTTTTTAGAACTGCCAGTTGGGTGTGAGACTCTTAGAGGCAATCTCACTATTCCCCTCTATCATTTGGACCAGCAAGATCTTTAGTTTTTTTAGTCCTTACTTTAGAAAATAGTCCTTTTTTAGTCCCTACTGCAGAGGACACTGTGGCAGCAGAACAAAAAATCCTGTCTGAATAACAAAATCATATAATAGTTCAAATCAAATAAACAGCAACAATGATAAAGTACTTGAAAGAATTTGGATTCTTAAAAATTGTTACTGCACCACGAAAATCTATCTGCTAGAGAAGACCATCATGCACAGTGTTATAAAGATCTCAAGCACACAGTTACTCCACTGTATGTATTTCTTTTCATGTATTAGATATACAGGAGCCAATTGTGCACTTGACAATTTTGTCTCAGAAATCTCAGAAAGTAAAATAATTACAGCAGGTTCAGAAACTAAAGCCCATGAACATCTGGAATGAGAATTAGGGCACTTACTGTCAACTGGGTATTGACATGTTGATGTTTTAGAAAAACACAGCTCCTCAAAGGCCACTACTTCTCTGAACCAAGTTAAGTTCAGGATGCTATTGAGCCACTCTCTTTTCCACCTCCTTCCCCAGCCACTATCAAAATAAAGGATCAGTATTCAGGAATGGCAGTCCCCTCATTCAGCTGTACAGTGCTGGTCAGGAAGAAGGCAGAAAAACGTTGAGAGCAATGAAGATTCCCCTTTAGTAGCAGCTTGTGTTTATCTTAAAATTTAAGCTAGTTTCTAAACTAACAGAAGACAATTTATTTTTAGGCAGTTAAAAGGTAGTCAAAATTCTGCTGTATCCAGGATGCTATTACTGATTATTCATTGCTATTATTTTTACACTTGCCTGGTAAATGTCAGGATGGGAAACTTCAGGAGCGATGTAGAAGTTTGCCAAAGAGTTATCACGGAATAGAATTTTTAAAAAAGTTAGACTGAAACTCTTCACTGATTCTGGTTGATTAATGAGAAACATTTCAGAAAGATTCAAAGTGATTTTAGAAGTTATCTTTGCAGGACATGCATGATCCATTTGCAGCTCCTCAGCAGATACATTGATTTCATAAAACTGACATGATTTTATAACAAAGAAAAAGTATTTCTTGCAGATAACCTGCTACTATTTTTGCTATTTTTTAATTGCAGTTGTAATTTGATTCAGCATTCAATACTGACAGCTGCAAGCTTTCAGAAATTACAGGGCAGCTTTAATTTAAAATATGATATTTTAGACAAAGGCACCTTCTTCCTCTTGAATTGTGTTTTTTCTTAACTAGTATTAGTTCATACTTTCAGGCAGCCAGAAACTAAGACCTTTTATCTTAAATAGAAGTAAAACAGGCCTAGGATTTGAAATTTTGAAAATGTCATGTTGAGGGACTCATGCTTAGTCTTGAAAGTTGAATGAGATGTCAGAACTGCAGTACTAAGATGTGTATTTACTTTGCAATGAACAGAAGTACCCAAAGAAGCCAGAACTGTCTTAAAGTTTTATGTAACAACTTGGGATGATAAAAACCAAAACAAACATACATATGTAATGCTGAAGAATCCAAGTGCTTTCAAATTTATTGCATAAAAATAGGAGTATCTCTATAGCAATTATTACCATGTTCACCTACATTGTGCAGATGGCACAAGAGAGGGCAAAAATTTTTTCCTTCCCATGGAAACCAAGAACCAGTAAGACTTATCCACCATTCCATATTAATTTCATGTTCGTGAGACAACCAAGAAATTCTACAGAAGTTACATGGCTAAAAATCATGCTTCCAAATAATAAATATTAATGTATGATTAATTAGCGTATTATTCAATTTTAAGTGCCGCAAAGAAAATTTGATGAAGCTGTATATTGCATGCTTGTAAAAGTCAAATATTTTCCCCTAGGACTGGTGCACTCTCATAAGATTTACACGTTTTTTTCCCTGTGCAACAGTTGCAACTGGAATGTGAAGGAAAAAATGTCAATTGAAGACAAATTATGTAACAAAGAATTGTTATCACATGCTATAAAACCAGTGACTGAAAACTGAAGAGTAATTACAAATTTCATGGTACATAACCAGAATCACAAACACCAGTCTTCCTTGGCTGGAACAAGGAATAGCCACTTGCAACAATAAAAGTAATTTTTATATCTTTACTGTTCTACATCCATGCTCAACAACACATTTTTAAGTATTCAATACTACGGTGTTCAAATCCCACAAGTACAGATTTAATAGAGAAAAACACGGGGAAAAAAAAGATTAGTTCATTGCAGAAGGATGTAATTTTTCACTTAGAGTTTGTCGTGTGTTTTTGGCAGTAATTTTAGGACTGAATTTGAGAATGCAAGGTCTGTTCAGGATGTATTTTACCTTAAAAAGAACACTGAGCACTTGTTCTTCAATAAATATTTAAGAAAAATATCCAAATGTATTGTTCTATGATAATGAAAATATAAACTGTCACTAAATTACATAAATTAGTAAGCGAGACAGAAAAGAAAATTCACAGCAAAGTGTGAAAGTCTGCTGTTGACTCTAAGTTACCCACATAATTAGGACAAGAATTGACTGCAGAAAAGTGTAGAAAGACTGTACAAATCCCCATGACTATCAGTTGAACCAAAAGTGAATGAAGATAAATTTAAAATGCAAGTAAAAAAAAAAAATCAATCCTAGCTTCACAAATAAAATAATGGATACTGAGTTACTCAATAAAAATTTAAGACCAAATTCATAAGTTTTTAATAGGAAACTTTCCAGGGGAAAGCCAGTTTTCTTTTTAAAAGTAATTCACAATTCTACTCAAATATTAAGAAATGTGAGGGTGATTTAAGGGAAAAACAACAAAAAAACCCAGACAAATATGATTCCTTTACTCATGGGAATTGTGGATTTTGTAAAACGATGGTGTTCAGTTGTGGTCCCCCATCTTAAAAAGAATGTAGTATAGCAAGACAGAAAAATGAGAAGGATTATCAAAGTAAATAAAACTTTACACAGAAAGAATTAGTTTAGACAGATATGTCATACTATGTAATAAATGTATGGCATGTAGAGGATAGATAATGACTGATTATTCACAGACTTCCAAAAATGAAGGCTTATGAAATGAGGCTTGTAAGAACCAGACTCCAAAAAATAAAAGTAGATGCTTCAGGGAGATGGCTTAAAAAAATGTAAAAAAAAAAGTTGCTGTAGATACATAAAATTTACATGGATTCAACAGGCAAAATGGAAGAGAGATACATTGATGGTTACAAGGTACATGGATACCACATCTGGTATCTGAGAACATCTTAAGGCTGAAAAAATATTAGAAAAAGTTTCATATAGGCCTATCCTATTTATATATTTCTTCCCTAAGCATTTGTTTACAGACAGTTCTGGACACAGAATATTGAGCTCTTGGAACTTTGAGATATTGACAGAAGTAAAAACTACAAGAAAAAAAAATTCATGTTAAAAAGTAGCATCTGATGAACTCTAAACATACTTACAATTACTACCTTCTTTGGCTATATGCCAAAGGTCAAGCTTTGGAAAAAAAGATATTCTGCTTTAGGTCCATTTAGTTCAGAAATTATATTACAAGGTCGATAATCATTCTGTTCCCCTCAGTAATTGTGCTAACTTCCTTAAAGTGTTTGAATAGAAAATATCAGATACAAAAAATACAAGACATGAATAAGAAATTTCATGAAAAGGTGTGTCTGCTGTAAAACATAACCTTAATAATTTGATCCTAAATTTCACTGTATCAAAACATTTTAACTCATTAACACTGCAAAAAATCTCAGACATCAAGAAGGATGATGCTCTGCAAACTCTTTAACTTACTATATGTGAGAACTGACTGACTTCTCAGCCTAGTTTTTATTTTACATTATTAAGTACCTGGATTTTCTGGTCTTAAGCCAAGATACTGTAGAAATACATTGACGAAGTCAATGTATTTCCACAGAATATTTTAACTTTGTAAAATCAGCTATTCATCATTATAACTAGCCAGAACTTTTCTACCTGAACTTTCTCAAGCTGTTACCTGGTATGGTTGGATAAATACTTCTGCAATACATAATTAAATTATTGTAAGAGAATACAGACTAGCATGATCAATTGAAAGGTAAATACTGAAAATAAATATTTGAGAAATGTCATTTCCTTCTCACCTTTTTGCACAGTACTTTGGTCAGAATATGAAAAGCCTTTATGTTATTAAAAATAGGCACTCATGTACATACCTAACATTTCTTAATCTTTGCTAAGATAAGAATTTTCATGGTTGTCTGCTGTAGAAACTTATTTCAGGCCATTTTTGTCAAAGTACAGACTTCCATAAATTATACCTGGATCTAGTTACTTTGAAATAATAAGGTTTGATATTTTTAATTCAATAATATATAAAAGGTAATAAAACCAAAACAAAACAATCTACAGTAAAATCAGTAGTTTCTCAGTAGTTTCCAGGAGAAAGTGGATTAGATGAAAAGCTGGTTTCCACTGGAATCATATATCCTTTAACAGATGGCACCCAACCTAAAAATTCAGTTCACACTTTCATCATGGTTGCCATACTTACGTTACATTGAATATGTCATAATCATCATGTAAAATTCCAAATGCTAGTGTGTGTTCTTTCTGTAGAATACCTATGCTATATATCACACACACAGTGTAATATACACTTTTAACATGGAAGCAATATAACTTGTTCAAGGAAAAATTTCTGAAGAAAGAATATTTGAGAAAAAGCTAACATCAAGGACATAGCACTATTTGTTTATGATATTTTTCAACAGATAGCGTTCAGCCACTTTTAGTGACTCTACACATATCACAAAGGCCTTGAAATTATATGGTCTCCTTTGCTAGAAAAAGTAACACTATCAAGGACAACAGTAATGTAATATTTAAAAATCCAATAGGCCTCATAAAAAACATACTAGGCCTCTTTGGTTTTATTTCCGTTTAAAAAAAGGCAAAAAACCCAAAAGAAGCTTAAGAAAAACACACGTCCCTTAATAATCATGGTAACTTTAAATGTGTCTATGTTGACACAGGAGATTTTAATTTCATTAGTATCTTTAATTATACATTAGTCTACCCAATGTAATTCCAGTGTACACCTTCACGAGCTATTCTATCATGTTCTCTTCTATCACCTACAAACTCTCCCCCCACAACTTTTCCCAAACAAGACTGTTTTCCATGCATCCCATAAATGAAAACCAAATAGGACTAAGTATCTTTATAGGAATGGCTGATGAGTCATGGTTAGGAAACTGTAGCTAAACCTCCGTTTTTACAAGATTGTCTTGTATATGATATATGGTACACATGAGGGAAGATAGTTGACTCAGCTCTAATTCTAAGGAAATTTTAAGTATAAAAGATCATATTTTAGGCTGGGTTTTGAAATAATACCACATGCAAAGAAAATGCTATAGTAAAAACTGAGGCTCTGATCTATGAATAGGGTAGAGTAGAAGTCTTTTAAGGATGACTGTAAAACCAAAAAAAAAAAAAAAAGTATAATTAGAATATTAATGTTGCAATTAAAATAATAACTGTGTTACTGAGACATGAGCACTGATATTTTTAGAAATGTTCCACTGTGTGTAATCAGGGAAAATTATTTTCTTCATACTTGTTTGCAAATCAGATCCACTTTTTTTCATTTGCTGAGACCTACAGGTGTTCCCCAGAAATTTTCAGCATAAAGGTGCTTCTCCCATTCCATTATTCTCACCAAGACATGTGCTGGTGGTCCATTTGATGCATCTCCACCAATCACTCCATTCTGGCAGGCAAAGGATACAGCAGTAAGCTATGACTGAGATGGTTGTAGTTGGCAGGACTCCTTCCCTTTCTGGAATACATGTACACATACACACACTCCCCACCTGGCTCAGCAGAGTGGTAAGAGAGATTCTAGGAGCATATAATGCCAGTTCCTTGACAACATCCTACATGCTCTTCATACCTTATATCCCATGAGTCAGTGCTTGGAAGTTGGAGAATGGAAATCTAAGGTCTGAATCACACAGTTCAGAATCATTAAAATAAAACTTTCTAAAGCCTGTTATGCATTCTTATTTTTTCACTCTGTGTGGATGCACTATATAACAGGAGCCATTATCTGACTAGCACAAAATTTCTCTCTTTGGGTTTCCATTAGTAGAAGATGATGATTGAACAATATTGGTCTGGCTCCTCTTCTGTCTCACTGAATATGTTAAGCCATTTTCATTAAGGATTTTCATTATATCTTTTTCCAAAGAGGCATTTTCTACACTGTATTCATTAAAATCTTTTTCATAAATAAGACTAGGATAATACTTTTTTTCTTTTTTTTAAAAAAAACCCCTACAGTTAAGTGTTGAAGTGTTCATTAAATATAATTTGTCCATATTTTACAGAGAAACTAGAATGCAATATAGAAGTTAGATGAAATAAAATGAATCTGAAATATAGAAATATTTTTGCATTCTTAATATTCAAATCTATTCTATACAAAGCAACAGTCTTTCCTTTTCATTTCCTAGTATTGCACAGAATTAGATGAAAGCATTTTATTGCTCTTCCACTCTTTTTTTCTTGCAAGCTTCTTCCCAAGAAAGTCTAAAATGTAACAATGGATGAGAATGCAGAGTTTTTAATAAGAGAGAAGTCAGAGAAAGTTATGAGACATATTAGTATATATATTTGTTTAAAACAATATTGATTTTCATGGTTTGCACTGTAGTGATAAGCATACATTTTCATTTGAAACAAACAGCCAACATGCAAAAATCTACTTGTCACAGAGAAACATTTTGCTGGTTTTCATAGGCAAGTATATTTTTGCTACATAAATATGTTTAGTCTGAAAATCTGAATAGGTATCTAAGCCATTATTTTAAAATAGAGGAAAATGTGGATCCTTGGCAGGTATAGATCATGCAAGAGGGACAAACAAAAACTAATTTACCTAATTTTTTAATCTACTCAAAACCCATCTTCAACGTATAGCTTTTTCTTCTTGCGAGACCTCTTACTTTATAATAACTGCTTCAATCTAAATCAGACCCCCAAGGTTTTAATTACCTCAGAATATTCTATAACAAAGTACTTCAGAAGAAAACAGAGGTTATTTCATGAATTAATAAAGCTTAGTTATCTACAAATTTGTGTTCTATATCTCCACAGCCCCTTCCCTTGCCCAGATCAGCTCCTTCATCCCTCACACCTGTTTTTCTGGCTCCCTTCAGACTGTCCTTTCTCCCCTAGCTGTTGCTCCCCTGAGCAAGTGGTGGGGCAAGGTAGTTGCTCTGTGTTGGCTAATCAGCTGGCTGATTAAATTGGTGACAGCCTGATCTGGCATCAGGTTGACTGAAAATGAGAAGTTACATTCTTGCTGCGTACCTTTGCTTATCTGGACTCATGACAGAACTAGTGTAAAACATTTATCAACATAAGAATTCCCTGACTGCAGTCATGTAAATAGTCCAAAGGGCTTCGCTACATTTGTCTGTCACAATGGGGTCATGAGTTCATTCTGGAAGGCACAAGAGTGGAGACAAAAGTTTGAAAATCAGTGTTGTTGCAATTTCATAAGTATTTTTAGAAAATTGAGGTAAAATGAGATTCAACTGTACAAAAAAAAACAACCCAAAATTACAAAATACACCTATGAAACCAGAATGGTAAATTTTGTACCAGTAATTTTCATTAAGCGTATGAATCATTTCATACGCGTTAAAAAAAAAAATTATTTATTGGGAGGGAAGACAATGTGGACAACCATCTGAAATATTCACACATTGTTTTTAGTGTCTGATATACATATTATCTATACAGATTAGGATTATAAAGAAACACCAAAAATCTAAACATGCTTAGTTTATACATATAGTAATTTATCTAGGTTTGCAGAGTAAATGGGAATAATTTCAGGTAACAGGTCTCATTCATGTTAATGGACATTAAATCAGATGCCAATTATGATCCTTTAAATGTCAACATCTTTAACATTTTTAATTCTTTCACTGTCAAAGGAAGGGTAAAAGCAAGTAGGTATCATATTAAAAAGAATAACAGAAGCTACTCTTGAAGATTGCTTTTTAGGGACAGCTTTTATAGTAGATGATAGGGCTGAAGAAGCAGGTACAGCATTTGAATCACCCACCCTTAATTTTCAAATAGTCCTAAAATATTACAATTGGATTGAAAGTTAAAATAAATTTGTGTCCAGAATTCTACCTAATTAGAACTCTTACTAATTGAACTGTCTATTAAGGGGACAAGTAGAGTCATTCAAGGAAAATCCTGTTTGTCCCAAGAAGAGCAAACTGCTTCCCACTGTAAGCAAAGATCAGGTTCATGACCTCCTGAGGAACCTGAACATACATAAATCTGTGATGAGCTGCATCTCAGAGTCCTGATGAAATTGGTTGATGTAGCTGCCAAGACACGCTCCATGGTATTTGAAAAGTCATGGCAGCCAGGTGAAGTCCCAGGTGACTGAAAAAAAGGGAAGATTTACACCCATCTTTAGAAAGGATAGCAAGGAGGACCCTGGGAACTACTGACCCATCAGCCTCACCTCTGTGCCTGGGAAGATCATGGAACAGATCCTCCTAGAAGGTGTGCTAAGGCACATGGAGATCAGAAAGATGATTCAGGACAGCCAGCACAGCTTCATCAAGTGCAAGTCTTGCTGAAAAACCTAGTGGCCACCTATGATGGAATGACTATCTCAGTGAACAAGGGAAGGTTTACAGATGTCATTTACCTGGACTTCTGTAAAGCCAACAACATCCTTCTCTCTAGATTGGCAAGAGATGGGTTTGATGGCTGGACTGTTTGGTGGATAAGGAATTTGTAGGACAGTCACATCCAGAGGGTAGTAGTCAATGGCTCAGAATCCCAGTTGACATCAGCAACAACTGGTGTTCCTCAGGGACCCATATTGGGACCAGTGTTACTTAATAGCCTTATCAGTGAAAAAATCAGTGGGATCAGGTGCAACCTCAGCAAATTTGCTGTTGACACCAAGCTGAGTGGTGCAGTTGACACACCTGAAGGACAAGATGGCACCCAGAGGAAGCTGACAAGTTCAAGAACTGGGAACATGGAAATCTCAGGCTTAACAGGACCAAGGGCAGTGTGCTGCACCTGGGCTGGGGCAACCTCCCAGTATCAATCCTGGCTGGGTGATGAGCAGATGGGGACTAGCCCTATTGAGGAGGACTGGGGGTGCTGGTGGATGAGAGGATGGATGTGATCCAGCAATGTGCACTCCGAGCTCAGAGAGTCAAACAGGTCCCGGGCTACATCCAAAGCAACCATCAGGGTGAGGGAGGGGATTCTGCCCTTCTGCTCTTCTCTGGTGAAACCTCACCTGCAGTGCTGCATCCAGCTGTGGAGTCCTCAGCACAGGAATGACATCGACTTGTTGGGGCAAGTCCAGAGGAGGGACGCCAAGATGATAAGAGGGATGAAGCACCTCTCCTACAACTATAGGCTGAAAGAATTGGGATTGTTCAGTCTGGAAAAGAGAAGGCTTTGGGGTTACCAAATTGCAGCCTTACGATACCTGAAGGGAGCCTACAAAAAAGCTGTAAAGGGACTTCTAACAGGAGCATGTAGTGACAGGACAAGGCTTGAGAGTGCAGCTGCAAAGATTGATCCTCTGAAATATGAGTGGACAAAGCAGTGCTGTCTCTTTCTTTGGATCTTGACCAGTGGACCTAGGCAAGACACAATGGAGGTAGAATAAAAACAGAAAATGCTTGAAAGACTGCAAAAGATTGAATGTGATGAACCCTAGCCTCTCCATGAACAGTACAGACATAACAGTGAGGCTTGCAATCAGTCTCAAAATCCAAATCTGAAAGCCCTAAATCCCAGGTAAAGCACTTCTCTGGGTGGCTGTCTGGGAGAAGCATGTGATGCTCTGGGTTATCAACAGGAAGAGATCAGATAGAGTGGTAATGTTGCAGTGCTAGCTTAAATAAAGTGCCCAACGATTTTCTAAGACATTGGCACTTTATGTACTGCTGGAGTTAAAAGTTATTTTCAAGTTTTTGAAAGTAACTGAGCCTAGCAAGAGGCACCTTTTGTTCTCTGAAGAATAAAGAACAAGAAATCACAGTTTTACCAGGGAAAGACAGCACTATTCTCCATTCCTAATTTTCAGAAAAAAAAAAAGGCATTTTAAAGTATTACGAAGTTGCTCACACTCATAGAATACGCATCTAACACCTCTGTTCTCTGAGCTGACACATTATCACTGAGTTTCCCAATAGGAAGTAACAAAAATAAACAATGTCTCAGGATGCTCCATCTACTATTATTAAACATAGGTTTAAAAATAAACAATCAGATGAAGAAAAACCCCACACCACCCAGGTGATCACAAATATACTGTCACAATGCAATTATTTTCATTTATTTATAGATTTGGGATTAATTATGAGATCAGATTTATTATAGTCACAGCTGTAGATGTAAATGTTCCTAAGGGTTCTGTAAAAAATAAACTGATAAATAATTGTGTTTATCCATTATTGCAAGTGGCTTGATTCTGTGTCACTGTGCAGAAATTTTTGTCCATGAACAACATTTAGTGTCAAGAAGAATCAATATTTACCTATCTAAATATTTCATGGATGAATTCCAGAATTACTAGAAATATTGTTATCTAAAATATATTGTGTAAACTCTTTCTGACGAGATCCAGGAAACATTTTGGAGTCCCACTAAACCACAATTAACTCACTTTCCAGAAAAAATAACCAAAAAGAAAAATTATGCATAAACACACACAGGACACAGTTTTGTGTCTACAGTTTTGCTGTTTGTAATGCTCACTTCTCTCTACAGGTCTACATTTGGACTAGGCCTGTCTAAAAAGCAAAACAAACCTGAGTGCACAGAAAAAGAGATAACATCTGTTCTTTCATCATTAGCTGTGGGCCGCGATGGAGAACAAGAGTGTCAAGCAGATGTAAAAACAGCTAAAAAAAAATCTGTATCTGAGTTATTCACGATACCTGAACTAATGGTTCATCACACTGTAAGAATCCTGTCTTCTTCCTCATCCAGTGATAAATTCCAAATATGCTCTATATTAAGTTGTGATTGACTTCAAATGTTGAGTTATTCCCTTGGATAAACCATTAATATGTACCATCATTTCTAATTTATATTTTTTATTTACCTGGATGAACCACTTAATTGTGATTACAATCAACAGAAAGCTACCTGAATTTTTCTCTTTAGCTTTTAAGCTCTCACTGGATCATTCTATATAGGGATCACATAAGGGTAAAATGTCCAGTGGTACCAAGATAGAAAAAAGAAGGTCCTTATTTTGGGAAGAAAAAATCATTATGCATGGAGCTAATCGGCAAAAGCTCCATATGTAATTCAGCCCTTAAAATTTGATTATCTGGTCTACTGGAATTTATTCAATTGCAGTCTCATGCTGTTACTAATTAATGTAATTTTGATTGAATTTACATTGCTTCTTTTAAGTTTGGTAGTATACTGCCCTAATTTTTTCTTTGCATACTCAACTGGTTTTTACTAGTTTTTATGTCAATATTCAGAGCAATCTTGAAAATTTTCAAGTGGTTAGACGGTTTGCTCTTTTCTACATCAATACCCGCTTATTGAAGCTACTAACTTTAGTTACTCATTATAAATACAATAAAGTTAGGAAATCATCAAAATCATGAAAATATTAAAAGAATTCACATACAATATCATGCCAACATACCCAAGAAAACAACTTTGAAGAGTCTTAATGGTAAACAATAAAGTCAGATAACTGTAAGTGACAGCAAAAATGTGTAATGGCAAAATAGGGAAAAAGAGTCAAGGGAGGAAGAAGAAGAAAAAGTGGAGACCCAAGTGAGATGTTGCAATTTTCCTAAACCAAATTTTCAGAAAATTAAATTCCTCTTAATCTGACCCATGCTGTAGTTTTTGATTGCTAGTTAAAAATAATGCTGGTATCTATTATGTGCCAATCTTTGGGCTTTGTCTAATCTATAACTTCATGGTCACTGCTGTTCTCAGGAACTATCAATGTAATGATCATAAGTGGTCCAAATTAATGACCACATATCCTAATACTCAACCTTGTGATTTCTTCTGCCCCCAAGTAAGTTTAATTCTAGTGGTACATTCTTAGAGCAATTGATTGGCCAGGTGATACTCCAACAAGGAAGGAAGGACTAGGCACTACTGCTGTAATCAGCCAGAGAACTTACAGTCTTACGTAAGTTAAGTGCCTCATTTGTTATTGTTTATTTAAATACAAATCTGTCTGTGAAATCATGATTTGTTGTACAAATTACGACTATTGACTTTGGAGCCTTTCAACTTAATCAAGCATTATTTGATCTTCCAGTTCTTCTTAGCCATGTCCAAAATTCAAGACATCTTTTCAATCAAAAGGAGAATGGAACTAATCTAAGCTCTTACAGTACTTCTGCTGAACCTCATTATTTCAGATACAGCATCAGTGCTCAGGCTCTCTGGCAAAGTGGCAAGAAATTGCATGTTCTTCAGTGCCTTTCATGCCTCCACAGGAGACAGCTCATTCTGATGCTGCAGCACCCACCTGGAACCACCCATATATTGCTAACCAATTTACACAGAGACATCCTTCTTTCTATATGTTTCCTGTGTTAAGACTGACTAGAAGCCACAATATATCCTAATGCTGGGTATGGTGCAGAGATAAACTGAGGACAGTCAAAGTATAAAAATGGAAGTTTCTGTAGTTGCTTGTACTGCAAACTGCCTGCCATATACAGGGATATGTTGCTTCTGGTAACCTGCTGCACTCTCCGAACCAGAAGTTACGGTCCTACTCATACTTTCTGTGCCTGTGGAAATAAAAGTGAGTACAAATCCCCCTACTAAATTCTAGTCTGCATTACAGCTTAAGAATGGTAGAGAGAGTGATAACAAAGCTCCTGAATACGCATGGTTTGCAAACAAGCAGGCTGCTGGAAGAGGACAGTCTCTGCTAAGGTTGTTGTTTACTATTTAGAATGCAGAAAACAAAGGAATATATGACAAAAAATTCTTTCGGAAAAGATTTTGTTGTTAATCTATTCAAACTCTGCCATCATACATAATTTCTTCTAATAATTTGTAGCCAAATATAGCTAAGTTATATAAAGCTCTTGAAAGGCAGTTCTACTAGGGATTGCAAAAACTGAATCAGGAAATTTCTTGTGTAGAGATGATGACAACATAAACATTTTCTACTGAGAAATTGAAGTAATCAATACATGACAATCAATTATCTTTCTTAAACAGTTCCAGTATTACAGAACCACAGAATGGTTTAGGCTGGAAGGAACATCTGAAGGTCATCTGGTCCAACTCTCTGCCCAATTTGACTCACTCAGAGAAGATTGCTAAGCACCATGTCCAGTGGCCTTTTGGCTGTTTCCAAGGATGGAGAATCTACAACCTCTCTGATCAACCTTTGCCAGTACTTGGTCACCTTCACAATAAATTAGCTTTTTCTTGTGTTCAGACAGAACACCCAGTGAATAGAAGAATAATGATGTGGTAATACATCTTCACAGATTGACCTGAATAATTTGCTAAAAAAAAAAAGAAAAAAAAAAGATGCTGGAAGTTCAACAATTTGCAAATTACAAATCATTAAGGAATTTTCCTCAGGAGATCCAAGCATGATGGCCAGAGGAGATGATAATCTATGCTTATGTTATTCATTAAAGCTTCCCTTGTATGTATTCAACAACAATGAAATCTAATTAAATATACACAATCCAAGGTTTGCTTAAGGTTTAAATGAAACAGAATTAATCTTTTTTTCAGTAAGATTTATTTCTGTTGAAATTTCCAAGGCAAGCTCAGACTACCACAGCATTTCCAGACATTGAATAGTAAGAGTTCATAACTAAAATAGCTTTCAAGGACTCACCTGGCACATGAGCAGCTAAAGACTTATCACAAAGAATAGCACTAAGTAAAATTCTGAAGAGCAAGGCCTGTTATCAGGCTTTTCTTATGTGACTAATAGAACCGTGCAGAATGTAGCACACAGTGTCCCAGAATGGATCTTCCATTCACTTTCACATTTGTTAAATAGCCACAGTTGCTGTGTAAGTTTCATGCCAGCTTAAATTCAATGCTAAAAATAATGCCTACTTATTAAAGGTATCTCTTCTAATGTCTTAGCTCCACCTGTGAAACAGAACAAGGTTTGCTTTCTGATCAGAAACACTATAAGTCACTATTTTTCTCCCACTATTTTTCTTCAGTAAGACACAACTGAGAAGATTGCTTTTACATATAAAAAAATATAGATATGTAGATGAGGCTCCTGGAATATTATCTAAGTTTATCACTCCCACTTGCAAAGGAAAAGAAGTATTGGTCTACTACTGTAGCTGTTACAGTCATGACATATTTCTCTGGCACAAAACAAAGCACTGCAAAATAATGATGTGTGCCTCATATGAGCTCAGCAAAACTGGTGAAGGTGAGATAAAGTATAGTTACTTTGTGAACAGTGAGACCTGGCAGTTTTGCAGACTGAAATATTTAATCCACTGAGAGCAGAGTTCCTCCATTAACTGCACCAAAAAACGCTTCACTAACACTCGTAATGTGAATAAACACTTTGAAATTTGTGTTACCTGCTAAAGAGTGAATATATCTCCACGAGAAATGCTATCCACTAAAATATTCACACTGGTAAAACGACATCAGCCTACACTTAATAGCTGCATGCCTGTATTTCACAGGATAATTTACATATTTCAAGGATACCCATTCCATAGCCAATAACCCTGATTAGGAGAAATCAAGTTATTTGAAACTGTGTTATAAAAGAAATTCCAACCCATTAATTACATCAAAAATGACCTTGGTATTACAGATATATTCCCTATCCTCTGTGACATTCAGATAAAGTTGACTGCACTATGCATCAAGCACTGTGATACTCTGAAGTGCAGAGTCATAAATCTGTACCTGTTTATGTATTTACTGACTCATATGCTAGAAAGCCCAAGTGATTATTACTTCCAACACTGCTATGCATAAACAAACTCTGATGAGAATGCATTTATGGTGTACTGCATCTAGTCAGTGAGAAGTCACAGAGGAGAAATGAAATATTGCCAGAAATCATCCTGACTGCTCTACAGGACACGAAAGTCATTTTCTTGTGGACAAAACAGAATTTTATGCAGACCGTATAATCCCTTATAAATTATTTCACAGGGAAAAAGTAGTGTTTTATATGCAAGATTTGAAAGATTTTTCCTACGAGAAAAAAACCCCACACTGAATTATGGTCCAACAATATAGTGGTAAAGGTTGTTGGTGAATCTGTATTAAAAGGTTATCAGTCCCCTCTGAATTCTTCAAAAACAGAGGCAAAAAATAACTTAGGAAAAACAAGACAAGAACAAAGGATACCAGTGGTAGGATAGGTAAGACAACAGCAAAGGCAGAAGAAGACTATGACCTTACACAGACTGGGCAGAGAGTATAAAGGTCTGAAAAGGCAATGTATTCAACAGAAAAGCCACAGGAAACAAATAATGCAACATGTGAAAGTTATGACACACATCTGCATGTATGAATTATTTCTTTGTATAAACTTCCAATAGGAAGCCAAGAGGCAGGAAAAAAATATAATTATTGCACTAGACCCAAAAATCTTTTCTGACATAATTTGTTAATGAATAAGAATGAAGATCATTGTGCTCCCTTTATGATTCTCCTTAGCATGCAAAACAAAAGGAACTCTCACAGGACAACTATCTGTCTGAAGAACTAAAACTTGACAAGTTTAGGAATGTCAGCACCTCTATATGGATCAAGTACACAAGAACTTTATTTGGGTTCTACAGAAATTAGTGGAGATACTTTCCACACAGCAGAACTCCATCGAGCATACAGCTATTGCACAGTTGTTGACATTAGACGTGTTACTCATTTGAGCAACTGTCTGTCTGTAAAAGATTCACAATCAGGCACAGTATATAAATCTCAGAGCTATTAAATCACAGGAACTACACATGTATTCCCAGGGGTGTTGGCTTATTTTCTTAAAAAAAACAAAGTAAAAATATGCCTAAATTTCTGCCAGTTTAATGTTGGAAACAAGGCTGTAAGAACTAGTAGAGTATTATGTTGGAATTGAAGAAACATCTAAGACTGAAAAGAGCTCTTCCAGGATGCACTTCTCTTTGTTTCAGCATTACGTCACATAATTTCTTCAAAAGAATGATTTAAACTTGACTGTAAATGACCCTCATTATTCTAAAATGTGTCCCTCATTATTCTAAAAAACTTAATCAAAGTAAGGACATAGTGAAGAGAAGAAAATGAATGAAATAAAATCATGGCAAATTAACAAATGTGTATAATTTTAAAGTACCAACATATATATTTAAAGAATGAAAATTTACAGCAGGTTTGGACCCATATCCAACTCTTCAAATGCATGTAAAAATGCGCATATATGTGTATATACATTTGCATAAATACACATACACACACACACACACACACACATATATATATATATATATATATATATATATATATATATAGTGGTAATGTGAAGGCATGTTTTTCTGTTATCCAAAACACCTGGAATGCAGGAAGCAACCTGGTCCCATATCCTGTTTTTCAAAGGTAACCCATGCACTTGTTGTCTGACTATGCTCTGCTACCATTCACCTTCAGGAAAAAAAAAAAAAAGCTTTTGTTATATAATTCTGTACCTTTACTTATTCAGGTATGAATATTTTAGCCCTGTGTTCTACTTCTGTAATTTGCCTGAAGCTCACCTGTCTGTTCTCTTGCTACGTGCTTGTTGTTTCTCTGTTTCCCTTTCTCTTACCATTGTGATCATTCTTTTATCTCTTCCCTCCCAGGTTCTGCGCTTAAGTAACTGGGCAGTTTATACAGCTATTCACATTTAATTTTTCATTGTTTCCAGTCAATAACTACTAACATATTTTCCTACTTTCTGTCTTTAAAACCGGTAAGTGGTGTCCATCTCCTTATTCTTCTTGCCCTTCCCTTTTTACAGTCTAAAACGCAAATCCCCTCCTTCTTATTTGGACTTGAGAGCTGTTACTGCTTATATTTTTAAGGTTTTGCCTTGACACTTCTACCTGACAGTAGTAAACAAAATCAGTACATATTTCTCATGCCTTCAGCCATAATGCTTCTGTCTATATATATGTAATACAGAATCCCTGTAAAACAGTGTCTAAACTTCAAGCTACAACCAAGCTGAGCATGATCAAAGTCACTTCTGGAGGGAGATGACTTGCTGCTAATTCCCCAAGGGCAAAGATCTGATGCCTGCAGTACAGAAATTACTGGGCTAATCAATAAAGACCATCTGCATATGCATAACCTCCAATGTTTTGGCAGTGAAATAATAATAATAATAATAATAATATACCAACCAAGAAATTGCTACAGCACTGCATGCTGCCTTTTAAGCCCTTGTAGAAGCCATATGACAAATAGAGACAACTCTTGCTCCACTAGCTTGGCTGAGGATTCTTTTACTGACCAGCCTTATTCTCTGGGTGCATACTAAATAGAACACTGAGATCAGATCACCTTTCTAAGCAGAGAGATCCAAAGCTTAACATTAGAGTTTTACAGATTTTATTAAACTGTAGCACAAAATTATATTTTTAGCAATCTCCTAGAATTATAGAATTATTTAGGTTGGAAAAGACCCTTAAGATGGAGTCCAGTCCTTAACTAGGCACTACCAAATTATTCTTACAGTTCTCTGTTCTTCTGCATTATATAAAATTATAAAAAAAAAAAAAAAACCAAAACAACCAAACCCTGTTCATTTCTTCCTGTTTTACTTGAAAGATATAACCTCAGCAATCATCAGGTAATTTTTTTTCCTTGCCTTACAGTAAATTACATCCTCCTCCTGCTGCTGAGTTACATGATCCCTGCAGTGTGGGTGATTATTCTCTGTTTGCTATTACAATGTACAGTGTAGAGAAACATTGAGAGAAATCTTAGGAAATGCAAGCTCTTTTTCAACCAAGTTTATTACATTTGCTGGTGTGGCTGAAAACAGACAGAAATGGGATTTAGCCAGTGTTGAACAGACTGATGTAGGAAATCTCTGACATGCCAACTATAACAAAAATTCCAATTTACAGTAAACACACAAGAGGAGATCGGATGGGACTCTGGGACACTTCAAAAAATGTGATTATTAAACACTATTGGAAGAACAATTCATTCACTGGACAATAACTTGAGTTTTTCCTTACAGCAGATACAAGGCAGTATCACACATTTGCACCAGAAGCTCTGAAATGATAATGCAGCAGCAAGATCGGGTTATTCCCCACAAAATTTTCATTAGTCAGCAGAAGAAAAGAAGTTAAGTATTCCTTTCATAACTAGAAGCACCAGTCTTTCCTAAAACATGAAAACCAGCTCTCTTATGCATGTGTTTTTTCCAATTACTTGAGAACTTAGTAAAAAAATACACACATAATATTATCTAAACACATATTTTTGAAATTAACACTAATGTGAGACAAGGGATAGGATGATTTTGAAGTATCTCTGAAAATGTCTAGAATTTCTGTTGGCACACTACTGTAAATACTGGTGTTTCAATTATCATGTTAAAATTTACATGTGCACTCAGAAAAATTCAATAAATGAGTCTAAGTTTACTTTGAATAAATTTAAATATTTAGAATAGAACCATTCTGAGAAGTTTTCTTCTCTTTATTCCCCTAAAGTAGCTCTGATGTAAGTCTTGTGACACTAGCTAGAAAATACTACCACTAGTGTAATACATCCAAGCAGCTGAAGTGGTAGATTAGATAAAGCTCAACTTCTAAGCCACATCATGATTAAAGTGAGGGGGTTAAAGAAACTGATGGAGTATGAGAGATTGATTTTATCATAGAATAAAATTATGTAATGGTTTAGGCTGAAAGAGAGCTTTAAAAGTCATCTAGTGCAGCCCTCCTACCATGATCAGGACATCTTCAACTAGATCAGGTTGATCTTGAATGTTTCCCAGGACAGAGCATCTACCGCCTTTCTGAACAACCTGTTGCAGTGTTTCACTACCTTCATCATAAAAAATATCTTTCTTACATCTAGTCTGAATCTAATCTCTTTCAATTTAAAATAATTAATCCTTGTTCTATCACAGCCAGCTCTGCTAAAATGTTCATCTCTGTCTTCCTCATAAGACCCCTTTAGGTACTGAAAGACTGCAACAAGGTCTGCCTGAACTTTTCTCTTCTCAAGGCTGAACAAACCCAGCTCTCTCAGCCTGTCCTCACAGGAGAGGTCCCCCATCCCCTGTTAATGTTTTTGTAGCCCTCCTCTGGACCCATTCTAATTGATGCATATCTTCCACCTGCTGGGGGCCCCAGAGCTGGTTGCAGTAGTCCAGGTGTGGTTTCATGAGGGCAGAGTAGAGAAGAACAATCTCCTCCATAGACCTGCTAGTCACACTTGACTTTTTACAGCCCAGGATACTGTTGGCTCTCTGTGTTACTGTCCGGTTTAAACCCAGAAAAGCAAAGCAAGCTAAGTCTCTGTGCATAAACCGGAAAGAATTTAGAAGGTTCAAAATATTCCCAGAAATGAGATTAAAACCAAACTAGGTTAGATGTTGATGCCAAAAAATGGATGTATTTTATTTAATTGTAGAGAGGCCAAGAGAAGGGAAGAGAAAAGAAAGAAAGAAATGGAAAAAAGAAGTGTGCGTGGGGGGCGGGGGAACAGGGAGAGGTGACAGGGGTTAGGTGGAAGCATATCACCCATCCAAGGGTCCCAACGACGTCTCGTTGCTCCCCTCCATCCGGTCTGCTGGTGGTGAGGGTCCTCCATCACCTCCATGGCCGCACTGCCACACGCCGTGCCATGCTGCCACACACCAAAGAGTACAGAATCCCATGGATTAATATACGCTGTGGGCCAGGTGGGAACGCCCACGTGCCTCTCTTGCAAGGGCCAGCTTGACACTGTCCCTTGCAACACTGAGTGTGTGTTGCATCATCTCTGGTGTTCTGGTGCAGGGTCTGGGGACCCCTTGGCGGGGGGCGCCTGTGATGGGCCATGTCACCCCCTTCTGCTGTGGATAAGCTTCCTCCCCCCTGGTGAGGACCCCTCAGCTGGGCTCCTCTGCACAGTGGAGGATGGGCAGTCACTGCACCTCTGACCAGAGGCTTTTCCAAGATACCCAAAGCCTCTCCTCCCTTCATCCTTTGGTTCGAGGGTCTGTGCGAGCCTGGCAGCTGATAGCCCTGGGGCTGTGGTCTCCACCTTTGGAGGTGTTAAGCCTGTGCTTTTTGAATGTCTCCAGCCCTGAGTTGTTTCTTTATCTTATCTTCATCAGTGAGCGGTGTAAGGCCTCAGTCAGGGCCCCATTCAGGGTGCAGTAGTCTTCTCTGCAGCTTTTGTAATACAGTTTTAAAAGTCCTTCAAGAAAATATTTAATTCATAAATTATAATATTTCAGTCTCTGACACTCTGGGCTGAGAGTGCACATGGCCAATGCATGTTCAGCTTCTCACCAACCAACCACTCCAAGCCCGTGTCCGCAGGGCTGCTCTCGACCTATTCATCCCCAGCCTGTATTAGCAGTGCAGTTTGCCCTGACCTGCGTGCAGCACCTTGTACGTGGACTTCTTGAACCTTATGAGATTTCCATGGGCCCACTTCTCAGGCTTGACCAGTGCCCTCTGGATAGCAGCCTATTCCTCAGGCGTCTCATATTTCCCACACAGCTTGGGGTCACTCAGCTTGGTTTTCTTCAGGCAAATAAATGTGATAACTATTTTTTGCCATTTTATACAATGGTAAGCATGGTATAAAAATGTGGGGTTTTCTATATATTTTTAACATTTTACTAACCTTTCATCAAAATGCCATGTTCTAGTTTAAGTGTGTTTTTAGAGACATTCTGGGTTTCTGTCTGGTTTGAATTCCCCTTTCCCCCCAGTTTATAATTGGTTCTTTTTTTTCCCCCCCTCTGTTGGGTATTTTCTTCTGAAGCTTTTGTCAGATCTTCAAGGTCACCATGTCAGGTTACCTAATCTGCATCTTCTTTAAATTAAATATTTTATTATAATCCTTTCTAATCACAGAAAAAGTCAAAGAAAGAAATGTGAAAAATGAGTAGATTGGAACTACAATCCCTTGAACTAAATTCTCAACATCTTCAATGGAAAGAAGAAATAGTCTGTCATTTCTACACCTGCTTTCATCTGCTCTCCGGGGTTCTTCCTGCTGTGAACACCCTAAAGGCTATTTCTCCTCTGAGTACATAGATCTCTTTTTAAGCTGTCATTTTATACACTTAACATTCTGTGCACTTGAGTGCACTTACCATTTGCTTTTTGCTGCAGCTATAAATAACGTTAAGAGAATATCATTGTTGAGGTGTCTTATCCACACATATGCAATGGAATCAGCAGGTTTTACAAAACATTTATCAACATAGCATTTGGATTTTTCACTCTGCTTTCATTTGAAAAAGCAAGAGCTGCTACAAATGGTTTTCTCTAGACAAAGTGGTATGTAATTATTCAAATTGCTTTAGGCTATAATGGTTGTACTAAGCATTGTTCATTTTATTAATGTCGAATCTTAATATCTTTAATATATTAAACAGTGATCTTTTAATTCACCGCCTAGACAAAGATTTGTGAGTAAATATAATAAAGTAAACAAGAAGATATGGCTAATTTATTAGACAAGTAATATACATAGCTTGCTGAATTGCTAAAGTTTTACTTGAAGTGAAATAATTCTGTGGTAGTCCAGACCACACATTGTATAATGTAATCAGATGCTAGTGATTAACAACAACAAAAAAGTAATTGGCAAAACCCTTTTAAAACAAATGTTTTCTGTAGGAGAGAGGAGGATGGAACCAGTTCTTACAAGGAGAAGAAGGGAATAAATTTGAAAATTAAGTCAGAGGTTCTGTATCCTGCCTAAAATGGAATTTCTATGTATCTGCAGTCACATCTCTCCTACCTTTCAAGATGCCATGGACTTTTCTGCAAAATTCAAACAAAAAGCATGTTTTTTAGTATTGAGGTTCAATTAAGGTTATGGAAAGCCCTATCTTGAAGCAGGTAATGCATTCCTTTAGGCGGTCTAAGTAATCTATGTTTTAGATTTTATCATATTTACTCAGATGGTAGTACCTTATGCCAAGAGACCTGGCTTCTGAAGTCTACCAATGCCTGCTGAGTATTTTTTACAGACCCAAAAAACAGCTTTAATTAAATTTTCTGCTCAGTGACATATTTGCAGATCTTTCTGTAATTCAAAATAAACCCAGTCTGTAATTTGAATGGGGTTTTCAAAAAATGCTTCCCAAAGATTACCATAATTTATACAATAGAGTAATCTCCTGGCAGGTACCAAACTTGTTTTGATTGTCAGTATTACTACCTGAGTTTTTTGAAAGAATATAAGACTGAAAGAAGCAATGAGATTCCCATTTTCCCAAAAGATTACATTCTCACCAGAATAAAGAAGAGTGAAGGTGGATAATAGTATATAAGGAAGTATCTGACGCTACCTCCTTTTCCCAAAAGAATAAATGAGCATTGTATTTTCATTTTTTTTTCCTCCAGATTTTAACCCATGAAACAGAGGCTTACAGGCTTCAATATCTAATCTTTCCAATAAAAATAATAAATATATTTAAGTATATATTTAAAAATTGCCACAATCCAAATTGAAAAGGTTCTAAAATACAGAACAACTGGTTAGCAAAAAATCAAGTTGTAGGGAAATATTTCTTTCTATTACATGTGTGCTAATGCTAAAAATATTTTAATAATGCTTTCAATAAAGCATCTATTCAAGTAGTATATCCTTGACTGCAATGATAACCTGATATTAACTTTCAGTTAATCATTCTCCCTGTACTTATTGTGTAGTTTAAAGTGTAAGGACACTGGTTTACTCATTAAAATAAAAATTTTAAAAAACCCCAAAACCCTAAAAGCCATATTCTGTACTCATTTAAATACTGTAGTCACTTTCCATCATTTTTCTTGTACTGGAGATGTTTAAGACCACCTATTGATTATTTCACTTGACCAAGATCCTAAGTAGATTTAATATCTGTATTTATTTCAAATCATACAATCGTGTGTAGCTGGTACGAAAAACACGGTTCAAGGACAAGTATCTAGAACAGATTACCCTGGATTTGTTCGCTGATTTTATCAATAGACATAGTGGTATTATGAAACAAATGACAGTGATAAGTGTGTCCCATAAGAAGCAACAGAGGAACAGACTTTAGTGAAGCAAGGCAGTGGTGACATTCAGCAATTGTATCTATGTGAGCAAGTTCCTCTGCAGTAATGTAATGATACAGATAAGCTTTGTAGAATCTGATAATAAAATAGTTTTTCAACAGAAAAAAAAAAATCTCAGAGGAACCAGTGCATTTCACTTTCAGCTATTAGTGCTATGATAATTCGGGCACAAACACCTGTGTTATTTTTATGTAATAATTCTTCTTCTGTTCAATGATAATTCATTTACTTCTTTTTGGTTTTATTTAAAATTTTCATGCACAGTTTTAAAAAGAGAACTTAAAAATTGTTATTAATCTCATATGAAAAATAAAATGTTTCTTTTTTCTTCATGGAAGACTTCTTAGGCAGATTTTTATGCAGAAAAATGTTATAATTTCTCCAAGTTAGATTTCTTTAGGAAATTACTAATAGTAGCATATCCTTCCAATTGCTGGCACAAGAGTTGCATACACATGAAATGTTAGCCTGGGAAGTTGGCCCTCAGTAAACGTATTTGATGTGCAGACATGGTCTTCTGTATGCTTTCACTCATAGCCATCTGCTATGTGGGCACTGTTCCCATTCACAAGTGGATTGGAATTTTTCCTTAGAGTATTCATGGCAAGAAACAGGAACAATAAGCCAAGGCTTTCCCCTTCTACCAGAATCACTTTTTTTTCTGCTTATAAACAACTGACATAAATGCCCCAGCACAATGAGAAAGGGTGTTTCAGAAAACAATATCTGAAAAGCAGAAAAACATGTCATGAGAACCAAAAGTCCTGCTACCAGTAAGATTTGTTGCAATGGCACAGTAGAGAATAACAATAACCACTTCTGGTGAGAAAAGATAAAAATAAGCAAGTATCAATATGATAGGACACTCTCTGCAAGTAAAATCCTATGGCAGAAAATAATATTAGAACATAAACTTTATTGTAGAAATACGGGACGTTCTTCAGAGAACACAGGCGAGTATCAGTGTTTCCATAAATGAATTTGCTATTCTTAATTCCTTCATATCTGTGTAATTAGATATCTGTGTAATTAGATCAGCAAACAGATTCCCAAACACCATAGAACGCATGATCACAAAATAAGCTGAGTAAACTAAAACTATCGAAAACAAAATGAGCAAGAATCTGCTTGTGAAGTTTTTGGTTACAGTGTTCACAAACAACAAGGTCTGAATTCACCAGTGAAGTTACATCAATGGAAGTTGCTGTTTCAGTGAGTATATGGTAAAAAAAGGAGCTTATGTTGGAGCAATGTACCTTTCTTCCTCACGTACAAAATTCCTGTTTTCATTGCTGTGGACAGTTTGATTCTGTATGAGTATGATGAGGACAAATCTGAACTATTTCCACTGCTTCTGTCTTGACATCTTCCACACAAAATAGAGAATGAACTGAAATTAGTATAACTGTGATTAACTTGAGTGGGGAAAACTGAGTCTTCTCTTTTTGAAAAGAATAAAAAAGAGGTTAAATTACTCTTGAAAATGAAGGAGTACACAACTGAGGCAAAACCAAATTATAAATGTGCAGTGATGGCTAGGAAAGAAACATAAATAAACCTAC
The DNA here is from genome assembly GCF_020740725.1 of Corvus hawaiiensis. Lineage (NCBI taxonomy): Eukaryota > Metazoa > Chordata > Aves > Passeriformes > Corvidae > Corvus > Corvus hawaiiensis. The sequence continues at coordinate 78,038,194 of NC_063213.1, read as the reverse complement.
TGAAATGGTATTGGGGGAATTGGTTCTCCAACCATTATCTGCCGACGCAACGTTTTCATTGCCTAAAAATACATACTGCCTTCAACACTGTTGCTACTTTATTGCATTTTATACTCAAAAGCCAAGAAACTAAATTCTCAGAGCACTGAAGAAGAAAGCATTACTAATATTAATACTGTGACAGATTATTTAATTCAATTTCTGCTTCTGGGAGTCAAAATGGGCCTACTGATTGTCGGAAGGTCTGTATTTCCCAAATGACTGTACCCCACAAAGCACCTTATGAAATGAAATACATCCATGCAAATGGAAAACAAAACAAAAGGCTATCATTTCCTTCCTTCCTTCCTTCCTTCCTTCCTTCCTTCCTTCCTTCCTTCCTTCCTTCCTTCCTTCCTTCCTTCCTTCCTTCCTTCCTTCCTTCCTTCCTTCCTTCCTTCCCTCTTCTCTTTCACTCTACCCCTTACTTAGAATCCACTGCTTTGGGTTTATACTATAAGAAAAGGGAATAGCTCATACCAATTTCCATGTTGTGTGCATAATGTATTAATAAAACTTTGTAAGTATTTGTGGGCGCTCTGATTTTTGTTGCTGCTTTTCAGCTATGGGCATCTACAAATCTTGGGTTTTCCTTTCCCCTTCAGTGTAGGATGCCACACTACTTACTGCTCATTAAGAGCGTCTCTTGAAGCATACTACTAAAAACACAGGAAGAAAAGCAATTCTAACATCCATTGGGGAAAAACTAAGTATAGAAGGCTAATGAAAACATACTATGTTTGAAATTAGGTCACAGACTTAAAGCTGAATGTTGTGCTCAAAAGGCAGTCTCTGCAGAGAAACAGGACTCTGAAGAAAAGCATTTATCCAATGAGTTGTCCAAGAGGACTCTGTTTAGGAACTATTCATACACATAGGCTTGTTCATGCAGCCTGGAGTGAGTCTCTCTCTTAGTAAATCTCATCCCATCCAAAAAATATTTTGTATGAGGCATACATCTCTAAATAAAAGCATATCAACATAATGAAATAATTCTGGAACTTCTGTCCATTTGTTCTCTGTCCCATAACTTTTCAAGAACCAGAGTTCTTGTTATTCTAAATCAGAAAAGTGATTTCACCAGATGCAGGTTGCAATTACTGTCCACAGAGAAAAGTCAGATTATTTCTTCAAATCTGCATCCAGTATTTAGACATTGGATGGTGCCAATTTACCTTTAAGAAGCATTGTTGGAACCCTGGATTCTGAGAATTTCAGTCTTTCAGTGCTGAGAGGCAGTGATCCTCAGAAACACACTGTATTCAATCCAAAACCCTGTGAAAAGTTTCCTAAATTGTGTGATAACACTGAGGTTGTTGCTGTGTGATTAAAAGTTATGTCGCTGGGTGAAATACGTAGAAAAGTAGAAAATTAAGTTTAGAAGATATAGGTAAGAATAGGTTACAATACGGAGGATTTTGGGTGTGGATTTATGTCTTCTACCTTCTCCTTCTTCTTCACAAACCTGAATGTTATGTCATTGGGTCAAAAGTTCTGCACTGCAGAACATGAAAATTTAGTAATTGGATTGTAAGTAAAACATATCTTATAATTGGCTAGTTTAGACTTTAAAAAGCTTGGAAAAGTAAAACTCATGGCCATTTTCCACCCTTCCAACATAGAAGCACACTCTGTGTAGCTGTATTACTGTAAGATATAATAAACAACTAAGTCCAAACAAGAATACTCGCTCTCCTGCGTCTCAATTCAAATTCTGAGTAAAAAGAACTCGAGATGTAAAAGTAAAAGAAAGAAAAAGTAATAAAGCATAACATCTTTAATATGTATATTTATATGACTAATGATTAATTATTTTGTTTTCACAATGTTTAGACAAGGTTAAGCACATATCACAGTGAGCTGTAACAATCTCACAAGAATATTTTCAGCAATTATTATAACTAGATACAACTCAGGAGTCCATCAAGGGACACTTAATTGGTTTAAAATAATGATCTAATCATAAAGACTGCACATAATTAATAACAAACAAAATCTGCAAATAGTCAGCTGTCTCCCATTAATCACTACTGTGCAACTCATCTGTATTATCTAGTTATGTAAAATGGCGTGAAGAGCCTGAGGAAGCAACAGAATTTTACAGTGACTTCTTGTGCTAAGTACTCCTTCAGAAGCAATAAACATTGAAAAAAAAATCCATTATGATATGATGGTGGTGATGGATAGTCCCCATTCAATAGTAGTCAGGTAGAGTAACCTGGCTCAGTGTCATTCTTCTTGTTGGGTTCTTTCTGATTGTCCAAAAAACCCAGCCAGGATTACCAGCCGCACCTTGTGCCAGGAGGGAAAACAGTGGCCCTTCTTTGCCTGAAATGCTGTTAAACTCTGCCTGGAACACAAAGACTCACAGGGTCAGAGAAAGCATGAAAGAACAAGGATGTAATGAAAAATACGCTGACTTACATTTGGGGTAATAAATCGAATTTCATCTTTCTGTGGTTTTTTTTTTTAATATTTCTCATGTCATTAGAGAAAGTGAGATCAAAAGGGACAGATATTCCTTAGAAACTTAAAAAACTACAATAGCAGATTTTGTTCCTTATTCACCTACTTTGCTCCTCTATTTTTTCCAACTGCTGTAATTCCTCTTCTCTTGCTTATACATTCTAACAGGAGGATTCAATTTTTAACCTCACATACAAACTAAACAAAACAACTCCCCAGAAAACCCTAGAAACCTGCTCACTGGCCTCTAATTGAAAATAGAATTATCACTCTTTAATAAGCACACAGATTCCTGCTAATCCATTTCTCACAATTTTTTATAAATGTACAGTATTCTTCACATTCCTGTAGGAATACATAGTTCAGTCAGATTTCTTTCAGTAAAGACAGAGGGAATGTTTTAAATAATCAAAAGTAAGCTTCTTCTGAAATACATCACTCTCCCACTCCCAACACACATTACGAATCAATATTCATTCTGTGTGTTTTTTCAGCACATCCTCTGCATAGTGTTCAAACAGTTTTTAATGAATCCTGCAGTCTGTACTTATTCACTATGGCTTTCTTTGTATATCCAGAAAGGGACACACGACTGAAAATTACTGCAGACAGAAATATAAGGTGTGTTCGGATGAGATAAGTTACTTTCAGAAAAGTAATTTCAATTATTACTTACAATCTGTGCCGGTGTCGCTCTGTAGGCTTCAAAGAGTACTTGTAAGAGCAAAGACAATGTTTTACTCCCTGTCAGCAACTGTAGTTATGCAGGAATTAGCTGATACAAACCACCATGGAGATGAAAATAGCATTTATACTGGGAGTGCAAAAGAAAATGAGATGCTCTGTTACTTAAATTAGTTGAATTAAATTTTCATTGGCCTCACTGAATATTAATCATCCACACAGTTTGTATTCATATTGCACCCAAAATCTTCTCTAGTTCTCATACATGTATACCTCAAATCACTTTCCTTTTATATATATTTAGAACTGTATATCACAGAATGACAGAATAAGCTGAGTTGGAAGGAACCCACAAGGATCATCGAGTCCAAATCCTGACCCTGCACAGCACCAGATGCAAGAGCCACACCATGTGCCTGAGAGTGTTGTCCAAACACTTCTCGAACTCTGTCAGGCTTGGTGCTGTGACCAGTTCCCTGAGGAGCCAGGAAACACCCTTTGGCTGAAGCACCCTTTCCTAATATCCAACCTAAACCTCCCCTGGCTCAAATTCAGGCCATTCCCTCAGGTCCTGCCACTGGTCACCAGAGTGAAGACTTCTCCTCTTCCTCTCAAAAGGAAGTTGCAGACTGCAATGAGGTCTCCCCTCAGTCTCTTCTCCAGGCTGAAAGGCCCAAGTGACCTCAGCCACTCCTCACAGGGCTTCCCCTAAAGGCCCGTCACCATCCTCGTTGCCCTCCACTGGATGTTTTCTAATAGTTTAATATAAACTGAACATATTATTCAAGGTGAGGTCACTCAAGTGAAGAACAGAGTTTAAGCCTAAACACAATGCATCCTAAAGGAAGAAGGAATGATATTGTTGAAGGTTAGAGAATACTATAGTATTTATAATTGCAATTTACAATCCTAACTTTCCTTACACATTAGAATTTTACAGGAACAGTTAAACTCTAAGCATGAAAATGTTCTCCTAAATACAAAACTTTTATTTTTTTCTGTTTAATTCAAAAATCTAAAACTGAACAAACCAACCCCTAATCTAAACAGCACATCCTTAGTGGTAAGAAAAAGTTGCAACAGCTGAAGTGTGTACCTTACGGTGGAGAAATTAAATGATATTTACTTTTTTTTAATTATTAACCAGGAGTTCTTAGGAGCTAAAAGCAGAGTTACCTGTCTCAACACTGTTAAGGTAAGGCCACAGAAGGAGAAATTCACGATAGGAAAGTCCTAATTCCAGGCCTGGCAGAAGCCTGGTAGAGATCTGGTTAGCACATTCTCTTTAAGGGATCCGGGCAAAATCTCCCCACTGTGACAGACTGTGAAAAGAAGAAACTGCTAATATGTATATCATTGGTCAAACAAATACCCCCAGGTTATGGGACAGATGGCATCTGTGACCACCAATGACCACGACACCCCCCGAAATATGCCTCTGTGGACATCCAGAACTAGGACTATATAAGGGTAGTATGGTGGTCCAGGTACTCAGAGATAAATTCAATGATCTCAGACCTAGGGGGAGGTTAACAAAGCTTGGAAAGAAGGACGTGTCACTGATAATGGGTGCAGAAAATGCAAAATTTAGGGGCCACAAGGACACTTGGCAGAACTCCCAAGATAAGAAAGAATCTAATAAAACCAACTCAGCAACTGTGCTGAAATCAGCTCCAGCTGGGTCAAAGGTAATTCCAGCAGGGGAAGATTGCAGCCATTGATTCATGGCCCACTGATCCAAGAAACCCACCGACTCAAAAGAAGAGAAGGACTGAGCATGCGGACTGACTAGCATAAGAAATGAGGGAATCATTTAACCAATAGGAGATAGAATGCTAGTTAATGAGGAAACTATGTAACTTGTAGACAACAAGCATTACTTTCTCTGTTTGCTAAAATTTATGAATAGTGAAAAGATTTGATAGTGGTGGACTCTGTGGACCCAGCACCTGTCAGAGACTGAAATATTATATTTTATGACTTAAACATTTTCTTAAAGGACTTTTAAAACTGTGTTACAAAAGCTGCAGAGAAGACTACCACAGCCTGAATGGGGCCCTGACTGAGGCCTTACACCGCTCACTGATGAAGATAAGATAAAGTAACAACTCAGGGCTGGGGACATTCACAAAAGCACAGGATTAACACCTCCAGGATGAGGACCACAGCCCCAGGGCTATCAGCTGCCAGGCTCGCACAGACCCTCGCACCAAGGCGTGGAGGGAGGAGAGGCTCTGGGTATCTGGGAAAAGCCTGTGGTCAGAGGTGCCGTGACTGCCCATCCTCCACTGTGCAGAGGAGCCCAGCTGAGGGGTCCTCACCAGGGGGGAGGAAGCTTATCCACAGCAGAAGGGGGTGACATGGCCCATCACAGGCGCCCCCCGCCAAGGGGTCCCCAGACCCTGCACCAGAGCACCAGAGATGATGCAACACACACTCAGTGTTGCAAGGGACAGTGTGTCCAGCTAGCCCCTGCAAGAGAGGCACGTGGACGTTCCCACCTGGCCCGAAGTGTCTATTAATCCATGGAATTCTGCACTCTTCGGCGTGTGGTGGCGTGTGGTGTGGCAGCATGTAGCGGCGTGGCCACAGCGGCGAAGGGAGACCCTCACCACCAGCAGACCAGATGGAGGGGAGCAACGAGACGTCGTTGGGACCCTCGGATGGGTGATATGCTTCCACTTAACCCCTGTCACCTCTCCCTGTTCCCCCACCCCCCACGCACACTTCTTTTCTTTCTCTCTTTCTTTTCTCTTCCCTTCTCTTTGACTCTTTTACTATTAAATAAAATACATCCGTTGTTGGGAAATGGTTAGAGGATCAGGGGCATGGATCATTGATAGAATTATGGGATCAATAAAAGAACTATACAAGCAATAGGCCTGCAAGCAAAGGTTAGTGTGAGAAACTGTCTGCATGAGAAAAATCTATGTGTGAGAAACAGGCCTCGGAAACAAAAAGGGAGTTTTGAAGCAATGCAGCTGTGCAGATAAGATGTGCTGACCGGGGGAGAAGGGAGGCTGAACTCTGAATTCTTTTAATCATAACATAACTGTAGAAGCTTGCCAATGTAAGTCCAATTATGTAGAAGTAGAAATGCGCTTTGATAAGTTTTAAGCCACTTAAGAGTTAACAAGCTGGTATATTATATAAGTGCCTCGGGATTGCTAATAAACGGAGCTTGCTTTTATCAACCATATTGGTTTGGACTGCAATTCCTCCCCTTGCCGGAGTCCACGGACCCTTTTCCGACAATCCGTTGCACCTCGTTTGGTTTTAATCTCATTTCTGGGGATATTTTGAACTTTCTGAGTTCTTTTCGGTTTATGCACAGAGACTTAGTTTGCTTTGCTTTTCTGGGTTTAAACCGGATCGTAACAGCACCTCTTTCTGCACAGAACCCACCAGGAGAAGATTGAACCAAGTCCCCTGCCTCACCATCAAGAACCCCAAGGTGAAGGAGAATTCCTCTCACCTCTCTCTCCCCACCTCTCTTTTCCCCACCTCTGTGCCTCTTCTCCAGCTCTCCCTCTGCCCTCTTTCTCTTCCCACCACCCTGCCAGTTCTTCTGCCTCTCCCTCTCCCTTTCCCCTTTTCTACTCCTTTCTGTCTTTCTATCTCACATTTACTGTTAAATAAAATCCATGTTGTTGACTTTGGCATATGGTCTCATTTGTACCTTAACTTGAGCAGAGACATCTTTTGCTGGTTGGATATTAATATTAGTGAAAAGAAAAATTCACTCTGTCATTTTCTTACCTATAGGTTTGTAAATGATAATATTTAGCATCTTAGTCAGTTTCTTTATAAATGCTCATGAGTCAAAATCCAAAATTGTACTCAATTATTTCTCATTATGATTCTTAAGAACATGGTGAAGTTTAATGGACACCAAGCATGAAAATTGTTACCCATTACTTCTGTGAAAGAGATGATATCCAAAAAGTAAAGCATAGGGTCCAAACGGTGATTTGAAACTATGTTTAAGCTTCTTTTTTTTTTAACTGACTGAAAAAGAGGTTAGTGGGTATATTTCTTCAAAGCTTAAATACATTTCTACTAGCTACTTTTCTTCATGACTTCATTTGCTGAATATATTTTGCAAAATCAACTGATGAGTTTTGGACTGTGCCTGGATCTTGCAGTCCATGGTCAGAAAAAAGCAAATCAGAAAATCTCTGCCTGCATTCCTTTAAAGCTAACTGGTTGTGCGGGCTGGGTAGGAATTAATTGTCTTCTATCACTGTTACATGTATCATTCAATTAAGTCTTCACTATGTTTCTGTGAAACTACTACATTTTTAAAGATATATATTTATTTCTAGACATAAGAATCTTCACTGCATTTGTTTCCATGTACTAGGTACCAGTCCCTAATCCAACATCCTATGACACTCCTGCGGAAATTTTAATTGAGAACATGTGTTATGAGTGCGTCCATGTATTCACAATTCAGCCATTGCATTTTTTTAAATGCATCTTGCTTTTTAGACTGTTTACATTTCTTCAGGATGCAACAGAGCAGCTGGGCTACACACCAGGTCATGGCAAGATGTCTTAGAGAATCTCATACTATCCTGAATCAATACCATAAAGCCAAGATAGCTGTCTCCAGACCAACTCATCCTTCCTAGCCATCAGAGATCCTTCAAACAGAGGTGATATAACATTTCTTATAACCATAACAACTCTTCTGATGTTACTAGAAATCTACACCATAGAAAGTTGTCTTCATTTCATTCATGGCCCATTTGCCTTTGAACTAAAATGAGTGAATGGTGGCCATCAGCTACTTTATCTTTAAGTTCTGGAACTTCAAGTTGAGTTGTAGTGTGGTTGATGCTTTATTTTCTCACATTTTAGTATAATCTTTTATTTAAATGCAAGAATGTTTTTTAAAAAACAGCAAATACTTGTGAGACATGGATTATTTATTTGTTTCCTAAAAGCATTATGACAGGTATTTACTGAACATGTGCAACCTACTTTTAGTTCACTGAGTATCAGATCTGTAGAATTCTGTCCTAAAATTAATAACATCAATAGAAATTTTAGCACCAATTCAGATGGAAGCAGTTTTGTTGCTTTCACAACTAATAATTCAAGGTCACAAATCCAAATCTTCTTATATTCATCTAAGTAAAAGGAAAAGAAAATATGGACCAAGGACAAAATAGTATCAAGGAGATATTGAAAACTTATGTTAAGTGTTCAGGGACTCAAATAGAGAAAGAAATTTATAGATGAAAATGAAACTGCTAAGACAGTATGTAAGCTTACTGATTACCTATTATATGCTTCATTACTTAATTAATCTACTACTTGCCTAAACATACTTTCAGAATACATAGCATGCCATAATAAAAGTGATCAGGGTCTGTTTTGCTCAGTAAAACAGTATGTGAGAGGAAGTCAGCTAAATCTTATCACAGCAAAGCTTGTCTCCTGCTGACATGAAAGAGAACTGCACAGCTAAAGCTCTTCAAAGGCTTTGAAGATGTACAGCATTGTAATCGTAGTCAGAGATAGTGAATTTGGGAGTGTGTCATCTGATGAGTCCCTTATAACTGAATTCCTTTATTCCACCTCTCTGTGTTACACTTTAACCTACTCAATGAGATCATGCCAGTGTCACACCACTCAAGCAGCAACATCTTTAACTATGACTCACTGACATCAATCATTCTTGGTTTTTTATCACACCAGAAAAAAAACCACCACTGCCTTTGTTCCCTATAAGAGACTTTTCACTTTTATGTTAATGTGATAAAAGAAAATACAGAAACAAACCAAAATTATTCAACATTTAAAAGAGTGTAAAAGAACTTCATGACATTCAATGGCATTGAAAAAGACACCTGTAGCATTCCCATCCTCAAAATATTCTTCTCTAACTTGGTCATATATAACTGACTCTGCAGTTACTTAGACGCAGTATGAACAAATTATGAGATGTAATATGAAAAAATGAATATGATCTATATTACATTTCTTAGTCTATGAGCAGGTGTGTGACTGAATATATTCCCTTTTTGAAGATGAGGCACACGTCAGTCAGCATTTTGCGTAACCTTCAGAATGGCACAGATGTGCACTCTGATATAAAAATTCTGCACTTGTAAATTTAATTAACTTGTTTTGAAACAAGAACAAATATTTAACTTCTAAATCTATACATTCAGACTGCACTTAGAGCCTTAGAGGTATATAAAATCCCAAGTAACCCAAATTAATCCAGAATGACAGTAGCTGTACAAATTTGCTAGACAGGTCAGCTGATTAAAATCTTAAATATTATTTCTGAAGTTTCTAATACTTGAAACATTTTATATTTTTCACTGAGATTAAGCCTAATTTTGTGTCCCAACTTTAGGTTAGATATTGTCTTCTTCTATGAGCACCAACTGAATTAAACATTTGAATTTCACCATCCCTCCTAACAATTCAATCAGTTCAATCAAGACCTATTTTTGTCAGGCTAAATTTGTAAAACAACACTAAAATGAGGACATAATTCTCACTCTCTTTTTTATAAGTTAAACAGTAATGAATGATGCATTCAGTCTGAGCTATCAAATTCTAAACCAGATAATCTTGGTACTTGTTCCTTTAAAACTGTAATTTTATTTCACCAAAGAGCAAATAAATAAATAAGCATTGCTAGTTTTCATGGACCGTGATTTTTTTAAGAATAGAATATTTTGTAAAGAGATCCAAATGCATATTTTTGAGACCAGTTCAAACATTTCCACTCACATTGAAGACATTTTTAAAACTGAAAATTAAAATAATATTTATGCATTCTGTGGGAAAAAGAAAAATCAAAATCACTACATTTTGATGAGAAGTGACACAAACAATGCATCAATTCTCTAATCTCCACCAGCATAATTTTTAAAAGGTTAAGACTGTTATTTGAGTAGAAATTGTAAGTATCATTTAAATGTTACAGCTAGCTTCCCCCCATTTTTCATTTTACAGATTGGGTTTTTTATTATAATTTTCCTATTTCAAATGCTTTCCCATCAACCCACTTTTCTTCTTTAGGTTTAGAAAAAAAGCAAAAGAATAGGTATGAAAAAATTATTATGCCAGACAACAAGTATAAGAAGATGACACGAGAAACTTCTTTAAATGAGTGGCTTACTCTAATGGAATTTAAAATATTTAAGATCGTATGAAGAACAAAGTATGTGATAAAGTAAGAAAAATGATACAATCAGAAAAACAGTCAGGGGGATGACAATAATAGAACCTAGCTGTTTGCATATCATTTAACTGGATCTACCTATTTAGTGATTGATTCCTAGGCACCATTCTTGACCACCTTTACCAGGATAATGGAGCAACATATTTAGATGACCTGATCAATTCTTAGTTCTGCTTACGCTTCTTAGTGTGGGACTGATAGAGGTCACTGAACAGCATTCTGATAGATGCTGAAAGGGAATACTAAGAAAATGTTTCTTTTGAGGCTTTTTTTGCTAAAATACTTATAAACACTGACTTACATGGTTATAGACTTTAAAGGAGCACCAGACATTAGGAAAAAAAAAGTTTTTATAGAAAGGAAAGTCAAAACAATGGTGAAGTAATTTTTGTTATTTACTTAAGACAACACAAACACTTAATAGGAGGTGAATGACAACTATACAAAAAACACAAGAAGATACTTACTTGATGACTAACCAAGACCTTAGAAATATGTTTTCCACCAAACAGTCTTGCAAGCCTCCACTGAAGATACCAGAAGCCTGATAATATAGCAGCTTTCACTGAAAGAGAAAAACAAAGTATTGAACATGGTCAGAAAATAATGTTTTTCTTTGCATGATACTTAAGCAAGCAGAAAACAGCATAAGCATTGGAGTGTCCTTTGCAGTAGAACATGTAGATGTTAAGATGTTTATCCTGGCAAATCTATAGAGTCTGTACTACAGTAATGAATGGATTTTTATTTTTATGCAGCTGTTCAAAATTGGAACTTATTGAAATAATTAAATGTACAGCAATGGTATTTTCAAGGTTTGTAAGTAGCTTGGGAGCAATACATAAGTCCATATCTCATGCCAAATATAGGAAAATGAACTAATTTGAGAACCTTTTGAGTTAAATCAAGTTAATTACTCTCTTAGAGAAATAAAGAAGCACTGATTCTGAAACTGTTCAGAAACCACTAAAAATACTCAAACAACAAAAATAGCCTAGTTCTGTTTTTGCACAAATTTAGAATCAAATCTGTTTTAGACAATATTTTTCTTCATTTATAGACATTACCAACCCTTTTCAAATATGCCTTTTATCAATATAATCTCATGAAACACTTTTCTTAGTTATTGTCACCTAACTAATCTCACAGTATATGATACTAATAAAAATTAATAAATCAACCAAGAAAAAGTTAAATAAAGATATATTAAATCACTAAGAAATTATTTTTGCATTATTTCTGTAAACACCCCCCCAGAATATCCAGTGATATGTATGTAGATTCCTAGTTAATGTGAGTCCATAAACAGAGTCTAGGTATACAATATATAAACTGAAATAAACTTATCAATTTAATATTTCTTTTTTACTTGATAAGCTTTAATTTCTATAGATCTATAGACACTCTTTCAGGCACTGAAAGAGTCTGCCTTGTATGGAAGACCAGTTAGTTTTAAAAAAGCATGTGAGACAAAGAATTACTCACTGAACTGTAAATTCTACCAGTAAAATATATGAACATCCTTTACCAAGAAGCTTTGTTAGCTTTATTAAAATGCACTGCTTGTTTTAAAATACTCATGAATCATTTATAAGAAATAGGAAAACCACAGGCAAGCCTAACCCTCAGTTTCACATGCAGGTGTTTTGTTATGCCCCACAAAGATATCATTTTTCAAGTCAAGAAACCTTGCTACTGACAAACAAGTTCTCAAATATACCCTGAAGTCTGTGAACAAGTGCTTGGGTCAAAGTATCACCGGAAGCTGCAGAAATGGCTCCACAATAATATCATTTTTACTGCCCTTCATTTGCCTCCTTGTAATATAACTGTAAAGTATCAGAGATCTGTAGTCACCCCAGAGAATCTATGAATAGTAACAGCTAGAAAACCAATAGAACCTACATTCTACAGTGTAAGCCATTTATAAATAAGGTGTCATCTGTCTCAGAACAAGGCTCCTGATTCTTGGTTACAGCTGAAATGTGTCATCAGTGACATGGCTTAATTGCACGTGGGCCTGTAATCCTTCCATACAACAGAAAAAGTATCAGTTTGGATGAGGTTTTCCTTTTAAAGTATTATAAGATTCACAGTCCTATCTGGGTTTTTTCCACACTCTGTTCTTCAGAATGTAAATTTCTTCATTGCTAAATTCTCTGCTTTCACCTTTGCTAACTTTTTCTGTCTTACTTCCACTGATCTCCCCCCTAATATTGCTTTTAATATTCCACTGGGATAATTGATCTCTGTCTAGGATTAATCTTACAGGAACTGTTATTGGTATCTTTATGAATTATAATTCTATTAAGAATGACAGATGAGTTGTTCTTCGTAAGCTTGATCCTATGAGTATTAAGGCTCTGTTGAAACACTGAGATATGTAGAAGTAATTATATTATTATTAATAATATATTAAATTCATGTGATTGCCACTGTGATTTTAAGCAAATAATATATGAATAATATTATTATTAATATTGATATTAATATAATTATTGCCATACTAATCATCAATTGCTGTTGTCATTATTAATTGGCTTAGAGCTTGTTTCTGTTGGGGTTCCTCCCCCCTTGCCATGTCGTCCTGGAAGAGGGGCCCTGAGGGGGAGGCACGGGGTCTCCCTAGCCCCTGGTCAACCTCGTTCCCCATTGGTTGTTTTGTGTTCCCCTGCGCGGGCAAGGACCCTCGGGTACCATGATTGCGGCAGTTTCCTCGGCATCCTCAGCCATGCGGCTGGAGAAATAAACATCTCTGAAACATCTGTCAAGAATCAGTCCATATATTTCTTTTCCACAGGCCTCATTGTCTGATACATGTGTTGCAGTATCCGCACTGTAAAAAATGGTAGGGAACTGCGAGCAAAGCGATCCCCGATCCCTAAGGACAGCGACTGATTTGTGAGTAAACTCTGGATTTCTCTTCTTGTTTTCATTTTGCTGTTCCATCTTGAAACTATGGAGGAACTGTGGAAAGACTCTTGGCTCTCAGAGCCGCATATGGACACTTATCTTAAACTTGAAAAGATTCTTGAACAATGATTTGTAAATTTTAGCTTAATTCAAGCTCAAAAAGAGCTGAAACATTTCCTTTCATGGTTATTTAAGAACTTTTTCTACGTTTCTTGGGACTTGATTCTTACCAAAGACTTTTGGGACACTGTTTGGACACAGTTAACTTCTGAGTCAAAATATATGCTGATGGAAGACTATTTTCGTGAGTATTATTTAGTTACTGAGACTGTTGAACAATGTCAGCTGTGTCCTGGCAAAGGGAAGCCTGGCTCAGGGACCGTGTGACCTCGGCCATGTGGACCGAGCGCTCTGCGAGCAGCAGCGAGGCAGTTCCTGTGCACGGGCAGAGTGACGCAAGCTGCAGTGTCGGCAGTGCAGTGAGGCACGGCGGGAGTGGCGCGACCCAGCGATGCCCGCCTGTCCCCGTGCAGTGCATGGTAGAGCGAGCCCTGTGAGAGGAGCAGCACGCAGGTGGCGGCTGGCGGCGATGGCTGCGGAGCGGAGCCGCACCCAGCTGAAACACACGCTGGAGCAGGGCGTGGGGGGGTCGTCGATCCGGGGCCCGGCCGAGACGTGGGTGCGGCACCAGGCAGCGACAGCGCAGCTGCGACCAGAGGAGGCGGCGGCACGTGGGGAGCTGAGCGGCGTGGCCTCGCCCAGCCCACACAGCCCCGAATGCGACCCTGGTAAGAGCGTGCAGACACAAGCAGCTCTGACGGCCCCAGCAGCCCTGGCAATTCCAACATGGGAGCAAGCGAAAGAGAAAAAGAAAGCAAAAATGCAGCGCGACAGAAAACAGCAACCACTTGGAAAAGGGAAAAAATCATCGTAGCTAAGGTTTTAGGAATAGTAAAATGGTATAACGTTAAACAAAATTATGGTTTTATAACAAGATGTGACAACCAGGAAGACATATTTGTTCACAGAACTGCTATTAAAAAGAATAACCCTGAAAAATACCTCCCAAGCTTAGGAGATGGAGAAGTAGTAGAGTTCAAAATTGTGCAAGGTAGAAAAGGGTTACAAGCAGCAGAGGTCACTGGGCCTGATGGTGTTTTTGTGAAAGGCAGTATATATGCTAAAAATCATGTTAGACAATATCTCCATTATAAACAGTCCTTACAGTCTCCCTTTCCTAAACCCACCTTTCCCTTTTACTCTATATCCTATTACCCCCAGTGTATTCCCAATCCATTTCTTCACCCACGGTTTCCCTCACAAAACCATGCTTTTTGCAATTGTTTCCCCAAAAATCCCTTTCCAATGCCAAGCCGGGGATGAAAAGGGGGAGGGAAGAAATTAACTATTTTTGTTTAGAGTTCCAACAGGTACATATAGAAGAAAACCTCTCCTGCCTCAGTTTCCCCACAAAGCATGCTCAGAGAGTCCTGTCTCCCTTCTGTCAACCTTAAGATGTTCCAGAGAATTTGTTTGGATATTTAAAGACTCAGGAGGATGGCTTGTTTTGTTTTGAAACTGTCCTTGTTATCTCATGTTTATCCAGTTGTTTTCAATGTTAAGTTTTAAATCTCTTTTTGTTAAAAATAAATGGGTGAAATGTTGGGGTTCCTCCCCCCTTGCCATGTGGTCCTGGGAGAGGGGCCCTGAGGGGGAGGCACCGGGTTTCCCTAGCCCCCGAGGTCAACCTCGTTCCCCATTGGTTGTTTTGTGTTCCCCTGCGCGGGCAAGGACCCTCGAGTCCCGTGATTGAGCAGTTCCTCGGCATCCTCAGCCATGCGGCTGAGAAAATAAACATCTCTCTGAAAATATCTACCAAGAATCGGTCCATATATTTCTTTTCCATGGGCCTCGTTGTCTGATACACATGTTGCAGTATCCCCACTGTAACATGTTTCCTCTAAGCTACAGGATTCACAGGGAGTGGAACACCATACATTCAGCGATTATGATGTATTAACTTATTTACTTCTATTAGTGTGTTTTCTTAAGATCCCAAATTTGTCCAAGAGTTTTTCTTAATCCTATACACTATTTTTGGGAATTCACGACCAATTCTTTCTTCTTGATGTGATATGCAATTAACTACCTGGTATTAGACTGGTAATTAGACTGATCTGAAAGAGTTCATTTTTTTTCTGGGTTTGGAAGTGTTCTGCTCAATAGCATATTAAATAAGCCTAATATGCACTATAAATACTGAAAAGTATCATAACAGAAAAAAAGTTCTTGGTACATTGGAAATTAGAGTTTTGGTTCAAAGGATAAATGCACATTAGTGGTCAGCCACCAACTTCTTTTAGACAGACAATCAGAGTCAGAACACGTTGTAGGTGAGACTGGCTAAATATAGGTGCCTAATGACATCCAAATGGGACAGTCAGATATAAAACTAGATTCTATAGTTGACCTTTTGAAGTGGTCTTCTGGCCATGAGTAAATATCATAAGACATCTAACATGACATTAAGGCAGCTGAATCCCACTCAGCTATGCTGTGATGTTTTCAAACCAGATTTGAGATGAGTCCTGAGTATGCCAAGAGCAGTGAAATGAAATCTCTAGAAAAATAGCTGTGCCTTTTAGAGGATGACTCTAGGAGACAGAGTGTCACAGACTCTCTAGAGGAGATTAAAAAATGGCAGTGAAATACTCAAAGGGAAAAACATTCTGAGATCATAGAAGAAAAACCAAAACCCCAGCAAAAACCTAAAAAAACCAACCCCAAAACCAATCAAAAACCAACTAAGGGACATTAACACAGCAAGTATGCTTTCCCAGACTAATGTCCCCTTGATTACTCAACTGAATAATATGCTGAGTCCTACTGCCAGCTCTCCACTCTGCCTGCCCAAACCTGGTGAAGAATGTAAATCTCCAGCTTTAGGGTGAGCTGTGCTTGACCTTTAGAGAGTATGGGATACAGTAGGACTATCTTAGATACTTCAGAATTCAGTAGCATACACAAAACAACTGATGACCCAAGAGGATGTATGCAACTGTAGACTTTGTAGCTCCTCCCTCCTCATTTGCCTTGAAGTGCTACATATTTGAAGATATTTTTTCTTCTAGAGTTCTTAATATTAAAGGAATACTTATCTGGAGAAGACAGCTTAATTACAGAGAACTCATATTCCAGGATTATTTAACATTATTCTCAAAGTAACTGAGATTAATACTAAGGAACACACAATAGGTTTTTTTTGTTGTTCTCAAAACACCTACCAGACTTTCAAAGAAAACTTGCCTCAACTCTTACCTCTCACAAGCAAAGCAACTGTCATTGTTTTGCAAAATTCCTCATCAAACAACAGCATATGGTATATTCAAAAATTGCTAATAAACCAAGGTCATAAAAAAAGTATGTAGCAAATTCCAATTGCACATTTCAGTCTGTAAAGCTTATTTAGCCTTAGTGAGTTTCACCTCTAACCACATGGCCCTGTAATGCAGTGCTGTCATTGCCATTAGTCAAATAACAAGCCATTACCACTTCACAGAGCCTGTGCAGTCTCCACCCCCAACATTTTTTAAGACCCCTTTTTTTGATGGGCTCAGCCATCTGCTGTCAACCAAGTGATTTGAGAAACACATTGGACTACATGACCTCCAAATTTCATTGATATTAATGCAAATAAAATGCACACATATACTAGACCACATATTGTCTCTTTGTCTGTATTTCCTTATTAGGGATAATAATAAAGCTGTAAATATATTCCTTTTCCTTTTTAAATGAAATTTTATGGCTGAATTCTGAATTCCATGAAACTGGATGGGAAAATTGCCAGTAACTTTCATGTGGAGAACTTTTATCCTGTTTGTATTAGACAAAGCGCAAGTGGAAATCAGGACTCTTAAGTTTTGATCATGTAAGTTCACGTGATTACCACTGTGATTTTAAGGAAATGCTTCCATATTCACTAGAGCATAGACAGACATGCCTAAACTGAAGCATGTTGTGTACTTGAACTTTAGTAAAGCCTTTGAAATTATCTCCCACAGCATTCTCCCTCAAAACAAATCTGGGAGGAATGGCCAATACCCCAAGGTCCTGTGGAGCCCTTCAGAATGACCTTGACAAGTTGAAATATGGACAGAGAAGAACTGTCTGAAGTTCAACAAAAGCTAATTCAGGATCCTGCACCTGGGGAAGAATAATCCCATGGACCAGGACAGGCTGGGGGATGAACTGCTGCAGAGCAGCTCTGCGGAGAAGGACCTGATAGTCCTGATGGACAGCAAACTGTCCATGAACCACCAGTGTGTCCTTATGGCCAAGAAGGCCAGAGGTATGCTGGGGTGAATTAGGAATAGCATTGCCTGCAGGTCAAGGGAGTGGATCCTGCCCCTCTGCTCAGACCTGGTGAGGCCACATCTGGAATGCTGTGCCCTGTTCTGGGCTCTTCAATACCAGCCAGACATGGGGCTCCTGGAGCAGGTCCTGCAGGGGGCTGTGAAGATGATTAAGAGACTGGAACATGTCTGTTATGAGGAAAGGCTGAGGGTGTTGCGCCTGTTCAACCTCACAAAGAGAAAACTGAGAGCGGACCTCACACGTCTGTAAGTGTCTGAAGGAAGGGTGTCAAGAGGCCAGAGCTAGTGTCAGAGACTGAAATATAATTTATGAATTAAATATTTTCTTGAAGGACTTTTAAAACTGTATTACAAAAGCTGCAGAGAAGACTACTGCACCCTGGATGGGGCCCTGACTGAGGCCTGACACTGCTCACTGATGAATATAAGATAAAGTAACAACTCAGGGCTGGGGACATTCACAAAGCACAGGCTTAACACCTCCAAAGGTGGAGACCACAGCCCCTGGGCTATCAGCTGCCAGGCTCACACAGACCCCCTCGCACCAAAGGGCGGGGGGAGAAGAGGCTTTGGGTATCTTGGAAAAGCCTGTGGTCAGAGGTGCAGTGACTGCCCATCCTCCACTGTGCAGTGGAGCCCAGCTGAGGGGTCCTCACCAGAGGAGGAAGCTTATC
The DNA here is from genome assembly GCF_020740725.1 of Corvus hawaiiensis. Classification (NCBI taxonomy): domain Eukaryota; kingdom Metazoa; phylum Chordata; class Aves; order Passeriformes; family Corvidae; genus Corvus; species Corvus hawaiiensis. The sequence continues at coordinate 78,019,832 of NC_063213.1, read as the reverse complement.
CACAGCAGAAGGGGGTGACATGGCCCATCACAGGGGCCCCTCTCAAAGGGGTCCGTGGACCCTGCACCAGAGATGATGCAACAGACCCTCAGTGTTGCAAGGGACAGTGTCAAGCTGGCCCCTGCAAGGGAGACATGTGGGTGTTCCCACCTGGCCCAAAGTGTGTATTAATCCACGGAATTCTGTACTCTTTGGCGTGTGGTGGTGTGGCACGTGGCAGTGCATGGCGGCATGTGGCGTGTGGCGGCGTGGCCATGGTGGTGATGGGGGACCCTCGCCACCAGCAGACCTGATGGAGGGGAGCAACGAGACGTCATTGGGACCCTCGGATGGGTGATCTGCTTCCACCTAACCCCTGTCACCTCTCCCTGTTCCCCCACCCCCCACGCACACTTATTTTTCCATTTCTTTCTCTCTTTCTTTTCTCTTCCCTCTTCTTTGCCTCTTTTACTATTAAATAAAATACATCCATTTTTTGGCATCAACATTTAATCTCATTTGGTTTTAGTCTCATTTGGGAATATTTTGAACCTTCTAAGTTCTTTCCGGTTTACACACAGAGACTTAGCTAGCTTTGCTTTTCTGGGTTTAAACCAGATCGTTAACAGCTAGGGTCTGCTCAGTGGGGCAAAGCAATAGGACAAGAGGCAGAAACTGATGTACAGGAAGTTCCACTGGAATAAGAAGAAAAGCTTCTTTATTGTACAGATGACTGCACACAGGAGCAGATTGCACAGAGAGGTTCTGGTGTCTCCCTCACTGGAGATCCTCAAGAACTGTCTGGGCACAATCCCGTGCAATGTGCTCTAGGATCACACTGCTTGAGCAGGAAGGTTGTATCCCATGGCACACTGTGGTCCCTTCCAGCCTGTCCCATTCTGTGATTCTATGAAACTGGCTACTTGTGGCTTGGCCAGGTGCACTCATCACTGGGCAAAAAGCTGGCTGGATGTCTGGGAGGAGAGAGAGGTGGTGAATGGAGTTACATCCAGCTGGTGCTTGATCACAGGTGATGTTCCCCACGGCTCTGTACTCAGACCGGTTTAATATCTTTATTGATGCTCTGAACAAGGAGATTGAGTGCACCCTCAGTTTGCAGATGACACCAAGTCGGGCAGAAGTGTTGATCTGCTCAAGGGTAGGAAGGCTTTGCAGATGGATCTGGAGAAAATTGCCTCAAGTTGCACCAGGGGAGGTTTAGGTTAGATATTAGGAAAAATTTATTCACTGAAAGGTTGGTCAGGGCAAGCCCTTGCAGGAACAGGCTGCCCAGGAAGCAGTGGAATCACCATCCCTGGAAGTGTTCAAAAGATGTGTGTATGTGGCACTTGGGGAGATGGTTTAATGGTGAACAAAGTAGTGCCAGGTTAATGATATGACTCAATGATTTTAGGGGTCTTTTCCAGCCTTAATAACTCTACGATTCTGTGTAGATGCCTGACTCAAAAGAGGATGTTAGCATGCTCAGCATTAGATCTGGGGTGAACTTGGACTCAGCAGCAGATGATTCAGAAGTTTTATGTTTAAATATAAGTTCATATTAGGAGATTTGATACAAAGCAGAAGTGTCACCTTCTGACTAATATCACAAAACATTTCAAATGCTTCTGGTTTCAATTCTGTATTATGTGAAACTATGAAAAAGTCAGTACAGACAAAAAAGAGAAGTTATTGACAGCTACATTTAATTCTTTGCTAAGGCTTTTGTTTCTACTGTCTCAGAAGTGAGTCATCTATTAAGTCAACATTAGAACTCAGATCTCATTTATATAGGCCTTTCTTTCTTTCAGAGTTGAAATCTGAACAGGCCAGTATAAGCTGCTCTATCTGCAGGGTATAAGAAGGAATTCTCAGTAACTCTCTAGCATTAACTTTTCTTACAAAGCATCTACTGACATCTTACAAATCCTCAGTGTTAAAGACTTACTAAAGCAAAAACTCTAATGGATTTCTACATGCATTACCTTTAAATCTCCTTCAAGATAATTCTTTTATGTGGGCAATACAGTCTGCTTGACATCTTAAATAGTGAAGAAATGGTGCAGAGCATTTGACAACTTGACAATCAGAATAGGTCAAAACAGTAGTGCTCAGAAAGCTTGCTGGAATATCTGGATATGTTGTTACTGTTGTTTTGTTTGTTTTTATTGTTGTTTTTAGAAGACTTATAAGAGAAAGGAGACTGAGTGACAGAAAAAAACAGCCCTTAAAATGGAGGAAATGGCAAAAGTTAGAACAGACTTTGTGAATGTCTACAATACATACATTCTCTTTTGGTGGAAACCTGATGAATATTATTTAGGAATTGAACCTGAGATTACATACCAGATATGATTATAATAACTTTATCATAGTGTTATTTAAGATAAGAATCTGAGAACTGAGGAGAAGAAAGGAAGAAATTATCCTAGAGACGTTGGAAAAAAAAGAGATTCCAACACAGGTCAAGAATACTGTAAAAGAACATCCCTTACAATCATTTACACAGACTCAGAAGGGAGATGTTGACAGATTCACAGCAGTTCCCAAAAAAGTAGGTCCTGTTTAAAAGGTAGCAATTGGACAATCTGCACAGTAAATCCAGAGAGCAGAAGGGCACCTTATCTACTAGGAATGTGTAAAGATATTAAAAAAAAGTCTAGGACCATTAAATAATCCTATAAATTGTAAGTGTATTAAGCAAGCAAAAAAGGTGCTTTAAACTGGAATATAAACACAGTCAAATAATACAACCAACAACAGTATATTAATATTTTGTAACACTGTGATAACATAACTACAAAATAGGCAAGTATTTTACATAAGTGACTAATGTGTCTAGAGAGTAAGTGATATGAGGAGTGAGGGAGGGAGCTGGGGTTGTTTAGCCTGGAAAAATGGAGGTTCAGGGGGGACCTAATTGCTCTCTTGCAAGGTGGGTGTCAGCTTCTTCTCCCACACAACTAGAGACAGGAAGAGAGGACACAGACTCAAGTTGCACCAGGAGCGGAGGTCCAGCTTAGAAATCAGGAGGAATTTCTTCATGGAAAGGGTTGTTAAGCATTGGAATGAACTGCCCAGGGAGGTGGTGGAGTCACCACCCTGGGAGTGTTAAAGAAATGATTGGACATGGCACTTAGTGTTTTGGTCTAGTTGACAAGGTGCTGATCAGTCAAAGGTTGGATTTGATGATCTTGGCAGCCTTTTCCAACCTTAATGATTTTGTGATTCTGTGCACCTCTGAAATCAAAGATCAATATGCTTACCTAAAGAAGAAGCTAAAAAAATAGAAGTGAACTTTGGTGAAATTCTAGTACTTTCTATAAACCTGAGGCACACAGTATAATAAAGAAGCAAAATATCATCTACAGGAGAATATCTAAAATTCATCAAAAAATCAGAAAGCAATCACAAAAAGAGGACTTTTCCAGATGCAAATTCCATCAAAGATTGAAACAGGTGTAAGTAGTAAGAACATTAAATCAACAAATACAGATACAAATTTTGCCAGAATCTGAAATGATATGAATATCAAATTTTAATCACTAGAAGAAGAAAGGAAGTTTAACAAGCTTAATGGGAAAAGATGCTGGTCTAGAACTGGATTAACTGTCAGCAGTGAAGAGCAAATTGCTAGTACTAAAAGAGGGATTTAGGCCACTGGTACACTTAGGGAAACTATTGAAGTGAATCTCTAAGAAAAAAGATATTTTCAAGAGAAAAAGCAGATAATGTCGAGATGTTTATGCCAGCAACTTAGACAATATAATATAGATGCTTTAAATATTAGTGCAAGACACACACTCAGGGGAAGAAAAAGAGGAAAGAGAAAAACAAGAATAGCAATTAAAAAACATGGTGAAATGGTAATGTTACTACAGCGTAGTTATTGAATAATAAATAAGAAAAGGAAAACCAAATATAAATAATTACTATAAAATAAGAAGAGATCATGTGGAAACATTGATTAGGAAATTCGGAACAGTTCATATGGACAGAAGAATCAAGTTAATCAAAGCAACTTCAGAAGGAAAAAGAGGCGGTTTTACTGGTAGCTGAATTCTTGAAACCCTCCCTGGGACACTTTTTCTTTGGATGACTGAGTATTCTCCCCAAGTCTTCTTCCTGCATTGTGTAGGAAGCAGTGCAGCCCCACACCAATGCAGCCACGCACTCTGGAGGCTGAGACAGCTGCAGAAGGTCATCTTGCCAAAGCAAGTAGGGCCCAAGCATCAGGCCCAGCACTAGTAAGCTCACTAGGATAGCTTTAGACTTGATTTTTTAGTTTTAATGGGTACACTAAAAATCAACACAGTTACCTGAAATTTTCCCAGTAAATTAACACTAACCTTTCCCAGGAAATGGAATTTCTTGAAATACATCACAAAGTTCCTTTGATGCCTTTCTGTGCTGGGTCCTAAAGTCCTAGTCACAGTCTTAGATTGTTGCTCCGGCCCCTCTGTAATTTGCCGGCAAAGAGAGGGGCAAAGCAAGATGTGTTCCAACTCAAGACTGTGATTTTCAAGGTCTTTAGGGTCCCTTCATGGTTGCCAGCAACTGATGCCTTTTTCTGGTCTTAAAATCAAGAGTCATACATGGTTAGAAGGGGAAAAGGGATTTTACCTTGGTATTTATTTTAAGGATCCTTAGGTGTACACGTCCAGGTCATATGCATCGAGATGCACCCTGCAAAATGCTCGCCCCAAAAGTTCTGGTATAACATTATAGGTTTTACTAATTAGCATATCTATCAAAGATTCCCCAGTGAGAGGCTCAAGTGAGCCCCCCTCCCCAAGGAACCTTCCCCTGGATGGTTCTATCTTGGTTTACAGAATGTGTTCTGGAGAGGACCTTGGGGTCTGGGGCACACTGATCCCTAGCTACGAAGCTTCTAAAATGTTTAGTCTCTTAGCTTGACAAACAAGTCTAAGAATGTAAGCAAAAGGCACTAGGAACACAGAAGTTGCAGAAAGGTACAACGGGTATAAAAGAAAAGGCAAAAATCTTCATGGCATCACCTTCATCTCAGAAAACACCAGCTAAAATTTTATTTACCTGTAAGTCACTGAATCAATAGGAAAATTTTTATAAATGGCTTTGAAGAGAACACTAAGGAAGACTTGATTATAGAAAATAATTCCACAACTGCCTTGACAGTTTGAAGGGACTAACATTGTGAGGGACACTGTAAAGAACATAGTCTCAGTCTCTAAGTCCACCATTCTTACATCTCATCAACACATACAAATATGTCAAAAGTGGGTGTCAATAGGATGGTTCCAGACTTTTTCAGTGGTCCCCAGTGACAGGACAAGGAGTAATGACCATAAACTAAAACACAAAAAGTTCCCCCTAAACTTGAGGAGGAACTTCTTTACACTGAGGGTGGCAGAGTACTGCCAGATTGCCCAGAGAGGTTGTGGAGTCTCCCTCTCTCGAGATATTCCAAACCCACCAGGACGTGTTCCTGTGTCACCTACTCAAAGTGACCCTGCCTTAGCAGAGGGTTTGGACTAGATGATCTCCAGAGGTGCCTTCCAACTCTAATGATTCTGTGTTTCTGTGATCTCAAGCAACAATTAAGTACCTGTGGAGAGAGATGCTAAATGAACTAAAGCTTAACTGCATAACAAATTTGAAAAAAATCTTATCTCTGGCATCAGAAACCACAGGTCTAATGTAAGCACTTTCAAAAACAGCAATAAATTTTGCAGCTGAAATACAAGTAAAAAGATTCAGGGAAAAAACTTGAGCCCCATCAATAATGGCAGCAGAGTACCAATTAAAAGCCATCTATGTGTTCCCAAAACTAGATTGCACCTGGTCTGTTTGAATGCAATTAATGAAGCAGACTGCTATAAGTAAGAGGAACTAGCAGGAACTTTGCAAGATGAAATGAATACTAAAATTATCAAGGTTCTCCTTTTCCCATTCCAGAATTCTGAAAGAAATACTTCACTAATAAAACAAAAGTAGATTCTGGGTTTTTTATCCTGATAGCTTCCTTTGATAAGGCAATTAATTTTTTAAGTGGAAAAAATACAATTCATCTCACCTATCTAGATTTTGGTAATTAGTGTGATAAAATGGTATTAGAAGTTTCTCCTTAAATGGAAGAATATATGTACTAGTGCAAGAATTTTAAAATCAGTAAGAAACTGGTAAATGGAGAATAATGGGTTAGCAGTGAAAATTAAGGTTAGAGAAAAATTCCTACTACACTACCTCAAGGACTTCTATTGGGACTTGTATTTTTCATTAACCCAGTCTCAAAAATCAGGACTTTTTTAATGAAATGCAGTTTCAATGATAAGTGCAAGCAACATATTTAAGAGTTACTGTAAGAGAACTGGAATATCATACCTGGAGAATTATATGACCAGGAAAATATATTAGTCTTCTTTCTACGACAGACTTTCAATTTTCTTTCATTGTTTTATCTTCAGTTTTATATTCTTGCATCAGAACAAATAAAAAACCTGAAGAACTGCCTTACAACTCCTCTGCAAATCCTATCTCCATTTCTGGCATATATCCCCAAGAGTTTACTTGCATTTCATACTATCTATATGCCAGAACCATTCTTGGTTTTGTCCAGGTATGAAATGTCTCGAGAATTACGACACTTAATCCACAAAACTACACAGACTACAGAGGTACCTAGATTGGTAACATGACAGGTATGTTTTCTTGGGGACACCTGTCAACAATTGTTTCTCCATTTTGCATGCCCTCGCAACCCTAAACAAACTTGATAAAAGCTCTTCAAAAGGGATACTATATAAGCATTACATCACTGTTCTATTCAAAACCTTCTGCTACTGCAGGTTTAAATTACTTGGGGAAACCAAACATTTGGTCAATTATGATGCTTTTATTTTAATATGGCAATGAAAAGTTCCTGATAAAATTGTTAGTTATGAGTAATGGCAAAGCTGGCTCTGATTAATTTTCATTACTATATTATTTAGCTGTATGCTACAAAAAATTGTACTTAATTTTATATCTAAAATCAATATTCACCTCAACTAGAAAGGAACAGCAATAAACACCTGCAGCGCTTGCTCAAGGACAAAAGAGACAAAAGTTGAATGCGGTGAATATTTGCCCGTCAAACTTATTTAAAATGTTTCAGATGCAAATTCGTATCAGAAAGCAGAATCAATATATCTTCTAGCAAATACATTCTCTGAACAAGTACAGCAGAGCCTTCTTAAAAATCTTAGTTGATCTGGACTTTATAGTTTTTGGTCACAATCTCTCACACTGTAATATAAAGACTTTTAGTAGCTGACAAATGTTCATGACATAAGTTACAAAATATATTTATGCATGTTTTACGTCACCTGAATCTATGTATTTCCATGTACATGGAAATATTCAGGTTTTAGAAAATACCAAGAATTGTGTCCTGAAAGATCATAGATCTAGATTCCTTATTAAACAAACAACAAACAATAAAACAACAACAAAACCAAACATCCACCCCCTAGTTCTGAACAATACACTAATTATAATTACTTTGTCATTTAATATGAAGCCTAGCAAAAATTTTCCCTATGAAAAGCTCTTAAGAGAAAAAGAAAGGAATCTTAGGAATTGGACTGTATACAGAAGAAAAGGAATAGCTAAAAATGTGATGAGGCTTGGTGTTATTCATAAAGCAAAGCACTGTTCTCAAGAACATTTTTCATTATATAGCTAAACTGTTTTGTGCTAGACTGACTAAATAGTGTGACACCAGCTTATTTACAGAAGAGAGTCAAGAGATTGGTTTTCTCTTTGCCCCTATCTCTGTTTTTCCTCCTTTCTTGGTGTTATGATCACTGTATATTTCTATGCAAAAAAGAATGGAAATTATTTTGATATAGTTACTAGAAAATTCTGCTTTGTACAAGTGCCCAGGAGCAGCAGCTGTTTTCAGTAGGCAGGTGGATAAACTGCAACCCAGTTTTTGCCAGTAGTAAATTGTAGTAATGAGAGTCTGAGTGAACACTCCTTGCTCATATAATGCTCACTTTAATAGTAATGCCAGCAGGCCATAAGAAATTAGGCAAGTAATATGAGTGGACATGAGTCCCTTGAGAATAAATTACTTATATAATTCACCCATATAGTGAAGCTGAAGTGACTAAACTGCTGAAGACTATGGAAGACTAGAGGTTCCTTTCTATTGGAAAGAGTATGATCTTTCCTTTGTTTTACCATGGAAGGACAATAGTTTAGTGCCTGTGAATTGAAAAACACAAACTGGCTGCCCTCCATATTTTAACATAAAATAGTGTTTGCTGACTAAGCAATTACCAATCATTCTAAAAGAAAAAATATCTTTAAAATAAAATTACCATTATATATCCTTGCTCAGTGTCAAGAAAATGTTAAGTTTGCTCTACAATATGGCTTCATGAACACAAAAATATGGCTTCATTTTCAGTTACCTAGTTGCAAACATTTGCTTTATAGTTCTTACAAGTTCTTGTAGCACCAAAAAGAATTGTCATGAATTCATTAAAACGCTAGATAGAACAACTCATTAGAATGGCATACGGAAGAAAACCCAACAAAACCAAGACATGAAGAAGTGCTAATACAGTCAATGGCTCATATGAAGAAAGGAAAAACTTCATTTTGGCACTATGGGTTGAAAATGGATTTCTGCAGTAAGGTCTCCTTTCTTTCAGTTCAATGAGATTCTTAACACTGATTTCAATGCTACAATCATGTCAAAAGAGAATGTTGTACTTTCAGGGATCACATTGTTTGGTATGTAATATATTTTTCTATACTACAGAGGTAAAAAAACCCCAACAAACCAATACTTTTCCACATTGTTGTTATTACACTATTAAATGCTGTTAATGAGAAGGTTTATTGATCTTTAATTAGGCTGCCATAAAATATTAATAACTGGGGAAAAAAAAAAAAAGTCCTGTAACCTTTGGTAAGCTAACCTTCAGACAAAAGAGTATTTGCAATACTGCTTTTGTTAGTAAGTGCAGCTGAAAGATTACAGTCCTGTAAAAGAAGAAAAAAGGAGAAGGGCTCATTTCTTAAATGAGAATCCATATACTGTTCAGGTCACATGATGCAAACCTGATTAGGTAAATCAAAACTAGTACTGATTAGATATAAAGACTCAGTAAACTAAAATGACACTAAATATTGTTTAACTACTCATAGAGTAAAAAGCAACCTGAGTAACTCTACACTGAACTTCCATAAAATGTAAAGAGAAGAAACCTCACTACTATTTTCCACATTATCTCCTCCCTGGTGTCCTGGAGAAGGGTCTGGTTACCTTGTTTTTCATAAAACAAAGCTGTTGGTAAGGAGAAAGGAAAGCAGGTCAAGCCCAGACTCCCTTCTCTGCTTTTGAAGGCTCAGGTTTAGAAGGAAACAAACCCAGGGTTTTTCTTTGGTTAGCTTGTGCTATCTTTATAAGAATATATGATAAAACAGTGCATGCTTTTAAGAGAGAAACCCTTTATATTAAAATCAATAATGTAGAGCTAACTAAATTTTTACAAATTATCATTTAATAACACTATTTCATTTAAACTGCACTGAAAGTAATGAGACATCATGCTTTTCCTCATTTGTTACCATGCTGGCTATGACAATTATCTTAAGGAGTTTCAGGTCAGTTGTAGTTATAACTGGATTTTTTAAAGTTTTATGTTAACTTGAAACTTCCTTTTTAAATTATATATTTCTTTGTCTATTTGGTAAGATTTCGATGACTACTCATTATCTTACTTTGCAAATGATCAATTCACTGCTACATTCACAGAAAACAGCCCCTTTGTGTAGCAAGCAGTCAAATATATCAGCACAGAGTATTATAAGCAAAAGAATTTAAAAACTAAACTGTAGCTATGAAAATTATTAGAAAATGGGATAAGAAGATTGTCCCACAGTACTGATACTGTCCTCACGTTAGAAACTCAAGCTGTCTTCAGTGGGAACTACCATCGTTGAATTGCATGTACAATTAGACAAATTAAATTCAAATGTGGCATCAATTTTAATACTATTTATTTTAAAATATTTCAGAAAACATACGTTGCATTTTCACAGAGAAAAATGCTAATGCATCTCTACAACTGCAGAGCGATCTGGAGGATCATGCTCGTGCTGTAACCATGCACATCTACTGCCTGATCTTTCCTTATATAGAGCTGCAGCTGCTTCACAGCTGCTGAGGCAGCAGCTTCATCAGCACACACAAGGTCCCCAGAGGTCTTCACCTGGTTTCATCTGTGCAGCATGTCTTCTTTTAAAGCCTAGGGAGAATGCTGCAGGCATCAAATTCTGTGTCACCCACAGTGCTCCTTTCAGACTGTCTTAGCTTCTACTTTTCACTACAGACATCAGAATGGAAAATCTCTTGGGCCTTTCTGGCACGAAGCTGTAGAGAAGCCAACTGATTGCTGGTGCCGTAAGCTGTGGCTTGCAAGGCTTGCAACCGGCTAGCAATCCTCCTGAAATTGCACTGTTTATTCTCTTCCGTGCATCAACATGAACTTTAAAATATGGGGCATTTTGAATGCTTCTGCCTCTATAACAACTTTATCAAATGTATTAAGTCTGTGTTCCTAGTTCCCAAACAAAAAAGGAAAAAGAAAGCAAAAGCAGTTTATTGACCTACATACACAGGGTTTTATATACAATAGGTTTTAATGTACATGGTGGCTGCATTTCCTACATATTATATCACACCAGGAAACACTTCAGTGTCTTCAGTTTATTCACTGCATAGCTTTTATTTGCCCAAGGAGACCATTTTTTATAAATGGTGCTCCCGATAACCATTGCTAATGGGAAGTTCAGGTCTGGTACAGGAGGCCAAGTGAATAGAAGTTGCATTGGAAACCTTCCCAAGTGCCAGGATGCTCACATGGAAGCCATCACTTCTCAGTGTTAACCACTTCATTTTCATTCAGTTAAAAAAACAAAGTGGATGCATGTACTGCATTTAATATAATTTTTTCCCTTGAGTGAATATAAAGAAGCCACTTACAAAATAATTCTCATTCTTTACAAAGGAAATACTGCATCAGCTAAAGTCTTTATGATGACTGATTTCTTTCCAATATGTGAAACTCTCATCCACCATCCAGCACCCTTTAGACTTCTCTTCCTCCTCAAAAACACCTTTGTCGTTCTTGCCTGGGATTCTTCATACAGTGCAGCTGAAAATCCATACTGTAGTTCTATAAAACTCTTCAGAGAGGAACCTATATATTTACCATCTGTGGTCTCTACAAGTGTTGTACCAATGTGACAGCAAAGTCTAAGTTTAGATGAAGTGTCTGTTTCTAAACTGGATAGTAAAAGGTCTATGTCCAAACTCTGCAAATTCTTATTATGTAAGGGGCTATGAAGGCATTGCCTGTTCACTTCTCTTTCAAGTAACCATCATGTAACCTTACAGTAAGATACTCAACACCAATACAAGTGTTTGGATTAAAAACATCTCTGGAATAAAATTATTAAACTTTTAATTAGACATGAAATCATAATCAGCTCCTGAATTATTATTTATTACTATACATTATTTAGTGGTTTAAAAAATTACATCATTATATTTTCCCTCTGCTAAAGTAACACCTTTATGTGACAGTTTTGGGATCCTTTGGTATGAAAGGTACTACCTAGAGATCTGTAGTATCGGGAAAATAATTTGTTGCAATGCATTTTATCACAAGTATTTGATCAGTTTAAACTGATGTTAACCAGTGTGACTGCATTTCTTTTTCCTGTCTCAATATGAATTTTAGAGTGCTGCCTATGGTTCTCTACCATTTAAGCTGAAGTAGCGGAATTATGTGTGATACACATGATAAATCAGACACAAAATTTGCTCTAAAATTGATAAGGCAATGTTTTCTCTAATCTGCCTTTTAAGTGAAGGGGAAAACTGTCATCTTAACTCCCATAACTTAATCCCAATTGAGTTCATTCAGTAGTAATGTGAATGAGTAGATTGACTCACAAAACAGAGAAGAAAGGAAGAAACCATCAGGAGAGATTAAAGAATAGGAATGTCTCATGGTATCATCACTGGATTAAATGCAGACTTGAATAATGGCATCACAACAACAGTTTAGAATTGAATATACAATGGAAAATTTCAAAAGTTCAGAATGAGCAAGTTTATCCTGTGTTTTCCCCTGAAAATGTAAGAATGGAAGATGAGTTGAATTGCCAGGTCGACTTCCTGATTTAACACCATAAAACCTGACTTGATTTAAAAATTTAATAAAAGGAAAAATTTACAAGCCTTTAAAATTTTTAAAGTTTAGGTAAAGTATTAGTGCAGAAAGGAGAATACTAAACCTTGGAAGAGATTAAAAGACACAATTAGTGTTTAAAAATACTAATTTTAATTATAAGTTGGATATGGACAGAATAAAAAATAAAGAAGACTGCATTTATTTCATGAAATAAAACCAAAAAGTCTGGAGTAAAAATAACTGTAGAAGTCTGTTGATAACATAATTTGAAGTTAAGCATATCAAAGAGTGCACTATATTGATATTAAATCATCACAAAAAAGTTTAAAAACTTGAAACTTGAGTACTGAAGTCCTGGTTGTTATAAAATCTTGTATGACGCTGAAATTTGATAATATACTGACAACCACAGAGTGTTGAGCATCATCAGCCAACAATGTAAAGTAAAACATTTCAAGCACTTTCTGGAGTAATTTTGGCAACACAAAAATCCTGTGCAATCTCTTTGACCTGACAGATCGTTAATGAGTTATTACTAAAAAAACCAAACCAAACCAAGCAAAAAACCCATCCCAAACCTAAACCCTACACAAAAGCAGCACATAAATGTCAGGGAAGAACACAGGACAACTTGCCAAATCAAATAAACTTACTTTCCTATTAAACTTGATACTTACAGAAGACTGATTCTACTTACATTAGGCAAAATGCAGAGCTTATTCTTTCACAGCATCACAGAATTAACAAGGTTGGAAATGACCTTTGAGATCATCAAGTCCAACCTATGAACTAACACCACATTGTCAGCCAGACCATGGCACTGAGTAGCCCATCCAGTCTTTTCTTAAACATCTCCAGGGACGGTGACTCCACCATCTCCCTGCACAGCCCATTCCAATGCCCTATCACCCTTTCTGTGAAGAACAAACACACACAACAGAGCCCAGCTAATTTTGGATCGCCTTACACAATGAGATGTCTTCCATATGCAGAAGCAAGAAAACCAGAAATACTCCTGCAATTACAGATTATGTGTTGTACAGATCTCTTAAAAGAGACTACATTTCACAGTGATCCCTAGTGCTCCCAAATCTGAATATATTCCCCATCAACAAAACCCAATACCACAGTTATCAGCAATTCATCTTTGTAATCTGTGACTTGTCAGCTACGACTAACTTGTCATGAAATCTATAATAATGATAATGAGAAACTATTTTAGGAAAAAAACTGAAGATATATCCAGTGGACAGCTATTCTCTTAGGGCAATATCAAATGAAACAAATCTCAGAGATGTATCCAAGACTCCATTCACTGAGTTTGCAAAACCAAAAAGCAATTGTGTCATTAAATTTATTAACAGCTGAACTGAAAACCAGTTGTACCTCCCGTACCCAGCCTCTCCATTTACCTGTATACTATCAGAAGCATGCTATAAGGTTCTTCAGAAGAAACCTAAAAGCACCTGGTTTTACAAAAAAACAAAAAATAAAATCTGTGACAGCTTAAGAGTGTGAAGAGTCTCCTTCTTTTTTCCTGCAGCCTGCTTTCCTGGTCTGCCTTTGAGCCAAGGAGACCTGTTGGGAATGCCTTGTGCCTGCCCGAAAGACTATTTCCTTAACTGCTCTTGGCATTGAGATGAGCTAAAGAGTTCATAATCTGAAGTGTCAAGTTTGAAATATTGCAGGGCATTTTCATTGCAAAGACCTTAATTATGTTTCTTCTTGGAATAATTAATTAATCTAAATTACTATATTTTTTCCAATTTATTTTCTTTTATTCTGTATCATGTAGATAAACCTGACATAGTAATTCTTGCAGAGATTTGAAATAAGATATAAGGTACAAGAAAGGCACATTTAATTGCAGGTGTAGTGAACATAAAAATTTGAACCATCAGATTATATGTAGAGACCGAAAAGAAATATCATGTAAATCTCTGGATAAATAAGGAGCACCAAATAGAGTAGAAAATAACTGACAGTTTATGAAAGCAGTTGGAGCACTAAAATAAATAAGGTAATAAAATTATTGGGAGGACAAGTTAGCTTAGAGACAATTCTCTCTTGCTGTGAACCATTTACAAGAAAGTTAAAACTAGGCAAGGTGAAGTAAAAGGCAGAACAAGATCAATTTAATTTCATTTCCACAAAGTGAAACAACATTTCAAATTGTCATAAACCACTTGTTGTTAATTGCCATTATTGATCACTTTAGTTGTGTGGCTGTGTTCCAGATAGTCTCTGCTACTCAGCTATGCTGTAACATGAGACATGGTTTGATTCATGCATTCTTAAATTGAAACTGAACCCCACATTTTCAATGTCTATGTACTATACCTAGCCCACAGTTAAGGTCTTCTTAGTCCAGCTATTTAGTTTCTCTTCACCCATTCTGAAAAAATGTTGCCATCTCTATTTAGAATAACCCAGCGCTGAAAATAAAAAAAAACGCATTAGGTTCTCCCTTTCTCAGGGACATTCTGAACCACCCTGAAGACTGATGCCTCCAGCAAAACAAGCTGATAAGTCAGTAATGACATTCATTTAAGAATGTCTTTGTTCATGGAAAATTGTTTTGAATTTTTTGAATTATTTCACTTATTAATAAACAGTGATGGAACTGGAAGGTCGTAATACTTTTTTTCTACTTGATTTAGAGAAGCAAAATAGACTCGGAGATGTCAGAAGTGCTGCACACTTTCAGGGTCTTTCTGAATACATTAATTGAAAACTAAGGCAAAGCCTAAGATTCAAGATTTTTAAGAGAAAATTCCCACAAACAAGAACTTACTGAGTTGAAATTTAGATATCCATTCAAAGCTAAAACCTCCAAGAAGCATCTAGTAAAGCAAACAGAACACACAGGATTCTTATGATTGAAGTAAAATTCTCACCAAGTATGTTATCATTGTACAGAAAATGCTTGTGCAAACAGAGTACATAGCAGTGCCAGTTATGAAGGCATTTAAATACATGCTGAGATGCTGACAGAAATCCTTTCTTGGATTGCAGACAAAAAGCAGAGCAAAACCTATAAAAAGAAGCAATGACACATGAGTAAAGGAACAGTTTTCCTAGGTGAGGTGTGCATCCAATGTTAACCTACTGCAGTTACAAAGAAAATGCATTGCATTTAGATCCAAACCTTCAAAACAAGAAAATGTCACTTGAGCTAGCACTCAAGACAATGCAAATGACTGAATATGCTTTTCCAATGCAAAAGTTAAAAATAAGTGTAATTTTCAGTGCTAAGACTGAAAAAACAAAGAAAACAGAAAAAAAAAATCATATATTTCACTAAAAATGTTGAGAATTAGGCTACTTTCCAACTCTAGGATTCCAGAGTATCTGAGGAGCAAAATACAAATTTTGTGCTGAGGACTCATAACCATTTTTAATAGTGAAAAAAATATATTTTCTTTTCAAATATTTGTATAACATTTGTTTCATATTTCTCCAAAGTGCAAGAAAACATGCACCTGTCACACAAATTTAAGTGCATAAAACACTTTTATTTTGGGGTGGGTTGACTTCATGGCAAAGCCGGGTAAGTTTTGGTATAACTTTCCAGAGTAATTAAAAACATTATTAACCCTATGTCATAGGTTAGCAAGCATAGTCCCGGAAGAGATGTCCTTGCTGAGGAGTGCTTCCAGTTTCCTCTGGGACCTGGTAGAACCTATCAGCTGGCCAGTTTGAATATGGACAATTCTCTAAGCCACTTAAAGTTGTGATCACCTCTGTGATCCACATTTAAGAATAGACAAACTCCCCCTCCAAGCTCTCTCTCGTTTCCAGTGCTGGCACAGGTGGCTGCGGGCCCCGTGCAGGGGCCAGAGGGCCTGGACAGGCCCTGCTTGGGCCAGGCCGGGCTGGGCCACGGCCATCCTGAAGTCGATGGACCTGTTCCAACCATGGAACACCCCCCCCCTACCCCCCCCCCCCACTGCCTTGCCGTGGGCAGCCGGAGCGGCTCAGCTCCCCCCCCTCTCCACTTCGATAAGGAAAATTCAATATTCCAGCTGCAAAGCTGCAAGGCAGAGGTGAGATTAACCCTTTTATTGCTGTGAAGAGCTGAAAACCTGACAGAGGAGAAAGAGGAGATGCTTAAAGCTGAAATTCTGTTGTGAAGCTATGATATATCAGAGCATCCCGTTGTAATTTCATGAAGATATGGGGGGTGGAGTGTTCAACTCGTAAGCAAAAGCACCTGCGCTGAGATAGGCAGATGCTGACGCAGCTGTAATTTCATGAGAAGTTTGGACAGGGAGAGATGGACCAGATGAGGACTTTTGCTCCAAACGGGAAAGGAGAAAACCTCACTTCCTAGAGATGGACCAGATGAGGACTTTTGCTCCAAATGGGAAAGGAGAAAACCTCACTTCCTAGAGATGCTCCCAGAGATAGTCCTAAAGATGAAGATGATGAAGACCCTTTGCTCCCAGGGAAGGAGAAGGGCCTCTGTTTTTTGTTTCTGAACGGCTCAACCTTAAAATTGTACCCCAAAAAACTTCAAGAGTGGACCCTCGAAAGCAGTTGCGGGAAAAGCTGCAAGTCGGGGGAAGGGACTCACACGCAGGCAGAGAGACTCCTCTTCCTGAATGGACTGAACAATATTTGGAAATGGGCAGCTGTCTCATTGTGATAATGTTTTCATAGCATGAGAAAGAAGAGACTTCTCTTTCTAAATGGACTGAACAAGGTTATTATGGAAGTGGTAAACAGACTGAACATCTGAAGGGTTGTCTTTTTACATTGTCAGTGGGAGAAGGGAAGAAGGTGGGGGGAGGAGGAGAGTTCTGAAGGTGTGGTATGATTTTTTTTTCCTTCTTTTAGATCTGTTAATAAACTTCTTTATATTCTTTCAAGTTTGGTGCCTGCTTTGCGTTTCTCCTAATTCTTATCTCACAGAAGACAAACAGTAGTAAGTATTTTGGGCCAAACCACTACACTAAATTGGTGTTTCTGCCCGGTTACAAACCCAACCCACAACACCCTAACAACATATTCTCCCTTAAAATTTCTCACCAACTCAGTCACATGGCTGTTGCACACTAACAGGTGAAGAAAGATTACAGATTAGCACTAACGTGCTACTATACAAGCACTGCTTCTACTTTGTGGCTCTAATGAATGGCAAACAGCTCACCAAGCTAAGGCCAAGATAAGTTTAAGTCGGATATTTCATACTAAAATCACCAAAGTTGCTTATGCCACAAGTAGCTGCACATTCCTAAGAGGCCAGTGTCTTATCTCCAGCCTAACCTATAACATATCAGAACTGCATAATTTCAGCTTATGGTTCTAGAAATAACCAGAAATGCAAAGCTCTGTGAAGAATGAAATCTGACACAATGGAATGACATCTCTTCACTAAAGTTATGATTTTATGCAGAGGACTTCGTCAGGACTAGATTAACCTCTCCATTCTTCATTAAATTACCCTACTGCCGTGCATGGAGTGAATACAGTTCCATAAAGGTGATTAGTCTTTATCAGTTTTACCTCAGCATCCAAAAACCCTAAAAATCAAGTACGAGCTTTAAACTTTAAATAAATGAATAAAGGTTGCTTACAAAGATGCGAGTCCCAACATACGTAAATAATTCTAATGAAGTCATACATTAAGCACTTCTTTCTCACTTTTACATCTTTCACATCAAAGACAGTGTGAGTATGTGTTCAGGTTGTCTTCATCAGGGAGCAGAACATACAGATATACCTTCTTCAACCACATTCTTTGTTATTTAGTAGCTTGACCTCAGGCTGGAATATCCTCTTCTGCTTTCACTGCATCACACAGAAAGCTCTATATGCAGTGTACAGCCACACAGCAAAGCTGGCATCTTTAAACCAGCATGTTATTTTAATTCAGAGATATACTCCATTGACTGAATGACTGCAGTTGTCTTCTCAATGTCTTCACTTTTTGTTGATGTCTAATTCAAAAATAATTAATTCAATTTTTGATAGAAATAAGAACAAAATATCACTGCTTCATGTGCTTTTCCAGAGTAAAGGGAATTGTTGCCATACTACCAATATAAATGTGTACATATGTTTAGGAATTTCAAATAGCTGCAGAGATAAGAGAACTCATTGTGACACCACTATGAGGACACCATTTACATGTAAGGGAAAATGCAATTTTCCAACTATTCAGTGTCAAACTGGTTTTTAAATTTAGTCATCTAAATCCAGTGTTCCTCTAGTCTATGGGGATGTGAGAAATGTATCTTTTACTGGTAGCAGTGAATTTCAGAGCTTGTTTTGCAGGGTTTGGGGTTTTTTTACACATGAAAACAACCATGTCTCCCATTTTAAGAGGAAAATGAATTTTCTTTCATGCTTCATGTATAAGAATTTTTTAAAAGTTTTTATTGTTAATGGGGACATATCAATTACTGGACATAGAGCTGTAATCCATGTACTGAACTGATTTCTAGCTTTTCAAAAGAGTAAAAAATATAAATTTTTCCCTAGTTTCCTGCTGTATTGCAAGTTCTCTTAAGAGCTGTTACGTAACAGGGAAGAACAAGGTTAAATTTCTCATTAAATATTAATTCGAGATTTAGCTCCTGAATAAAATCATTCTTGATTCTTTGGCAAATTTCTACAGTGCCCCTGAGGTACCATAGCCCATTTAAACTAGAACTAGCACTAATAGCTTTACGTGCATATCTGCATATCTATATTAATATATTAAGGTCAAATTATAGTATGTTGAGTGCTGTTAGTAATTAACCATGGTCCTGATCCAACTCCTCTGAAGTAAATGCAAGTCTTTGCTGATTTAAACAGGAAGTTGAGTGAAATAGCAAGTTTAGGATAGATGTGCACCAAATACGCAAAAATGAAAGTCATTGTGCATGAATGGATATAGGGATAGATTGTCACTGTAGTTACTCACTTTGCAGATACTGCATGAGTTTTCCTAAATTGTATTATTATTCAAATACAAAAAGCTCTACTTTTTATTTTCAAATTAAGAATCAGAACTATCAAACCAGAACTATCAAAGATACTATAATTCCGTATTTTAGTTTATTCCTGTTTGCTTAGCCTTAGCTGCACTACACAGCATAAAACCTCTCTACATATACATCTTTATTTAAACTGCCTTGTTCTCTGGGGACTGCTCAATTTATGTGACCCATATGGTGCATTGCAAAGCTTCAATGTTCACATTGAATTTAAAAAAATATGAATGGGAATGGAGAGAAGTGGAAGAATAATGTGTGTATGCATCTGTTTCCTGTCTACAGACAGAACTGGTGACATTTGTGTATTAACTTTTTTCAATCAGGATGACTTTAAATGTCCTGAAGTTCTGTTGTGCCTGTCTATATGAACCTGCAGGAAACAAACATCATTTTGGTTTTATAAATACCCGTGAGTATGTATATACCGTGAACCCACTCCACTGAGTGAGAATAAAGAGAAAACATTGTTAATGAGAGGCTAAGAAAGTAAAAGCCTATATTGAAAAGGCACAGGAAACACCTTGTTATGCACATAAAAATAAATAAATTACAATAAATTTATGTGTGAAAAATATTGTTGCCCATCTTCCCAGCTATCTGGCTTTCCCTTTTATTCTTCAAACCCTGTAGAAGTGACACAGTATGTCTTCAGACAGGAGTGAAAGAGAGTGATGCACTGCAATTCTTACAAGACACTATAAGACCTACTTCTTAACATACATAACTTCAAGACAATGATTTCTCACCTATTATAATTTAAACAGGTCACAGTAAATTCCATCAATACCTTTGCATAAATATCACCCATTGCCATTTAACAGTCATATGTTCTAACCTCTAGCAAAGTGTCTCATATGAATTGCATTATGTTCACTCAGCCTGCGGGTGTACTAAATGCAGTAGGTGTGTTGTAAAAGTACTAATCACTGTCTCACTAAATCACAAATGATAGCAGACAAGTGTGAATGCAGCCAGGCACTAGCTCTGTTCTGTATCAGCAATTCCTACCTATCTTTTTGACACTGAAGATGTTGGTGAGCCAAAACAATGCCTGAATCCATCATCCAGGCACTTTGCAAACAGTGTTCTGGTCCACTGAAACATCATTTCACAACTGCGCTTGCTGCCCATTCTCTTTTTAGATCTCTGGGAACACAATACCACTGCAGCACAAAAAGTGGGGGATCTTGTCAGGCAGCCTTACAGGCATCCCAGAAAAAGAACAGTTAGCACACTTAGCCTGCTTTTCCAAGTTGAAAATCAACGGCATCTCAGGTCTTCAATGACTTGGAATGAATTCAACCTCTGTAATGTTTACAAGACTGCATTGTATTTTCATTACTGACCACATTGAGCAATTGTGCATTTCAATACTTGCATGTTTACAGAACTGCAAAGGTTCTTAATACAGAAAGTATTCAAGCTCAATTACTAATTTTAGTGTGTTTAGCTTAAACACAGTTCATTTTAAGGTCATTCTGAGAGGTTTGATGAAGACGGAGAATATCAGCTTTCTAGCGCCAAAACCTTTTCCAGAAGCCCTTAATGTTGTGATTTTTTGCTTAGATTGGTTTTTCGTTTTGGTTTTTGTTTTTTCACGATACAAGCCGGTTTAAAAGAAAATTTAAAAAATGAACAGACAAAAAGAAATAAAGGAAAAAAAGGAAAAAAAGAAAGCAAGAAAAGAAAAAAGAAAAAAGAAAAAAGAAAAAAGAAAAAAGAAAAAAGAAAAAAGAAAAAAAAAGGTAACATATGCAAGGTACCAGTACTGTTAGTTACTGTCCAGTTGTTAAACAGTGGCTCACTACTACGAAGTTACACATCATTGCTTAGAGGACCAGACCTAGGCATGTTTTATCTCAAACGTTCTGAGCATTGCTATAGGAAGGGATCCTACAGAGGTGGGGCAGGGCTTTTCTGAGCCAACTTCCTGTTCCACCTTGAGACTCATGCTCAGCTCCCCCTTACCCCCCATCTCAGCTCCTGGAGAAAGGTTGGCTCTACGTGCACAAACAAAATAGTGTGAAAAATCTACTTAACATAAGAGGAATGCACCAGGTTAACTATAAAAGGGAGTGGATTGGGCTCCCTTGCTTTTTTCTCTTTTTTTCTGTCTCTCTTTCTCCTCTTTCTCCTCTCTTTCTTCTCTCTTTATCTTTTGTTTTGTTTGTCTCCCAACCTCAGCTCTGGACCATCCATGCAGCAGTACCGGGAATCTATGGACTGGTGACATTCTTTGTTTTCTTCCCTTGTTTTGCCTGGGAAAAACATAGATATCATATTCTACCCCATACTCTGTTTTGAAGTGTTTTTGGTTTGTGAGCACCTTTGATTGTGTGTTGTGAGAATTAAGAACTTATTGAAGTGTATTGTATACATTTTAAGGGCTTGTTAGCCAATGCCTTGTGAGTCTAAAGCAGTGGGCTGGCTGCTAGAGTTTTGGAGACCGTACAATAAAAGCCTAACAGGTGTCTGGTGTCATTGTTCAGCCTGAGGAGGACTCGTAGTGAACATCACTGTCCTCTACTGGTGAGTTGTGACGAATACTAATGAATCAGATAGACTTTCTTATTTCCTTAAAGGGAACCAAATTTACATCTCAGACTAGCATGCTCTAACCAATTTATTACAAGTAATTTCAGGGCCATCAGATTAAAAGATTTCATGTAGAAATTCTTCTTGGTTGGCATTATATCTTTCTATACCATAAGGGAAGAGTACAGAGGTATTTGTGTGTCTGCAGATGCAAAAACATAAATACATGCTACAAGAAATACTGTACCATTTTGTAGCTCAGATTGTGTGCACTGTCACATACAGAGAGAGAGATGAACAAATATTAGATTCTACAGACTGATGGCAGTGAGGAGCAGGTTTGATTGCAACCCCTTTTCTTGGTCCTAAGGGACCAAGACAGAAAAAGCAGTTACAGCATCTCAGTTAGAGGTGGTGAGTTGGGTGTGGGTTTAAAGTCCACCACGGAAAAAAAATAAACTTGTTTTCACCACTTACTGGGATTTTAAATCCTAAAATTAAATAAAAATCAACAAAAGGAAAAGAACCCCAGCCAACCGAAACAAACATAAACCAAAACCCCTTCCTTCCCAGTCTCACAGATAATATACAAACATAACCCTTCATCCTGTTTTCTTTCAATAAAACTCCTAAATCAGGAATGGAAAATATTAATTCAGCTTGCTTTTGTTTCAATTCAGCAAACATGACAAACAAGAGTAACTGGCTTACACTGAGTGGAAACTTATTTGATCCTTAAAATAGACCTAGTTATTACTCATATTGACCAAAAAGTATAATTAAATTCATGTTAATACAGGAGGTTAAATTAATTAATTATATGTTATGCAACAAATATTTTTTTTATCTGCTAGAAAACTATCTACAGCCATGATTTTTATTAGTGCCTTCTCTCTGCAATCATTCCTTGACTAAAATTCATTTTGAACACTGACTTTGTAATTCAAGCGGTTTTTGTCTGGATATAAGTCAACATGGGAGGTCTGTTCTCTGAATGAGTGACAGTAGCTCTGAGAATTGCAATCCCAGTGAGATTACTCCAATTTAGAAATGAGAAAATAATTTGTGAGAAAAGGCTGAATAATTTTTCTATATTCACTGTGCTTAAAAACAACCCAAACAAAACAAAACAAAAAATCCAAAACAAACAAAATAGAAAATCCAAAATAAGTTAATGTGCATGGCACATTCTAATTTTAGAACACGTATCTGGAACATACACTGTTTCTTATTCTGTTTCTTTAGTTTTTCCTGTTGCCTACAGCTTCAGAATACCTTGGGAAAAAATTCAGTTGGATGCAAACAGTCAATAATTTATTAAGGTACCTCAGCCCTACACTGTGAATACTTCAAATCCAAAGCAGTACAAAAAAAAAAAAAAAACCAACAAACCCAAGGCTCTTGGAAAAATTACTATTTTTCTGACCATCAGCTGTCTGCACAGAGGCTATATTGTTTTTTGATATATATTTTTCATCCCTGCATTGCATGTTGCTCTAAAAATACAGTTCAAGTTCACACTGAACTTTGTGAATCATCCACATCTGTGTAGCCCATTAAAACTACAGTTGAAATGATGCTACAAAATATCCTTTGCTAACAAACAGCTAACATATTGAGTTAATCTAATAAGGAAAAAACCAGGTGAATACTAGTAGATAGGAACTATGAAAGAGAAAGGAATGAATGTAAGTTTGTGGCAGGAGCATACCACAGCCCCAGAGACAGCACCTGGTAGCTAGGAGCTTCTCCCATGTCTGGCAGAGCCAATGCTAGCCAGCTCCAGGATGGGCCTGCCACGGGGCGTCAGAGCTCATCAGTGACAGTGGTACTAGAATAACATATTTAAGAAATGGAAGGAAGTTACTGGGCAGAAGCAGTTGCAGCCAGAGGAGAGAGGAATGAGAACATGAGAGAAGCAACTCTCCAGACACCAGGGTCAGTGGAGAATGAAAGGGGGAGGTGCTCCAGGTGTTGGAGCAGATTCCCCTGAAGCTTGAGGTGAAGACTGTGGTGATGCAGGCTGCCTTCCTGCAGCCCATAGAGGTCTACAGTGGAGCAGGGATCCACCTACAGACCCTTGAGGACTCCACACCGATGCAGGTGGATGCCCAAAGGAGGCGGTGACCCTGTGGGAAGCCAATGCTAGAAGAGTCTCCTGGCAGGATCTGTGGACCAATGGAAAGAGGACCTCACGCTGAAGCAGCTTTGCTGGCAAGACTTCTCTAAGGGGGACCCACGCAGAAGCAGTCTGCTCCTGAAAGACTGTGCCCTTTGGAAGAGACATGCTGGAGCAATTTGGGAACTGCAGCTCATGGGAAGGACCCATGTTGGAAAAGATAATAAAGGACTGTCTCCTGTGGGAGGGACCCCATGCCGGAATTGTTGATCGATAAATTGTTGGTTTCTCTGTCTTCTCCTTTGCCAGGAAAGAAAAAAACAAAACAGACACTCTTTTTGATTTTTCCTGTACTATTGAACTTTCTCAGAATTGTTCTGATTGTCAGAAGTTCACATGATAGGGCTACCTACACATTAACTTTTCAGCTTTATTAGCTACTAACCAAACTCATATGAAATACATTTTCTCAGGACATTACTCAATAAAAATGAAAAACATTGGCCTGAGGTAATACCAGCTAAACTTTTCTTCATAATTAGAGTTAAAATTGGCTTATGCTGTGTAATGTAATACAATAAAACATTTTTACCAACAAATTATTTGATCATGCAATCACAGTGGAAAAAAGAAATCTTACTTTCAATTTGTAAGAGTACATGTGTAAACAAATTGGAGATGTTTCCATATGATTTTTTTTAAATTTGCTTGCATACTAAATGAAGTGATATCTTTATACAGTAAAAGGTAGGCAATCTCCTGAAAACCATTAACACAGGAAGGAATAAACTACAGTAATGAATATAGGGTAGTTCGAATTCTGAGTTAAGCACCTCATAAATGACTGCAGTAGCAATGGCGATCCCTCCATAGTAGCATCTGCTTTGGCAGTGACATAGATTTAGACTGGTACAAAAAGCAGTAAATTACAGTGTTCCTTAAGTAATTTTGGCACCAGTGACTGAAAAAATTAGCCACTGCTGGCCTTAGGATAGAGAAGATGAATATGGCCCTATCTGTTTCCACACTGGACAAGTCTTTTTCCTCTGAAGGAAAATGTTTTTAGGTCATTCTGTAATATACAAAGCAGCTACAGTAACTGAATATAGTACACAATTCTTGTAAAATACAGTTTAATTTGAAAATATGTTTCTTCTATTATTAAAAAAAACAAAACAAAACAAGGTGTTATTTTTTTGTTTGCAAATGCGTTGGTTGTGTAGTTTGGAACAAAATGACCTGTTAATGTTTGCTAAAAGGTTTCTAAGACATTTAAAGCAAATATAACTTTGAAAGCAGTTTCGCTTAGCTGAGACTTTTCAGTAAGATCAAGTCATCAATATGAAAAAAAGCGACTGGCACAAGGATGCTTTCATAATCATTATCATATGTATGATATGATGGTCAGTAATGGCCAGTAATTTCCCTGTGCTAAGTTACAGGACAATGATACCATGATATTTAATATCAGTACTTGTATAAAAGAACTGGAAATCTATTGTACATGTACTAATATTCTGCAAATTAATAGAGAAAAGAGAACATACTGGATAAAAGAACACTTGCATAAAGACTTGAAAACATATTACCATTATCAGTGTTTCATGGGGAGATATCAGGCTCGTGCTTTTAAGGAATGGAACCCAAAGGGGAATTTTATTTTGCCCCTCTTAGTGCACTTTTCACTGTGTTTAATTACATTTGTATGTAGTGCTTTATTAATCATGATAATCATGGTCACAGTGTAGCATAAAAACTTACAAGTAAATGTCATGATTACAGATCTAATGAAGTGCCAGTGGTCAGGTAAAGTGAAAATACTGTAAAATGAACTTTGATAAGGATAAGCAGTGGTGGTGCCAAAAGGCTTCAATGGTGTGAATTTCCTATGAATGGGTTCCTAGGTACCTGGATGGAAAAGCCTTCCTAGAAAAAATATATTCTGAAAAGGCAGTTGACCAGTGACTGATAAATTCTGCAGGGTAGCAGCTGGAAAGCAGTGTGAAGGAAAGGGACCTGGGGGTCCTGATCAATGGCAAGTTGAACATGAGTCAGCAGTGCCCTGGCAGCCAGGAGGGCCAGCCCTGTCCTGGGGTGCATCAGGCACAGCATCACCAGCCAGGCAAGGTAGGGGATTGTCCTGCTCTGCTCTGTGCTGGGGCAGCCTCACCTCGAGTCCTGTGTGCAGTTTTGGGTGACACAATGTGAGAAACACATTAAACTGTTAGAGAGTGTCCAAAGGAGGGCAGTGAGGATGGTGAAGGGCCTTGAGGGGAAGCTGTATGAGGAGCAGCTGAGGTCACTTGGTCTGCTCAGCCTGGAGAAGAGGAGACTGAGTGGAGATCTCACTGCAGTCTACAACTTCCTTGTGAGGAGAAGAGGAGGGGCAGGCACTGATCTCTTCTCTGTGGTGCCGGGTGACAAGACCCAGGAGGATGGCCTGAAGTTGTGTCAGAGGAGGTTTAGATTGGGTATGAGGCAAAGGTTCTTCACCCAGAGGGCAGCTGGGCACTGGAATAGCCTCCCCAGGGAAGTGGTCACAGCACACCAAGCCTGACAGAGTTCAAGAAGAGTTTGGACAACACTCTCAGGAACATGGTGGGACTCTTGGAGCTGCCCTGTGCAAGTCCAGAAGCTGGACTCAATGATCCTTGTGGGGTCCTTCCAACTGAGCATATTCTGTGAATCTGTAACTGTTGATTCTGTAACAATAATCATGCATAATACATAACAATAATCTGGCACCGAGAACCTCCTGAATCCCTAGAGGGCCACAGCACACCCAGTACCAACAATAGGTTGAGTACCTCAGACCACATTCAGGAGGGTGGTAGCTTCCATATGCATATAAAGACTAAAGGATTCTATACACCTTTGGTGAAATAAAGGACTGATTAAGGACCATCATAAATATCTACCCCAGAAGCCACTGGTGGCTACTGGGTCCAATCTAGCCTACTTCAATCCAACAGTTTTCTTCAGAGGATGAAGGTGCATCTTGCAACTGTTGCCCCATTAGTTAACGTGTGAGCAAACATTTTAAGTGACTGCAGTGTGACTAGTTGTGTTAAATATGACAGCTTGACTCCACTGATAGAAGCAGCTTTTCAGATAAAAAATGCTCATAGAATCATCACTTGTAATGTCACCTCCCCCAACCCCTACTCCCTACACCATTAAGGAAATGTAGAAATAATGAAAAAATATTATATATATATATATATACACACACAGATATATACATACATATTTATATACTTTCTTATAAGTTCTGCAAAGAACTTCCTGTGCCTGTCCTATCCCACAGCTTATTTCACCTCATGTGCAATGTTCAGAGCAAACATCCAGTCTTGATGTCACTGCTCATTAGGAACAGTGTTGCTCCCACTGGCTGCTGTTAGAGTAGTTAAGTAGTTTTAGAGAATAGGAGATGTTGTTTTTAACTCCACCCTGGGAATGAACTATCTGCCACAATAATTAACAGCACATATCTATTTGAGCAGGAATTATTCATTTACTGTGGTTTGGGGAATAAAGTCTGGGTTAATCTCAGGAACACAGAGTTGATAATCTCATTATTTTTGCTCATGGATTCAGGCGTTATCCTCTTCTTTAAATTTCTAGTATACTTTAATTTTCCTTTTATTTAATAATAACCTGACATGCTGAGTTCCACATACAAACTAAAAGTGGATTCTTTCAAACTTTTTTTTGGTCATGCAAATGTGTAAAGAGAAAATTATTCCCCATTAGATCAGTTTAAAACATGGGAAGACAGCACAGACACACAGAATCACAGAAGATGCTGAGTTGGAAGGAAACCACAAGGACCATTGAGTCCAACTCCTAGCCCTGCACAGGACAACTCCAAGAGTCACACCGTGTGCCTGAGAGTGTTGGCCAAACACTTCTTGAGCTCTGTCCAGCTTGATGCTGTGACCACTTCCCCGGGGAACCTGTTCCAGTGCCCAAACACCCCCTGGGTGAAGAACCCTTTCCTAATATCCAATCTAAACCTCCCCTGACACAAATTCAGACCATTCCCTCAGGTCTTGTCACTTGGCACCACAGAGAAGAGATCAGTGCCTGCCCCTCCTCTTCTCCTCACAAGGAAGTTGTAGACTGCAATGGGGTCACCCCTCAGTCTCCTCCAGGCTGAACAGACCAAGTGACCTCAGCTGCTCCTCATACAGCTTCCCCTCAAGGCCCTTCACCATCCTCACTGCCCTCCTTTGGACACTCTCTAACAGTTTAATGTGTTTCTCACATTGTGTCACCCAAAACTGCACACAGGACTCGAGGTGAGCCCACCCCAGCACAGAGTAGAGCAGGACAATCCCCTACCTTGCCTGGCTGGTGATGCTGTGCCTGATGCACCCCAGGACAGGGCTGGCCCTCCTGGCTGCCAGGGCACTGCTGACTCATGTTCAACTTGCCATTGATCAGGATCCCCAGGTCCCTTTCCTTCACGCTGCTTCGCAGCATCTCATTCCGCAATCTGTTCGTGCATCCCATTGGTTACCCCTTTCCTGGTCCAGAATTTCTCACTTTCCCTTGTTGAACTGTATCAGTGATGGCAAGAAGTGAGAGGAGAAGGACAGGGTCAAAGGGGAGCAGGGAGAAGACAAAATTAGTAGCTTTGCTAAATTTTCTGGTTAGCCACAGGCTAAATAAAATTAATAAGAGCAATATGTTCCACAAAATAAGCTGAAGGAAGATACTCATTCCCTGTATAAAGGGATGAACTAGAGACTGAATGGGATCAAATCTGTTTGTTGTCAAGTTTATTTCTGCCATTTAATCAGGATTATCTGGTCTTACATATTTCAGCCATTTACATGACCTCTTCTTTTTTGGGACTTGAGCATCTCACACCAATAAATAGGTCTGTGCAAAAGTGATCTAAAATGTTGCAGTACTAGTAACTACATTTCACAATTTGAAAATTGCGGTTTATACAATTTCCTACAGATTCTATGCAAGGAGAATGGAGGACTGACCCCCAAATGCCAGACAACCGCATGATCAGCAGGTCACTCTTCCTCTGTATTTTGTTAGAGACACATCACTACAGGAATAAATATTTAAAGATAGCCTAAAGTGTCAATGAACTGTAGTCACTATCAATCTGATCCCATGCTCCTAATGAATTTGAAAAGGCCTTAACACAGTCACAGCCCTCCGAGACAACCCAAATCTTTATTCCCTTCATTCCAGTTGGCCCATGGGTTAGACACATGTACTTTTACCAAGCATACACAGTGCAAGCCTTCAAGCATGGAACAATGGCATGCGTATTTCACCCACAGCCAATTTAATTGTATTACCTTCATTTAAACATCTGTTGCCTTCTAATTAGAAGTAAAGGAAATTCCATCAAGAATGAAAATATCCACAACATTTCATTAAATCTGAAAGGGTTGCTAACCTCCATCAAGCATGTCAGAGACACTTTTCATTTATCCTTTATGCAAAATGACTTGCAGGTAATTGCACTCTCTTCAACTAATATAAAAGTATTTTCACTAGAACTACCGATTGTGACTAGGACGTCATTCTGAAAAATTATATTTGAAGCAATTCAACATCACTTTGAGAAAGCAAATCTAAAATAATCCAGAGGCACTGGTAGAAAGACAGAGTTAGAAATACCTAATATGAAGCAGCTTAACATTCAGCTATGAAGTATATGCTCAGGAAATATAATCATGGAACAGATACACACTTATTGTTTAAAGCTAGTGACAATTTCTTTTTGACTTCAGTGAAAGAAAAGCCAGGTCAAAAACAGAGTCTTCAGTAACAATTTATTTGTATTGCACAAAAACAAGTCCCACAAAATCAGAAGCTGATACAGAACCAAAAAGAAAGCAACATTTCAAGTACTGCTGAGAAAGAGATGATAGACTGTTCAGATCATGAACCAAAAGATTCTGATACACAAACTCATTCTACTTGAGGGTACTTCCAGTAGGACCCTGGGATACAAGCGATTACTTGAGAATCAATGTTGAAACTTCAGTCTTGGCTTCATTTTTCAGAAGGTACATAGTATGTCATCACTGCAGATCAGTAAATCTCAACACTGGGCAAAAATGCTTAACAAATACTTAACAAATTCATCCCATAGTTTTTTAAGGTCACTGAAGTTATGTCTGGTTTGAAATGCTCTCCAGGTACTGGGAAACAGTGAAAAAGCTAGGGAGATAACTTCCACAAGATCTATTCTGTGGTGGTTCTGCCCCTATCATGCTATTACAAATTCTCAATTTATTAACCCACATTCTCAAGTGTTTTCTGGCCCCTGTTTTCCTACTGCAGCTTCTCTGTTTTACAATCCTCACTCTCAGCTTCATCCAGAGCATGGAAATGATGGGGTTTTCTTCTGGTATTTCTGAGAAGGAGCTGCTTCATATAGTGGAAATTAAAAAAGGGTTCATGTGGGTTGGGAGAGATAGAATTGGCAAACACTCCTTGTTCTTTAAAAACAGGACTAGTGATGGATTTCACAAAAACTAAATTACAGCTTTTATTAGACATTTAATAAACCTCTAGGTTAGAATTACTCTTGCAAGAAGACCAAATTTTAAAGTATGTATTAGCCTAATTAAGTTACAGTGAAAGCCAGCTGGGGTCAATAGAAATACTCTTACTGATTCCAGTGGCCTTTGGCTCAGATCCATAGCATTTTTCTACGTTCTGAACTATATACTATTGCTTGGTTAAAATAATTAATTAAATAAATCTTAGTGAAAAGAGGCATATTTTTCCTATTTTTATGAAAAGTTTCTTTCTCAATTTTGATTTCACTGTTAACATATAAAAAGCCGGATTCATGTAAAAACAATCGATAGTCTTACTAACAGCTTAGAAGAAGCCACAAAGTACAACTACTTACAATGTAATTGTGTGGTTTCAGGCTAACAATTCACATACAAAGGTACATGGCAAAGCAAATTAAATGGTGATGCAAAATATAGTATAATACTAAGAAATATTTTTTTCAATTCAACTGAATAACCACTGAATAAGTTTAAAATATTTTCCCTGTTTCACCTGAAGACTCCCTGATTGGTTTTAAGTCAAGATACTTTGACATTGTGTATGACCAACTACCTCATTAAAGTGCAGTGGAAGTAACAATGCTTCTGTTTCACTCTTCTCAAATGATCCTTCAGCTGACTTCCATTCCACTTGTTTCAAATTTAACACTGAAATTTTACAGGTAGATTTCAAATCAGAATTTTCTACTTTTTGAATCCCATGCACTCAGTTGTTTGGTGTTCTTATCACACATAGGTTTTAGAGATTTTTTGGTTGATTTGTTGGTTGGTTGGTTTGCAACGATTTGTTGACTCTAATCTGTTGCAAGGCAGCTAAAATTTTGCAGTTCTTAAAAGTGCAATAATCATAACTTTTTTGAAAAATCACCTTCCTACATGTTTCTTAGATGTAAGCCTATCCCTCAGTTTCTCTTGTAATTTATGAGAGTGAAAAGAGACAATACCTTGTTAACATTTTCCTGAAAATATGAAAAAATGACAGAAGTTGACACCTGTCACCTGACACCTGTCAACCTGTCTAAGCATTTGGGAGATTTTCTAGATAAATGTGACCTTTCATTATTGTTGTATGCATTTTCTTCTTTATTCCAATATAGAATCAATCATTTTTTGTTGCATTTTATCTGTTCTTAAAGTATGTGATATCTTTCAGGGCAAAGAAATGAAAGTATAACAAAGACTACAGTGCATTTCAGTGTGCCTTCATTTTTTACTGCACAGAAATTTCTCAGTAGGCATATTCCTGTCTTATTAGACAAAATACTAGATCATTTAACAGCAGCTACTAGTACTACTTAATTTTATGAGGCAAACATTGCCCTGGAGGAAAAAATCTGTGAGGTTTTTAGAAACAGCCATATGCATATACTGTATATCCATAATAAATCTGGGTTTCAGGACACCTAAATGTAAGCCCTTCAAGGATCTTCTTGAAAGAATCTCATGGGAACAAGGCCTGCAGGGAAGAGGGATCCAAGAAAGTTGGTTGATATTCAGGGATCACTTCTTCCAGACTCAAGAATGATGCATCCCAATGAGCGCAGTACAAGAGAAACATAGAGCTCCTGTAATTGGTCTGGTGGAGGGTGACAAAGATGTTTAAGGGACTGGAACATCTCTTGTACAAGGAAAGGCTGAGGGAGCTGGCCCTGTTCAGCCTTGAGATGAGACAACAGAGGGAGGAGCATGTCAATGACTACAAGAAACTGAAGGGAGATGTCAAGAGGATGGAGTCAGGCTCTTCTTGGTGCAGCCAAGCAATAGCAAAAGAAGCTACAGACAGAAACTGACACACAGGAGATTCCACTGGAATAAGAGAAAGAACTTCTTTACTGTGCAGGTACTGGAGCAGATTGCCCAAAGAGGTCATGAACTGTCTCTCCCCGGAGATATTCAAGAACCATCTGGACGCAATCCTGCACCATGTGTTCTGGGTTGACCCTGCTTGAGCAGGGAGGTCGGACCAGATGGCACACTGGGGTCCATTCCAAACTTACCCAGTCTCATCAGCAATTTTTTCCAGAAGTGAGTTTTTGCATTGTAGCGATCCGGTTTAAACCCAGAAAAGCAAAGAAAGCTTTGTGTGTAAACCGGAAAGAACTCAGAAGGTTCAAAATGTTCCCAGAAACAAGATTAAAACCAAGCGAGATTAAATGTTGATGTCAAAAAATGGATGTATTTTATTTAATTGTAGAGAGGCAAAGAGAAGGAATGAGAAAAGAAAGAAAGAAAGAAATAGAGAAAGAAGTGTGCGTGGGGGGTGGGGGAACAGGGAGAGGTGACAGGGGTTAAGTGGAAGCAGATCACCCATCCGAGGGTCCCAACGACGTCTCATTGCTCCCCTCCATCAGGTCTGCTGGTGGTGAGGGTCCCCCATCACCACCGTGGCCACACCGCCACACACCAAAGAGTACAGAATCCCATGGATTAATACACGCTGTGGGCCAGGTGGGAACGCCCACGTGCCTCTCTTGCAGGGGCCAGCTTGACACTGTCCCTTGCAACACTGAGTGTGTGTTGCATCATCTCTGGTGCTCTGGTGCAGGGTCTGGGGACCCCTTGGCGGGGGGCGCCTGTGATGGGCCATGTCACCCCCTTCTGCTGTGGATAAGCTTCCTCCCCCCCGGTGAGGACCCCTCAGCTGGGCTCCTCTGCACAGTGGAGGATGGGCAGTCATGGCACCTCTGACCACAGGCTTTTCCCAGATACCCAGAGCCTCTCCTCCCTCCACGCCTTGGTGCGAGGGTCTGTTCCAGCCTAGCAGCTGATAGCCCTGGGGCTGTGGTCTCCACCTTTGGAGGTGTTAAGCCTGTGCTTTGTGAATGTCCCCAGCCCTGAGTTGTTACTTTATCTTCTCTTCATCAGTGAGCGGTGTCAGGCCTCAGTCAGGGCCCCATCCAGGCTGTGGTAGTGTTCTCTTCAGCTTTTGTAATACAGTTTTAAAAGTCCTTCAAGAAAATGTTTAAGTCATAAACCATAATATTTCAGTCTCTGACATGCATATACATGGAAAGTACTTCTTTAACATAGTTTGCATTCTAGATCTAGCTGTACATTATGATTATTCATTTATAAAATACAAAAATCTAAACTAAATTAATTATCCCACAACAGAAAAATTTGCCCATTTTTTCCCAAGAAACAAACAAAAACTCAAAAACATTATTACAGCTTCCAGACTATTTGGAAATTTGGATTTTTTCCCAGCTCAGTATTAAAACTGAGTATAAAATATGGCAAAACACTATGATATTTACTTTTGGAGTTGATGGGAATGGCAATTTGTCTTCAACAAGAAAATCAATGTTAACTTTTTCATAGTAAAAGGAAATCAGATAGAACAAAACATAGAGGAGAAGAGAGCTCTCCCTCCAGGCAGTTCAGAGTAGAACCCTCTACCAGACTGTTACGGTGACAGAAGTGCAATCCACTTTTCAAGCTCTGCTTGGATTTTATGTCAAGTACTAAATTCACACCTGGCATACACTTGAATAGAAGGCAAAAAGAATAATGCCTTGTCTTTAGTTTCAATTTTTTTTACTCTCCTGTCCATAAAACTGGACCAGTTAACTATTCTGTGATATTACCTGAGGGAAAATAAATTAACATAAATTTCCAACAGAAATCTTCTTTATTTCTGCTCCAAATCTCAAGTGTTCTTGGACTTAGGTTTTAAATGTGCTATCAGACTGAAGGTTGAATGAATGCCTATCCCTTGCATTCTCCTCCATTGCATAGTAATGATATCAAAATTGTATTTACTACTATCTACCAGCACTAGATTTCACAGATTTCTTACCTAAGAAGGGTTCTTTTCTGTTATCATGAAAAATTTTGTAGACTTACTCTGTTCAAGTCAAAACATTTCATCAAGGTTCAATATCAGTAATGCTGTACATGGTTTTGTCTTGTGATACTGAATTCACTATGAAGAGATGTGCTGCTTTTTGTAATTTTCACCCTTGTAATTAGTGAAAAAAATTTAGGAACTATTTGCTAACCTTAAGGATCAATGATGCTTAAAGGAGCACAAATTAAAAAATGGGCTACATTGCAACCCTTTGAAAGTCATCATAATGTCTATTCTGTTCTTCCTATGTACTCACCACTTCTAGAAATATAAGCTCCATTATTTCTACCTTATGTTTTGCAGACCTATTTTTGAGTTATAAGAATCAGGCTTTTTTTTATATAGTGTTACTGACTTTAAAATTTGTTTTTTGGGAAAAAAAAGCCCTCTGTTATATTTTCCTCCTCTTCCAACAAATAAAAAACTAAAAAGCCAAAAAAGCCAACCAAAAAAACCCAACAAAACAACAAAACAAACAAAAAATCCTTCTCTTTGAAGGTAATTGCTTAATTTTATGATTGATATTTTGCATAAAGTGGTTTTATTTCAGCCTGAACTTTTTTTTTTAATTCATACTGATGTCTGAAGTGGCCGCCTAAAAACAGAGACTAGACAAGAATAAGGGAACAAAGGTAGGTATTTATTTGAAGGGCCTTCAAAGGTACACCCTGGGCAGGCCAAAGGCTACACCCAAGATGGACCCCGAGTCACAAGTTCTTCACACTTTTATAAGTTCGGTTCATTGGCATACCAAGGTAAATTCTCCAATTAGAACTTCAGTTAATGATGTAACTACCCCAAGTTTGCCCTCCTCTTCGTTTACACATTTTGGGCCTAGGACAATCTGGGTGTCCTTGAGGGGAAGCTTGGAGAGCTTGTTGTGTCTAACCAGCATGAGAGAACAGCAGCTAACAGGCCACAAGAAACTTCAGAGTTACATGTTAGGCAGTACAGGATTTGAAAAATATAAAAAGTTAAAACCTAAGGCATCAATATATGCTGAATTACTGTAAAGATTTGCATAAGTATTTCAAAAAGTTGACTTTTCCCTTTCATTCAAAAAAACTTGTAACTTTGAGAATTCCCATTACATGTTGCTCTTAAGTCAGGATCACTTATAAGGTACCTGGACATTGTCAATATAATATTAATACAATGAAAGTTTAACTTTGGAATCCTGCTGAATTCATCTCTTTGTAATAGACTTCTTGAACTGAGTCAGCAGAAGTCAGTTAATTGTATAATTAAGAAGCTGTGACCCTTCAGCTCACAGCATAGACTTAGTTGGGTCCCCAGAGAAGGTAAGGAATGAAGAAAAAAAAAAAGCAGATACTATCACTCTGACCTCACATTCCTGTTCAGAAATTGTAATTTTTTTTACTGAAGTGCCACAATAAGGCAACAGTGAATTGTAAGAACAAATACTCTTATCTGTCAACAAGCATAAGTATCTTTTGAAGTTTTGATATGAAATCAGCATCTACTGTCTCAATTCTACTTCACTATTAATTTAGATTCTCCTCCTAGTTTTTAAAAAGTGCCTAAAATAGATAATTTGGCATAGCACTCAAGAAACCACCACTAGGTTCTCCTATAGCAAGAGTATCTTATATTTAATCTGTTTTAATTATCTTTATTTAGAAAGTGTGGAGGAGAAGAAAGCTCATTTTGTTATTTCATTAATTGTGCCTTCATGCTCCCCCAGGACAACAGCTTCTAGGTTAGTGGGAAAGCTACAGTCACCCTGAGCATCTTTTTGAGCATCATAGTGCCTGTGGCTGGAAGACCACTGCACACCAAGGAGTGGTAATCAAGACACCATTTGAGTCTTCCCTGGCTCATGCTGTGCTACACGCACAGCCTGGCACTGAGGCCATATTCCACGGTCACCATAAAAACTTCAGCTCTGATGATAACAGAGGAACCTGTTTACAGCTGCCTGTTAGTACCAGTGATTCCATTTCCAGATGAGAAGCCCATTCAAGGCAGCACAAGTTAAGGTTACCAGCATCTGAAGGGACATAGGATTATTGACAGTATTCTGTCTTTATAGTTTTTATCTCTAATAAATGGCATTTTAAGCAATGCTTTACAGAATCTGAAAGCCCTTCTCACTTGGATGATCCCTGGAGATTATCTAGTCCAACCCCCTTGCCAAGGCAGGGTCACTAATAGCAGATTACACAGAAGAGTGCCCAGGTGGGTTTTGAATGCCTCCAGAAAGGGAGATCACATCAAATGTTTGTATTCTAATGGTATCAGACGTGGTATGAAGAATGGAAAAGAAGGGCTAACAGCCCTTTTTATTCGTTTGCCTTCATTTCGTATAAGAAAACCCTAAGTATAACAGTTTCGTGTATGGCCCAGTTTGTTTCTATTATTGGAGGCATCTGGAAAAAAAAATGGCACATGGGAAATGTAGTAATATTCAAGTCAAAACCATAAAAGATGTACTCATACTAACAGTATAATGAGGCTTAAAAAAAACCCAAAAAGGAAGACATCACACGTTACCATGAAATTAATGATCACTAAGGATGGGAAAGTGAAGACAAATATGACAGGAATTTCAGTTTCACTCTTTAATAACAACAGAAACAAGGGGGAAAAAAGCGGCACCAAACTCCTCCGCGCTGAACTTTGAAATAAAAGATTGATCTTGTCAGCAAAATTCCCATTACTGTTTATCTCATACAAACTCCCTCTTCCCTCCTATGAACACAATATCTGATTTCTCATTACCATTTTTCAAGCAGAAAGCTTAATCTGAGTGCCTTTCCCAGGGGCTGGGATGAGCACTGCTCCTTTCTCTGCCGTGTCATCTGACATCAAGCTGTTGCAGTCAGCCCCTGAGAGCAGACCTCGTTGCCACGATGGTGTCACTGTGTAACCTGGCTGCCCAGAACTGATTTTTAGTGACTAACACCGATGACCTCTGATACAATGTTATAAGTCTCAAATATTACCTTTCATAGACTGAATGAAAAATTAGGATTAAAATGCAAAACAACCCCAAAAACTCAACAGGAATGTCTGCTAAGCAAGTGTTATCGACAAGACTCCAATGTGTGTTTTCAACATTGTGTGTTCTAAGGGATTTATATTGTTATAAAATATCATAAATTATAGATGTCTTTTTTTCTGGCATTTCATAAAGCTGACAAAGTTTTATCATCAGTTTTGGAAAACTACATACGTATCTTTTCTCTTTTACAAAACCCAGCAAACATCTGCAAACAAGGGAATTGCAAGTACAAAACCCTCGAGTAAATTATTCTTTTTATTCAAGAATTGAAATACCTGATAAAATTAATTCTTCCAAATATATTTAAATTCAAGATGAATGTAAATACTTGCATCAAAGCCTATTTAACAGGACACATATTTTCATCTCACAAGCACACTGATATTCATAGACTCCCTGAATATTAGAATGGCATAAGTTAATAAAATATGCCTGTCAGGATTCTACATACCTTATCCATTCACAGTTCAGATCTTGGGTCTTTGAAGATGCCACCCTGCCCTCTTCTTCACTGGCTAGTCTGGCTTGAAATCTTTTAGCAGGTCCTATCTCTGCTAGATGCAGAATGGCGAACAAGGTCACATAGAAAATAGATAGGAAGAAATTAGTGAAAGGGAGGACAGACTACACTAATCGGGCACAGGACTTGGCCCCACAAGCAGACTGATAAGTAGCCTGTATGCAGCTGCACTTTTTCTCTCATCTCCTCCCCTTTGCTTGCTCCTCTCTGATCCAACTCAGTCCCTACCTTTCCCTGCATTTGGACCTTCTCCTAAAGATCCCGTAATAGTTCTCCACATGCATGCAGTGCCCTCAGAATATCCCTAGAGGTTTTATGAAACCCCACAAACATCCTCAAAATTCCCATAAAAACTCCTTCTCAGGAGGCCCAATAACTATCTGGTGTCCCTAGTTTCTTCTCAACTACAAAGTTCTGGTTGAACTTCTTCAAAGCTCAGCTCAAAGTGATTCCTTCAGTTGTCCCTTGATCAGTGACTAGAGATACGATCTTTGTTACTTTCAATGTTATCTCCTCTCCCTTCTGGTTTATGCGTCTGGGTATCTCATTTTTTTGCTTATTCTGTCTCTTGTCTTTGCCTCTTATACTGATTAGCTATTAACTATGTATTCCGACAAACCCCATATCCTTATGTTATCTTCAACAGACTAAGTCAGCTTCACAGAGTCAGACTTGCATTATAAATATCACTGCAAGATTATGTATGACAAAGTTTTTCTGACAAAAAAAAAAAAAGGCAATGATATATGAATCAGTAAAGTGCAAATCTGTAGGAATCGACTGAGTTTCACTTATGTGAGTATAACATAATACTTCTGCTTCACACTTAACATGCAAATGAAAGGTGCAGTTTACTGCTTTGTCAAACCTTGTTTTACTGACATGAAAAATTATTGTCAGTGACAGGACAGGTGTAATTAAAGACGAAAAAAATCTGACTGTTATTTCTATTGTGCAGCTGTGTGAGAATGTTATCTTGCTCTTAGTCTAGATTCTCAAGTAAATTAAATATACGGGGTTTTAAAGTTACTCAATAGTTTTTGATCCTTCAGTCAACTTTAAGGGTGGGCAGATAATTCAAATCCGAGAATTTGTTTGAAAAAATGCTTAGTAGTTACATATTGAAGAGAGATACAAATCACTGTCCTTACTGAAGAAAGGTAGGAAAACACCAACTGTTTTATACTCTTAGTGTCTGGCTAATGAGTTAGGATCCGGCTAACAGTCAGCCTATCATAAAGCACATGCTTAGCTACCCAAAAGTCTCAGTCTTTTGTCTTTTCCCTTGTGGGAACATCAAAAGACACATGGGGGATTTTGGAGTTGATACAGCACAGGATAGAGGTGAAGTGAAGCCAATATGTGCCAAAAGAAGTTCAATTGGTTTTGCAGATCACAGAATTCATCTTCAGTTAATAGTCACACTGAGAAGAAAAAACAACCAACCAAAAAAACCCAAAAAACCCCAAGCCCAATGAAAAATCCCCAACAAACCAACTTACAAAGCAAAATAAACACAGCCTCCCCACCCCTCTCCTAAAAGTACTTCTTCCTTTACACATTTATCTCAAGGGTTTGTTTCCTTTAGCTTGGGAGGTGGTAGGAGATTTGTTTGTAAATGGTTAAATCATTCCGAGTAAGTTACTGAATAGCTTATCAACCAGAAATTAATAAAAGACAATGTAAGATCCATTTCCATCAACTTCATTATCATTCAGCCTCCAACATTCTGAGAGACAAATCCAACCATGTAACCCATCCGTGTCCATCTACAAAGGCATTGTTTCTGTTGTAGCATTACTGCCTCCTTACCTTCAACTGCAGAAACGGTACAGGATAATAAAACAACAGTGACTTCTCACCACTACAAATACAGTTGTTTCTTCTGTATTTGCACTGAGATATGAAACAGGTGACACAAAAATTCACTTATTATGTAGCTGGCACAATAAAGAATGCATTGTCTAGAATGTCTAAGCACTAAAGGAATCAAACCTTAATTTTCCTTTTATCACCTGGAAAAAGAAAAAAGGGCCTGCTGTCATGAAGTATAAAATTCACTGTCTAATATGATCTAGGTTTTTAAAAACCCAACAACACGTCTTACAGTACAGCACTTGGTTTATTCATGAAAATCAGGATTAGAAAATATATTATTTGTTTGAGTGCATGCCCTGTCTCTTCTGCTTACAATGATGAAATGAGATCTAGATCTTTTCAGCAGATTTTCTTTTCCTGTTTAAACTTCCAATCTATAATGAAATGTAGAAGGCTTGAGCACAAAGTAAAGTTTGTTGTAAAGAAACAAATCAGTATAATTTCTCTAAGTACACCAAGTTGAGAGACACTACAGTAAAACATGTCCCCACATTGAATTTTTCAGGAAAACAAAGACATTTGAAATAATACAATTTATTACAGTTCTGCAGTCAGATGTCCTGAAGCTACGTGAGACCAAGTTGTGCTTTTAAAAAGTGCTGGCTTAAGCAGCATTTGAGGATGTTTTCAGGATCATATTTTGCAAGATCTTGAGGTAACTAATAAGGCATCCTATTCTAGCTAGTGAGAATTTTTTGGTAATGCTTCTGTATTTTGGGACTAGGACTTTGAAGCATTTTGGTGTGTTTTATGAAGTATACACATGCTGAAATATAACTCAGTACAGTGTTGCAGCAGGGATTACTGCAACAAGCATATTTCAAACCAGGAGTCCCGTGGAAACGAAGTATATATGGGCAGATTCGTGGTAGATGTTTCAGAGATGTTTATTTCTCCAGCCGCATGGCCGGGGCTCAGCTCAGGAACTCCGCAGTCACGGGACCCAAGGCGTTATCAGGGAACCCAAATCAACCAATGGGAAACAAAGGTGACCAGGGGCAGGGAAACCCCATGTCTGTGCCCTCAGGGCCCATCTCCCAGGGCTCCATGGCAGGGGAGGGACCCCAACATCTCACCCGTTTTATTTTAATAAAAGGAGAATGAAAACAACTGGATAAACATAACAAGAACAAGACAAAACAAGCCACCCTCCTGAGTCTTTAAATGTCCAATCAGATTCTCTGGAACATCTTAGGGCTGACAGAAGGGAGACAGAACTCTCCGGGCATGGTTTGTGGGGAAACTGAGGCAGGAGAGGGTTTAATTTCTTCTCTCCCTCTTTTCATCCCCCTCTCGGCATCGGAGAGGAATTGTAGGGAAATGGAATTGTATAGGGAAGCCATGGGGTGAAAAACGGATTAGGAATAAACTGGGGATAGGGTAAACTTAGGAAGGGGTTCATATTGGGTATAGGGTAAAAGGGGGAAGTGGGCTGTGGGTAGGGAAGTTGCTGGGATGGATATTGTTTATAATTTTGTGCATAACGGCTGCCTTTGACTGGAATACCTCCAGGCCCAGTAACATTTGCTGCTTGTAAACCCTTCTTTCCTTGCACTATATCAAATTGCACAACCTCCCCATCTCCTGCACTTTGCAGGTAATTTTTAGGGTTATTCCTTTTAATGGCAGTTCTATGGATGAATAGATCTCCCCCTGTATCATCTCGTGTTATAAATCCATAGTTGTTTTTTACATTGTACCATTTCACAGTTCTTGTAACTTTCATGGCTACAACTGCTCCTATCACATGCTTGCGTGTTCGTCGTGGGTGCCGGTCCCGCGTGGCTGCCGCCTCGCCGGCTCCGACGTCTCGGCCGGGCCCCCGCGTTGCAGCTGCTCCTTGCCCTCCGAGCGGCGCTGCTCCGGCGCGTGTCTGGGCTCTGTGCGGCCCCGCGTTGCCATCGCTGCTGGCCCCGTGGCCTGTGAGCGGTTCCGCTCCGCAAACTCCACGCTGCTTTGAGTGCGGCCCCGTTCCGGCTCGGCGCTGCGCTGCGCGGCTTCTCATGTCGCTGTGGAAACCGCCGCTTCCCCCTCCGCAGGGCTCTCCGAGCCATGTGCTCAGAGCGGCCTGCCACGCCGATGCCCGGTTCCTGGCTGCTCGTGGCCCACGGCACCCGCGGCGCCTGCGGCATCGCTCCCTCACTCGCGGCCGTGTGGCAGGGGACCCCGAGACAGGGATGGGGTCTGCGATAAGGAACGCACTCCCGAGGGGGCCGGGCACATCCAGCGCAGGCACCTCCGCCGGCACGGCTGCAGTCATGCGCTCCCGGGATGGCGGCCGCGCGGCCTCAGCCACGGGATAAGTATGATCCTCTGCTTTAGGGGTAATGGGACCATACAAATGCTCAAGAGCTTCCCTGATTATA
Organism: Corvus hawaiiensis; assembly: GCF_020740725.1. Taxonomy (NCBI): domain Eukaryota; kingdom Metazoa; phylum Chordata; class Aves; order Passeriformes; family Corvidae; genus Corvus; species Corvus hawaiiensis. Next base: position 77,977,775 of record NC_063213.1, on the reverse strand, counting down.
AGGTATGCACGGAAAGCTTCTCTTTGATCCCATACTTTATCCCAGATCTCGTCCCAGAAACACCCCTCACAAGATACAGGAGGTTCGATATTAAAAAGTAAGTCTCGAGAAATATAGGAGAACCTTTTGAAAAGCCAGATGAAAAAATGTTCTAGATCTCCCGGTTCCAATACTTTCTTGTTTTGTTCAAGGATTCCTTTAACTTCTAGATACACTTTTTTCTGTGGCTCAGACAGCCCCATTTCCCACGATTCTTCCATAGTCCAGAGAGAATATCCAAACCAAGATGAGAAGAGATAGATCTAGAGTGGTTATTTTACTCACGAATCTTCCTCAGGGATCGGTATCTTGCTCGCATTCCTCCACCAGTTTGTCGCAGCGGGAATTACTGCAACAAGTATATTTCAAACCAGGAGTCCCGTGGAAACGAAGTATATATGGGCAGATTCGTGGTAGATGTTTCAGGGATGTTTATTTCTCCAGCCGCATGGCCGGGGCTCAGCTCAGGAACGCCCCAGTCACGGGTCCCGAGGGTCCTTGGCGTTATCAGGGAACCCAAACCAACCAATGGGAAACAAAGGTGACCAGGGGCAGGGAAACCCCGTGCCTGTGCCCTCAGGGCCCATCTCCCAGGGCTCCATGGCAGGGGAGGGACCCCAACAGTACAGGAATAAAAATAAATTGTTTTTCAGCAGACATTTATTAGGTGAAGGATATTAAGTGATTGCAGATGTTGCGGCACTGAGTCCAACAGACCTACATGAACTCCAAATCACCTCACAAGTTACTGTGCTCTATGTGGATTTATAGCCCACAATTGTAACAATGCAATTTGTAGTTTTGTGACATTTCTCACCATGCTAACCCCTCTCTCAAGAGGCCTGAGACATGATCCACACTATGTCCTACATATTATATTTCCCTAGCAGGCCTTTTCTAGACAAACCCTTACTACTAATAGTGCTTGCTCACCTGAAGGAGCAGTCACATCAGGACACACCACAAGAGAGTGGTATCTGCTCATTTTATTGACACAAACTTAACCACACTATGCTCTTCTGTAAGTAATCACAGATGCTGTCTGTGCAGAAAGCTGAAATGAAAGTGCACAATAGAAGAAAAATAACGTTGCTTAGCAATTTGCAGCATTAAAGAGAAAAGTTAATCAGATAATATAGAAAAGTTTCAGTCAAAGCCAGAGGTTATAGTAAATCTTAGAATGGAAGATACAAATTATCCTCAGAGTTATACTTTTCATCATATCAAATGACCAGCTTCTGAAAATATTAACATTTAATCAGTGAAGCATACAATAAGAGAAATAGTAACGTGCCCTATAACTGCCACATTTATGAGTTGGAGGAAGTCCCATCAGATCTTGTAAGTAAACATTCTTCATTGACTTTCAATTTCACAGGATTTCCATTTGCACAGTGCTTTTTGGCCCAATCTCAGCCCCTTGGAGCCTCTTTGTAATCCAAAATTTTCATGGACGTTCGACAAATGAGTGGGGCCTGCTGCCACCATACTAATTCATGTGGCAGTATAGCAACTTAGTTCTGCTCTACATCTTTCCAAGGGGTATCTCCCAAGAATAAATAAAAGTGTTACCTTCTATTTCCTGTATTTTTTCTAAGTGAAACAGACTTACATGAGGTTGGACTGATCTTGCCAGTTACCTGTATGCAGGCTTAGGACTGCCTGTTGTGCTGTATTATTTTTGATGGGTGTTGTAGCACAGAGAGACAACAAAACAATTACAAGGCAGTACCAAAGACATACAGTATAGTTCACAGAGAGGGACAGAAGCAGTACAACTGAAATTAAAATTGTGAAGCAACTAGCAGCTGCAAGCCTGAACACCATGTCTTGGGCACACCACTCCCAGAGCAGACTGAGAAGACCTCCTTGAAAATGCAGCACCTTGGCAGGGCCCTACAGGAAGTCAAATCCTGTAACAGCAAGGGGAGATTAGCAGCTCAGGCCCAGCAGTATGTAGGTGCTGCAGGCAGCAAGGGAGGATATCTGTACATGAGGAAGAGAACAGCTGCACAGTGACCTGAAACACAGCATTTTGGCAAATGTCAAGGTGAAGTTTCAGCAAGGTAGCACATGACTGGGCTCAGCAAGGAGGAAAAGAGCACAGGCAAGGCACCCTGTCAAGTGGTGGTATGTTATGCTCAAATGAGTACAGTATGCAGCAGATCATGCTCTGTAAAGAAGACTCAGTTCTGATGTCCCCACCATATTTGTAAGAGAACCTTGCTTAATTTCCAGACACAGCTTACTATTTCACACACTTTGACAAAAAACATGTAAATGACATATCTTACACAGGATAAATCTGGGGAAAAGAGAGGAAGAATTTTTTCTAATTTTCTCTCTCTTTCTCCAGCCAACTATTACAACTAAGAAAGGTACCTTCTTCTATCTAATTATTTAATATTTTTTTGATTAAAATATATGAGATTAAATAACCATATGTGCAAATGTGCAGATAGAAATATTCCAGCTGATAAAATTGAACAAGAATGGTGTTTGGAGATCTGAGCTGGTTTGGAATAAACTCTAAATATTTAGAAATAAAAAAAAGTTATGAATAAAATGCTCTTGCTATTGAGAGCCTACTTTATCTAAAGCATCTTTCTATACTCCCAGTCCCAATGTCTTCATCGAATGTTCTGTGTTTTCTGGCCCTTCTCATCTTTAACTGGTATTACAGAAAGTAAATTACATTCTTATATTATATTTCACTCTCTATTTTACAGTCATTGTCTCCAGTGGCTTTGAAGTTCTTTTGCATATGTACTATAATTCATATCCAAACCACTTAAAACTCACATATTCAGCCATCTGCAGTCTCAGGTTTTCAAAGCACTACAAGTATTTTTAAACATATGTGCCAGCATTTCTGTATTTATAAAACTGATAAATACATTACATTCAAAATAAAATTTAAAAAAACCAAACATAAACCAAAAAGGCACATGCATATACGCTTTCAAGTTCTATAAATGATCTATAGGACGTATTCAAGTAGCTTCTGCTCTTAATTCCTCTTTGTATTAGCTATTAAACAAAAAGCTAAAAAGTTATTTATTGGTTACTAATTAAGATACAAGTGTACATTTAAAATTCATACTTGTTAATATATTGTAAATGCATTATATATCTAAAAGCTGAGGTATCTAAACTGCATTTAAATATGAACTTTAATAAAAATAAAACAGATTTTGTCACTCACAGAAATATGAGAACATTGCAGTAAGTTGGCAGAACCCATTGAATTTGTGTCACTGTGCATCTATCAAATGTATAAGAATTTCTTCAGCCAAAGGAAGTCTATATGCTTTATACAGAAACAAAATTCTGTGAGGAGCACACATGACCTCTTGCTGAGGAATACCTTCAGTGCAGGTAGCTTGGGGTGCAGCTGCAGTGGAAGCTGCAGGATGAGCTCTGGGTGGGAGCTCAGAGCGAGAGGCCACTGACCCTTTGCATAACAAAGGGCCCGAGGACCTGTGGCTTATCCAGGGCACCGGACACTCAGAGATGGCAGGACCCAAAGACTCAAAGACTTTCCCACCCTTGGACTGTGAAAGTATAAAAGCACAGGGGTTCCTTTGTTCTGGGTTCCTCCTCACAAGCACCAGATCAAGCTGTTATTTTGCTATTTAGTTATTGGACCAAGATTAAATCATCTGAAGGATCTGGGTGTCTGAGGCTCTGCTATTGGAAACCCGTGGTTGAGCCATTAAGGAGACCTGGTGTGACTCTGAGTGTGGGGTGTGCAGCTGGGAAGGGGTGGTGTGAGTGTGTCTGCCAGAGTGGCTCCTGGATGGTCACAGGGAAACTTCCTTAACACTTTAGTATATACTAGAGCCAGCATTGTATGGTTACAAATTTTTTTTAACCCAGGAAAAGCTACTTCCTTGGTGTCACACTCAATTTTTCAAGTGGTCACTAATAAAAGCTTGAGGATATTCCATATTTTTGTGTAACAGTAAGGGTGTAAACTGTGCTTGAGATTTTTGGGAAAAAAAAATTCCTCCACACATAAAAACAAGCAAAAACCCAACAAAAAACCCAAATAGTGTACTGATTAGTATTTAATCAAAATGGAAAGAGCAGTGTTTTACGAAATATAAAAGCATTTATTTCAAGGCCAGTAAACTTCAACTAGCAATTCTGTCTCAAGTGTGGATACCTTTCTGGCTACACAGAGACAATTATGTCAAAGACAGAGCAGAGACCATTCTGCTATCATCACTTTAGTCCCCCACAGCAGTGTGATTTTTGCAGACTGCATGGTCTGAATACCAAGTGAGCCCTGATGCTCTAGATACCCTCAGTGTGGAACCAGAAATGGATTAGAATAACAAAGTAAAACCTTCTGGCATTCAGTACCAAATTTATTTTGCCCATGTGGCCACATATGGCTCTGTCACTAAATAAAAAAGAGAAGTCAATTCAATAATAATGTTGAAATTACTGTCATGCATGCTACAGTTACTTCTAGGAAACCATCATGTGGCCTTCTTCTACAAACTGCTATGAAAAATAAGTGTCATTTTTCATGTGGTAACTGTAAGGTTAGTGAGCTATTCATTATATATTATAGGAAAGAAGTGTAATCACCAAACAGCATACCTAAACCTTTCAGAATTTTTTTGTTATTGTGTTGATGAAAATTTACTAACGGCTTGGGTGAAGGGAATACACTCGTAATAATTTTACTGAGGTCTCCAAATGGTATAAATATTATGTGTATACACAGTACACTTTCTCTAAGTAATTATCTTTCATTCAGTATCAGACAATGGGCCAAGAGGAAATGTACATAGACAATGCCTAAGCACAACCGTGTATTCTGCTTGCAAGGAGTATAATCATCTTTCATTTACAAGTGACATGGGTACTCCTTTTCTGACCATATATAACAGGAATTTCTTCCATGTAGTTTACTGCAGATGAGTGGTTAAACAGCAAAAGTCGTGATTTTTTTATATCTATGTTGGAGAATTTGGATTTTGTTGGTGGTCTAAAATTTCTTCGCTTTCTCAAAGTTCTTCAAATACAATCTTTTTGAAGGATGAGCCACAGATATTCTAAACAACAGCTGTGGTATTTAGTTGCATTTGGTTTACTGAGTCACATGGCACTGGTTCTCTTTCCTAATTCATCAAGGCACTTAGAGTTTTCACTTCAATGACAGGACTCATTTGCTTAAAGAAGTCAAGTTGTTAATTGCTAAATATCCAGCTTTCCATGTAATATAAACTACATAAATATACATTTTTTTATACATATTATACTGACGTGAATAAAAGGAAGATCCCAAAAAGGTGGCCCTGTTACTGAAGGAGGGTAACAACATGGAAAAGGCTGAGGTACTCACTGCTTTCTTTGCCTCAGTTTTCAATGCCACATCTTCCTTGGGTCCCTCAGGTTACTCCACCAGGACACTGAGCTCCAAGTGTAAAAAAAAAAAAGTTGAGCAGGCTAGCTAAACTTTTGATGTTCCTTCTCACCTAGATTATTCTGTTATTGGAAACTTCTGTCATTATAATACATGTGGTTCTAAAGTATACATCTGAACTGTCAAATGAAATCCATAACAGCAGTGGTAAATGTATGCACATATTCTGTTATAAATGACCATGGTATAAAGTGTAGTACTTATTATGAATTAGGAGAGTATCCTTAGTGAAAGAGCTGAGCTTTCATTAATGTCGGTCTGACATTTGCAAAATTGATTTGTTTTGACATTTAGAGCGCTTCTGTTGTAGTGTGGGCTCATGTCTGACATTAAGCAAACTAAATTACGGTGGTTTTGCTTAAAAGCTTCCCATAAAACACTGTTATTTTACAATACAGATGACATCTGTTCTAGGAGAAGCAGTCATGTTTTACAAAAACATAGCAGGTATACTGACATGTGGAAACAAAATCCTTAAATGAAGAATATTCAAAGCATTAATTGTTGGCTACTGAAAATAAATGAATGTTCACACAACTTGTAGATTTAATCATAAAACTTGGAACCCAATTAAAAGTTTGAGGTAATACATCAGAAACCTTATCTGCATTTTTATCTTAAGAGAAAAAAATATTTTCATTTTAAGAAGAAATAGGAATAATCTGAGAGGGCATGGAATAGGCTAGTTCAGACATTGGAACTCAATTTAGTAGTACGCAGGTCTTTTACTCATATTGGTTTAAATTTGTAATGCATAAACAGATCAAGTTAAAAAGAAATGGCTGATTTCCTTCTGAGTGAATCACATCTAAATGCTCATTGATGATTAAATTTAATTATTTTTTTCTGATGCATTATAATAATTCAAATGTTATTTTGGATTCAGTTCTCTACTACATTAACACAGTGTATAACAAATTACTGGGTTCCTCTGGGACTTACGTCTGAAAGGTACACAACACAGGATCTAAGATAGTAATCCACAGTGCTATATGCATTTTTTAAAAAGATTAAAAGTCCATAAACTAAGTTCAAGTAATCTTTATAATTAATCATAGATGTATGGAATATTCCAACAAAGAAGCTATATTCAACCATGCCTTCTTTTTTTACCCATTTTTATCCTCCCATGGTAAAGGTGGATGATGGCATAGAAGCACAGCTGCTGCTAATAGTAACCACTTGGGGAACCCCTACCCCTACTAACCATGGCAGGTTTCTGTTTACTGGGTACCTCTGCAGGGCACACTCTCTATCCATCGGAAGCAACATACTCCATCCTACCTTTCTGCCAGCTCAGGAGTGACAACAAAGCCAGATGCAGCCTTTCACCTCCTTTGCTTTCCATGTTCTCTTCCATATTATGGTACTTGGCTTTTTGGTCAGTTACCTGGGATTTCCACATAATCTCCCAGGACTCTGCTAGACAGATCCAAAATCGCTCAATTTCCAAGATCAATTGAAATCAAACCAATGTGGTCAATATAGATAGTGGACATGCAGATGTTAAATGTCTTCACTTGTTCCTTTCCTAAAGCTTTGGCTCAATAGTATCAATACCACAGAACTCCATGATGAGTTGTGCCAAGCTGGAAATGCATTTTGGTCTACTTCTTTCTTTGCTAAGCTAAGCATAGCAAGTGAGTGCCTGTGTGCATGGTATTCTTTCACATGATGATCTTTTCCACGTCTTACAACTTATCTCTGTTACAAAGTGCACTCATTTTATATCTCAAAATAGGTTTTGACATTAACATGGTATTCAAGGTGAAGTCCTGTCATCAGCTCCATGACATACTTTCACAGGTGTTTTCCAAAATGTTGTCTTTAGTATTTCTTGTCTGCTCCTTTCACTGAACTGTTGTCTGCTTTGACATACAGCTCTTTTGCATAATTATTACAATTAAATTTAAGTAACAACTTAAATATAAATATATTTAACCGAAATTATTTTTTCGGGAGCAAACTGTACACTACTTGTCAATCCTATACACAACCACCAGCCTGTTCTCGTTCCTGGATCATCTTTTCCCCTAATCTTTTCCAAACTTAATGAAATCAGTACACTTTTCTGAGAGCTGTGACTTTTTCCATCTTAGCCTATTCTCTTTTTGCTTGCAATCTCATAAAGGGATATGTAATATTAAGCTTGTGATAACACAGATGTCATGTATTTTATTCTGATAGACATTTCTGGAACCTACGTTATCTGTAGTCTTGTACCTTTAATACTCCTGAATGAAACAGAAACATCCTAACTATATCCTTGTCTAGCAGACTCGCCATAGTTTCATGTCAGTTCACTTGCAGGAATGGACACATATTTTAAAAGTGCAGGTATAAAAATATAAAATTAAAAAAAAAAGAAAGACCTGTCCTATTAAAAATTGAATTTAAGCCCACGATTAAATTATTTTTTCCTATTAACTTTACTTAAATAAAACCATGTTTTGAGCTTTAAAATATACAGTAAACAAATTATATTTTAAGCACTGTTAAACTTGAAAATCAAACAAGCTCAATCAGATTATTCTTAGATGACTGAGTATTGGTTTTAATACCTGGTAGACTATTAAGATTTTTTTATTATTATTATTATTTATTTTAGGGATGGAATGAAATAGCTCAAGGGCTGAAATACATGAATTTGCATTTTAATGCATTTCTGCAGATTGATGTCAAGCCAAGGACATGGTACGTTTACTCAGGCAGAGTGAACCAACATTTATTTATGAAATTTCAGTTTTAGAGGAAAAGGACTTCTATCAAAGCTGTTTTATGTACTCTTAGTTGATATTTTTCACTACTAGTGACATGAAAATAAGTGAAGTTCAGGGGCAGTTGAAAACTCAAAGTAACATTATTAAATATCATTCGACAACTCTTAAATATTCAATTAACTGTGTCAACAGTAGTTTAATAAAAAATGTTGGTTTTTTTTCTTTTTAACCTGCAGTTTTCATCGCACATTAATGAAGATATAAGAAATCGGTAGTCTCAGCATCGTTTCCAACAGTGCTAAATCATTGTCCTTGAGAAGGCAATTATTGTAGTAGTTAATATGTACCTCTTCAGATCTGAGAGAGTAATACCACTTATATTTTCTAATCATGCTAAGAAATCCATAAATATTTAAAATGTTCCAGATTATGCACTATTGGTTTCCTTGCCATTTTCACTTCCAGTGACTAATGAACATCAAAAGCAGAGCAATAATTTGAAAGTCCACAGAAAATTACTGGAAAGTAAACTGGCATATTAGTCTATGACTTTTACACTTTTACACTACTCATGATTGCCACTGTTATTCAACACCTGTAGTTTCTTTTTCACAGAATCAATAAGAATATGCAGTCTATCAAAATGGGAAAATTTTGGTACTCTGATACCATATAGAACGTGTATCAGTAATCTAGAACTTACATATAATTTTTTCTAGTGAAGTACCACATTTGCATTCTCTTTAATAAATGCACAATATCTTCAGGTTACTGAACCTAACATGCTGAACTGTGGTCTTAATTTAAGACTTTGGTCTTAAAATCTTTGTTAAGAATGAAAAGTTGATGCTTCTACATCTTAAAAAAAGAACAAACGGTCTTCTAAGTATTTACCATTCCCTAAACTCAAACAGTTTTGAAATATAGTGGTGCAAATACATCTAAAGTGAACTTCATATCAGCAGAATTTATAGCAAACAGCTTACCATAAACAAACATCTGTGGTACTTCCAGGAAATAAAACAAAAAAGTTGAGTTTAGCCTCTGCTTATATTTGCCATCACACTGATACTGCCTCATAGAGAAATACTCAACACCACCAGATGCCTGTTTCAAGTGTGTGTATACACTTTCTACATCAAAACCCCCCTAGTTTAGGCTCATGTACACCATATCTATAAAGACTAAGTGTCAGAAAGAGGTAGCAGCACTATAGTGTGTACCGAACTGCAATCAACACCATAAGCTAGTGCATGTTTTTGTGTTCACCATGGTTATTGTATCAACTGCGGAAGGCTTTGCCAAGTTGCTTGAGAGCAGCTGATCTCCGTAAGCACAAAGAAGCACAAAGCAACAGCAACAGGCTGAGGAACTTCAATAACCGTGTCACAACAAGCAGATGCCCCTCACCTGGCTCCTTCAGGGCTATCAGAAAAGGATCAATAGGCCAACTGTCCTGCAGCAACACCACTCACAATGGAAGAGGTCCTTCTCAGACCAAGTAGTGTTCCTGCCTACCAGTTTTCAAATAAAGGATAGCTTTGCTAGAAATTTTCAATTTTTTTTCTTTTTTCCCTTCCTTTTCTTCTTCCCCTCCCCCCCCTCCGCCCTGATTTTAAAATGCCAATATTACTTAATTCAAGAAAAACTGCAAATCAACTGACACGATGGATTGTCATGATAAAATTCTGCTTGAAAGTGTGTTTCTATTGAAAAGCAGAAGTTTGACAAAATGGATTTACCAAATTCAGAATGTGGAGTAATTTCAATTAGCTTTGACACAAAGAAAAAATTATTATTATTCCATATCACATTATCATCATATTAATGCATTGTATTTTCATGTCTTCATTTTCCTATTACCCTTGCCATAAGGTATACTTGGCTTTAATGGAATAACTTCCAAACTTCTAGAGATGCTAATCTTTAAGCTAAAACACGTTTGTAACCAGACGCCATACTAAATATTATCTTAGAGGGATTACCACAAGTTAGTAATCTCTGAATGCACACAGCAGAAGCACAAATGGATCAACACAGGATCCACACATTTATCCTGCTTGAGTTCCTGGACTCCTTTTCAATTTGTTTAGAAAAGGGTTAAATTGAAGTATCTCCAAGTGAAGAATCTGATAAGAAAACAAATCACTACCCATGCTACTAGTCACAATACTGTCTCTGGAAAATGCTAATAGATCTCTCAGCTCTCCACATCCACTGGCAGGATTCACACTAAGTTACTTATCAAAACATAGCTTATTCATAAAATGCCAATTTGATATCTAAAAGATCATACAGTCAATAGAGCCAATTTAATATCATAAAGATGTTCCAAAAATATTATATGAATGACTCCAGACACACACTAATAGAGTGGAGGAAAATAAAGATAGGCAAGCTCACATTCTCACCATATGAGCAGGTCATCCACTAAATATATGTATAGATAAAGCAAGAATTTTCAGTGTTATAAAAGCTGAATGCAAATGGTGATAGAATTCAGAAGGATTAGTACTCTCTCTTTACACAGTTTCAAAAATATCAATTTTTCTTAATGCTTCTTCTGAATGCATAAGAAGTAACATCTTCAGTACCATGGGACAAGTTAACTACAAAAAAGGTAAGAAGATAAAAAGGGACATGATGAATCAGTAACCAGATTTACTTCATGATGATCTATCTTGGTCTGTGGTATAAAACCTAGAGTCAGAGACCCTGCAAAATCCAATAGAAGAAAAAAAGATTTAAAATATCTAATTAAAACCCATTTTGGAACAAAATTATATTCTCTTCCATTGTGATTATTTCTTCCTAGAAAAAAAGGCAATTTGTTTTATTTACAACAAAAGTTAGAATAAAACAAGTCTTGAGTCTCATGTACGTGGCTTTGACAGCCATGTAAACCACTAAAACTGTCACCCAAAATCTTGCAAGAAAAGCTGCTGATTATGATGAGTAGGTTTTATACAAACACCAGGCATATATAAATGAAGTTTCATGGAATAAAAAAAGTAGACAGGAAAAGGTGTTCTGTGTTGTCCAAAAGAAAAACAGTGGCAGCAGCTATTTTAAAGAGGACAGTTAGTACAAAGTGTAACAAGTCCTTCAATAAAAGGGAGAGAGAAGCCAGGGTAGGCACCCTTCTGACAGCTAAGGGTTTGGGCTTATTGTCAGCTTTACAGGACGTGCAGTCCTAAGAGGGCTCAGGTATGGCTTCTCACAACCAACAACTTCTTCTTTTTCCACTGATGGGCTTCAAAAACTTAAAAAACAAGCAAACAAACAAAACCTGCAAAACCAAACAAAAACAAGTAAACAAAGAAACAAAAGTAAACACACAAAACCCCCAACACCCTGCAGATTACACTACTATTACATTTCGAGGAACAAGCCAAAATTATTCTTTTGCATTTTGACTCCATCAGATCATTTCTGCTTCCTTCTTGGCTCAAGAATGGCAAATAAATAACAAATAATCCTATCCTAAACAAAATAATATCCTGAACAAAATAATCCTATCAACTCCATGTGACCAAAGTTCTCCTACTCTGATGTCGAACTTCAGTGTCAGCAAAATCAAGACAATGAAGTTCAAATCCCATATTCATTTCATGCTTGTTTTCTTGCCTGAAAATGTCTGCTAAGATGCCAACTAATGAGTATCTCATCCTAAATTTTATCATGAAGATACCTTTGTTCTAGAGGGTGTCTTAAGATAACAGAGAGGTTATTTTTTACTTGATGGAGATGTATGGAGAGGAAAGTAATTATTTTTCCCTAGAAAAAGAGACAAGAATAAATCTATATACAGTAGGTAAAACTATTATAATGAATTATAAAATTTCAGTACTTTGTACAATTCAGCATAAGAACTGACACTTAAATGCTTTACTGAAAAAGAGGATATACTGATATGTACATAATGTACTGGGGGAGAATCTTGACCTATATTTAAAATGTGCACGTTCAGTTTCTAGGAATTTGGAAAACCAAGTGAAGTAAAAGGTTGTCACCTTACTATGTACATGCAGAATCAAGACCTTTGGAATAAACTGATCTGATTTAAGCCTATGGAGTTTTTCATTCTACTCTGAAACAATTCATACAAATGCATTTTATTTAATACATTATATTAGAAGAGCACTAAAAATACAGGTTACTCTGTCAGAAAAACAATGACCAAAATATGTAACCAAGCAATTGATTTTAATGGGTTACTATGCACTGATACTGAAATAAAAGAGTTAGAGATGTGGAAAAAATAATACACAGAGAATCAGCACTGGTTCAAAGCACATGGAAACAGAGAAATTATTATTATGGGAATTCTTGTTTGCCCCATAAGAAATCCACTCTGTGTGATTTTTTTCTAGTACATTTCCGGAATAAATCAACCTTCTAGTTGTAGTAATCAAGATTCTAGTAGAATCTAACCTTTTACTGTCACACTCTCACTTATTTGCTGACTTCTCATACTCAGCACTTCAATGAGACCTAAAGCCTATTTACATTACAGGAATTTAAAAAGATGGACAGATATTTAAAAAGTCACTCAAGAAAAATAATACAGTCTTTAATGAAAAGTAAGTTTGCTCTAGAGTCAACATAAAATGACTGACACTAGGGGCCAGATTCAAAGCCCACTGACGTTAAAACAAAGTTCAGTCTTTTAAATCTTGTTTTTATCTCTTTAAACCTCAAAATACAGATGTCTCATAATATCTGACTGGATACGTAAGATTTTAATCCACTTGGCAAAATTAAAGAGAAATATTTTGATGAAGATAATTAAACAGCAAAAAGACATAACTTTGCTAAGATTTTTATGCATATAAATTTAAACAAATATGTATAGAAACAGCTGAAGCATGGATTTCTAGAGACAGAGGAATGGTTCAAAGAACCAAAGAAGCTCTAGACTAGAAGTCTGAGTGACCACTGAGTAAAACAACAACCAAGAAAAGGCCGAGTCCAGCATCCCTTTTAGACCCTTCAGGGAGGGCTACAGAGCTGTCTTCTCAGACTCTTAGGAAGATATGTTTGTTTTTCTCTGCTCACATTCCAAGCTAGCAGGAAGGACATCAGCCAATCCTCCTCTAAAAAACATGTACTCAAAGCTACTGAGACATCAAGGCACAGAAAATATAGCTTCTCTGTCAAGGGCTGTGGCATAGCTCCAGCAATCTTTCAGATCAGATAAATCTAAGCAAATATGATAGCTGCTTCCATTAAGCCAATGGGCACAAATTCCAAGTATATATGAACAGGCAGTATATATATCAGATGTAGCTGATATCTCATTATGTATCCCTTTCCTAAGCTGGTAAAAATTCTTCATTGCTAAGTGTATGACAGACAGGGATTTTGAAAACTCATTTGATTTTAAAGTGAAAATTCCTCATCACCAAAGGCAAGCATGCCCTTCACAAAAGGAAACTTCATGCTGTCCTAATAGCTAAATACAAATCTGCTGAACTTTTCATCATGTAAGGAAATCTTATGATGCTTCTGAAGCTCATTAAATTGAAACTCCTACAGAGAGCAACCCCTGGGTATGTTGGCTAAACTGTACAGGTTTAGCTGTGTTTCTTCCTGAAGTGTCAAAAGTTACTTATATAACACTCCTATTACTTAAAAAAAACCCCACAAAACAAACTACCAAAAAACCACAACCCCAAATAAGCAAAAAAAAAAATAAAAGCCAAAACACAAATAAAAGAGAAAGCCACTGTAGCCTCAGCAGAAGAGCTAGTTTTCTTTGCCTTCCCTTATGCATCATGCATCCTCACAGAATAATAGATGCACTCAGAGCTGCTGGTGTTAGGACACACTGTCAACCGTTGCCAGTTATCTTCATTTCCACTAGAGAGAATGGGAGTTGAAAGCAGCTGATACTGCAAAAGACTGAAACTTTAAATTAGGCATACATTGCAATGCAGTAGACAGAAATTGCCATCCTAACAGTCTTAATAAATACTGGCATGTATTGAGGTGCTTGCTACCCACTGCCTTCCAGAACGCAAACAGCCTGGCACTCCCTGGTTGTCATGGAAACCACAGGATGCTCCCATTTTAAATTCTGCTGCAGTGCTGAGGCATCATTTCCACTGCACTACACACATGTTTATTATCGAAGAATTCTGCTACCACATAATCACATTGCAAGGTCACAAAAATAAGGAAATTTACAGCACACAAAAATTCTGTTCGATTTTCAAGTGTCTGCCTTACAGATACTAATGTTAGACACAAAGTTCTATGAATAGAAAAAGTGCCACCAACATTCTAGATAAAAAACCCCCACATATCATTCCTTCTTTGCTTTTCTGTGGGGAAAGAGAAGCTATTTTCAGTTGTTTCATACATAAGATAAAATATTATGAGCTTAAATGCTCTATACTGCCTGTACAGTGTCATTGTTGCACACTTGGAAGAAAAACAACAAGCTAATTCACAAAATACTTTTCAGAAAGTTACTAAAAGTGATATTGCAAAAAAAGAACATATGCTTACTCTATGAGACCTGTGAAACCCAGATATGCAATAGCCAGCTTGTCACATATTCTGTGGTCATGAACTGCTGTGCCTGTGATTGCTTTAGCAGAAAGGTTGAGCTCCAAGTATAATATCATCCTAGCATGCCAAAACAGAGATCTGTGGTCAGTGTACACCTTTTTGCCATCATGTGCACATCTTGCTAGTGTATAGCATTCATCAGCCATCTCAGAATTTATATGATTTTCCATACCAAATTTAGGCCACATCCAATTTCAATAATGATTTAGCGTGAAAAAAACACTCTTTTCTCTGGAAGTATTTCTAAAGTGTCATGCACTGTTATTTCTAGTCTTACATAACTATAAAACCCACTTCTGCTACTGAGGACAAAAATCTCCCTTGCTCTTTTAGACAAAAATATAAGTATGGGTGAGGATGTTATTATAGCTTTATCAGGGTTTTAATTACTTGAATGAGTAGACTGCAATACGTAGCACGAATACAACCTTGGATAACAAAAGCACTGCAGATTTTCTTAGTCCTCCTCAACAGTTTTATTTTTCAACATTTCAACATACAGATTAGATGCATAAAATTCTTATTTACTAACTGTTTCCAATCTACCCCTCCACTCCTAGTGGGACTTTAATTCCCCAAAATGGTATAATTGAGCTCAAAACATCAAACATTACTAATTTTTACTAATCTGTCATGTTTTGTCATCCCTGCAACTTCCAGGATACTTCAGGCTCTTGCTGCTTCTCTTGACTTCCTGTGATGTCCCATGTCAGAAGCCACTTTACATTAGAACTCTTTGATGATGTTCCTCAGAGATTAGGAAAAAATCCCCAGACACTGGCTACTTAAACCACCTCTGGAAAATCTAACACCGATCTTTTATACCAAAAATGCATCATGATTAAAAAAAACAAATCAAGAAAAAAATTGGCTAATTTTGATTTTTGGTGCATGAAAAGAGTTAAATTCCTCAGAACAGCAATCAAAAAACAATCAAACAAATGTACAAAGAAAGTGGGGATGCTACTTTCATATTGCTAATAAAGCATGAAGCAAATGGATCTGAGTCCTAAACCAGTCCCATCTTCAGAAGCTTGTAACTTCCAAACACAGACTTAAATCCTCCTATCTAAAAAGACATTTTAAAATTAATTCAGAACCTGTTATACAGAGGTTCATATGATTATTCAAATGGTAAAAATTCTGGATTCAGATCCATTCTTCAAAAAGGTTTTAACAATGTAGATATTCTACCCCCACATCTAAGGGAAAAGTTTTAACCTGGACATGATATTTGCTATGGTGAGAGTTCTTTTTACTCTGTGATTCATTTATATGTGACAGAGGTAGAATTTTTTGAGCAGCACTCGCTAAAAAGTATTGTTACTGTTAATTTGCACAGGATTATCTGAAAATGATAGCATAATCCAAAGACAACCATCTTTACACAACCAGTGATTCAGTGCAAGTTTTTTTAAAAAAGTTCAGTCTTACCTATCCCAGTTCTAAAAAGTCATAAATGCACAAGCAAAGAAATAAAATCTCCCATCTCCTGTGGAGGTGGCTGATAGGACAAAACACTCTATCACAAGTTCAAATACTGGATTTGCTGCTAATCCCTTCAATATACAAGGACTGCCCCAGCTCAACCAAATGCAGTTTGAAAAGTCATTGAAACTGCTTGCCATCAGAGAACGACTCACCAAATGCCAAGGCTGTGAAAACCAATCTGCAATCAGAAAAAGATTAAGTACAAAGATTCACCTGTTACACGTACATAGGGGACAGAAGGGTCTCCCAAGATAACAGCTCAGTTCTCCTCTTCCCAATATACTCCCTCACACCAAAGCACTCTGGCCATTTGTCAGGTAATTGTTAAGGAAAAAAGCGGTCTTCAGAGTAAAAAAGGCTCACTTGTTTCTCCAATGTGGAAGATTGGAAATTATGGTTCGAAATTGTCCATTCTAATCACTGTGAGACTGAATACTGAATATTAAAGAAATAAGGATAATTTCTAGTAAAAAGTAACTTAAATAAACATGGAACAGAGATTAGCCTCCTAATGTTCTACAGTGCATCTTTTTTTTTATGAATTATTATATACTTAGTCTACTAGATTGTTTTTTATTATTAAAAGCATGCTAGAACCTGAAAATATGTTCCAACAATAATTGTGTTCTGATACCCAAGACAAAGTATTTTCTCTGTCATTTTCTAATGCAAACAACAGTAAGAGTGATTTTGTAGTCACAGTTCTTGGGATAATTTCTATAAAAGAACTACTAAAAGATTATGTTCTTCTATGACTGTAAATGTTTTTGGTTATGTATGCTCTAATTATTTTTAAAATACTGCATAGGAATGTGGTCTTCACAGCTTTAGATGGGGAAAAACACTCAAAACTTATTATGTATTCAGTGTTGGCTATTCACTAAAACAAGAAGATGTCCCTGCTAAACTCAAACTCCCGAATGATCTTTGAAAAGTTATGTAAAATACTCACTGGTACTAAACCAACATCTTAATTTATGGCCCTATTGATCACTGTTTTTGTTGTGAGGTTTCAAGTGTAAATAATTCACTCAAAGGCTAACTACACGTTTCCTTTTTCTACGTGTTTTTGTCTGTAAGAATAAAATACAAACAATTTGAAAACAGAATGCATTTCAGAGTGCCTTCTGAAGGCCTTTATCTTCAGTTATTAAATAGTAATGCAAAGGCCAAAAAAAATAGCTTATCTATGTAAATGAAAATGTCCTACTGAACTACTCCTCTAAGGTCTTTATGGTTCCAAGAGTTAGAAACCAGTTATCTAATTGGGTAATCACCAATGTAGCAGTTTATCTTAAGGTGTCTTAATTTAAAGATGCTCTTTGTCAGCCTCTTAAATTTACATACCTTCACGAACTTCTACATATAAAGCACATCATACCTGCAGAGACTCTGCAAGTAGCTGCCCACTAGCAAGACATCAATAAGAACAATATTGTATGTTTCAGACTACTTGAGAAACAGCACAATGATTTCAAAAGTTTAGGAATGCCAGAATATATATATCTAATATTTTTAGCTGAGACAAAATAGGCATTGTCAAGAATTTGTAGGTTTTATTCCTTTCTTTCAAAAATATTCATCCTCACACTAGGGTTTCTATGGCACCATCATTATCACATAATAGAGAGCAAGTATACTCTGATCCCTTAAATAATTCTTTTGTATATTTTTAATGTAAAACAGTGTGAAAGAAGCAGACAAACTGTAGCTCTTCAGTTTATCCTTAGCTTCTCTTTCAAACGAAAAGTTTGTTTCTCTAACAGTGCCAGATGCATGGTACCAATCCTGCCATGAGCATGGGCCACTGTGGAAGCAGAACAGCCTAAGACGGCTTTCACTTACCCTGACTGTCAGCCCTCAGAACTGTATCAAACTCAACAGGTATGTTCACGGACAGAGAGAGAACCTGAAGTAAATAATACCTTCAACTTCTCAATCTTAATTCACCTGGCCATTCAGCAAAACCCTGCATGAGCTACCAAAATCTAGGGCATAGAGTTGGCCTTGGACTGGTCAGCTTCACAGATCCCTTCTGCCTCTGCAACCTGTGCACACTCTCCATCACAATGTACTATTGGCTAGCCGTACCTCCCTAATACTGTATCTGCTTTCCTCAACCAAAATGTCTTACCTCTACTGTCCAGAAAGAGGGGAAATCTAAAAAACAAACAAACAAACAAAAAAAACCCCTCTTCTTAGAAGAACTTTGACTCCCAGAAGAAAGAGATGGAGATGGAAATCTAGATGTGAGCTCTGATGATAATTGTAGCAAAGTGTTAAGTTTCATTATGCAGAATCTTGCACAGAATTTACAAGCCTCTATTGATCAAATGCTTTATAGGAGCTGTACACAAATTTCCTCTCACAAAGAAATAAATAATCACTCAGTATCTTCTGTTTCCCAGAAAATAATTGCCCAGAAAAAAGATTTCTTCCCTCAGCTGTGTAGATCTCCTCAAAGCCAACAACAGGGGCCAAAGATTATAAGGTCTCAACTGCATAGTCACCTCCCACCCGAAGAACTAGCTTAATTTATACAACAGAACAAAAGTAAGTGATAAATTTTCAAATGATACTTAGATATTATGTACATGTATTGTACAGTAACAAGCATTAGTGTGCCCAAGATAAATATTTAAATATCTTAGGGTGAAAATTACTACATGGAATCAATGGTATATTATAATCCTGTGGAAGAAACTAGTACTAATTCATTGCCCTATGGAACTTATTAAATCATGTCCCATCAAAACTCTAAAATCTTTTTTCAGATTGTGGCTAGTGTGAATCTCTATGTCACTCAAGCCAAAGTTATATATAAAGAATCCATTGTTTTATTCTTCTTCCTCCTTCTAAAACAATATTTAACTATAATGATTTATACATTTTACAAAAATTTGCCAAATATGTACTTAACTGTCCAACATTCTTTTCTAAAAATCATTGTGAAGTAAAAGGCTATTTAAAAGATCTTAAGAATTTACCTTCCATAAATAAAACAAACACCCTGTACTTTGACAGATCTGCATACAGAGTTGTATATAATTATTAAAAAACAACTGGCAAATTTTTCTATTATATATAAACAATGACTGAAAAATCCCACTAAATAATGAGGTAGGTCAGTTTGGATGGCATCACGACAGAAGTTGCAATATTTATAGGAAAAATAATCCCTAGAGTTCATAAATATTTTAAGTATTCCCAATGACTTTCAAGTAATTAAGAAACAATGCAATGATTATTAATTATGTTATAAGAAGGTTAATTTTATAGACTTTGATATGAGTCACAGTAAACAGTAGTTATTTACTAGGATTAAAACAATAATATTAAGATCTGTGCCTTGAAATTATAACAGTTTGAATTTTTGCAGAATTAAGATTTCCAATACATACGTACAATAGCTACAATAAAAAATGCATATAAAAAGTAGGCTCTGTAGCTCCAAATAGCAGACTGATGATAAAACTAGTTTTGGATGCTGTCAACAACAAAGTACGTTTCTCTTTGAAAATTGCTTCCATGCTGTATCATACACTGCATAGTAATGGGCTGAGATTTAGGTGAGAATGCAGACATGCAGAAACAGCTTGAAGTTCTTTTCCTAACCAAAGAAATTGTGATTACTATTTCTAAGGAATAAAACAAAAGACTGTCAGATTTCAATATTAAAAGGTGTGTTGCACTCTACAACTGTTGTATAGTGTACAGTCATTCATATACAGCTATTGTTCAGAATATTTTAAAATACATATGCAAAGGGAAAATTTTAAAAATTAATTTTTTTTTAATGCAGTTATTGTGCCAGTCATATCAATTTGTATCTGTGCTCAGTAAAAAGAGAGACAATATTTGATTTGCAATTCTGCATATGATTAATTTTGTCCAAAAGTAGATTAGGGAGAAACAATCAATAAATACATTTTGAAAAATAACAAAACCACCTGGGGGTATGATTGCAAACAAACAGAACGTTTCAGGTATGTATTTATGGCCAATCTCACTGGTAAAGTTGTTCATCTGGTTTCCCAACTCCTTCTCTGACACTATAAAACTCACAGTACAGCCATTTCTTCCAGTGACAAAATGTAGGTAATAAAAATTCACCACTGTACTTAAATTTTAATTTTAGCATGATTAATTTACCATTGGGCTTGTGCTTTAATTTCTTTAAAATTAGATATCTGTGTTCCCATATACAGCATTAGATACTGAAGTAATTTTACTTACTGAAAAATTGATGCCAAAGGTGCATTACAACATTTCAGTACCTGCTTCCCAAATACGCAAAGGAACAATGTGAATATTCTAAGTAAAACAAGACACAGCTCAGAAGTGAAATGCATGATCTAGCTAGTCAGCAGAATTTTGATATTTTCCAGAAATAAAGAAAATTCCATACATCATAGTAAAAGCTTTTAAGTTCTCATACTGCCTCTCCTGTTCTTGTCAGTCAGAGCAAGACAGATTTCTCATTTTTCTTTCTTTTGACTTTTTACCTAAATAATAGCTAACTGCATAACTGTAGTACAGTCATTCATAGATAGCTATCTATTGCTCAGAATATTTTAAAATATATATGTAAAGGAAAAATTTAAATATTTAATCATTTTTTAAAAATGCAACTACTGCCTCAGTCATATTGTTTTGCATTTATCCTCAGTAAAAAGAGGGAGAAGGTTGGACTTTTAATTCTGCATACAATTCATTTTTTTCCAAAACTAGCTTATGGGAAAATGATCAATAAATTGCATAAGTGCAATTATGGTACAATTGTAAGTATGACTAGAATAATATTGTAAATATACTTAAATGGCTGACATTCTATATTAAAGAAACAAACAAAAACACTGACACACTTCATAGTTAAAAAACCAGCATCATGTTTCAGCAGTTCTGCAAAATGTTACAGAATTCTGATGTAGTTAATTTTTTATAAGGTGGTAAGAAATTTACTTCTGTTCCTGTTATGATTTACTCTGCCCTCCTGCTGTTGTCTCCTCTTATACATTTCTCTCACATCTTTACCACTGTTTCTCCTTTCCTTCCCCCATGGCTTATTTCAAGCTATTAGAGAATCCTACACCTCCTGTATCATCACGGAGAGTTCTTGTAGATTCTTCAACTAGTACATTATTTTAAAAAGTCTAAAATAGTTTAACAAGAATTTAGATTTTCTTGTTTTAATTATTTAACTGTGATAAATGCAAAAATAATGCAAGACATTAAACAAAAACCTTCTATGAACTACATTTCTTATTTGGAGTTTATTTTAAAGTAAAACTGTCCTTAAGAATCCCTTTTTATTTCTACTTATAGTGACTTAAAAGTCACTACAGATATGACTTCCAAAATCAGCAATGAATGAATGATTCACAAACTTACAGAAGTTCAAAACTGAGAGGCTGTTTTCATCTGTTTCAGGCAGTAGAAAAAGGCATCAGCATGCTGGAAGGTGAACACAGTTGCTAAAGGGGCTTCAGTATTACAATATCAGATTTCAGTCTTCCTTAAAACTAACTTTTCATTTGGGTATTAAAAAAACCCAACCAAAAAAACCCCCAGCAGTTCATAAAAAAAGCAAGGTGAATAAAAAAAAAAAATTATCCAAAAAAAGCAAACTTAGGAAAGCACCTGATGTGCTGGTTTTGGCTGGGGTTGGGTTAATTTTCTTCACAGTAACTTGTATGGGGTCCTGTTTTGGATTTGTGCTGAACACAATGTTGATACTACAGAGATGTTTTTGTTATTTCTGAGCAGAGCTTACACAAAGCCAAGGCCTTTTCTGCCCTTCACAGCACCCCACCAGTGAGGAGACTGGGGGAGCACAAGCTGGGGGAGAGACACAGCCTGGAAAGCTGACCCCAGCTGATCCAAGGGATATTTCAGACCACATGGTGTTGTGCTGAGTATGTAAAGATGGGGAAAAGAAGGAGGAGCAGGGGACTTTTGGAATGATGGCCTTTGTCTTGCCAAGACTGCTACATATGATGGGGTCCTGCTCCCCTGGAGATGGCTAAACACTGCCTGCCCATAGGAAATGGTAGCCCATGGCTTTTGATTTACTTATTAAACTGTCTATAGAAGTGGAAGAACCTGTGGGTTGAGATACTCTTCTGATTCTCTCCCTGATCCTGCTCGTGGAGGAGTGAGTGAGCAGCTGTGTGGCACTTGGTTGGTGTCTAGGGTTAAACCATGATACCTGATCAAGTGCCTCATTATCTATTAAAGCTCCCAGCTGATCTCAGTGCAATATTTACCTTGAGTTTAACAGGGCTGCTTTTCCCCTGAAAGTCACATACAAAATTTAACACATATAAAATTTGAGAACAAGAAATCTAAATCCATTGGATCTCATAAACTATGACCCTACACTTTTGTAGCTCACGTTTTTTGTACATTTGTAGCTCTGCACAAAAATAGGTCTTTTGCTGCCCAGGAAAGCCTCAACTAGCTTAAAAAACAAAACAAAACAAAACAAAACAAATTTGTTGGATTTATCAAACTCTTGTAACAGAAAACAACATAGTGATAAACTGAATCATTCGTAACCATAACATGCTGAAAAGTACCACATTCATTTGGGAACTATTCACCAACCTACAATACAAAAAGAGGACAGGCTTATTGCAGTAAAACAATGGAACATATCCCAATCTAGTTCATAATTTATCTTAATAAAGATCCTTCTAAACTGTTTTGGGTTATGGAAACACCTACACCTTCAAAAACAATCATCTCCGGACATGCATCAAACCCTTTAGTGAGTGGCAGTCATACAGCATCTTCCATCTGAGGCCCTCACTACTGATGCCCTTGTGAAACAGAGAATTTTGCTATTCCCATCCCATTATTTGATATATACAAAATCCAAAATCATCTGAGTGATGGGGGAAAATCCAGAAGCCCTGACCAACAGGTGTGGAAGTTAATCAAAAGATATTCTTCTCCCAAATCAGTTATACTTCAAGTAGTTTTTCACATTTTTTATACATCAAGTAACAAAAATTTTTCATTTCAAAAATAAATAATTATAGAAAAAATAAAGAAACCATAAATGGAAAATAAATTTTTACATTTCTGTGTTTTAACTCATAAATTTAAGTTTCAAGTGTCTTTCCAACATTTTTCTTAAACAAAAGAAAAACTAGTTTTCATCTAATTACACCTCAGATATTCAAAAGAAAAAAAAAACATTCAAACATTAAAAAAAAAATTATTGTTGGTTAAAAAAAAAAAAAAAAACAAAACAAACAAAATAAAACCACCAGAACTTGTTAGTTTAAATTACTCAAAGATTTAATGTTATATTGACAGGCCTAATGCCACACTGCAGTGGCAGAAGATCATGAGTCTAATACATCTTCAGAGTCACTAATTTAAAGCAGCTAAGCTGATTTTTTATCATTCCCTTTAATTTTTTCATCTAATTTGTGAAATCTTGTAGAGACAATGCAGGGGATAGGAGGAAGAAAAGGCTGCTCCAGCTTTGGACTGCCAAGCATAACTCATATGATTAACTACAAAACAAATTTCTATATTCTGACATTCCAAAAACCCCCTTTAAAGAGAAAAAAGGCAGGACATAACCTTATTTATACAGAAAGTGAAACTACTTTTCTTAAAGAACTGTCTTATGAAATGTCTTTCACAAAACTTGTTGCAGTCATCCTCAAATCACCACTGAGAGCCCTAATATGTCCAAATATGCAACCTCACAAAAAATATGTGAGTGTGTCCTTGATGGGGACTGTTTGGCCTAGCCCAGCACATTTTCACACAGTTTAATGTAGGACACACCAAAGTAAGATATACATCATCTGCAAATCTAGAGAATTTCCACACTAGGGTGTTTCTTGAGCAACTTAGATACAATCACTTATTTTTTCAACTGGAAGGGGAGTTTCATAAACTGGAAAGCTATTGGCTGTTAAGGGATCTCATGTTGCTCGTTAATTTCACGTTTCCAAGTTGTTGAACAAGCCTTTTAGAAATCTGAGGGTTTTTTTGTCTAGAGTTTTCTCTAGCTGCAAAACATCTTAAAAAGCTGTCTTATTGTCACAATTACTAATTGTATTTGGAACAATCTGTGTACTTTGGAGATAGTAGTTTTATGGTAAGAAATGTGAGGTAGCGCACAAGTTTTACAGTTATATGTCGTTATTGCATAAATATGGTATAGTAATTGTTCCTTCCATCTAAAATACTACCAGATTTTTACAGTCTATACTAGGGAAAAGATTGTTCCCTTGAACTTTGGAGTATATTATTTGCTGTTAAAACTTCACTTTTACAAACAGTCACAGTGGTCACCACATAGCTGTACACATAAATATTCAACTATGCCTCTAGAGTGGATAAAATTAAAAGTAAATCCTTTACAGACCTTCTGCCCTTCAGCTAAAGCTTCCAGGTTTAGAATAGATTTATATACTTCATCTGTTTCTAGTTAGGCAGACTCTTCACTTGAAAACATTCAGGGAAAAAAAGTCACACAATGATGACTTGATATGTCTAAACCTTTTCCTCTATTCAGAGAATTCATACTTGAGAGCATTAGTGAAACCTTGCAACAAAACAAGCAAACCCTAATCCCTGTGCTGAATCAGTGGCTACTAATGGTTTCCAAACCCATTAGAGGACATTATGATATTTTAATGCTGCAGGGGCTGACAAGTCTTTCCTGAATTGTTTTCACTGGGTAATGTTGCATTTGACCTTTTGTGTCCCATCATATAAAACTTTTATTTTTAACGCTTCAAATTTTACAGAACATTTTTCTTGTTCACATTATTAGAACTGTGTACAATTAAAATTATTTTATAGTGAACTTGAGATTTTATCCTTTATGGTCATTAAAAATACAGACA
Organism: Corvus hawaiiensis; assembly: GCF_020740725.1. Lineage (NCBI taxonomy): Eukaryota > Metazoa > Chordata > Aves > Passeriformes > Corvidae > Corvus > Corvus hawaiiensis. The sequence continues at coordinate 77,952,633 of NC_063213.1, read as the reverse complement.
TTCTTAAAGCACACATCTACATATGCAAGGAGTCATATTCTCCCTTCTATTATAGTGACTTAGGAAGTGCCCCCAAGAAGTAGAGAATTTTTTTTATTATGCAGAAACTTGCACTGCAAATCCAATTGTGTAAGTAATTTCTTTTGAACCGGCATTACATTATCAATTCTTAAATTTTTCAAGAGTTCAAAAAAATGTGTGAAGTTAACAGTGTTGGAGTACACAATCTATACCAAAATAATTTTTATATTGGGAGGACTCCAAGTGTCAAAAATTAAGCAGTGTCAGATGAGAGTTTAACACATGCCCAACAAGAACAGTCGTTTTGCAATCCAAACTTCCTTCTCTATTTACCTCCCTTGATGAATAAGTTGATAAAACTATCCTTAGTAAATAAGCATCAGCCTAATGGGAAGCCTACAGGCTAAGGAATGGCCTTCTCCTTGGGTTATTTTATCATAAACTCATCTAAATTCATTTTGCCATTCTGACAGACCAATGGAGAGCTGATGGTGTGGGGTCTGAGGTACTGTTAAAAAAGTAGAGTTCTCCTGTGACTGCAGAGAGGGATGGGTCATATTTCCAATTAAGGCACAATGCAAAGTTTTCAGATTAGTAAATAAAAACCAAATCCACAAAGAGCAAACAAACAAAACCCCCACATCTCCTGATGATTCCTGGATATTCAGTGAGCTTCAAAAACAGCATACTGCATTATACTTCCAGTACTTGCAATGTGGAACATCATTATCTTGAAGTAAATGTGAATTTGTTTTCATTAAGTTCCTACAATTTTATATGGCATAATGAAACCACATATGAGAAAAATCCAGAATTCCTCCAGAATATTTCAGGAATAAATAAAGGAAGCATTACACTACCTAGAGACCAAAATGAATACCAAATATCTCAACTATTCTTTAATTTGATAAGAAATATTAACAGGATGTACACAGACAATTTACTGGGGAGTTCTGAAAGTGAACAACATGTGTAAAAAAAGTTATTTTTTTACTAGCAGGAGATTGCTAGGGCTTCCAAAACAGTTCTATACAGGAATAGTGTTTGATATTTAATGGGAAAAAAATAATAATTATACTGGGTCTTCCATTTTCCTGCTTATGGAGAGACAGGAAGGTGGCCAATGGGGAAAAAGGGTTGGAAGAAGGGAAATCACTCAGAGATGAACAGGTACAAACCAGGGGTGAAGTTCATGCTTGCTGCCTACTTCTAATTAAAGCAACATTTCTTTGAAGAATTTTCTTTCTTTCTAGGACTAAACCTTTGTTTAATGTCCCTAAAGAGACATCAGTTTTGTGCTGGACTGTTATAACAGGTTTCTGGTCTCATTGCCAGCAAAAATGAAACTAAGATCCAAATACCAGTAATGGCCTCAGTTTTGGAGCTGTGCCCCACCTCACATGGTAAACTAATTGCTCAGTTTGTAATTATTCAATGCAGGGTCTTGGATTTCAAAGGATTCAAATTCCTGGAAAATAATCTGGGGAAATAATTCAGTCTTATTTCAAATGATGAAAAATTGATACAAAAAATTATCATTTTGTTGCTTTTCTTGCTATGTACAATAATAAAAAATAGTGGACTCTTCCAGCATGATATGGACTACATTTCCTTCATCTCTTCTTTCATTGTATTGCTGCTGCTTACAATGAAAATAACTATAATGAGACAGTGCCTCTGGAAACTGAAGGATGCACAAACATCTGCAATAATTTTTTTGCAAGTCAAGTTTTTTACAATTTTCCTTTTTCAAGTTAATATTGTTGCTGCACTTACTATGGAAATGGAGATGTAGAGGAATGAACTATGCAGAAGACTAAAAATATGACGAATTAATTGAAGAAATTAGTTTTTCATAACTTATAAAGATGACAGGCATTATTTTGCTCAGAAGACTGCAAGTTTGCCAGTGTCATATAATTTGCAAATATTTCACAACCATTTTGAAAAAAGATAGCTAACTATATGTAAAATGTTATGTCTGCTGCTGCTTAAGGAGAGAAAGATGTTCCAGCAGACAGAAATATGACTACTACCAGTAAAGACAAAAATAGCATCTTTGAGCAGAATGACTGGGCAGGAGATAATTTTTTCCATTTTGGCATATCCATGAATATGCTCTTAAAAATATAACAGTGAAACAAATAAGTGGATTACTTGGTTCTCCAAGATAGCATTGGCCAGCTAAGTCACAGAAAACACCTCACAGATATATTAGAAACCAAAGACAGTCTTAAAATTAAGCATTAAATAAGCTAGCACTGTAAGAAAGCAGAGATAAGAGTGAGAAAGACTCTAACACTGAAAAATTGTCCTTGAGGTATTTGCTGACAAGTTTCAACAGCAAAAAAGCTTCCTTGGTTCTTGTAAAAATGTTAATTGTATTTGTATACTTCCTGCCTCCAACCCAATTAACAGTACCACCTGTGATTTATCTGTATCAGGTTAAACCCAGCCCGAAGGTTGGATTTTCTTTGTTTGGGGTTCTGTTCTGTTTTTAAAGGGTTTTCAGTTGGGTGTAAAAGAGTTTTTGGTTGGAGGGGTGGAGAGGGTGTTAGGAGTGGTGGTTATCAAATACCATTACCAGCACAACGATTTTTTAGTATTTACATGTATATTTAAGGACCTATACATATTTAATGACCTATATCTTTTTCCCTCCAATATGCAGAAAATGGTTTCTTCTAGAAGTTCTGCTATTCATTGATGTAAGTTTCACATGGCAAAATAACTCTTAGGTCAAAGCTTAATTCAGTTATGTAAAGCAAATTAAAAAAATAAGAATTGCAGTCTCTGCAAATGAATGAATAAAAAGAGAAGAATGGCTTCTGTCATCTAGAGAAAAGTATAAAATTCTATTTGCCTTCAAACTTACACATTACATACAAAGAATAATTTATGCAACTTAATAATTTACGGCATAATAATGATTTGTAAAACTGAATCATTGATGAAAGAATGCTAGTCTTTAAAGGAATACTAAATGAGAACATTCGCTCCTGCATGCAGCAGTTTCACCTTATTTACAGAATTAATACTAGAATGAAACCTCCTTCTTAGACAGTAATTACCCCAGGAGAAGCCTCTTCTCAATAAATAGGAGGCTATAACTGCCTGTAAAATAATGTCTACTTACACAACAAAATATATAATGCACTACTGGTGTTTTCTTTTTCCTACTCCCCACTGTTCACCTCCTTCCATTGTTACCATTGATGCTTCTTTTTCAGATTTGCTCTTTACACTTCACTCCATGCATTCAAACAGCCTTTAATGTGTATAATTTACCCTACTTCAGAAAAATAAGTTTTCTTATGGATTACTTGTGACTTAGTTCGCTACAAGATCATATGCATCAGAAGCAGCAGATTATAAAATTTCACTTGGGAGCATTGGCAAAATGTACGTGTTGGTATATACAGTCATTGCACCATGAACTTTATCTTTGATAAACAGGCAAAAAAGTAGAAAACATGCCCGGTTCTGGGATCGCCTTCCCTGGGAGTGTTCAAAAAATGTGTGTACATAGCAGCTGGGGATATGGTTTAGTGGTGAACAAGACTGTGCTTGTTGGACTGTGTTGTAGGACTTGATAATCTTAGAGGTCTTTTCCAACCTTAACAATTCTATGGTTCTAAGATTTGAAACCAATCTATTGGTTTGGAAATTTCTCTTAATTCTTGCTATGTATTCATTTATATGGATGAGAAAATGATAACGCAGTCACCAGCTGATACATCTCCCCATATCCACAGAAATGGAAAGACATTAACAAGCAACAAACTCTTTTAGAATAGGATCTCTGTGTGTTTCATCCATCCTGCCCATTCTGTTTGATTTTGTTTGTTCATTTGAGGGAAGACTACAAAGAGAAACTTAAAGGCAGTTGTTGCGATCCAGTTTAAACCCAGAAGAGCAAAGAAAATTAAGCCTCTGTGTATAAACTGGAAAGAACTTTGAAGGTCCAAAATATACCCAGAAATGAGATTAAAACCAAACGAGGTTAGATGTTGGTGCCAAAAAATTGGTATGTTTTATTTAATAGTAAAAGAGGCAAAGAGAAAGAACGAGAAAAGAAAGAAAGAAATAGTGAAAGAAGTGTGTGGGGGGGGGGTGGGGCGTGAGGGGAGAGGGAGATGTGACAGGGGTTAGGTGGGAACATATCACCCATCCGAGGGTCCCAAGGACATCTCATCGCTCCCCTTCATGTGGTCTTCTGGTGGTGAGGGGTCCCCATCACGATGCCATGCCACCACACGCCGCCACACGCGGCCACACACTGAAGAGTACAGAATCCCGTGGATTAATATACATTCTGGGCCAAGTGGGAATGCTCATGCGTCTCCCTTCCAGGGGGTCAGTTTGACACTGTCCCTTGCAACACTGAGGGTGTGTTGCATCATCTCTGGTGCAGGATCTGGGGACACCTTTGGGGAGGCCTTTGATGGGCCATGACACCCCCTCTGCTGTCTTTCATGTGGATGCAGCTTCTCTCCGGGTGAAGGGGCCCCTCAGTTGAGCTGGTCTGAGCAGTGGAGGATGGGCAGTCACTGGGCCTCTCGCCAGAGGTTTTTCCAACACGCACCCAAAGCCTGTCCTCTCCCCACCCTTTGGTGCCTGTTCGTGCCTGGCAGTTGATAGCCCTGGGGCTGTGGCCTCCACTCCTGAGGTGTTAAGCTTGTGCTTGTGAATGTCCCCAGTTACTTTATCTTATCTTCATCAGCGAGTGGTCCAGGGCCTCTCAGAGCCCCATTCAGGGTGCGGTAGTCTTCTCTGATGCTTTTGTAATACAGTTTTGCAATAAGTCCTTCATGAAAATGTTTAAGTCATAAACCATAATATTTCAGTCTCTGGCAGCAGTATTCACAGGTTTCCCAACACTGTCAAGTCACAAAAAAATAAATACAGGATGTACCCATGATGATACATCTTTTGTGTATACAAGCTTGTTTGATCCCAAGTGGCTGGGCTCACAACATGCTTGCAGAACTACATTAAAGCAAATATGCACTGGCGATTTTTCTGAGATTTTTTAGGAAAGTATCTATGTGCTAATGAAATGAGAAATGAGGGAGTGTGGTAGAATCTGATTAAAACAACACATAAATACATAAAACTACATACTGAATCTTGAAAAAGATTGTAGCCGAAAAGGTGTCTAAGGTCAAGGATGTGCTAATTAAGACATTTAGTTAAAAAATATTCATTAGGTAGATGGAAACAAACAAATAATATTTACTTCCCTTCCCACATGCTATAACATGCTGCCCAATCATAGTAACTAAAAATAAACCAGATTGCTGAATTCTATTTTATAACAGCACTGAAGTTCAATTTACCTTCTTACCCTTCTCACTGAGCAAAGATAGTTCATCTAAAGATATGAAAAAATTATCCCCATGTAATCAAAACTTATAGTTAACTACAGCAGTCATTCCGAAATGTTTTATATTTATATAACTTCTCCATTTCCACTTTTAAATAAATGCAATCATTTCATCTTTAACACAGCTGGGTGAGGATGTTAGCTCCAAATGACTCCTGATTAGTTTTTTTCTCTCCCAGAGTGAAAATCCTTGGCAACTGGGTCAGTGGGACATAAACTATTGTTCAGGTACCCAGTAAATTATTTGAGTATCCAGAGAATACACAGCACAGCCTACTAAAAATCAGACTGCTTTGAAAACCGACATCAAGCAGGCCCCAAAAGGAAGAATTTTTCAGGAAGCTATCACTTGGAGTGACTTGTCCTTCACAATTTCTGTTACCCAGCTCCTACCTGGGATTGAAGAACTGAGTAGGAATGTAACAAAATTAACATTTGAAAGAATAGCTGATATAGTCATTATATTAATCATAAACGTCATCCCAAAGTGTTAACGTTAAAACACATCTCCACAAAATTGTACTTTCAAATGCATTTTTTTGACCAAATATTTTCCCACAAAGAATTCTTCACTGAATCAACCAGTTACAGCCAGCTCTACAGAGGGTGAAGTTACTTCCTTTATGCTCTCACAACTGCTTTTCCCCCAAAGCATGCATCCCTGACTGCATCAAGCCCAGGGAAGCAGCACCACACAGCAGGCTATCATACCATGCAAACATAAGAAAGCTAATGATTAAACAGCATGCCCTCTCACAATACAAATACATGAAAGAGTAGAATAAACATAATATTTTCTCTGCCTGAACGATTTATAACTGGAAGCAAAAGCAAAAGAAACTTCATTGTGCAACCATTATTTGGTAGTTTACAGAAATGTTGCACTACACTGGCAAACTTAATTCACAATTTTCTATGAAAAGACATCTTCCCTACTGGTTCTGAGCAAGGTGATAATACACAATATAACGAGGAACAACTGATTTCATGTAGTTCTGAAAAGGACACCCTTCTCCCCCTTCCTAAGTCAGTTTTTACCATTCAAAGAATATTCAAACCAAAATGGTTTCACCTGGCTGATTTCACCTTGGAGATGGAGGGTGTACTAGAAGTTACTGATGAATATTAACACATTGATCTGTTATATAGTTTAAAAAAAAAGTGTAGTCCCTATGAGAACATAAATTGTGAGCAACACGTCTCAACTCTACAACACAAACTCAAAAGTAAAAGGAACTAATCTATACTGAATACCTTTGCAGATTTCACAGTATTGTGGAATCATAGAAAGGCTCGGGTTGGAAGGGATCTTAAAGATCATCTTGTTCTAAGCCCCCTGCTAGATCAGTTAGCTCAGGGTGGCATCTCTGCTGGATGACGTAATTTGATTTAGAAAGAAAATGATGATACAAAAGAGACACAGACATAGCTGACATCTCTGATGGCATTGTCTGCTATAATACATTTACTTTTATATTTAAAATATATATATATAATAATAAAATATATATATAATAATAAATAATATATATATATAATTTATATATATATATAAAAATATAATATAAATTAATATATAATATAAAATAAATTAATATAATATAAAATAAATATAATATAAATAAATATATAATAATAAAATATATATATATAATAATAAAATATATATATATAATACATTTACTTTAATACATTTAGTGTATAATTTAGCAACTAAACATTTACATACAGAATTAGATTATGGGTTTTCTTGGGAAAGATAATAAACTGAAGTTGCACAGAAAACCATTTAGTAAAGCACATAGTTTACAAATCTGACACATTATAAGGTATTTTAAAACCCTGTTCTTAAAATTAACACATCAAGATCCGCTCAAGCTGACCAACCGGAAAATAGACTAGAAGCTAAGCATTACAAATTTTGAAACCTGAATCTGACAGCCACATATTACAACTATTCTGTCAATTCAACTGCAACCAGGCTTTTTATTTAAGCAATCTTTATAATCTACACACAACAATGTCCAAAATTTCCTTAATAGCATTCCCAGCATTCAAAGGAATACTCATAGTCACATGAATTACCGGGTGGCTGGTAATCACACAAAACTGAGAGGCATGACTGATAGGCCAGAGGTCATGTTGCTATCCAAAGGGACCTGGACAGGCTAGAGAACTGGGCTGACATGAACCAAATTGAGTCCAACAAAAGAAAGTTCAACAAGACATTCATCTGGAGAAGAACCTTATACACCAGCATCAGCTGGGGGACATCCAAATGTAAAGTAACTTGGCAGAAAGAAGGACCTGAAGGTGCTTTTGTACATCCAAGTTGAACAAGAGCTAGCACTATGTCCTTTTGGCAAAGCAGGCCAGTGGCATCCTGGGCTGCAGTAGGAAGAATGTTGCTCCTAGGCTGAGGAAGTTGATCCTTCACCTCTACTCTGCACTGGTGAGGCTGCATCTGGAGTGCTGTGTCCATTTCACAGAATCACAGACTGTTCTGGGTTAGAAGGGACCTCCAGGTTCTCCCTAGTACAGCAAGGACATGTACAAACTGGAAAGAATCAAATGAAGGTTCACAGATGACAAAGGGACTGGAACATCTCACTTGAACAACATGTAGTGATTAGGCCTAGTAACTTTGTAGACTTAAGACTACTGGAAATCATAATACTAAATATTTTATTATTAAAATTAACATTAACTACATTACAAATATATGTAATAGATGTTCATGCAATTGCAGATATTTACATCTTGATAATGCACTCAAAACTTGTATTAAATGTCAGATAATCTTCAAATGTAGCATAAGCTGCCAAAAAATGGAAAGAAACAGTGGTATTGATCCTGGTTCAAACGACAAGTGACTTGCTACTTTGCTCAAAATAGCTTGTCTTTTCTAAAAACACATCAGGTATTCCAGATGCAGACAGCAAGACTGAGTTGATACATTTTGAGGATACATTCTTAATACAGCCCTTTATCTTGAGAAAAGGTGCTGTCATTTTGCAGTCTATGACTAGCCAAGAGCTTCCATGTCTGCAGCAGAAAAAAGACTTTCCTAGTGCTTCATAGAGAATTGTCTAAATTAATTGTTTTCACATTTCATCCTTTTCCTTTAAGATTTGATACATGAAAAACAATTGATCATGGTACGCAACTTACATAAGTCATTTGACATATTCTTAATAGATACTCTGATGATCCTGAATTTGCTTGTTAAATAAAGTCACAGGCTCTTAATTTACAAGACTTCTTTCCCTAAGAGATGCCTTCACAATTCAGGTCCTACTTAGGCAAGTTTTACTCTGTCCAAATACCACAAATGTCAGTAACCCTAAGCTGCAATGAAAATCCTAATTTATAAGCACTCTTTTTTTATTTCTCCCCTCAGGGGGCAGCCATATAACTATGGCATTCACTGTGTGGTCTTTGATCACAGGATAACAGAAACTGCATACCGTGCTAAGAAAATGCATCAGAAAACCAATACGCTGTTTCTTCCAGCTCTTTGATCACATCGATAGATCGCAGAATTTAAAAAAAAGTGCTTGGAAAAAGTTATTGCTAACTCCAAACACATTTAACTGACTTCATTAGCCAAATAATGACTACTTAAGGAAACACATTAGAAACATGAACAGCAACAAACAAGAAAGAAAAATTCTACTAAAAAAAAAGTTATAAAACCTAGGAAAGACAAAAGAAAATTCCTGTTTACTTGGGTTTTGGGGTGGTTTTTCTTTTTGGTGTTGTTTGGTCAGGTTTTTTGCCTGTTTTAACTTAGACTATGATTTACTACCTTTATTACCTAAGATTATTGCAATTTATTATTTCTATTCATGGTTAAATTGAATGAATAAAATATAACGCTATACAGGGAGAAATAAGACTTAACACTATATTAAAACAGTCATTCATTAAGAATTTTTCTTAAGAATTATTCTTTACAAGTTTTCTTTTATCTACTTCAAATGGAAAGACAAAGAAAAAGAAACCAAGATATTCCTTTCTTCAATGCCAAGGATCCTATTCTTCACATGTTCTATCCCAAAACACGTCAGGTCCCAATATATGAGGAACTTGCAATTAATTAATCCAAACATTTGTTTAATCTATTTCCACCTATACTTTGAGACAATACATTATTTTATCAGAGAAATACATACACACACACACAAATTATCAAAAGGGTCTCACTGGATATATATGTTTTAAATGCAGAAATATGCACTGCTGCAATTTTTGAAAACAGCAACTTATTTCTAGGTATGTTCACATTCAACATCTTCATGCAATTCCCTAAATATTTTATCAAAAACTCTTTTGCTATTACCCCTACCTGCCTGAGTGACTTCTAAGCTTTTTCTTTCTCAGCTTCTTGATTATGGATGAGCTCAAAGAAACAGATTGCTATTCATGCTCTAGATAAGGTCCAGGTATGGTTCAACTGTTTACAAAATGCACGCAATCTTGTGATTTTCTTTTCTTTTCCATAGTTTTTTTTTTTTCCTGTTTCCTAATGGGATTGCTATTTCTTTCTGGGACATAATGTACAGCAGTTACAGCAGCTGTATTTTAGATGCTACTGAAGAAAATACCTGTTCTAATATTTCCCATATTCAAATTAGTACTTACAGAATTTAAATCATTTATTTGAGATTCATTAGAGCCTTTGTATTGAAGCAGTGCATGTTTCATTTCACTGGCCTGAAACATGAAAAATCTGTATTTTCACATGAGCTAAGAATATCTTCTTACATAGAAGTCTACCTAAGTGAATGCCTTATAAAACAGTTTAGTGTGAATTCACAATTCTACTCATATGGACTAAGCCAATTGATTTTCACCAACACTAATATAAAATTATTTAGACTTTATACCTTTCATGCTCACATCTCACAACAGGCTTGGGAAGTCACGGAAACAATTATATACATACAACCTTAGGTGGTGTCACATTTTCTTCTGAGTACAGGGCATTGCATTTCCTCTACTCTATGTCACCCCATTAGTACATGTTCAAATATCATAGCCTTCAGTTCCTTATTTGCTTTCTAGACACCTTTATACTGTGTCAACTGGCATTCCTGGGTTTGGTGTTTCTCTTTTCAGCAATAGGAAAACCTGCTCCCTTGCCTTATGCCAGAAGTGTAGGTGACCTATAAGTTTTGGTATTTCTTGTCCAAGTAAATTCGATTTTGGGTAAAACACAAATTAACCCAGACTCCTGCAATAAAATTCCACAGTGTAAATGTTGAATTGCTTAATGTTCTGTAGAAGTAATCTAGTGTTTTCACACTACTCTATCTCTTAACTCCCCTAGGAAGGTCTCCTATAATATAATCAAGTCAAACTTCAATTTAATTTTAATATTGGATCCTATAACATTTGCCACCAAATTTAGTACTTATTGATATTTAGATGATGCAAAAACAAAGAAAAGATTACTGTCTTTTACTAAAGGCTTTTTACTTCCCTAATTACATTTATTCAATTACTTGTAATAGGGAAAAAAATCTCTTTTAACTAACAAAAAAAGCTCCAGAACTTTCAGTTACAGAGTTTGTTCACTTAGCTGCAATACTAACAAGTAAATTAGGAATTTTTGACGTCATAACTCTGAATACACGTCACATTTATTTTATAATAAATTACTACAGCTTGATAACATACAAAATTCATTCTTTTTAGTCAATTTCACAGACTATTCTCACCATAATAGAAATCACTAGATTGGGCTTAAGACACCCCAGACAGACAGAAGAGTGGGAGATGAAGAAAATGAAAGTTGAAGGTGGGAAAAGAAGAAAAAAATAGAATCAGGGAGGGGAAGGAAAAAAAACCAGCATGGGGGAGATGAAGAAATAAGGCTATGCTCATTTGTGATCTCCATTCTTATACTTTACCTTGTAAACTTTTAGTTATTTAATTTTATAAAAAATAGGTAGGTTGGATCGATCTGCTCCATATATTCCATGTTAAGTAATCTAGTGTGAACCTCAAGTTTGGTTGTTTTATGGGGGTTTTTTTTGGGTTTTGTTTGTTTGGTTTTTTTTCTTTTTTTTCTTTTTTTTTTTTTTTTTGGGCAAAACATGCAGGTTTCAGGGAAAGCTTTGTTATAGTTAACATAAATTCAAGAGGCACAAGGCAGGAGAAATACTTTATCGAACAGCCACTCACCAAGTATCCAGGGTATTCACACAGTTCACATTCCTCAAGACCAGCTCAATCAAGCACACCTAAGAGATGCAAATGGACTTGGAAAGTAAAGCCATAGCTTTATCCCTAGTTCTCTTTGCTGTCATGTCCACTGACATTCACTGTGTCTTTCTTAGTGAATAGTTTATCAAACACAACCAAAATTGAAAACAAACAAAAAAAAAAAATCAAACTACCTTCACTGACTTTGAGGAGTCTACAGGCTTTGAGGGGTGTAAGTGATAGTATCATTAAAATTCATTTTACGGAGTAACAGCAGATTGATAGTATTACAATTCAAAACTGGGAAATTCTACACTATCAAATTTTTTCTTCATATTAAATACTTTATCTTTCCTGCCACGCTTAATATGGGGGGTGTTACAAATATGAAACCTTTCCCAATCATCACTGAAAACCCTGGCTCATCTGCTTTTTTTAGTCATAAATAATGAACCAGTTTGCATGATTAATACAGGAAGAAGACTTTGTACAAGCTGCATAGTTTAATTGAAGCATAAATCATACAGCTGGTTATAACTTAGAACTATTATAATAATAAATGATTATATTTTCTCTACTTGTTTTGCATGCTTAATATAAAACTAAATTAATGCTCATCTGGTAGCCACTACATACCGGTGGTTGTAATCAGCTGCCAAGATGCTATTAATCTAGCTGACAGGTGGTTCAGAAAGTTGAAGTACCTGTGCTTTTTAGAAATAATTATTAGTGAAATTCCACAGAGAATCCCATGTTCAGTGAATAATTTCAAGTCTGTGGTTAATTTTAAGCATAAAGGTACTCCTACTGTTTCAGCATTGACCCAGACACACGACTGGGTGTGTGTCTGCTCCATCCCTCCATATGCTTGGAACGTGCAAAAAAACCACTGACTTACTCTTGAAATTCAGTTTTTGGAATCAGCTACATTTGATTCCAATCCATATTCTTGATCCAAAAATTACCACAAGGTATGTTTCAAAACAGGCCCTACTTTGTGACAGTTTCATGGGGCTTTTTTAGCAATTAAAAAAAAAAAAAAAGAAAAAAAACCACAAACAAACCCATACCAAACTGTCTTCTCTGGGAATTGTTAAAGGACAAAATTCTTGAAATTCACCCACTGTATTGCTCTGTCACCTGGTAACTTTTCTTCTAAATGCAGACATCTCATACAGAGGACAAATCACGACATTTACAGGATGACAAGTTCCTTCCTACTACAGATAAGCTTCTATAACCATGCAAAAAACAATTCAAAATTTTTTTTAATAATTACATTCATGTTTCACACTAAAAAACCCCAAAACAACAAATATTTTCCTCCAAAGCATTTCAAATTTTTATACATATATAATATGCTTATTCGTGTGTGCTTACTGGTGCTACCATATTGTCTGTTAGACTCTGCAGCTGATCTTTCAAGTTTATTTTTTGCCTTCATCAAAGTAACGCCAAAGATCTTGGACAGGAAAAACCTGAGAATTTTAGAAGAATTCCCCAAATTTTCCTCTTTCAAGAGAACAGGTAAGTGAAATAGCAACTGCGGTATGTTAACCTTGACTGGACACCAAATGCCCAGCAGGCCACCCTATCTCTCACATCCTCAGCAGGACATTGGGTGGGAGGTGGGAGAAAATAAGATGGATAAAACCTCTTGCGGATCAAGATAAAGGCAGTTTACTAAACAAGGGTAACATGTATGAAAAAAAGACAAAAAGGAAAGTTTTTCACTATTTCTCACCAGCAAGCAATGCTCGTCCACTTCCCAGGAAGCATGGCTTCAGAATGTGTAGCAGCTGATCTGGAAGGCAAATATTGTAAATAGGGAATGCCCCACTTCCTCCTCCTTTTTCTTAACTTTTGTATTTGAGCTGACATCATATGCTATGGAATATCTAGTCGAACTGGATCAGGTGACCTGGTCGTGTCCTTGCCCAAGATCTCGTCCATCCCTCAGACTACTGGTGAAGAGACAGTGCTGGTGCTGTGCCAGCACTGCTCAGCAGAAGTCAAAACAGTGGCATTCATCAAAACATTTCTAGCTATTAACACACAGCATTGTGAGGGATCCCATGGGAAAAATAACTCCAAAGTCATATACCTGTGTTAGTAACAATATTCAATTAAATTAAAAATCTTAAGTCCTATTTAAAAAGCAAAGGAAAAAAATTCAAAATTCTACAACTGCTAAAACACAGAAACACACACTACATTAATTTTGAGGACTTGTTCTCCTTTTTTAAGATTCAGGTTAGGCTGGACTTCAAAGGTTAAGTAAGACCAATTCAAACTTAAACACCATGAGTTATTAATTGCATGACAGTACCACCACAAATAACACCTATCTTGATCAGCTTGGCAATATTTTGCATGATTTCTGCAAAGCTCATTCCTCAGTCCTATCAAAATAAGCTGAGAAACAGTGGGTGGCTATCCCTACTTTTTAGCTGTTTGCTTAAGGTACTTCAGACAAAAATCTTCTCCTTTAAAGAGAGCAGCCTTTTTTTTCAAGAAGCATTAAGAAATGTCAGGAGTTCACCTCAGGATGTCTTGCAAGGATGGCACTGCCAGCTAGCCCTGAGTTATCAAATAATGTGATGCATATACCCCTCCTTTCAAGGAAAAGAAAATAAATATTGAGCTCCCAAAACATTAAAAATTTAGAGTATATCTACTTCACCACACAAATCTTATTAAGTCAGAGGTGAAAAAGGTTTTCCTCCCAATATTTTTAGCATCAAACACAAACTTCCCAGTGATATTTCTCACATTTCTGTCAGGGGTAAGAGCTTATGTTACTATCCCTTTTACAGGATCACTAAGGATAATTCATAGGGCAATTGTCCACACAGAGCAAGCAAACCTTATAACTCTCACTTGGAGCCTTCTTTCCTCATAAGCCTGATGCACATAAATAAAACAGTTTTCATTGACCTTTTCAAGTCCTTTCTAACCTCATCTCCAGATTATTATTACATGAGAAGTGCTGTTGAGTAAAAGAACTACCTAACTTAAGCTTAGTGATTCAAGACTACTAAAAAATCCCCAGCAATAAAAACAAACAAACAGAGTTGTTTTCCAAACCTTCTTATGACTACAGTTCCTTTTAGGAAGGTTCCTTTGGTGAACTATAAGGACTGCATTCTACTGATTTCTATTCTTTTTAATCAAAGTTGAATAAAATAGTAATATGAAATTGCTAAAATAAACTAAGTTTCAAGCATGGGACAAATAACACTCTGCACGCAGGTCAAAAATGTCTACTAAATGATAACACAACAATTTGATAGAACTAAAATTCCTTTGTTAAAGTCACATCATCCAGATATCAGGATTATAATGTTGCCTACAATCCACTTTCTAGATTATTACATCATTTAAATATAAGAGACATAAATGAATATTTGATGAGTGGATTGAAATACTAATAGAAATACGATGGGCTTTTTTATGTACTTATAAAATAGAGCCAAAAACCAAAGGGATGATTTCACAAATGAAGTCATTATCATGACTAACTTACTAACTTCTAGAAACACTGAAAGACTACCATAATTGACAAATGTGGGAAGTTTCCAGAACATATTTCCAGAATATATTACCTTCTATAACTACCTTCAGTTACAGGGACAAGAAAACCTAGGACGATCACTTTCAACTTCCATCTAATTTTGTCCAAACTTTCTCATGTCCTGTATCTACTGACTGAATATGATCTAAATTGTAATTACAGATTTTCAGGCTCCAATGTCAACTTTTCCACAACATTCACTGGCATAATATCAATTAAAAAATATACATATATTTAACCATACTTTCTTCAAAAATATGAAAAAAAATCCCTGCAAGTCTTTAAAATTATCTGTAACTAGAATAAAGTTATTTCTAGTTTATGTACATGGAGTTGCCTACAGTGCAACATAAACAATGTCCCCATATTTTCAAAACCTAATTTATTGTGCTACGGATAAAATTTGTTGAACTTGCAAGTGAATGTTTCATATGTAAATCTTCATGTCAGAGTTTGTGTGCATGAACTTTTGCATGTGTTGTCACTTGATACATCCTTTGTAAGCATCATTCACAAGGAATATGGCAACATTTTCATAGCACCTATCGTCTGATCAACTTGCATATATACTGCAGACAAGTAAGATTTCTCCAAATTAGCTATTGATCAAGTTGTAATATATCTAGACTATCCCCTCAGAAAGTAATTAATTTGGTTTTACTATTTCCAGAGCAATAGCATTTACTGTAAGTTGTCCCAGTCTTTATTAACTCAGGTAGTCCAGATGAACTCCAGGGACACTGCATGTTATATTGTGACCTACCAAGTGCATTAAACAGAACCAGCCAGGGTCCAACACAGTCCAGATTATATTATAAACCTCACAGCAATGTGACACACACATTAATTATGCCACACATCAAGTTGTATTGATTGTCTAATCACTTAACACTGTAAACCTGTGCCAAATTCATGTTAACAAATTATTGTCAAAAAGGTCAATCTTGCATAGCAAATTAGGTGATATTCCCTGTAAGTGGCACTACTTAACCAAAGTCATTTGGATGGATATATATTTACAGGCTCCTGTATTAGGAAACTAAGTGGTCTAATTTTTATTGAGAGTCCCTAGAAGATGATGACTTGTGCAATCAGACAGCTTCTTTGGGCAATTAAACTTGAACTTGGATGTTAACTTTTGGAATGTCACTTTGAAACACCCTGGTTTGCATGCAACACCTTGTTGGACTTAGTCAAATTGACAGGTCATCAGATAGTGAGAAGAAATGGAATTTTAGATATAGACTTTACCTTTTCAAAAGTTTATCAGTGCTCCCTGATCTTTTTCTGAGAATGCCAGCATGGGCAACAACCTCTTTTTCTTCTGGGTAACAAAGCCTGAGTCATTTTCTGCCATGTAAGGCTCTGCAAACAGTGAACGGTGCTCCTAACATCCAAGAAGAAAAAAGAAAGGGGAGCCAAAATTGCTCAAAAAGTATTTGAAAAATCTTAGCAAGATGCAGTAGAATTTACTAACATGAAATATCTGGGGGGCAGTAGGAGGAGAAAGAGAAGTAACTCATACTATAGAGGAAAAGGAAAAAATAACAAAAGTCAATACAACACAAAAAGTTTTCACTTCCTTATAAAAATCAATTTCAGTTCCTCTGAAGCATGTTACATACAATAATGCTGATTAATGAAAGCTTTGAAGCTCTAAGGACATATTTCAAAAACAAATTTCTACTGGAGGATTAAATCTGCATTCACTTGTACAACAGTTTTTATAAAGTGTCTTCTATAAGTGAGTGTATTAAAAAAGTAGGAGTTACAATAAAAATTATACAGTTAGATAATGCCTTTATTCCATTCATTTAAATATTGAAAGTCTTGATCAATACTACATGAAGAGAAATATAGTTTCAAAAACATCATCTTTAGCTCAAGAGACAAGGCTGTACCAAAAAGTTACCACTCCCAAATCCCGTTTTCTTCTGAGAAATGACAGCTGCAATATGTTAGGAATAAGGGTAGTTCAGGGTATCCTGAAGAGTTTGATAATCTGATTAAAAGTACATGAAATCATCTTTTTGAAGTGCAGAAATCAGTGCTTACTTTTCAAGGAAAGGGTCTACTTCAGCATAAATCCAAATTTTGTGAAGCAGTAGCTGTAATAGACAATACCTTTTTTAAGGAATTGTGAATTTTTTATTTCCCAAATTTTATCCAGGTGTCTAAATCATTATTATTTGTATAATTAAAAGCTCTCTTTGTTTTGTAAAAAAAACTGCAGAAAAAAACAGGGTATTAATTAAAAAAAAAAAAAGTAATAATTGTAATAACATTGAGAAGAAGGACAAGGACAAATTTTCCCTATAATTTGATTGTGTAAGTAAATTAAATTAGCACATAAAATTTACTTGCAGGCAGAACAATTCTAGACCAAAGAAACAAAGGTATTTGGTTGTTGGCTGGAGCAATTCTCCTATGAAGAAAGGCTGAGAGAGGTGGAAAAGTTCAGTTTGGAGAAGAGAAGGCCTCAGGGAGACCTTATCGTGACCTTTCAGTACATAAGTGGGGCTTATGGTAAAGACACAGACACCTTTTGTCAAGGTGTACTGTAGTGACAGTACAAAAGGGGCAGTCCTAATAAATTTATATTAGACATGAGGAAGAACATCTTTTAAGAGAAGGGTGGTGATAACCCGGGGAGGGTTGCCCAGAGAAATTGTGTTCAAGACCAGGGTGGATGGGGATTTGAGCAAACTGGTGTAGCAGAGGGTGTCCCTGCTCATGGCAGGGAGTTGGAACTGAGTGCTCTTTACAGGTCCATTCTCACTCAAATCATTCAACTATTCTATGACTTCTTGTAGTAAAGAAGTGATTTATTCAATTTTCATAGCTAAAGACTAAAAGAATATGAAAAACGAGCTTTCTTAAACAGAACGTAAGAGTAACTTAAACAGATATCCTTTTAATGAATTCCCTGTTAAGGAAGCACCAAGGAAATTTGTAACATATATAGGGGTGCACAAAAGACTTCAGAACTTGGAAGATATTTTTTCTTCTTTAGTCCCAAAACATGATTAATTAAAAAAAAAATCATAATCATTCTCTAGACACATTCAGTGGTAATTGGTATGTGAATCACTGTTCTGTTTTTCCTGTCAATATACACTCTAATTGATTTTTAAAAATTAGAAATGTAATAAGCTATAATCAAGCTAAAAAGTTTTATTTCTATTTATGTCTGTGGTGGATTGACTTTGGCAGACCACCAGGCCCAACCCAGCTACTCTCTTATTCTTCCACCCCAACAAAGGAAGGGAGAAAATAAAACCAAAAGCTTGGTTTATTTCATTGGTTCACAATAAAAACAGAAAGATCACTTACTGATTACCATCACAACCAAAACCAAAGCAACTTGAGGCAAAATAATTTAATTTACTGGCAACTAAAAATAAAGTAGGATGCTGATAAACAAAAGAAAAACAAAAACACATTTTCTCCCACTTCTCCTCTTCCCTCCCACCAAGTAGCACAAGGGGATGGGGAAACCTCTGGATGATTGAGGTTTGAAGGGACCTCCTGAGATCATCTGGTACAGCCCTACTCTGCTCAGACAGGGACACCAATAGCTGGTTGCACAGGATCATGTCTAGGCAGCTTTGAATATGTCCAGTGATTGACTCTACACAACCTCTGTGGGAAACCTGTTCTCAGTCATCCTCACAGTAAAAAGTATTTCCTGATGTTCAGAAAAAACCTTATGTGTTGTATATTGTGCACATTGCCTCTGGTCACCACTAAAGAGAGAACCAATCTCTGCTGCCTTTGTAGCCTCACTTCAGGTATTTTATGCACATTGATGAGATCTCATGGAGTCTTCTCTTCTTCAGCCTCAACAGTCCTAGCTCTCTCAACCTTTCTTTGTAGGCAAGATGCTCCAGTCCTTTTCTCAACCTTGTGACCCTTCCCCACAACTCTTCCCAATTTGTTCATGTCCTTGCTATTCTCAGGAGCACTGAAGTGAACAAAGAACTCCAGGTGCAGCCTCACCAGTGCTGACTGGGAGGGGAAAGACCACCCCCTTTAACCCAGGGACAACACCCCTCTTACTGCAGCCTAGGATGCACAAGTTACACATTCAGCATTGAAAGTGCATTTGTAAAAAATACAAAGGTCAACCTCTAGGTTTTTAGCAAGCCATATGGATGAGGGCATATGTGTTTAATGTAGCATCTTATCCAGAGTAATGACAGAAGAATCATTGGGGCATGAAGTCATAACCTGTAGAGAGTTAATCGCAATCATTAATCACTGCACCGCATTCTTTTTTTTGCTTTGTTATTTCCAAGATGGAAGTGCTGACAGAAACAAATTTCATTGTTTGTTTACTGCATAAATTAAATTCAAAACACCATCACACCTTGTTGGTGATGGGGGAAGAAAAGCTAAATAGATGATTTTACTTAAAGAGTGAATGTCTCATGAATCTGTGTGTTTCACAAGATAAAAGAGCATCTCAACTCAAGGTTGCTGGTTGACAGCCAGATTAGACCAGCTAGCACCCAAATTTATCATTATACCATACTTCTAAAGTAAGACTGCTGATGAATATCCAGGTCATAACAGAAAGATGTTCTAGTTGACAAACACATTCTTTAACTTCCTTAGTATTCTTACAATCAACAGCAGAGGACAAGGAAGAATAAAAATGGAAGTCTCAACATTCTCCTTGACAGGGGTGAACTGACTGTACAGAGACACTAAATTGTCATTACTCTTGCTATCCTGTTTTCTGAATAACAATAAGAATAAAATGCATGCTATCTTTGCATGGCAAAAAAAAACAAACCACCCCAAACTTACAATTCCTCATCTCTGCCAATCATCTCCTAGAAACAAAATTTATTTAAAAAAAAAAAAAAAAATTATGCATAATTCTAAGTAGTAAGAAGGTCTTTGTATAAATAATTTTAAAAAGAGATAATGAAATATTGTAATTATCATGCAGTTTTAAAAATATGTTCCCTTCTAATTTCAACTTTAAAAGTTTATGCAGCATGGAGTGGAACTTACAAAACAGGAGAAAGGGAGATTTATTTTCTTTTATGCATAAAGATGATTGTTAATTGCATTCCATGAATGGTACTGTGAACACCTTCAGAAAAGGGGTGTGGGGGGGTGTGTACAGGAATTATGGGGTGTGTTTATTGTTTAGTTTCTGGTTTGGTTTTTTTTCCAGCCAGTGTACAGAGCTAAATAACCAAATAACAATCTAGATATATTTTATAAGCTAGGAAAATATGTTTGGATAATGGCATTGCCTAGAAGCATGTCCTCAGTCCACTATTGTGCCTGTGTCTCAGATAAACAAATGAATTTCAGGTCAGGCCTACGAATCAGCAGCACTGCTGTTTTTAAGTGAAGAATGAGATACTGCAATACCAGTTAGAACAATTTTCTTCTTCTCAAAATGTCACAAATATTTCACTCCCAAATTCCACTTCTCTTGATAGAGCCGTCTGTCTTTATGTTCCTTAAGTTACAGCATACTTTCTTAGCAGATGAACTTGGTCTGACTATTGTTTTCTTACTAAGCATCCTTAAGAAAGTAGCTGAAGAAGGATTCAAAATAATTTTCCAAAGTGAATTTTAGCACTAGTGCTTCTGTTGACAACTAGCTATGAAGTAAAAACTCCAGTGTTTAGATGTTAAAAAAAGGACCAAAATTTTTGCCTTTTATGAAAGTAAACTACAGTGAATTATGGCAGCAGACACTCATCACTACTTCTTTAATATGGTTTAGCAGCCTTTTAGCACTGGACAGCACTTTTTTCTCCCAGTACTTGGAGGTCATTCCTGAATTGGCTCAAGGCACTGTGAGACTAAGATGACTGCAGCCCTCTTTGTTAGATCTTTCTAAAAGGTCAACTATAAACAGAGAAAGGACAAAACACTTCTTGGATCTATAGTTTCTATGGAGTTCAAGCTATCATATAAATCAATAAAGATTTACACCACTTAGTATCAAAAGTCATGCATTAATTATGACATCTTCAATATAATTAGCTTTTTGCAATGTTTATATGAGGTCCAAAGAGAGATTACAATTGTGCAAACACATTACATCCATGGGTAATTTGTCACTAAATACTTAGAATTAAAAGGAGAAGATTTCTAGCTGTTTCAAGTTCCTTAATTGTTATTTCAATTCCCATAATTAATTTTTTCTTTCTAAACTTTAAAAAAAAGATTTATCATCTTTTCCTCAACACTGAGTTACACTGATCCATTTTGATATTGTTTCAATCTCAGCTGGGGAGTGGGGAAGGGAAGCTGCATGGGGTAAAGAAAAACAAACAAAAAATTCAGAATTTCTGCTACATCCCTGAAATCTTAGTCTAATTAATATGCAAAGCATACACAGAGGGTAAGAAAGGACCTATATAATTCAAGGCAGATTAAATGCAGGCCGTTTCAGATGCCAATGATGTCTGTTTCCAATTCTGAAGCACTTTCACAGTAAGAGGAAATTTGATATTATTTAAGAATGTACATTTAAATTTTCCACATGGAAATGTTTATGTCAGTTGAACAGTCTATTGAGCAACAGGTGAATATGAGCTTAAAGGAATTGTTTTGCACTTTATTTCAAATTTAGAAGTGACATCTCTGACATCAAAACATCATATAACCTGCAAAAAAAAGAATTCTGCAGTGGGTTTCTAAAGACTTTCCAGTAACTGCATGTGTCACAAAACACATTCCAGAAAACAAAGGTTTAGGTTTGCATGACAAGGCTCAAGTGACAGGTGTCAAAATATTTTGATTATTAAGGATGTTCTTTCTCAAAGGATTCAAAATTTAATAGGCTTACTGTTTCTTTGAAATGATCTTAAACATACATGGTACCATTGGAAATTTGCAAAGGTAGGGCAGGGATGTGGGTTTTCCAACACAGAATACATCAATAAGTTGAGCTCTAAATGCTTTTCCAAACCATTTTCCCAACATTTTCTAGATTACATTAGCTAGAGACCAGATGAGGACAATGTAAGAGCATGCTATCGCAAAAGAAATATTAAACTGTTGCCTGTTTATATGTATACTTTAAATAATCTCACAAATGTTTATGATTAGACTTGTCATCAGATTTATCATTAGGAAGAAATACTCTCCCAAAATCTAACAGCTTGTTTTAAGCATTTTTAATTTTCATTTGTACCACAAATTTGCTGCAATTATCTAAGATTTTTATCCAAGACAGGGACGTGCTATGTTTGAGCTCTGCTACATGCTACTAGAGCTGCCCTTTACAGCATCTTTCTTTTGACTTCTACTTTGCTACAGAGCATTCCAAAATATTCGGTGATGGTTCATTAACTCTGTTAGACTGAGCATCTCTTGCATTCTTGCTTGTGGTACCACAGGACAGGGTGAGATAGCAAGGCCCATATGACAGCTAAGATGTGATCAGAAACTCCGGAGGACTAGCTCATAACAAAGGAAACAAGCCATCTGAGGATTTCCCAGTTTTCTGTTCTTGGTATCCTCCTGTATCAGATCTATGTCAAGCTCTAAGTGATACATTTTTGAGAGAAACTGAAACAGTATCTTGTATTTTTTCATGTTTATATGCTAATTAAGGCAGAAGTGTAAACAATAATTTTTTTTTTTAACTCCTTGCCACTAGAACACTATTAATTGATATTCACATTAGCCACTTTTAACCATCCAGGCACCACAGTGTTCACAGTGACTTGCTCTGAAAAATGAACCCCCAGCACCACAATACTGATTTTGCAACAAAGAAATTAGTTTCAGCAAATTTGTTAATTAAGCACAAATAAGAAATTTTATTTGGTTTCAGGGAGTTACATTTCTTATTAGTGTCTATCTTCTGCTTTCTTAATATGCAGAATGAGAGGAAGTAACTGCACAGGGTCTGCAAGTGAAAGCTGAAGAAGCAGGTTATAAGATACAAGTCTACAGCACTTTTCATACCTCCTTCCTTTTATTCTCATCTCCTAGCCATGCTAGTTCCTTTCCACACTATTGCCCTGACACCACAAGTCACCTTTCCACACATGTACATGTGCATGAAGCATTTATCAAGCTCTTCCTAGAAAAAATTCCACCTTTAACAAGGGAGGTCAAGATTCACAAACACATGGGAGTATTGCAGCTGGTCCTCTGCAGTAATAGGACTCTATTTATTTTTCATGTCTTCTTTTTTCTTCCAATTTCCTTTTGTCACCTGGGCCCAACTTTCCTCTAACAATTTTCTGCTTTTCCAGAATTTTGATATCTCAAGGCTTGTCCCTATGAAAAGAAAACTGTCCAGGGAATATGTAATCCCAGACTTGTAAAAGCTGCAACTGTTACTTTATGGTATAGATACAATTTGCTGTACAAAAGTAGTAAAATGTCTTTGAAATGGAAGCAAATAAAACCTGTGGAATGAGTCAGGGATCATAAACACAGGATGGCTTTACTCACCCACCGTGTGTGATTCATTTTGTTGAGAGCTGACAACATAGCCTGAAAATAAACCTTTTCCCTTGCAACAGTTGCTGTAGCATACCTGTTACATTCCTAAAATATACTTACAGTAGTTACAGCACAAAGCTGTACAGATAATTTAAAGCTTTTTTTTTTGTGCACAGCTCTTTTGTTTGCTCTTAATTACTTCTGATGGTGCAAGTGTCCACAACCATAAAAAATATCAGGCATGAAACACACAGCATCACACTTATGAATCGGCTGCTGCACTCGAATGCATCTTGCAAGTTTTCCTCCATGTGTTGTCATTTCCGGTGGCAAAAACACACCTGAGAGGGAGAAGTGCTTCAAAGAAAGCCTACTGAGCCTACCGAGGGCATCTGGCACAACTGATGTTCTTCACCCTAAAGATTAATACAGGGCATGCTCCTGTGTTCCTTCTACATAATTATAAATATACTTTTCTGCCTGCCCCTTAATGATCACCTTAAATTTACCACTACATTCAGGCAAAATTAATGTCTAGCTTAATAGCAGAAATCCCTACTTTTCTTATTGAAATCCTATCTAAACCAGCTACTTCAATGATACATGTTGTACAAAGACAGAGATAATTATTTTATGGTCCATCCTCAGAAGTTGTCTAGATTTGAAACACTCCTGAAAGACTAATCAGCTCAATATATTTTTTCTGGGCAAAATACTTTTTTCCCATGGCAAAAAAAAATATTTTTTCCTGTCAAATACTTGATGTCTGCTAATGTTAAACTGAACAGAAGTATCTTTTTAAATTACAGTTTCCAAAAGAAGCCCTTCAAACACAAAGAGACAGTATTTCTCAAATATTCTCATTATTTAGAAGAAAATCTGAATAAAAATTTTGCACATTACATCCAATAATTCCTTTAAAGCACAAACAAGTGCAAGTCTACTTTCAGAAAGGACTAAGTGATCCTTGTGAGATCCTTCCAACTCAGAATATTCTGTGATTCTGTGAAGGTGGCTTTGCACATGTCTTCAATTGCTCTCCACCTTCAAGATAATGGTATGACATAATAATATTGCAAGTACATTGCATTACCTACCTTCTATGAAAACAGAACTCAAGGGGAGCTGAGGAGCAACAGTTGTGTTTTTGCTGCCTACAGCAATATTCAAACGCTTGTACATTCTAGAAAAGTGTTTTAAGGCTTTACTAAGCTAGAACATTTATCTTCACACCTTATACCCCAAGATTTTGGGGTGTTAAATGCACAGGGTAGACACTTATGTTTATTTTCCTTACCCAGAAAAACAGACATGATAAAAAAAAGAAATCAACATTTGACAAATACTCTAAGCTACCTATCAATTTGGAATCCCCACTCAAGCTTCCTGATTTTGAAAGGTGTACTTCATTTCTTGATAATATATCTTGTTCCTTTCTTCAGGCAATAAAACACTGATACAAGCAGCTAAACAGTGTTAAAATATCTTTGAAAATTTTATCTGATCCAATGTTGCTTTAAGAAAAATCCTGACTGACACGGGGCTGAGAAATAACATAAAAAATGCATTAAAAAACCATCACAGGATCTGATCTATAGAGACATGAGAGTAAGTATTATTTCCTCAGAAAAATTAGTGAGTCAAGAGCAGGAAAGAGGAGATCATCATGATTAACTTGACTGATCCTCTTGCATGGCAAAGAAACAAAAACCCCAAACAAACAAACAAACAGAGGACTTCATCTATTCTTTCTGTACACATCACCCAATATTTACTTAAACTGTAATATTAAACTTGAAAGGTACTCAGTCTTTACATAAAATAGTCATGTGATGAATAATCCTTCACCTTAGAAAAGTGGCTTAATTTTAATTAATAGTAATAAGTGTTATAGTTTCAGTATCAATACATGTTTCCATATTTGTATTCTGCCTACAATTCAGACAAGGTTTGTGCCTAAGGAGTAATGTGACTGTACATGACACTAATGCTGATACCAGTGACACGGTAGTGCAGTTTTGCCTCAGAATCAATGTTAATTTGTCAAATTTTCAATCCTTTCTGATAAAGGGAAATTTTGCAATGCAAAATGGCAAATGTTAAAACCTTACCATATAAATACTAATTCAAAAGACAGCATCTACTCAGGATCCCCTAATTCACGTAGCATAACTCATTAATTATATTATACTCCAATATAGATTAGAATTTAAATACTAGGTCTGCACCATCTTGTAGTTTGGACTATATCAGAATAACTCCATTAGTTGTAGGAAATTGTAGGCTATTATCTGATGGATGTACAATAGACTATTCCACAAACACAGACAGAACATTTTAAGAGCATTTAAAAAAAAAATAAAAGAATCAGATTCACAGAGGGAATTCTTCTATATAACAACTGCTCTTCCTTATTGTTCCTACATGTTCATATCTCCTACAAACTTGCAAAGAAATCCTTTGTTCATCTTCCACAAAGATTTCTAGGCATGCAATTCAGAATTCTCTCTTGTTGACTGCCACATGTATCCAAGAAAGGAAAACAAGACCTGGGGTGTAGTCTTACCAAAATATGCTGCAATTTAGCTGGAAAAAAAAAAAAGAAAGTATTCTACGACAACCCAAATGTATGGACAAGAGTTCAGGCCAGAAGAAAATTATAACAACAGACAGCTGTATAAAATAAGACATAATATGCATAAGTAACAGCTCCAACGCTGACCATGCCCCACTTGCAATTTTGATGGCAGAGCTCTACGTCTTTCACCACCATTTAGAAATAATTCAGAAAGTAATTTTAAAAATCATCATTTGAGGGCTTGGTTATTATATTAAAATCCAGTAGGAAAATTAAATGCTCTTAAGAATAAATTTCTTTATCATTTGGCTCACAGAAACCACCTAGAGGATTTGATTTTTTAATTCAGTGAATGGCTGTATATAATAGCACTTGTTAGTGAAAAAATACCAAATCCATGCAAAAATTTTGACAGCCTGTAAACACCACAATGCAGTAAAAGCTCTGCTCTTGCTTGTGAAATAAAAACCTGAGAGTCACAATTTATATTTAAGTTATGGACCCTTTGATATGAGAAGTTGAACAGAAGAAGTATCTTCAGATAGTGGACTTTTCATTTGGTCCAAGGTAAGAGATGACACAAGTTCTTAAATTTCAGCTGGTTGTTGGTTTTGGGTATTATTTGATTAGGTTTGGATTTTTTTGTCTTTAGAACAAAGCAAGGAATTTATCTTCTTTGATTTACCTAAATCATGCTGCTTTCTACTAATCTAAAATAAAACAATAATAGAAAGCTATCCATTTGCATGTATACTTGTAGAAATCTGCAAAACATACATCTCAAAGGCAGCAGAGCAAAGAGATTGCACTTTTTCTAGAAACCACCTACATCTTCTTTCACACTCCCATCGCAAAAAGCCAGATACATTCTTTTTTTTTTTTTTAACAGATTGCTTTATGAGGCCTTTGTGAAAAAAAGATGGAGAACTTCAGTGAGCCAGAAAAAAATGTAGAGATTTTAAATCTTACATATATTTATGACTCAATAAAGACAGAGAGCAAGAACTGGAATACATTTTGTGTATGTTTTAAGTGGTTTCATCACCAGTCCATAAACCTCCAGTCAGAAGGAAACATGACAAAACTGTATTTTCCCACTGAAATAATCTTAAATTCTACTGAAAACCATCCCTAGCTATTTTTTTTTTTTCAGTTTAACATTTGATAAAGAAAAGGGCAGAATTTGTACCATGAGTGAAAGCTTATGTCTAGTATAGGTTTCTTTGTTTTTCCAGTTTTCACAGTTTAGCTGACGTCACTTGGTATTATTAAGCAATCATTTGAATAAAATACAGAAGTTAACTAATCACTTAAATGTGAGTCATAGGCACTAGACTTACGGAGTGAGAATATAAAGAATGTTGTTTTCATTCCCATCATACAATTTAGTAGACAGTATTTTCACAATAGTTCAAATGGCACCAGTTAATTCATTAATTCATTAATTCATTAGCCACCTTCCTGGATCCTTCCCCCTGAACCTGGGAATTGCAGGAAAGCTCTTTCTCCGGTACAGTATAACATTTTTTGTGATCAGTATGACATATTATACTTGAGAGATGGGGAAAAATTAATCTCTGAATGTGAGCCTATGCCACAAAGTCATTGTCATTTCATGAACTGCCCATGATTTTTCTACATATTTGTAAGAGACTGACAGCTTGAATAAAAAAACAATTTTGGAAAACCAAAGACTTCTGAAATAAGAAGGTCATGGATAGTTACCGAAGTGCTATGGGACTTGCCAGTAACAGGTCTGGCAGCAATGAGGAATGACAGCTTGTTCAAGGGCTACTCTGGCCACTGTCAATGGGATGGCAAGATGAAGTAAGGCAAAGGCCAGAGACTCTCTCCATCTGCCAGCAGCCTGGCTGAATTAACTCAGCACACGAGCCCATGAAACACACGTCAGCTGCACATCTCTCTGAGGCTCTCTTGATGTTGCTTCATTTGGATTTGCACACTGAACAAATAGCACTCCAAGTCTGAAACACTCAGATTAGACTGCTTTACCGGCAACATAGGAGAGCGTCATTCAACATGATTTGGTATTTTGGTAAAAAGAGGAAAGTGAAACTAAACACAACCCACACAACCCCAGTCTTCAGAGCTGAATACTTCTTACTTCCTTATCTTACCATCGTCTAGAAGTGTCTAAGATATAATACAGCCCTCAAGCCAAGGATCCACAACATGGTCCTATTTTGCAAATAGTACTGCCATCTACAACTCTTATACTACAAGTCTGGTCCTCTAGCACTCCTGCATTCACCACCTCCAGGGTCTGCCCCTACCCCTTCCTCTTTTCTCCTAAACTGCTTCTTGTCTAAAATAATTTAGCCTTAGTTATTAGCACCTCATCCACCACAAGCAGGCCTTGGCTGCAGTTTCTCAGGCGAGTTTCCCTGAGGTTTAACTCCCTGATTCTGCAAAAACCTCACTCTTGGCCCCTCCAAGCCTGGCTGCCTCCTCAGCAAATGCAGCCAGGACCACCAAAATACTCCCCCTACAGCAAATCCAGCAGCAAACCAAACCCCCCACTCCGGCACCCAGGCAGGTGATATACAAACAAGAAGGTACATGGCCACAGCACAGGCCGCTAAAGGGAGGGCCCCACAAAAGAGTAGAAAGCAAAACAGGTGACTCGAAGGGCTTGCCCCGCCTCCCCACAGCCCACTCCTTGCCACTCCCTTCCCCCACGGGCCAGGAGATGGCTCCCACAGCCACACCACAAGGAGGGCACAAGACTGCCCTCCATCACCCTGGCTTCTGCCCAGCTGTACTCCCTGGGCCCCCAGCTGTCCTGTGGGTGGCACAGGTAGCTCCTTCCCACACTAGCAGCAATTTTCCAGAAGGTTCTATAGGCAACACCTCGACCTCCAGCCGCAGCCTCCAGTCCCAGACCTGGCCCTGGCCCTCAGCCGTGTCAGAGTGTTACTCACCCAACAGAGGGAGCCTTGGCTGGGGGCTGAAACAAAGCAACCTTTCCTTTGTACTCCTGCAAGGGACATTCAGCTACAGTCAGTAGAAATGTGAGACATGTCCATATTTTGCTCTCTGCTTCAGTGGAATGGTGGCATTGCATCCAACACATTTAAGGGAAGTCGTTTTCTCTAACTTGAAGCCACCCTAACATCAGCTTCTTGTATCATTAAACCAATTATGTTATTGATGAACACATCTATCAGAGTCTCATAGGTTAAAAAGAGATACTTCTTCTTATTAAGTTGTATTCAAGCACAATCAGTTTCAACTACAGCCTCTCACATCTCTGTAAGAAGAAAATGTTAGAGAGGCTGGTGGATTTTGTTTGTTTGGTGAATATTTATCAACAGGGGAACAGATTTCCTCAGCTAGAAGAAAACATTAATGACTAGTTCATCCTCTAGTTTGCCCAGAAGGGTGATCATCATAAATTACTTTATTGACTGATGGTTCTGCTCCGCACCCTGAGCTTCAGTGGACTGAGTAATCAACATGCTAAACGCAGGTAAGGGGGTCATTCACAGCAAAATATTGCTGCTGGACAAGAAAACTGTTTTATCCCGATGCCCAGTTTGTTTCCATTTCAGTTTTCTTGGTGGATAAATTTTAATTTTTAGAATCGTGGAGCATTGGGACTTTTCAATTTCCAAACAGAAGCTTCTGACTTGTGGTTATATAGTTATATATGCTGATATCTATAACTGTAGATATCTATATGCACTTGTTTGTGTGTGATTACTTGTAAACCAATTGTAGCTGTAATTCCCATGGAGGTTACATCTTTGCATGTCAAATGCAATTCTCAGGCTAGATAATGCATAGGAAAATAGGCAAATTTCAAATTAAGGCACCTAGAAAACTTATTTGAATTTGATTAATATTTTTATTCTCACAATACATTAAGGGGACTATTATCTAGGTAATTCTAAAACTACCCTTGAATCATTCATTCTGTAATTGGCAAAATCACCAATATTCAAAGGAAATTTAAAACGAGTCTTCGAGTTTTAGTAATTTTTAATGTAAGACTACACTGAGAAACCAATGCTGCATGATAAAAGACGAGCATAGTTATCCCTACATTATTCCAAAGTTCAAACTTAGACCTTGAATGTTTTGTTGGTTTTAATAATATTTAATTAAATCACATTTAATTAAATTAATTAAATCATACTTTTAAAGTATGATTTAATCCATACTTGGTAGTATGACATAAATCATTAATCTCTGATGATATAGATACATTAAAGAATATTTCACATCCTGAAAGTTTTATGCTATGTAGAACACTTTCAACAGTATTTTGGGTCTTCCTGAGTTTTATGAATTATATCTAGAAGAATTATATTTACTCCTTTTCTCTAAAAGCATAACACCTCTAGGACTATTTTGTTCCAGAGAAGAGAATGGGAGAAAGATGGCAGAAATGTCCATTAAGGCAAAAGAATAACATGTAGATTTGTCAGAAAATATAACACGGATTGAAAAGTGGCATATTTCTTTGGTCCTTGTCAAGATTAACAATCCTATGTGTACAGTTTGTGTTAAAGAATTGATTTATTGTTTGAGAAAGAATTGTAAGATCAAACAACAATAAAAATCAGGGCCTTCTTTACATCTTGCTTTTCATTTCCCTAGACAAGGAACTTTATAGAGAGAATTTTTTTCATTATTTATTAAAAACTTGTTCAACGTTGTTAAGAATATATATTTTTTTGCATCTAATATTGTGAATACTGCTCAGTGTTAGGTACAAGGAACAGCACTTGTGTTCACGAGGATAAAAAGTCTCTGCAAACACCACAGTGTGGTACAAAATCACAAAATTAAATTACAGCTGGCTTCAATACTTTAAAATATAATGAAATAAGAATAATTAAAAGTTGTGGAAATTACTATGACAACTTATCATCTGACATATGGTACATTAGCCAAAATTTATATGCTTCTTTATGCCAGAAGAGTTTTCTAGCTCAGAGGAAATAACCATCCTGATTCTTGGAACATTGGAGGCAAATGATGTTCAGGATCTGATTTCAAGAGTAGACTGCCTGTGAGAATTAACAACTTATACTTAAGTTATTTAATCAATGACTTTGATTATCCATGCTATTTTTTGGAGGATAGGTGTTGTGGTGCATGTGGTGGTGGCCACAGCCGCAGAACATTCAGAGGACTGGTGGACAAGCCTCCAGAACACCAAGGTCTAATCCTTATCCCTTGGTTACGGCGAGTTCCCATGTTCCTAATGGTTCTTAGTTTACATATTTTAAGTTTATGGGTTTAGGAGTTCTCCACCCAGTTTTATGTATAAGTTCATGTTTATGTATTTTTCCTAGTTGCTTATGTATTAGTTCTGGAAAGTTCTTCCTTCTTTGATGCCCCCATTGATCTACTCATGTAATTCCCTCCCTTAAGTTATCCCTATTGGATATTCCTCTCTTATCTCCTCCTCCTCAGTCGATCCCCATTGGTTGTTTCCCTTTGTTCCACCCCCGTATAAAATACTGCGTTCTCCTTTATCCCTGGTCTTTGTCCCTGGACTCTCCACCTGCAGTAAACCAGCTGGAACCTATACAAAGACCTCTCTCTCGTCCTTTGCCTCCGCTGATGCTTTTACATCATCTTTGTTTGGGGCTCGCTCCTTGCGAAGGAGCCAGCTTTCCCTGCACGCTGCATCTGACAGCAAGGACGTCTGCAGCTGGACGCTGTGCTGCCTCGGGCAGCCCCAACAGTGTCAGATAGGGATGAAATTTCCAGCATACTCTGCATTTTATCTGAAATCAAACTAAGAGTGGTGGATCTAACAATTGTTTGAGATCTCAAAAGAAAATTATGTAGTAACTGAGTTGTGCATACATATGTATCTATAACGAAAGAGAGATTTTAGAAAGTGTCATGTAAAACAACAGCCATATATCTTATTTAGGTTCAAGATAATACTACCAAGACAACGTTATTTGTTAAATATGTCATAGTTTTGCTTACTGCTGTTTTTTTAAAAAGGTAGTTTAAATTTTGTAAGTAGACTGTCATAATCTCCCAGTTCAATCGCTAGCTATAGTTTGAATTTAGTTGGGTTTTTTTTATTCCTGAAAGATTATACTTTAATGTCCATAAGACTTCACATACTGTATTTCCAGATACATATTATCATTTCTGAGAGTAGGGCACCTGATATTATGTTGAATTTTCCTAGTTGACGCATATTGAGAAAGTGCAAAAGTGCAGCTAAATCCAGAGTGGTTCAGACATCATCTACAATGAAAGCATGCATACAGGATGACCTAATTATATTTAATTTCATATCCAAGTAGATGATTTATTGAAGGGTGTGGAAATTAAACAAATTCATTAATAAAGTAAAGGTCTTTCAAAAGGCAGAACAGTATATTCTGTCCACATGAGATATTTATCTAATTAAAGTGTAGACACTTAAAACTTTAGTGACTAGAGATTCAACAACTAAAACACCGACCAAAAAAACTCCACAAACAAGTAAAACCAGACCCCTCAAATTCTTCAACATTCTTATCGCCCAAAAAGATGAAATTCCAAATTACTACAGACTTCAATGGCTGACCTTATGTTCTTTTCTTAATAAAAGATACTACCTGTTACCTGCTCTGCCCACTCTATCCCGCCACCTTCTCCCAAAACAAGAAAGAAAAAAAGAAAAAAAATGCCATTGAAAAGGAGGAAAAACCCAAGAAAAGTGGTACAGACTTTGGTGCAGACTTTGATAAATAAAATGAAATGAAAGGAAAGGAAAGGAAAGGAAAGGAAAGGAAAGGAAAGGAAAGGAAAGGAAAGGAAAGGAAAGGAAAGGAAAGGAAAGGAAAGGAAAGGAAAGGAAAGGAAAGGAAAGGAAAGGAAAGGAAAGGAAAGGAAAGGAAAGGAAAGGAAAGGAAAGGAAAGGAAAGGAAAGGAAAGGAAAGGAAAGGAAAGGAAAGGAAAGGAAAGGGAAAAGGAAAGGAAAGGAAAGGGAAAAGGAAAGGGAAAAGGAAAAGGGAAAGGGAAAAGGAAAAAGAAAAAGAAAAGGGAAAGGGAAAGGGAAAAACAAAAGGAAAAGGAAAAGGAAAAGGAAAAGGAAGAGAAAAAGGAAAAGGAAGAGGAAGAGGAAAAGGAAAAGGAAGAGAAAAAGGAAAAGGAAGAGGAAGAGGAAAAGGAAAAGGAAGTAATAAAGATTATATCTGGTCCTGGACACAGGAGACTTGCAAAGAAGTTTTAGTTTTGAAATAGGTATCTTCAGCACAAAACACTTGAAACTGTGCCATCTAAGAAAATGACAATACTTTTCAGCACAAGTTCTAGACTTGCAAAATTGTGTAAAATCAATGGCAAAATTATCAGGGACAAATAACCTCTCCAAATACCATGCAGGCTGAAATAGTTGATGCCGTCAGTGTCACGTAGATTTTTTTTTTTTACTTTCACATACATGCACATTTGCTACATGCAATATTTTCACATACTGTACAGCATCTCTCTCTGGATTTTAGCACAAATCTAAAACATCTGCAGGTATCTTATGGAAGTGAAGATGATGAATAGTTATAGAAGTAGGAAAGACTGTAATGATATTCCTCAGATATGCATAGATAGAAAGATTGGTCTACAAATCACTGTCTGGAAAATGTTCATGGCTAAAGTATTCTTTGATTCCTCTTAAGAATGTTAACCTATGACAGAGTCAAAGAAAATACATGATGGTAAACCAGAATGGAGATTCACAGTATATAATTTATTTCTTGGTAAATGTCTGTATGTGTACTCTTATGCCAATGTTTATACGAAGTAAAGAAAGATACCTCTCCTCGAGGAAAGTAGTTTGAACTGTTTTGCATGACAAAACCTTGTGGTTGAGTTAATTGTGACATCCTGTAAATCTTGACATTTACTCCTCCAACACACTAGTGTGTATCAACCACACAAAGTGACAACAGTTCTTGCAGTAGGGCTTCTCCAAAATTTTTAGGCAGGAACACTTAGTTATAAAAACAGGTGAAGAAGTTAATGAGTTTCAGATACTTGTATATATGTATGAACAAAAAATAATTGGTAGAAATCTAGATACCTAAGAGAATTATAGAATCATCAGACAAAGGATTTTCATTTAGATTGATATGTAATCATAGTTGGACAGATTTTATGCATATTTTTCTCTCTGTGTAACATAATTTCATTTAATTCTTTAAAGTTATTAAGAAGTTTTATATGTCCCGGCCATGTTGCATTTGCTGCACTAGGACAAGACATTGAAAATATGACCTAGAGCGGGGAGGAGATTGTACCTCACATTGGAAGCAGGCATGTATAATTATTTAGTTGTTCCCCTTGAAAGCAAAGTCACTAAACTGTGTCACTTTAGAGTAAGGTACAACTCCAGTTTGAACGATTTTCTTAAACAGTACAAAAATTGTGACAAGAATTACTAATTGTATATCTGCATCATTTCACTCATGTTGTCTTCCTGATCCCATGTATCTGAGAGTTAGCCAGGTAAAAGAGCTGTAAGCCTTTCTCCAAGGTCCTAGAGATGTTGTGGCATCAAATGATATATGGATACAGACTGCAAAAGAAATATCTTTTCCCAGTGTTCTCTCTGATCTTCAGAATAATGTCTGCATGACACATCTGCTTGATCATGGTCCTGGTCATGCAATTCAGGGATGATTTTCCATTTTTGATAGACACTTTCACACTTTGCTCCAACTTTGCTGGTGATAAACTACCTCAAAACAGCTGTAATCCTAGGCACTGACATTTGTTTTATTGGCATAAATTAATAAATAGCACGTACTGATGACATTGCCATAATTTTGCTAGTTAGATTCTATACATATATACTGGTGTATGACAGTGCCTAGAATTAATGGACAAACATCCAAGAATGAGTCCCTTGAATATTATCCAAGCTTACCTGAAGATGCTTCGAATTTCCTGTCTTAAAATAAGGCAGGAAACTTGAAACTACATTTCCCCATCAGAAGTTAATTATGATTTCATTTAAGAAGATAGGTTCAAATTCTGGTTCCACACACAGTATTAAGAAGATATAGTCTGTTATAAGTTAAACTAAAAATAAATATGAAGGATATGTTTATATTATTTAATCCAATTCAATAAAATGCACCAGTAGCAGGAATTGTCAGATGATTTTGTTCTTATTTACACTTGAAAGTTGCAACATTAATCTCAGAACTGTCCTTACACATATCAGTACAGCTGTGTTGCATAGAATTAAGAACTATTAATGAGTTGTAAGAAGCCAGGAAGAGCAAAATACTATAATTTATATTCAGTAGTGTTTAGAAGTTGATGAATTCTATGTACCCCTAAGAAAAACAGACTACTAGAACTAAACTTTATAGTATTTAAAGGAATATCATGTATTTTTCCTTTCTGGTATACATAATTTCCATATGCTGCAAAACATTCCTACTGTCATTGATAAGTATTCTGGGCCACAAAGAGCTTCGACCTTCTGATTATTACATAGTATTAGAAACAAAACCAATGTTTCACTATATTCAAGGAAAAATTTTATCATCATTTACTAATTTTTGACATTTAATTTTGTTCACCTTTAACAACTTGCCCAAAAGTGAATTTGACAGGGGTTTGGTGTGGGATATTTTTTGGTGGGTGTTTTTTTTTTTTTTTGTTTGTTTGTTTAGTTCATTGGTTGGTTGGTTTGTATTGTTTTTCTGTTCAATATCTGATAACTGGAGGGAAGAAAAAAATATTTCAGTCATATATCCCAAATCAAAAAGTTCTGAGGGAAAAAAGAAGGTGTATAAATAGTCAAGGTGTTACCATAGCTTTGTCTCTGCTGAAAGCACATTAATTCTCAGTGTTACAGATCTGCCAGAGGACAATGAATTACTTCTCACTATCAACTGCTCTGCAGAACTTTGTTCACTCACTTTATACTCCACAGACCATTGTTAATAGTCACTGATCAGAGCAGGATTTATCCATGTCTTGTTCCAGAGCCAAACATAATCAGTGTTTTGCAAAGCAGCAACACTTTTGACTCACTTCTAAGTTTTGAAATTCAAGCAAAGCTAAAAATTTAAAGAGCTTTTCTCAAAACTGTACTGTGTGTTTTAATGGTAGCTAGTTGCATGCTGCTACCACATCACAGCATTAAAGCAGATTATGTGAACAAACTGTTTTCAATATCAGGGAAAATAGTATTTTGTTAGAATCGTGGCATGTAATGCTCTGCTGATCTGCATTTCTTGGTGACACCTGTCTTTTAACTTGGACCCTCAAGTGGCTTCACAACCAAAAAACCCTTTCTTTTTATGGAACTCAGGGAACATGTTTGGGTTCTACATGGCTGTGTTACTTAAAATTGCAAATTTTCCAGAACAGGGGTATATACTTCTTTACAGACAGTAAAATATTCTTTTCTTTACAAACAGTAAAATATAAGCTCAAATATAGGTATATGCACACATATATGCATATATATAATAGCGTCAAATCATAGAATGGCTTGGGTTGGAAGTGACCCTAAAGATCATCTAGTTCCAACACTCCTGCCATCGGCAGGGATGACACCATATGTGTGTGTGTGTATATATATATATTTTTTTTTTTTTTTTTTTTAGGTTTTTATGCAAATTTGAGGAAGCTGCGGGCTGCTGTTTTAGTGCAATTTCATTTGCTATGTAATTTTTTCCAGTAAAAATAAAAAAAAAAATATTTTAAAACCAGCAGATTTTGCTTTTCATTGTATTATGATGTGTATTTTAGATTACATTGTTATTACTTCTCTTTAAAATATTTCAACAGTACATATATTAATTGCTTTTGCAAACCTCTCTGCTTCGAATATCTAGTCATTTGAATTATTCCCCTCATATATTATAGAAAACATGAAATAGGAAAAAGAAATTAAGTATTTCTTATTTGAGTACATGTCTGAAGAACTGCTTTTTCAGCCTTTAAACATTCATCAGAGATGAATTATTTATTCATGCTTAATAAAGCACCCCAGACTGTTGCAACTTTCATTAGCTGAAGTGACTTCTGTCAACTTTGAGTGACTTCTGTTTGCCATAATAATACTTTACATTTACACAACAGTTTTTATTCAAAAGTATTTCAAAGTGCTTTGCATAGTGTGTTTATATAAGGGATAAATTAACCAGCCAGTAAATTATAGTTACCTCTGGAGTGACGCTCTGCAGAAACTTTGTGCCAGAATCTTATATGGGTTTAATTTTTATCTTTTACATAAAATTTCATTGATTTCAAGGAAGCAGAGCATACAATTGAATTAAACTGTTTTATAGAGAAGAAAAGAGTCTTATTGCTAGGGCGCTTGACTCCAACCAAGAAGTGGTCTCTGTTCTTTGCTTCTGCTACACACTTCCTGTCATTCTTCCTGCAATTTGCTTGGGCCTTAAATAAAGTCATAGTATCATAGAATATCCTGAGTTGGAAGGAAACCAAAAGGATCATCAAATTCCAACTCCTGGCCCTGCACAGGACAGCCTAAGAATCACACCATGTGCCTGAGAACATTGTCTAAACTCTTGAACTCTGTCCGGCTTGGTGCTGTGACCACTTCTCATGGGGAATGTGTTCCAGTGCCTGACCATCCTCTGGATGAAGAATATTTTCCTAATATCCAACCTAAACCTCCCCTGACACAACTTCATGTCATTCCCTCAGGGTCTGTCACTGGTCACCACAGAGAAGAGATCAGTGTCTGCCCCTCCTCTTCCCTTCATAAGGAAGTTGTAACTGCAATGAGCTTTCCCCTCAGTCTCCTCTTTTCCAGGCTAAACAGACCAGGTGACCTCAGCTGTTCCTCATATGCCCTGCCCTCCCTTCCACCTTTCATCATCTTTGTGACCCTCCTTTGGATGCTCCCTAATGGCTTTATACCTTTCTTACATTGTGGCACCCAAAACTGCACACAAGACTCCAGGTAAGACCACCCCAGTGCAGAGCAGAGCAGGAAAATCCCCTTCTTTGACTGGCGGGTGGTGCTGTGCCTGATAAATTACTAATACTAATGCCATCTCAGCTTTGGTGACTGTTCATGTACATAATTAATTACTTGAAATGCAAGCAAGCCATAGTTAACTTTAGCCACCTTTTAGCAATGAAAAAGCCCTCTTCTACTAACAGGAAGATAATTTGTATGATGCTGAATTTGCAATGTGCTAATAATATAGCTAATGAAGATCATCTTCTCTGAGTTTGAAGCATCAATTATCTGTCTCAGAAATAATACTTGATTTATTCCATATTTTTGACAATTTCATTATATTGCATGACCCCTGTCTGTGCAGAGCAGTAAACAAAGTGTCTTGAGATCCTGTTTGGAATTTATAGATGCTGTTTAGCAGAACAAAGTTCTTCATTGATATGTCATACGATAATATAATAGGATGCAAAAATAGAGAGATTATTCAAATGTGTAGTAAAACCAGGAAATAAAATAATTTTTTATCTTGATGATTTTTTTTTTATTCCAACTTGGTTAGATTATACTCCTTTGTTGTGAATGTCAAGTATCACAAAGTGTGTCAGTCCTTTTTATTTTCTTTTTTTTCTTGAATGGAGTCGGTACTATTGGAATCTCTCCAAGCTAAACAATATAAAGTAGCAAGTTGGTTCAGGGTGGGTAAAATAATTTACCAACTTGGGATTTTTTTCTTTCATGTATGGCAGGAATAAAAAAATTCTTCAAAACTGGAACAGGTGGACAATTAATTTGCTTGTCTTTTGATACTCATGTTTCTCCTGGCATCACCTCAGCATGATACTGCAGTGTTTACAACTTCTTTGCTTTGCTTTAAAACAAATTAAATTCCTTTCCTTAGCCTGCATTAGACTATTCTATAGTTCTTTCCAAGGAATCCCATAAGTAACCATACAAAGTTCACAACCCCACAAGAAATAGTACAAACTTCACAACTGCTTTCAGATACAGTGTTGCAATGAGTTTACAGAAACTAAAGGGTAATAGGCAGAAAAAAGGTGTTGGAATTTGCTTCAGAGTAACCATGGTGTAGCTGCTCATATGAGTAAATGTTTTCAGAATTGAAACTTTCTTGTTTCATGAAATAAGGAGTGATTGAAAAATCCTGGTCACATACTTAGCCCTTCTGAAAGCAAGCTGTGTAAGGGAAGAGTATGTCACCTCTAGATACTCTAAGTTATTTTCAGTACAGTGTAACAGTACTCAACAGAATTTTTTTTTTTAGTGGTAGTTGCACCATTGTTCATAGTTACTGGAATAAATAAGCTCTAGCTTCTTGGACAGAAGTGGTGCTTCATAATCAGGCTCTTAATTAGATTTAGTAATTCCAGGGATTACTTCAAAGTTTTTGCTGAACATGTTCCCTGTTTCTCCTTTATGGCACATAAAGTAACTTCTAGACATAACCATTAATTCACAGTAAAAGTTTTTAATTATGTGCAATAAAAAAAAAACAAAACCCAAAATAAACAGGACCATCTTCAACAAACAAAAAAAAATAGAGAGATTTTTAGTTGTTCTGTATTATTAAAATGGTCTACACCCAAAATAAATTATTCAAGTAGAATTTTTTTTGGTAACAAGTCTAGTAACTAGCTATATCTTTTTATTGCAGCTTGCTGTGTGATATCATAGGAGTAAAGAGCCCCCTAATGGCTTTAAGTTAGCTAGGAAAATAAAAATAAATTTCACATTCTGTAAGTTCAAGCTGGAAAGAAATGCAACATTAATTTCAAAAAGGTCAAATTAATCTTTTGAGAAAAAGGTGACATAACTGAATCAGTTTAAAGTGTTGCAAAAAGTCCAGATTAACATAAACAACATCAAAGACTTGAAAGAAAATGCACAGTTTGTGCTGTGTAAACTCTTAACACTTTCTGATTTGAGTTTTTTTCATCTATTTTTTTTTCTGAATCTTACAAAAGAAAATGCTTACAATATTTAATGTGGAAATTAATAATATATGAGTAGAAAAACATCTTATGAATGTAAGCTTAACTAATTGTTTGGGTTTCTGATTCTCTTTTGAACTTAAATAAAATTAAGGTTCAAATGAAATATTCCCATTGCAAAAATAAACACTTTTTAGTGTTATTTGGAGTTTCATGGCTTGGATGTAACCTGACTAGTAACAGACACTAATTGGAGGAAACAATACTGCTGTCTTTGAAATCATAGAACTACCATGATTTTTTTCCTAATCAGAAAATTATAAGGTATATTTAAAGAGCATGGGTATAGTGAACAAGACTTTTCAGAGAGAAAAGAGAGATATTAATAAGAGCTGCAGGAAATCTTTTGAGCATTCATAAAGGAATATTTTTTGCTAGTCAAACTGAACATGAGATATACTGAGGCAGGCCTTAAGCTTTGTAAGAATACAAAGTGAATTAGACATTCAATTATCTTAGCTCCTTATAAAATACAGTCTATGCTTGGTAGATCTAGCCCTCAAAACCCATGTCTTTGTCTTACTGTTAAAATTTTCAGTCAGGTAATTAAAATGTAAAGGGTTTCTTTCCATTATTTATGGTCCGATTCTGCGCTCTAACTCCATAGTCAATGTATGGAGTGCTCACCTTTGGCACCATTTTAGGTAGTAAAATACCACTCAATAAAGCAATGGTGGCAAAATGTGCCCCCAAGAGAATTTCTGGCTACCTGGAAAGAGTTTCAGAAGGGAACATTGAAATTGCTGACATTTGTGTATATAAGAAACAACATAAACACTATTCATAGAGAAGAGATAAGGTATTAAAACAGCACAGATGCTATAGTTTAAGTAAGCCTTAATGAGCCTTAGGCTCATTAGTGTAGTTCCTGTTTTGCCAGTGCTTATTCATATGATACTTTATAGAAGATGAAGCTTTCTCTTAAGCATTGCATATTTTATTCATGGGGTCACTTAGATACCCCCTTAAAATTATTGTTAGTTTTTTAAAAAATCTGTATATATACCTAAGCTCCTCAATTTTTATGTCTTTTACAAATTATAAATAATCATTTTGACAACTCCACTTCTCATTTAGGTTTCTGAGAAGTCATTAAGTATTTAAGTATGGTGTTTTATGGAAATTTATTAAAAATTTCTTGGTAAAGGAAGAGAAGAATGTGCTTTTCTGCAGTTGTGATTCTTTTGTCATTGGATAAATTGGATTATATGTAGGTGCACATTCTAGCAGCAAGACCTTGCTATAGGCAGTTTCTTAACTGGCCAAAATATTGGAACACTGTACTTGACTGGGTCAAAATCTACTTAAATGCTAGCATTAATAGATTGATGCCTCTACTTCATCCAGAGGGAATAATCACAGTAGCTGGCATAGGAAAAACTCTGCAGTTTGGAGCAAGAAGCAGAGTGCACAAACTGATGAGGAAGTTGGTGAATGTTGTCACAGCTGGAAGGAATGTGCTGCTAATGAAGGAGCTGTCTTAGCACTATGCTCCCATGGCCTGTAAACCCCCAGTCAATCAACTTCCTGATTCCTTAGTTCAAATCCAAAAGCTAGGTTATTTCAGATATAGTTTATCTCCTTCAGGACCACAGCAATCTATCACAACCTATCACCTATCACAGCAAAACCACTTACAACACAGCTGAAGGAAATATGTAGAAACTTTATGTAAAGCTCTGCAGTTAGGAGACAGTAGTGTCAATGTCATACCAAAACAGGCAGTCGGTCCATGGGGTGGCTGCTTCAAACATGCAGCACAGTGTAACAGAACATCCTAGGTTTCACATTTCAGGTCATAAGTCTTGATCTTCACTTTGCAGGCAGAATGCTAGCAATTACTACTATATCTATAAAAAATGGCAGTCTAATGATATATTATTTACAGCTGACCATATTTGCTCAGCAGTGGTAAGCTTGCAGTCAAAAGACTGATACTATTTCAAACTACTGACAAGCACTGAGAAATCCTTCAGGTAAATATTCTCTCTACCTGGCTTCACAATAGGTACACTAATAAATTAATAATATGGGAGAGCTTGTGTGCCATTATTACTTCAGACTGTTTAGCATGTGTGGGACAAGTCACATTAAAACATCATCCAAGTAGTTAGAAATAATCTTTTCTGGTTTTTTCATTCCATTCATCTAAAGGGTTAAGCATGATAAATGCAATGCACAAACCATGTCCTGTTAATTTCCTTCAGGTGTACATAATAATTGATGCATATAATCTGTGGGTGAAAGAAATACAAGTGCAAAAAACGCATTCTGAGAACAAATGCCAAAGGTTGTATTTAACATGAAAGATACAAAAAGAATAATTCCTTTTTTAGCTGCTCAGAAAAGCAAATAATAATTTCCTTACCTGGAAGATCAAACTCTGTATATCATCAATATTATGTGAGGCAAGGGGAGAGGACGAATTTTTGTCTTCTGTAATAAGCCTTTTTTCAGAGATGCAGAACATGAGAGATATAATTGTAAGTAAAATGAACTATTCCAAGATTCAGTCTGCCATCAGTTGCACTGGCTTAGAGCTGGAATCGTCTTGCAAATGAAAAAAAGGGTAGCTCAGCAAGTTCTCCAGTGAAGGAGCTCAATATCAGTGTTATCAGGCACCAGCTGTCACATACTGATGCTATAGTGGGTACAGTCTCCCTCTATTGCGCGCTTTCTCTCACTTGCTCTCCCTCTCTCTCACCCTGACGTTCACTCAGCTCTGAATCTGAGCTCCTTCTGCTGCTGTATAATCAATCTAGCCTGTCTCAGTCTAATAGGCCTCTCTTTAACCAGCCAATCAATAGCACAGATTCCGCTGCTGCTCCCCAGGGTCTTTTCCAGGAGTGGTACAAACAATAAGAGTTTGGCTAGCAGTTTAACTAAGTATTTTTCATTATTTTATCTCTGTTGAAGAAAAATTGTTTAAGAGAGCCCAGGTTCAAAGCGATACTTCTCTGTGTTTTTCATGATAGTTATATAAACACGCACATTGCACTGCAGTAACATTCTGAACACTTTAAATTCTACATGTTTTAGAATGCATATTAAAAAAGAGAGAAAATAAAATAAACACACACACACACACTCCCCCCACATCCCAGTCTCGAAATGAACCTTCATGCCAAGCCTCAGGTTCGTGTTCTGAAAAATCCAGTAGTGTGTTTTGGAATTGTTTATGGCAATTGTGGAAATTAAGCATAAACCAAGAATCAGGAGAATTGTGCTTCACAGGCTGTGCTCCTAACCCCTGTCAGCTTGAACTTACTTCTTTCCTACACTGCCTGTGTTTCACCTTGTGTGTCTCGTGGGAGGTTATGTGGGTTTTGTTTCTTTATTTGTTGGGGTTTTTGTTTATTTCTGTGTTTGCTTGGGGGTTTTTTTGTTGTTTGGGGTTTTTTTTAAGAATTTGTATCGAAACATCGTAGATTCAGATACAGGAGGTGAAGATACAATGTCTGTTCAGCAGATTCACATGGGACAGCTAGAATAGTGGCCAGAATTAACTGATAGCAACAAATATCTGCAGTATGCTACAAGCACACCTTATCTTACCCTGCACTGCGCTCCCCACATATGCAAGAAATAGATTATCCTTTACTAGACAGAAACAAAAATTTCAGGAAGGATATAGTGCAAAGTAAGTATTTTTACTGCAACAGACTGGCATTCTTTTTCCATCGTTTAAAATAGAATTTTATTTTATAATTTAGGGACACTAAATCATAAGGACATTGATTTGAGACCTGTTCATTCTGGTTATAAATGAAAATTATGAACCAAATCTCATACTCACGCAAACTGGGGAAAGTACCTAGCCTCCTCCTAAAGTCCAGAAGATAGGTTGCATCAATCACAGGTGTTTCTACATGGCAGGATATTGACACTCTTGTATTTCTGTTCTTGATTCAAAACAGCAACTGTAACTAAAAAACTTCATGAGTGCAATGCATTTGATGGTTTTCTTGAGAACATAATGTCCCATTCTTGC
Source organism: Corvus hawaiiensis (assembly GCF_020740725.1). NCBI lineage: Eukaryota > Metazoa > Chordata > Aves > Passeriformes > Corvidae > Corvus > Corvus hawaiiensis. The sequence continues at coordinate 77,908,490 of NC_063213.1, read as the reverse complement.
TGGTTCCCTTATATATGATTCTTGCAGAAATTCATCTGAATCCAGAAACAAAATGAGGGCTTTGATTTTCTACCTCTTCAATGTTTGGACTATCCATCGATCTAAGGGTCTCTCAATTTTATTTATTAAGACCTTGTGACTGAGATCCTGTCCTGAGAACTGAAACTTGCAGTCTGGCTGTTTATTCCGTGGCTGAAATTGCCTCCTTAGAGAGCTAGCATAGGTCAAACCTTTTACTGAAGTATGAGCACTGTAGTCTCATGAGCATCAGAGTCTGGAATAAGCATAAGCAAGTAAATATACTGATAATTAAATAAATTTTTTTGTGACAACCTGGTTGACAGGGATTTCTACTTGACTCGTGATTTCTTGTATAATCTCTTAAGAGTGATCAAAAAGGGTGCTCCTTTCCAATCCCTTTATCTGCCACTAAAAAATCTCCCACTAAACACATTTACAGACTCATGTCAGATAGTTTCTGCCTTATACAGCCTACCTAGCAATACAGACTTATTGGATAAACACAAGCTAGTGCTACTAAGTCATCAATTTTGTGTAAGTGTCTTGAATTGCTATCCTGGAAATTCTAGTCAAAGACTGAAGGAAAAAGACAGCAAGAAGAAAGAGACCAGCTATTAAACGGGAGTTTGCAATACAAGAAGGAAATATATGGCGTTCATAAACAATAAGAGGTACCTCTAAGTCTATTCAGAGAAACAGAGCTATCAGGAAAAAATTCTGTTTACTTTGAGTGTTTACACAAGAGTATGTGTAAGGTCATGTGATGGCAGAAAATAACAACAGATTTATGCACTTCATTCTCTTTCAATGCACGTACAAAAAAAATTAGGAGAAAAAAACAATGAAGTCGCAGTATTCACAGCAAGTTCAACTCATCCATTCTTCATGTGAAATATCACAGTATAAACTAACAATCTCTGATTTCCCAGATGTGTATGGAATACCTCATTAATTGCAGCCTACAAAACACATTTAACAGATGTCTCAAGTGTTTTGAGTGCTCTGGATCAGCTAAGTGATTTTCATGGATAGAGAAAAAGATTAAGATGAGAAAATAGAAGTGAAGATCAGTAGAATTATGGTCACACAATTGTATGAATGCAGATTTGGTGGTGAAAGCGTGAAAGTCTCTAGAGGCCTGTATGATGGGAAAAGGGTAATTAGAGCGTTCTGCCCTTGAGGGGAGGATGGGAGCAGGGAGGTGTAGGGCAGTGCAAAGGTTTCTGCGGATCTCAGTGGAAAAGGCGCAATAACACAATATGTAATAAAGTAGCTGTTTAAATAGGAGATTATAAAGAGGACTATAGATAGAGAGTACACTTTGCAACCCTTGTATTTTAACAACCCTTCTTTCAAGAAGCACAGACCAAGGGTAGACTTTCCTACAGCACCCTGTGTGGATCCCATCCATGGAGAGGTCCTTTTCTCCCTCCCATGCTGTTGTACCCTTTATTTTGCATAACAAAGAGAACCACATACCATCTCCTGACATTTTGTAATATCGTGACACCCACCAGCATAGTACAGACTGATGTGGGATGTGCCAACATGCTTCCCTTAAAGCAGCTGCTCACACTAACATTTGGGCTGCTCAAGCCCTAATCCTGGGGCCCAGCAGAGCAGGCATGGATTATCCAGAGCCACAGTGTAGAATTCAGTGTTTTCCACAGGGCTCCCAATACAGATGGGAGGAGCACTGTTGCATTGATTGGAGTAGGAGCTCACTTCCCAAGTACCTTTCCGATATTTTTCTTCCTGACTGCTTTCTGCATCTAATCTAATCTACCCCATGCAAACCAAACAGTAGTTATATGTGAGGCACTATCACAACATTGTGCATTGTGTAGTTTGATATTTTAGTGTCTGGTTTTCACTTTTCAGGCAAAGGCAGTATTGTCAGGGTCACATTTTTAAAAAAAGGATGACTGTGAATCTCAGCAACTGGACTTTTATGTAAACACTAATGATTAAAAAACTATTTACTGAAATACTAATTGTATTTTAAGAATACAAATGTTATCACAGTTGTCTAAAGGTAGCTTTATATTCTACATACCCTTTGTGGAACTTGTGTTTGTATTGAATGTATGTGGAAATATCCCTTTGGCCTTCATGTCTGTAATGAAGTATGATAAATTGTTTCAAGAATGCATTGATACAGCATATCACAGCATGATGATTTAGAACTGCACTTATTTATTTTCAGTAGATGAAAAAAAAGTTGTTATCTACTACAGATATTTAATACTGAAGGGATTAATGTAGAGGCCAGTGTTCAGACTTGAAACATTGTGCTTAAACAATGTTAAATAGTCTGTTAAAAGGCATACTGTATAAACTCTGTTAAGAAGCTCTGGGCATCTATTTATTTTTCATATTATTTTGCTTGGTTTGGGGAAAATTAAGAAGCAGTTTTGTCATAGAGCATTTCTCTTTGCAAGCACTGTGTTTTTATATGTTATTAAGTGTAATTCTCTATGAGAAATTTTTTTTTTCACTATTTCAGATTTAATTAACAAACAGGAAATACATGTGGTCCTATCCCATATTTCCAAAAATAATCAAGGTAGTTCTTCTGTATCCAATGATCAAAGGAAAGTCAGAATATGGAATATACAGTTCTGAGAGAGTATATCTTGTGAACATCTAATAATGAATAGCAGATGTGCCTATTCATAGAGGTGCCTTTGATAGACTCCCTCAATGAAAATAAAAAGTCAGGATTCAATATTTTACACCTTTCCCAGGAAAGAATTAATTAAATGGGCTTTCTACATTGCACCTAAACACTGATTCTAATAATTGTATTATTGCTGAGTGTGGCATTCAGGTTTCAAGTTCTGCCGAGTCTTACCACATTCTTAAAATGCTCAGGCTACTCACTGGCTAGAAATTAAGCAGTGCATGTTCATCTAATCAATGTAGAAACCTAAAATATTATTTAGTTTTCCTTAAGAAAATTCTTTTTCCACAGATGGAGGAAAAAACTGTGTATAAAACTTTTTTTAAATTATCAAATGTAAATACAAGAATACGAGGATAGATTTTGTCAATTTTATATTTCCTTAGAAAACTTCCCTTTCAGATCTGGAAGGGCATGCTTAGAAAAGAAGCCAGGGTACAAGCTCTGAGAGATAAATAAGATAATGATTCATCATTTCTTGTGTTCTTTATAGTATTTGTCATTACTTCTCAGTGGTGCTAAGCAATAGGACAAGAGACAAGGGGCAGAAACTCATGAACAGGAAGTTGCACCTGAACATGAGGAAAAACTTTATTGTGAGGATGACTGAACACTGGAATAGATTGCCCAGAGAGGCTGGAGAATCTCCATCACTGGAGATATTCAAGAACTGTCTGGATTCAATTCTGTGCAATGTGCTCTAAGAATGACCCTGACTGAGCAGGGAGGTTGGATCAGATGACCCACTGTGGTCCCTTCCAACTTTCTTCAGAAAATAGGAAAATATGTTACATTTTAATTAGATTTTTTTTTCTATTTCAAGATATAGAAGGTAGTATTTGAGTTTTATAGATACTCAGTTCGGTTTTGGTAAACATGCCAGAGAATAAGAGAAGGTAAATATCCATTTGTTAAAGACTTTGACTTTAGCCATGAAAATTATGTATACGAACATGATATAATGGAATACATGTCCATAAATCACAATATACCTTATTTTCTATCTGAATGCTTTAGTGACCTTCAGGGTGAACATTGTTATAGAAGTGCAAACCAACATAAATGAAATTATTTATTGTCATCACTGTTAATATTTATAATACTATTGTTTTCTAGGTCAGAAAAATAATTCACTAGGTGTTGCAAAACTAAATATATGGCATTTCTAGGACTATATTTGTCTTCTTTGTGCAAAGATCATCCACTCCAAATTTATAAACATTTTTCTTGGAATTTATCAGATCTGCTTTAAATTCATGTCTGTCTATGATCTATATAAACAGGAACTGGTCTTTTTCACAGAATTCAGAACCTTCAAAGGGCCACACAGATGTTAGTGAATGAAATGGGCTGTGCTATTCTCAAAGCCAGCTGAAATGGAAAAGCTCATATCCAAACATCTAAATATTTTTCTTCCTCAGAACATCATGGCCACATCTAAGCTACTTCTTGGAATGTTTGTTATAATTTCTGAATGTTGCTTAAGCTTTGTTTGGTAGAGTTAGCTTAGATCAAGACTTTCTCAGACATTTTAAAATACAGGCAATTACTGAATTCACCTGTGTAAAATTCCTGAATCCCAGTACAGTAAAATTTCTCTGAGCTTTTCAGTAAAACACAGAAAAACTAATTACTGTACTTAAAAATAAAAGGATCTTCATGAAAATTCACAGTTGCTGTAGGGCCTGTAGCTTCAGAAATTAAATATTTGCATGGAGATCAAATTCTCATTGGAAGTAGTTTCTGTTCCCTAAAACACTGATAATAGAGAAGTCTGAAAGTGACATATATTTATATATGTAACTATATACATGACTAAGATACATTTAATCCACCAGTATGACCTTCAGCCACTGACTGCAGTTCCCAACATGACAGCTGTTTTTTGTTACTTTTTTTCAAGTTCAGAATGTTGTTAAAGGGCAAAAAATTAAATGCTCTCTCTCCATGTCAGTCTTTGCCCCATCTCTTGTCATCCCATGCCTGTATTTTGGAGCCTGCTAGGTGTCCACTCCTCTAGGCTCTCTTGAGCTATCTTATGGCATTATGACATGGTCATAAATACCTAAGTCTAAACAAAATAACTGTTTGAGGCTACTATGCCTATAAAACTAAGGTTGTCCTGTAAAAAGGTAAGTCAAAGAAATTAGCTGGGGAAAAAAATTGTGCAGTAGCTAACCAAGTTAAAACAAAGCTGGGGTTTAAAAGTCCAACAAACCTCAGTTCTGAGGAGCAGCAGTTTGATACAAAATCTGAGACCTGCCTCTAGCAATAGCCACAGTATATGATGAGACTGCCAGTTGCAGAATTTTTCTCACAGCCCATATTCTGTAGTGTTATTGTTCTTGATACTGAAGTCTTCAAAATATAGGTAAATTAAATGTGCTTTTATTGTCTTCCACACCAGCTCCCCAGTGCAAGAGACACATAGTGAAAGATCTGTTTCTAACACAAAGCATAGTGCAAGCAGCCTCAGAAAATTATAAACTTCTGGTGGGAAGTAAAGTGCATTTTCATTAAGGATCAAAAGATGGAGGGACCTTCAGTGACATTATGATAAGTAACATTGTCTTGCAAGTCTTAAAAGGACCAAACTGGGAACAACTTTAAAGGAGAAATGCAATAATAGAAATGTTGAATTTGCTGGGAATTTTGAAAGTTGCTTTTCCTGCATTAGTATTCCCTACTGGACTGTGTCCTGCATCATCTTGAGCCATTGATGATGTTTGTCTGCACACACTCAATTCTCCGTTATTATAGGTTTTGTTGTACAAGAGGGTTTATGTATTGTGATTGAATTCATGTTATTTGGAGCTTGATAAGAAGTATTAATTTGTTTTGAGTGGTGTATTATGTACATTTTCATACCTTTTCACAACAAATTCTTAATAACAATGTATTTATAGACTATGTGGCTGTCAGTGTTCAACTTTTTCTGCTTTTAAAATGGATATCATTCTTTCTTCTGGGTAATGTATAAAGATTAAATTTCAGAAAAAAATCTATATGGAGGAAAACGTTGCTTTAAATTTCTTTACCTTTTATTATTATTAGTGGCACAGCAGTAATGGTATTTGAGATGCTGTGCACAGTACAACAATACTTACAACACACAGTAGTCTAAATGATGATTTTAGGTTGAAAATGTGCCTACTGCACAATGAGGAGCAAAATGTAATTAGTGTTATAGCACAAATAATATCTCTCCTGATGCTTCTGTGAAATATTTCTTGCAATTTGTCATTGAATTAGGCCTGCAGAATTTTCCCCATGTGCATTGAAAAAACAGATACCCTACAAGTTTTTTGATAGGGTTTCAAATGCTGGCAAACAGGCCCATCAAAAAGATTTAGCTTTAGCCTGTGAGATTCCTTACATCCAATATTTAAACTTACGACATCCAAATATTTTTCTACTGAACAATGGAGACAATAGAAAATGCTCCAGGCACAAAAGCTAGAAAAGCTGATAAAACACAGCTAAGACTCAGAATTGAGCTCCATATTATATCATCAATTTTAATAGGATATATGATTTTTCTGATGTACGCCCAGAAAAAATTCAGGGACCTAAATAGAAACTATAAACCAATGTAATTCTTTCAAATAGATTTTGAGCCTATTTCTCTAGCTTGCACAGAGAAAGCCCAGGGAAACATTACTGTGAATTGCTAATGGATGGCAGAGTTACACTAATGTTGAAGACAGGGTTTAACATGTGAATGCCACATTTGTAGTGAAGCAAAAGATAATGTACCCAGTGTCCCAGTGCATTTCCTACTGCAGGAAATGATGTGTCCTATGTAGCAGAGAAGGCTGTAACCAAATACAGGAGAAACTCATCGTCAGTCATGCTTCATTGCAAGTAATCACTTTATTACTTCTTGGAGTCATATTTATAATCTTTCTGATTTAAGGCAGTTTAAGTTTTCCTTGGAAGTTTACTGGCAAAAAACCCCAAAAATTAAAACAAATGAAAATCCACAAAAAACCCAAACCAAATCAAAAACCAGAAAAAAACCCCAAACAAATGTAACGTCCCAGTCGTCTTTTAAATAGAACTGCCTGTCAAATAGAGTAGAAATGACCTAACAGGTGAGATGACAATCTATTTCAATATATTTGCAAATACTTTTTTAAAATGTACTTAATACTGAGAAACTTACAAATGTAATATTGCAAATATTTCTAAACCACATCCAGTGACTGCTGTCATTGAACCTGGATTACAATTAATAGCAGTGAGAAGAAGGTTAACAGGATTTTGATTAATAGACTAATTTTCAATCTTAATTAGTCATGATGTAAATTTATTGTCAAAAATATATATTTTTACATAATCAGGAATATGCAGCACAAGATTAAAAACTGCCCATCAATAAAATTGATTGAAATTTAGTAGAGTTTCTAGGCTGCCTAGAAGTCTCTTCAGGACCTAAGCCCTAATCAGTTATGATGGATTTAGATTTTGATGTAATCAGAAACAAAAATGCTTCCTCTTGTGCAGTGAAGGGCAGACTAGTAATTAACCCACATGAGTAATAAGGAATAAATAAAAAAATAAGACCAATGCAAAATATGTGAACTTTTCTATTTCTTCCTCAGAAACAAAGAAAACAAATGAACTTGCTTTTATTTGATTTTGAGTCTGTCTCACCAAATTCTGCTCAACTGTCTGTTTCGCCCTCAGAAGGTTATGATATATTTTCTAGGAGAGTTCTTTCCTTGACTGAAGTATCATTCTATTAATGGGAATTCTTATGTTATGTGTCAGGACCTGGAGTTCACTTCCCTCCTTCTAGGAATTTAGCTGACCTCCAGGTTGTCAAGTAGAAAGAGCTGCTGTGAAGAGCTGGAAAAAGCCTCAGCAGATGTTCCCTTCCACCACCTTAGCTTGGGACCTGCCTGTAGGACCTCCTTAAGCTGTACTGTGCCTGCTCTGGCACTTCCAATGCTTTTATACCTCCCTGATCCTATCCTGTAGGCTTGACTTAGTTTTCAATCTTGACTTTTTCTTACTGTGATCTTACTGAGTGATTGCTGATGCTGCATATTATGTCAGAACCGTTCTCCTTGCTTGGGCACTGTGGACTGTGTCCATGTCGGTGAGGTCACTGCCCTGCTGGCTGTGAGGGGGTTCTCTGTGCCTGGCTCACCTTGCTCTGCAGATCAGACCCTTCTAATTGCTCTGTGACAGATACTTCAGGTGGGAGCCAGGAAAAGAGACATCAGCTTAAAAACACCTCAAAAAAAACCAGAGGTGAGCCCCCGTTGAGGTTTGTTCTGGCTTTTTGCAACAACTTTAATCAGCAAGCTGACCCTGAGTCCAGTAAGCTAATCTTGTGGAAGGGGAAAGTGCACTTCTGGAACTGTCAGTATGTGTTACCTCATCATTTTACTGGAGACAGTAGCAAACAAATACTTTGTTTGCTGAGATTATTTTTAATTTTCTGGGTTTTTAAAAATTTTTTTTATTTTATTTTCAGCTTTCCTTACAGTTTCAAAGGGCATGTTGTTTCAGTTTTATTTTTTATTTATTTTCCTTCATGAAGATTGGTAAAATGTTTCTTCTGTTTTCCTAATGAGCATCACCTTAAAGGTATTAAGGTGCCGTCCATGGTGCAGGTTTGTTTTTTTTTTTTGTTACTTTGGTTTGTTTGGTTTGGGTTTTATGTTTTATTCCCAAAAAGAGAAAAACAGAAAAACAAGTAAGAAAATTACAGCAATAACATTGTCATCTCCTTATTTCCTTCTTCTCACTCCCCAGCCTTCCAAGGATCATCTTCCGCAGGAGGAGCAGTCCCATCTCTTTCAGCCTCTCATACGACAGATTCTGCAGCCCTTTAATAATTTTTATGGTCCCTTACCAGACACGCTCCAGTGTGTCCATGTCTTTTTTCATAATGAGAAGTCCAGGAATGGACCCAGAACTCTCAGTGTGACCTCACCAGTAAAGCAGAATGGTCACCTCCACTTGACTTGCTGACAATATGATCTATTAAAATATGAATATTGATCTAGTATCAATATCCAACTGAGAAGGACAAAAACTCTCTAACAGTTTAGAGTTAGAAAGTGCATGTTTTATTTGGTGCCAGGCACTGCGTGGGATAGCTCCCTAAGATGCAGGGCCCCAATACAAGCAAACACAAAGCTTTTTATTTACAAAAATTATGAATATCCAAAATACAAATGCATATTCATAACATTAACACCTCCCATTCTCCGCTTTGTATGGAAATGAGCTTAAATGTCATTAAGCATGCGCAGTGTGTGTTCTGAATTGAGTCAGTGATCTTGAAGGTCAGTGGTCCCAGATAGATGAAGTATGCTCATCTCCCTTGTTTTGACCTTTTTCTCATTTCTGAACTTTAAAACTCCTAGTTACTTTAGTGACCTCCAAATCTCTTGTGTGACTTTTGGATAGGTTCTCACAGAGGGAGGAAATTGGTAATTGTCCTTGTTCCCTACACCATCTTTATCAATGTTTCTGTTCCTCATTCTAAGCACAGCTAAGCAAACATACAAATGACAGATCATCAGTTATTCAGTAATCAATTACTAACATTTTGAAAACTGTTTCAGGTCCAGCTCTCCTAACTATTTTAATTATTCCTTCTTATTCTAACTAATTTCAACACAGCTAGCCTATAACTAAAATCTTTATGTTTCAAATATTCCTGTAATACAGCTCTGAATGTTATTGACCTTCTTGCTAGTGGAGACATCACTGGAACATGTTAAATTTGTAGTCTTCCAGGATCCCAATGTCATTTTCTTCAAGGCTGATTTCCAGCCTATTATTCTCCAGTATGTATGGCTGCAGGGGCTGAATTGCCCATCTGAATGGCAGCACAACCATGATGTATGAACAGCTCCCTGAAGTTTTGGATCATCCAAAGACTTGATCATCTTCCAGGTCATGAATAAGAATCTTAAATGATATTGTCCCCTTTATTAGTCCCTGAGCCGCACTGTCTCTCCTAACCTCATCCCTGCAAGCTTTGACAATGTCTTTATGGTCATCCTAACTCACATCTCTGCTTCCATCTCTTGTATGGTTTATTTTTACATTTGTGATTTGTTGAGACCCCTTATTTACCCATGTAGGCATTTAGTTTACATAATTGATGTTAAGGTAAAATCTTGGCCTGCCAATTGTGTCTTGTGTTTATTTTTCATGGCTCTTCTGATGGAGATGGTACTGGTAGGAAAGAGGCATTTGAAAGTGCTGAAGTGCATTTTATTCTAGGGTGAAGCAGCTGATCCCTGGGCAAGAGGCAATGCAGTCATTTGGAATTCATTGAGCAGAATATAGTGCAAAACATGAATTTACTACTTTGCCTGAAGTTTAGAGATAAAAAGTCAGTTAGTGTCTTAACACTAAAAAAGGCTTAGCAAGCTTCAGGGGGGATGGGGGAAGGAGTGCATGAGGTTCACTTGTAAGAGCATCTCCTTTTGCTAAATTGTGATTCTGCAGGACTCCATAAAAAATTGCTGTTAAGTCACTCTGACTGATAACCTGGTCTGTTAGGGAGGGAAAGGGCATGTCTTTGTCTGATATATGCTCAGTCGCACAGAATAGTCCCTTTTCTTTATTGCCAATGGTAACTTAATGATTTCCCTTTTTCTTGTCTCACTGTAAAGAAAAAAACCATGCATTTCTTGCCCTTCTCCCAGCTCTCTTCTTAGATTTCAAGATGAGACAGCTTCTTATTTTCTAGGTATTGGATGCAAAATTCCCTCCAGAATCCTGAGAATTATTGGAAAAATGGGAACATTTTGATCTCTTTAGGAAAATTCCTATTTACTTGAGAACCTGTGAAGACCAGGATTGAAAACTTTAATATTATAAAATATACACCATTGTTTCTCTTGGGTATATCTCTTGAAATAGAGCTGCATCGTTCAAGATAATTTTTGGAAGTATTTCTGCTATTTAAACTTACAGAAAACAGCTTGTTAGAGAAAGGATTCTGTTGCTGTTTACCATAAATGAAGAGGTAGCACAAGTATTTGTGGTATTATTCCAAATTTATGGTATTATTCCCAATTTATGGGAATAATACCATATTATCTCCCTATACCTTTGACAAAAATAGCATCTCTGTACCATTAAAAACCTTTCACTGGCTTTAATGCTCCAGTGTTCATACAGCTATTTTTATGCTGGTGTCACTAGAACAGCTTTTTTGCAGCTCAGTTTAGGCTAGTCAAAACTCCTCTTCCTTATTGTCCTTTACTGCAATAATTACTTTCTGCTTTGGGTCATTTACTGTAGACACATGTCATATGGCTGATGACATAAAGCAGGCATACAACAACATCCCAAGTGTTGTTTATTTATTTATTTATTACATTACATTAACATTACTCTGCCCTACCATCGTGTTGTAATTACTGTACAGTATATTTTAGAGAACAAGCAGGAGGCTTTTTCCCAGGTTCTCTCCATGCAATGCCACTGAAGTCTGTATTTTTCAAACATATGCAAGCACTTCATATGAGAAGATTTATATTCCCCACTCTACAATACAAAAAAAGTCCTATTTCTGAAATCAAAGGAAGTAAAAAAAGTATAAAGTGTCTGAACATATAAGCAGAGATGAAAAAAAAACCAAGTGTTTTCATTTTCGCTTAAAAAAATCCAGAATACTTTATCTTTGAACACTGTTTTTCAAGGATTATTGAAAATATCAAAACTTGTTAGAAATTAAAGTTAGATTTTTTTTTTTTTTTTTTTTTTTAATCTAAAATAACCTTCACACATTAGAAAGATATGAGTTCTTTACTGGAACAAGAGACTGAGTGAGGAAGAGGGAGGGAGAGAACAGTTAATTCCAGAACAATGAAAGAATTCTCTGCCTTCAATTTATACAATGAAAGGGAAAAATAATCAGAAAGAAAGTGAAAGTTTGTGCTATTGAGATGATGAGAATTGTGTATAGTATTACACTAATGACAGTTTACAATCATTTGATTATAGTTAGGCAGATGGTGCTTCAAGTGTCATGTGAAAGAACCACATGTTGTTAAAGTTGGGAAGGATAGAAATAATGACATACTTGTAAGAATATTGAACTATTTCTGTGGTTGTATTGATGCCTTTTCCTGGTCTTAAAATCAAGAGGCATACACGGTTAGAAGGGGAAAAGGGATTTTACCTTGGTATTTATTCTTAAGGATCCTTAGGTGTCCACGTCCAGGTCATATGCATCGAGATGCACCCCGCCGAGTCTTTCCCTGTGTCTCTGTGTCTCTCTTCTTCCGTGTGTCGTGTGTGTGTGTGTGTGTCCCCCCAACATTGGGTATAACATTATAGGCTTTTCTAATTAGCATATCTATCAAAGATTCCCCACTGAGAGGTTCAAGTGAGCCACCCCTCCCCAAGGAACCTTCCCCTGGATGGTTCTATCTTGGTTTACAGAATATGTTCTGGAGAGGACCTTGGGGTCTGGGGCACACTGATCCCTAGCTACGAAGCTTCTAAGATGTTTAGTCTCTTAGCTTAACAAACAAGTCTAAGAATGTAGGCAAAAAGCACTAGGAATACAGAAGCTGTAAAAAGGTATAACAGGGGTATAAAAGAAAAAGCAAAAATCTTCACGGCATCAGTATATCTTTGAAACTACTTAATATTTCCTGTATTTTCAGGAAAAAAAATAATAATTCTGTAGAGAATTCATCTTAAAATTGAATCAGAATAACAGCCTTAGAATTGAGCCCTGTTAAATGTTTGCCCAGTGCTTTACACATACGGCAATAATATTGTGCCAGTTTTCAGAGGAGACAGAGATGAGACAGTAGCAATGCATAAACTCACACTTCAGCATTCTATTCTTGTAGAAAAAAGTTTATGCATTTTAATGTGTTTCAATGGCAAATGTTGCAAAAGTAGTGATAGAAATCTATCCTTTTTTTCTGAAGAATGTGTGACATGGCAATGTTGACAAGAATTCTTGAAAAAATATATATGTCTGTGCGAGCAGTATGAGGAAAGAAAGAAAGGTGGAAAAGCACAGCAGGGAAAGATACTCTGAAAACTGAAAATAATTTTGAAGACTATCTCTAAGGTGTGGTTAGGATAGTAAGACTTACTAAGGTTTTTTAAGTTTCTTGAGAAGTTATTGGATGAGCATAGTTCACATATTTTTATCAGGCAATTTTTTTGTACAGGAAGAGGGAATAGCAGAGAGTCCGTAATGAAAAGACCTTGAGGATATAAAGGATTGTCTCTTAAAATAATAGACATAGAAAGCAGAGTGCTGCTGACATTCCTCACTGGAGTTAAATTATCAAAGGACCAGGCACTGTAGAATTTGTACACATCCTCAAAAGTAACAGTAGTGTCAGGATCCACAACTGGAGAGTTAGAAATGTTCACAGGTTTTTTAAGAAAAAGAATGTGAATGGGTTTAGTTGTGGTTGTTGTTGTTGAAGAAAAACTTCAGCATGTTGAAGTTTTCCTAATGGCTTCTCTGAGAGAATGATGAACACTAGAGCAATGCTGATGTACTTCAGCCTGAAAAGGGAGAGGTACTTGATATTTGAAAAGAGCATCCTTCTGTATAAACGAGAATAAAGAAATACCCCTTCACTTTTCCAAGAGGAAAAAAAAAAAAGAAAAAAGTCCACATTCTCAGTTCAAAGTAAATGCTTGTAAGAATTACCATATAAACACATTTACAATTTTGTTGCTATACGGCTGCTCTATGTTTCTAATGATCCTGTGCTAAATTCAACTTCTTCCTCAGGAACATATAAAGAATCAATTGTCATAACTGCCCAGAAGATGTGAGATACATAGATCCAGAATTCTAAGTCAGCTAACAGGGTGGGTTTATTTAATTTATCTGTTCTGGAGCATATTAGGTTTTCATTTCCTGAACAATCACATCTTCATTAAAATGAGTTTTTGTTGCCCAGCTTTTCCTGGTCATCTTATTAAATACTAACTCTTAGAAGCAAAACACACTTTCATGACTGTTGCGATCCGGTTTAAACTCAGAAAAACAAAGCAAGCTAAGTCTCTGAACATTAACCAGAAGGAATTTAGAAGGTTCAAAATATTCCCAGAAATGAGATTAAAACCAAATGAGGTTAGATGTTGATGCCAAAAAAATTGATGTATTTTATTTATTAGTAGAGAGGCAAAGAGAAGGAAAGAGAAAGAAAGAAAGAAATGGAAAAAGAAGTGTACGTGGGGGTGGGGGAACAGGGAGAGGTGACAGGGGTTAAGTGGAAGCAGATCACCCATCCAAGGGTCCCAACAACGTCTCATTGCTCCCCTCCATCCGGTCTGCTGGTGGTGAGGGTCCCCCGTCGCTGCTGTGGCCACGCTACCACACCACACACTGGAGAGTACAGAATCCCATGGATTAATACACACTTTGGGCCAGGTGGGAACGCCCACATGTCTCTCTTGCAGGGGCCAGCTTGACACTGTCCCTTGCAACACTGAGTGTGTGTTGCATCATCTCTGGTGTTCTGGTGCAGGGTCTGGGGACCCCTTGGCGGGGGGCGCCTGTGATGGGCCATGTCACCCCCTTCTGCTGTGGATAAGCTTCCTCCCCCCTGGTGAGGACCCCTCAGCTGGGCTCCTCTGCACGGTGGAGGATGGGCAGTCACGGCACCTCTGACCACCGGCTTTTCCCAGATACCCAGAGCCTCTCCTCCCTCCACGCCTTGGTGCAAGGGTCTGTTCCAGCCTGGCAGCTGATAGCCCTGGGGCTGTGGTCCTCATCCTGGAGGTGTTAAGCCTGTGCTTTTGTGAATGTCCCCAGCCCTGAGCTGTTACTTTATCTTATCTTTATCAGTGAGCGGTGTCAGGCCTCAGTCAGGGCCCCATTCAGGCTGTGGTAGTGTTCTCTTCAGCTTTTGTAATACAGTTTAAAAGTCCTTTAAGAAAATGTTTAAGTCATAAAGTATAATATTTCAGTCTCTGACAATGACCTATCTCCTAGGCATCCTCTTATACATAGGACCCCTCCAGATTACTGAATTGTAGAAATCATAGACTCCACAAATTCAGGAGTCAGTACTTCATCATGTTCTTTTCAGTAAGCAAAAAAGTAAGTCAGTTATAGGTCTCTTACAGATTTTACAGCAAAACCCATTTAATAAAAATCTGACTTACATATTTGATTAACACCATGCAACCTCTTCTGGAGGTAATATTAAATGTAGGCTTGTGTGAACTATGCAGTTTAATTTGCTTTAATATGGCAGTGGAACTTATCATCTCTCTCTGAATTACAGTTGCACTTGCACATTTTTACTTTTGAATTAATTCTTTTAGTAACTGTGAACACAAGAAACATCTTTCACTTCATACTCTCTCACAGAACTTGCTTCAGGAGTTTAGCAAAACTGAGGGATTTTCAAAGCCTTTTGAATATATTGCGTAGTTTCAAGATATAGCGTATCCTTTTCTTGGTTCACTTCAGTTGGATTAGATTTCTCACAGTATGCCTGTTCTTGATGGGACAGTACTGACACAAGAATTTATTGATAAATATATTGATGTTGATTGACAGAACGGTGCAGCTGAAGAGAGAAGCAGTAACCTATTTTCATAAAAAGGCACTGAAACAGTTTCTCACGTTCTTTGATTCAAGTGTTGCAGAAAAGGTATGTGAAGTAGAAAATGGGAGCAACACAAGTTTTAAGTATTTATAACATATTTGTCCTCAAAAGGAGCCGGGCAGAGGTTCTGTAGTATAAAGCTGGCTGTACCCCAGGGTACAGCTGCTGCACTGCAGAGAGAGGAGTGCAGCAACAACAGAGCCTGTAAAAATAAACACATGTGAAGCCTAAACTGCTGAGTGCTCTAGAGACGACAGCAAGTTTTATGCAGCAGATATAACCTTTGCCTTGAAGCTGTTCAAAAGAGGAATGTCTAGCAACATCACATGCCATTGCAAGTTATTTGGAAGGCCAGAGACGGAAATACAAATAGCAATTTAGATAAATTCTTTCCTCACTCAAATGAATGGTGGTAAAATACATAATTAGTACATCCTCCTGAGACAAAATGTGATCAGAACCCATTGACACAACTAAAAGCTCTTTTCCTGTCAAATGAAAAAACATTGCTTTGATTATAAGCATTATTTTCATAGTATACTAAGTCATTAGTACTATTTAGCATTTTTTTTCCCTATTTGCTTTTGTCTGGATTCCCAAGCACTGGAATTAAAGAATGGCCCTGGAACCCCTTTTTCCTGATAAAACTGCTGAGTGGTTGTGTGTAGTCTCTTGATCTGTTGTGTGATACAAATTTCTGACAGAACAGTGGAAAGACATAGGCTTTCAAGAAGATATAAAGTGAAAAGACACACTTGGTTTTTTTCTCAAATCATTATTAATTCCTTTTTTATGTTACCTTGTAGTATTCATGCAGATTTAGTTTTCTATTTATCAGGTTTATTTACAAGACCAGAATAGGAAAGTAGAAAATTAAAATTTGTATATATCAGTAGTATTTCACTATTTAAATTTTTTACTACTTACCTCCCTAGCTGTCTTGATTTAAAATTAGTACCCCCCAAAAATCACAGTACTATGCACTTTAAAGAAAGTGTCTTTGAAACAACAATTAATGTGTACATCAGATGCACTCTAAAAGACTAATTTACGTATACTAATAGATTTTAAAGGGGGTTTTATGTTGTTGTTTTTTTGAGGGCTTTATTGAACTGTGAAACAATTTTAAAATTTGTCATAAATCTTCATTTTAATCAGAAAAAGATGCAGGAATTTGGCATCTGCATGACCAGATATAGCCAGATCACTTAGTCTTTGAAATTTTTTAGGAATAAGAGCAAAGGTATTTAGTTACATGGATAGAAATCCTGATTATTCTTTCCATCTTCTTGAGGAACAGAATTTAAATATTGTTGATAGTCTACTCATCAAATATGGTATGGCTGAAAAAGACATGGCTTTAGGAGGAAAAGTAACAAAAAAAGTAGTCATTTACATTTCTTGTAAGGAACTTATGAGGGGTTTGTTACAAAATACAGATCAAAGCAGGAACATGTCTAATTTATATAGTCTTTTTAGTTTATAACTCGAAAAATCTGAGTTTAATATTTTCTGTAGTGATGCAAATCTAAGCAGATTATTTACTTTTCTTAGACTTCCAGTTCAGAGTATCAGGTTTATTATCAGGTTTATTTACAAGATCAGAATAGGAAAATAGAAAATTAAAATTTGTATATATCAGTAGTATTTCGCTATTTTAATTTTTACTACTTACCTCTCTAATTGTCTTGATTTCCACTACTCTTAAGTTCTTTCTCAATGTGAACTTTTTCTGCTTAACAGTGAGCATGTGTTTGAGGATAGCATGAATTTGACGCGAATTTTTCTCTCTGTTTCTCTGTTTCTGGTAATTGAATGAACATTTTGTGAATTTTAATGAATATCAGGATATCAACACAATAACAAGAGTGATTATTAAAAACAACTTTTAAGTAGGTTTTAAAGAAATCACTCAGCTTAATAGTACTGCCAAATTTATGACTATAAAATGTAGGAGATTCTATCTGGAAGGAAAAAAAAATTAACAAATATAAACCTTTTTTTTTAACTCTCTGTATCAGACAAAATGAGCATCATAGATAGGATTAGAAATGAGTCATTTTTTCAACTGAGAGAAAAAAGTAAAAATCATCATCCATTTTCTAGTTACAATCTGAGACTCTATAGTAATTTTTTGGACAGACGAAGACATCCTAAAAAGTAAAAAATATTCTTTTGTATTTGAGGACTATATTTTGAAATTGCATACAGTGGGTTTTGCTCAATAGCCTCTTCTACAAAAATTGTAATGGATTAAATTACAGTTTACATTTAAAAGAAGAGAGAGATGGGCAAGGCTAACATTTATGGATGTTTATAAGACATCATCTTATAAACATCAATGTTTGTAAGACTTCAATTTCATCAACAATAGATTAAAAACCTGGTCATCTAGTGTAGCATCATGCTTTGGGTTCAAGTTCCCAGAGTATTTCATTGTAGTTGAATTAGAATTCTTTTTGTTGTTATCAACCATCATCGTGAAAAAGTCTTGAACACACGACTATGACAAAACTGAGGGTCTCTACTTGTACATAAACTAAGAATTTTTGTCCCCATGTTGAAGGCAGCCAGCAGTGTGCTGAGCAGCCTTTAGAAGGGTTTTGCCAGGAGGCTGAAGAGAGTACTCAGCACTTCTGAAACACGTCTGGAATACGGGGTTCAGTTCTCATCTCCCCAGCACAAGATATGGACATATTGGAGCAAAGCCATAATAGGGCATAAAAAATTAAGGGCCAGGAGCATCTGTCAAACTCAGAGAGGCTGAGAGAGCTGGAACTGATCAGCCTGCAGAAAAATAGGGTATGGAAGGAGCAGGATATCAGTGTGTATGATACATAAATACATGAAGGGAGGAAGGAACAGGAAGTCCAGCTCTTCTCACTGATATCCTGCAGGCATAGCTAGGCATAAATTAAAATAAAAGGAATTCCACTTAATTTTTTTTTTTTTTTAATTACTTTAAGGATGACCCAGCAGTGGAATAGGTTGAAGAATGACTGTGATTCAGTGCTATGAACAGTTTAAACTGTAGTTTGAAGACCTGAATAAGCTGATAATGGGAGGATATTTATCCTACTTGACCAGTGTTGTGATGTGACTGCTGACATTTTCTGTTCCTGTTTTCCTGATGCATTTTACTTTTCCTATGAATGACTTTTTGCAGTCAGACCTGGACAGAGCAAACTCTTAAATTCTATTCCCAAGGAAAATTCCTTCAGTAAGAGATGCAGTGTGGTATTGGATTTTAAGTACATGTTTATGGTATTTAATAACCTTATTTCCAGTCAAAATAAAGCATGGAAGACAATAATGGTTTACACAATACTTTAGACATATTCATGGTTTTACTGGACCTTATCAGATTATTTGTATCCTCAAGTACTCAGCTGGTATTAATGTTTCCAGCAGCAAGAAAGTATAGGGGAAAGACTCAAATGATACCTCTCATTATTGAGGTAAGGAGATGTGGGAGAACCTTCAGGTTTGGAATCCTGCAAAACAGTGGCTGTACAGTTGTCCTTGAGTCACTAAAGGGAGGCGCCTTCAGCCTCAAAACTCTATGAAAGTTTCAATGTCTTTCATTACTTGGAAATGTTGTACAAAAATTATTTTAAAAGTTAATCAAAAGAAATTGATTTTGCGGTTACTCTTGGGCACTCACTGGTGACTGCAGCCTGATAAAGTACATGTTAAATGTCAACTATTAAAATGAAATAGCTGTGTATTTTAGTTCGGTATGATGCCTAAGTAAATAAAAGGTTTACATTCAGCTGTGCTTTTTAGAGTAACTGTTTTATATTCTCTGATGATGTGTTGAAACACAGAAAACTTACTTCAATACCAAAGTAAAATTAAAAGCAAAAGAAGCACTGAAAAAATTTAAAAGAAAAGTAAAATGCATTCTAAACAATATCAAGTTATACTAATTTTCCCAAAGATACATACAGTGCAAGTTGGGATTTGTACTCTTTTTTTTTTTTTTTTCACTTGCCCTTCCAGTGGAGTCAAGAGCAAATAACAAAAAACGAGAGTGGTTGACATCAATTTCCTGCTCTGTACCTTTTGATATTTAAGAAGCTTCATATTTTTAATTACATTCACAGATTTCTCTTCCTGCAAATATTTATTTTCTGTAGGACTAAGTAAAGATGCACATAAGCATCAAATAACGAGCATGTCTCACAAACAAAATATGAAATAGGACTATGTGGAAGACATGTTTGTTAAATTTAGTTCCCATCATACTTTATTCTTGCAGGTGTCACTGTAACAGCTGATTATCTACTAGAGGGGAAATCATTAATGTCTCATTTTCTAATTAATTTCCTGATTTGGATAATTTCTTTCATTTTCACCTACCTCCTGTTTATCTTCCTTGTACTCAGAATGTTAATTTCTGTTTCAAATCAACTTCTGCTGAAGTCAGTACCTTTCTAAATAAATATAATTCTTTCAACAATTGTGTTCCCTCTAGAATCAATTCTGATTTTCCTGAAATGTTAAGACAGTTAATTTCTTCATCTATGTATTTTCTATTGCATTTTTCATGTAAGACTTTTGCTTCAATATATTGGCACTATGGTAGGGTCATTGCTATCCAAAAACAAGAGAAAATTTGATCTGTAACTACTGACACATATTTTCCCTTTTAGATTTTCAAAGTTGTTCTAGAGAATCTAAACTAGAATTTTTTTTTTATTGGAATTCTTTTATTTGTAAAAAGATTGCTTACATAATATTTATTTCTTTTTAGTAACCCAAAAGTCATAATTCAAATTCCCTCTGTAATGAAGACAGAAAATGTGCCTGCATTAATTTTTTTTGGATAAAAAAATGTTTTTCATTAAATTGCTAAAAGATATTCTTAGTTCAATGTAGGATCCCAAAAGCATGTGAAAATATCTTTCTTAGTGCTATTAGTTGTTGGGATATAGTTAGAGGATCAGGGACATGGATCATTGATAGAATTATGGGATCAATAAAAGAACTGTACAAGCAAGAGCCTGAAAGCAAAAGGCCTGTGTGAGAAAAACTGTCTGCATGAGAAAAATCCCTGTGTGAGAAACAGGCCTCGGAAACAAAAATGGAGTTTTGA
Organism: Corvus hawaiiensis; assembly: GCF_020740725.1. Classification (NCBI taxonomy): domain Eukaryota; kingdom Metazoa; phylum Chordata; class Aves; order Passeriformes; family Corvidae; genus Corvus; species Corvus hawaiiensis. Next base: position 77,888,104 of record NC_063213.1, on the reverse strand, counting down.
AGCGATGCAGCTGTGCTGATAAGATGTGCTAACCGAGAGAGAAGGGAGGCTGAACTCTGAATTCTTTTAATCATAACTGTAGAAGCTTGCCAATGTAAGTCCAATTATGTAGAAGTAGAAATGCGCTTTGATAAGTTTTAAGCCACTTAAGAGTTAACAAGCTGGTATATTATATAAGTGCCTCGGGATTGCTAATAAACAGAGCTTGCTTTTATCAACCACATTGGCTTGGACTGCAATTTCTCCCGCTGCCGGAGTCCATGGACGTTTTTTTCCCAATAATTAGTCAGCAAAATTCTCTTTATGGTAAATTTGGATTTTGATAAACATAAATTACATTCAGTGGATGTTTCAGATTCCAGGCTTGAGTCTTATTTTTTTCTTCTTTTTGTTTTTCTCATCATTAATAATGACATCTGAAACTACTCATCCAAGGCTTAATTTCATGTGTGTCTGGATGTTTTTCCCTTTTTGCTTTTTGGTGCTTGTTTAAAATGCTCATCACACTGCAGAGAAGCTGCAAAAGGAAATGTTTTTTCCTTAAAGCTTTATGTTTTACTATAAAGAGGACTGAATCTGCTTTTCTTTTTTTTTTTCCCAGCATTCTGATAATGGCTTTATAGAAGGAAAAACATGCAAAACCAGATTTTGAGATTAATCCCTATAGACTCACAGTGTTGAAACAATGTACCTTGTAGTCTTACTCCCTACAATTAAATGGCATGCCCTCAGCAAATTTAGACCTCTGTGCTTTGTCATTTATGACATTCTGGCATATAACATACCCTTCCCAAATAAAGTTTGCATATACATAAATCATATATTTGTCTTCAGCTGCCAATACCTATTGTTCCTCAGATTTACCCTCATCCTTTTTGGCAAACTGTTAATTTTGTAGTCTTTAAGATGATCATCATACTGCCTTACTTTGAGAAATAATTTCAGTGCCTGTAACTATTTGTATATATCTCAAGTTGTTTTTCATTTGCCAGGTGTTTCAGTTTCTATAAATGGTAAATGAACATTCACATTGTGTTCTTATTAGGACAAGCAGCTATCATTTTCAAAACCTCTTAATTCTACTTTCTCAGAGTCTATGTTTTTTACTTTTTGCATTGTGGCTTATGTCTGGAGTGTCTTGCAATATTTCACGGGGCAAACATAGGCTAACTGGAATAGCTGAAAAGTGTATCAATTTGTAGATTATGGCTGTTTTTCCTGATAAAAATGTAATTCAACAATTTTTTTTTTTTTATTAGACATTCTTTGTTTTCTTTGTTTCTCTGTAGCAAGGTAATATGTCCTTGATTCCTTGTGGTCGTCATGTCTTCCTCCTCCTCAGTCTGCATATAATAAAAGTAAAGCAGTCATAGATTTTAAAGAGAGTAAAATATATATATATTTCTAATGGATCCAGCATGTTTTAAATTAATACCAAGAACATTGAAATACTTATATATTATTCCTTTCTCACATTTCCAAAATACATTTCAACTTTACCATGAGAAATTTAACCTCTCTTCAAACCATCCCCACAAGTTTTCTTGACTCAATCAGACTTTCTTTCTCTTTTTTTGATCAACATGTATATTCAGTAAATTCAAGTCAAATTCTTGATAAAGTTTTGAAAGGACAGCAATGGGTGAAAATAAACACTGGGGTTCTGTTCATGGTCTTCTCTGAGAGAAAAAAATAGAAAGAGCAACAAAACTGGTAGAAAGTGTATACACAAAAGATTGTTCTTCATATGTGAAATCAGACATAGGTCTGAACTGCACTGCTCGCACCCAGATTGGAACTATATCAAATAGTATTGAAGGCTAGTTCTGCACTAGTACGTACGAATTTCTGGTTTCATCATGCATTTTGCTTTAGACAGATTATCTTGGGATTTTTAGCATTCACATTATTTCAACAACAGAAAATTTTTAAAAAGTAGGTATTTCAGTGAATAGATGTATTTTCTCTAGTTTAATAAAGATTTTTTTTTAAAGACAACTGCTTACCAGATATCTAAGTCCACTTCCTCTGCTTGAATTTTTTACAGAAAAAAAAAATAGCATGACACATAATTCAGCTTTGCACACTCACTGCATATAGTGCCTAATGCTAAAGACGTTTAGCAGAGGAAGACAGTTTCAGGCTTTTCTCTGAACCGAAAAAACTGTCAAAACCAATCATGCACATAATAGGATTGCCCTGCAGTATTTCAAGGCACTACTACTTTCTCCTGGTAACCTAGAACTGATTTTTAAGACATATACTATTATTTTATTACTTAAAGCAGTGGCAGTAATGGCTACCAGCCAAGGCTTTACCAGTTAAAGCACAAGATTTGTTAATGAGGTTGTACTAGTCTCTGATCCTTTTAGATATTTATACTACTCCCCTTTCATTACACTTCAATTTATTTGCAGCATTAATGAAATATTACCGCAGGCCTGGGTCCTACGGTGTATCACCGTGTCCCGCAGCCACAGGGAGGACGAGGAGGAGAGAAGATCCAGCAGGCAGGAATTGTGCACCAAGATTGATATATTTAATTATTTTACAAACTCTTTTATAGACTTTTTTCTTCATAGTCTAATTGGACAAAGGACCAGCCACCCCTTGGGGGTGATTGGCTAAAATCCTAAAACATCCATTGTCAAAATATTTTTCTACTATACCATAAACAAGACTTTCCAAGGTTGCAGGTGGCTTGGTTGTTTACATTCCCTGCTACCTCTTCTGTGAGAGAGAAAAGTCTCTCATGGACTTAGAAAATAGCAAGAAAATCCTTGCTAGCAGCATGTTTGTATCTACAATTCCCCCTTTTTGTTTTATAAGATAACAACTCTACTATTAATCCTAAATAGAAATCTACATCAGTTATTAATTCTAAATATGTCCTTAAGGCTTTAACTACCTGACTCCATAACAAGAATTTTAAAGTTCAGTCTCTGCTTGTGGAAGGACCACCCCAGTCTCTGCTTGTAGAAGGACCATCTGCCTGATGGTTGACATCCTGGTCATCATCCGAAGAGTCATTAGGCTGATGATCTACATTCTGGTCGCCATTTGGATGGTTGGCGTTCTGGTCATCATTTGGAGGTTGCCTGTTCTGCCTCTGCTGCCGTAGGTCAGGGCGAACGCATTTTGAAGGTAGCCACCGTACCCCAGTATCTGTGGAAACGCAAGCATACCCATGACCCCAAACGATAAGCTCATGAGGGCCTTCCCACTGGTTAGTGAGTAAATTCCGTACCCAGACTTTTGCCCGGGGCAGTTGTGTCTCTCCTGCAGACTGCAATGAGAGAAAATGATTCAGAATAACAGGATTATTTGAATTTTGTGGTACTGTAAGGTGATTAATTGTATACAAAGCTTTTGCTAGTCGGCTTCAGTAACCAAATTCAAAGGTTCCTGTGAGAATCATTGAAAAGCCATGATAACAGCTCTTAATTCAACTAACTGAGCAGAGTCTGACTCGGATTGGTGTGTTAATGAACCACCACGAAGGCAGTGTAGGATACTGTGCGCCCTTACGCACAGTGACCCCTGCTAAAAATTTGTCCCAATCCGTACACCCCAAGCTGCCAACACGTCCCGTCCCCAAAGGTTTAGGGAAGTGGTAGCAACATAAGGCCTAATTGTAGCTGTGTGCCCCTCTGAATCCTTCACCACCACAGGCTGTTCACTTAAATAGCTCTGTGTGGATCCTCCTAATCCTGTGATGGCCAATCCCACTGGGGCTAAAGGCCATGAGAGAGGCCATGCAGAGAAGGAGATGATAGTTACATCAGCACCCGTATCAATCAAACCTCAAAGCTGAATCCAGGGTGGACGGGTGTTCGGCAGGATCAGGGTACATGTCATCTGTGGCCTTTGGTCAGAGATGTCTGCAGTCCAGAAGGCCTGCGGAAGTCCCGTAGATCCATTGCCACTATCTTCGTGAGTTTGTTGTTCTATCCTGGGGACACAAGACTTAAAAGGCACTAATTTAGCAAGGCAGGTCTTCTCAGGAATAGTTACAGGGGGTTTTTGCGTGGAGACCATAGCGCAAATCTGACCTTTAAAGTCAGCGTCAGTAACTCCTGAGTGCACTAAGATTCCTTGATGGGCAACATCAGGTTTTCCCACCAGCATCGCACTGGATCCCTGGGCTAAGGGTCCATATGCGTCCAAGGGAACCTTATAAATACCGCTAGAGTCTAAGACGACTGCGGCTGCGGTGTGGACGTCAAACCCGTCTGATCCGTGGGTGCCGTCTGATCCCTGGGTGCCGTCTCTAGGGTGGCTGGGTAGGCCTGTGCCTGTACCTGTGCCACTCTCTGGGGGAGCGACTGCATCGGAGAGCAATTCCCCTTCCTTGCACCCCGGCGGAAGTTTCCCGACAAAGGCTGACCATCGGCATGAGTCCGGGATCTACAGTAGCCCGTGCAATGCCCTGGCCTGCCACACCTTTTGCACTGGGGGATTGCTGTGTTCTCTTTTTGACTCAGCTTAGGCCGCTTCCGTTTCTTCACCTGTTTTGGTTGCTTTGGTTCATGACCAGAAGATGCGTGAACAGGCTGCAGGAACACAGCCAAAGCAGACCTTCTCTGGTTCCCAGATCCCACCTTAGCACAGGCTTCGACCATGTCTGTTACCTCAGGATCCCCTGGTAAGGCATCTATAATTTTTCTGCACTCTTCATTTGCGTTATCTCTCACTAACTGCCTTAACATCTGTCTTAACCCGTCATCCTCAACCTGCTTCTCGAGAGAAGCAGCGACTTTCTCTACAAAGGAGAGGAATGACTCTGATTTGCCTTGAACTATTTCAGTATATCACTTTCTGGGTGCTGACAACTCTATGGTTTTCAACAGGGCAGCCATGCCGACCTGTTGTGCTTGCTGCAGGATGCTAGAGGACAAGTTACCCTGTAGACTGGGATCAGAGAAGGGACCAGTCCCCATCAAAGCATCCATTCCTGCTGTCTGTCTAGGATTGGCAGCAGGGAGCTGCAAATTTGCTAATGCAGTCTTGTCGGCCAGCTTTCTCCAGGTTGTTTCAAAAACTGTAAATTGTACAGGTTGAAATAGAATTTGACCTAAGTGTCTGATATCAAATGGAGAAAGCAAATCTGTATTTATCACCCTTATTATCTGCATAACCTCAGCAGAACCTAGCCCATATTGTGCCACCTTGGATTGCAGGTCTTGGGCAACTTTCCAAGCAATCACCTCATGCTTATCATGCTTGCCTGAATTTGGGAGAGCCTTATACACTGGGAAAGCATGGATCTCCCCTTTTGGGGAGTCACTACCATCCTGAACTTCTGGCACAGCCTGTGGATGGAGTGTAACAGCTCCCCGGTTACACCCAGAATCCTCAATTCTATTTGGCATTCCAAGGGTTTCCAATAACCTCCAGTCACCCTCCTCCAATGCTCGCATCTTAACTGACTCTAAGAAGTGACTGTAGTGGGTCAGACGCACTGTTACTGTGCAATCCTGAAAGGTCCAGGGGCGAGACCGGCGCAGCCTTTTTCTTTGCCGCGTGGCTACAGCCGCCTGACGACCTGGGGCCAGAACCTCATCTGCCTCACTTCCTGACAAGGAATCATCAGGCAAAGGCAACTCTGAGGTGCTGGGAGCGAACAGAAATGGACGGAGAGGGGCACTTTGGCTAAGTTCGCTAGAGGAAGAACAGACAGCACAGACTGCAGCTGGCTGCGCTGCAGTTTGAACAGCAGCTTCTTTACGGGAGGCCGTCTCGGCCGGTCCCGACCGAGCCGGCACTGAAGCTGCTGCTGCTGTCTCTGGGGCTACAGCCGCACCCGGCACCGCGCTTGGCCCTTGCTCCGCAGCCGCGCTCGGCGCTGCGCTTGTCACTCCTCCTGTTTCGCGCTCCCCGGCAGCGTTCGGCGCCATGCTCCCCGGCCACCGCTCCACAGCCGCTGCTGCTTCCAGGTTCAGAGCCGTGGCTCCTGCAGGCGGCGCTGGCGGCGTGGGCTCGGCGTGCCCCGCACGGCAGGGTGGCTCTGGCATCCGCTGCAGTAGCAAGCTGAACAGGTCCTCCACCCTTCGGGATATGTTCGGTAACTCTGTCAGCAGGGCAGATGCTGTATTAAAAGGTCGATGGCTCGGTTCTGCGACTGCGCAGAACAGTCCAGCGCCAAGGAGGGCAGCGGACCACACCCAGGCAGTCTCGGTGCAGTCTCGCCCGGCGCTATGCCGGCTAAGAAGTTAGATCCAGGTGCATACGCAACTGGGCTAGGAGCCACTCTTGGGGTCCAAGTAGCTAAGCCGCTAATTTGCGGCCCTGGATAAGCCGTGGCTGCTGCCGAGCTGAGCAGTAAGACAGGCTGTGCGCCCTCCCACTGCCCCAACCCCCCCGCCTCTGCCGGCATGGGGTCCCTGGGGGCCGCGAAGTCCTGCAATTGTGCAGGGTGAGGTGGCACAGGCTCTGCCTGTGGAGATGGGGAGGTTCTTCCGAATCCACCATCATTTGCCCCAGAAGCCCGGTCAGCGGGGTCCCCCCCTCAGACATTCCTCCGTCACTCATCACCGAGATAGGCGATCCAGCCCTGCTGTCACAGTCAAGGTCTGTCAGCAGAATAAATAATGAATGCCAGGTTTTGTATAATTCTAATGCTGCTGGGTCCCCAGTCGGGAGCTCATGTCAGACAGCACAGGCAAGTTCCTGCCATAAGGCAAAGTCCAGGGCAGTATCTCTGTCCATGGAAATCCCTTTTAAGGTAGCCCAGTCTAATAATTCCCGAACCGAGTTTTCAGGAACAGAGGTGTGCGTTATACTAAACACACCTTTCCAGACCAGTACCACAGCATCGGTTGGTGAGCCGCTGTTTGCCATTTCTCAGTCCTGTCGGACTTCCCGGTGCCAGGGGGGAAGGGGAACAGCGTACCTCTACAGGAATTTGGCTTGGCTCACAACAGCAGGACACGTCAGCGAGTGCAGATCACGTCGGGCAGCACCAAATATTACCGCAGGCCTGGTTCCTACGGTGTATCACCGTGTCCCGCAGCCACAGGGAGGACGAGGAGGAGAGAAGATCCAGCAGGCAGGAATTGTGCACCAAGATTGATATATTTAATTATTTTACAAACTCTTTTATAGACTTTTTTCTTCATAGTCTAATTGGACAAAGGACCAGCCACCCCTTGGGGGTGATTGGCTAAAATCCTAAAACATCCATTGTCAAAATATTTTTCTACTATACCATAAACAAGACTTTTCAAGGTTGCAGGTGGCTTGGTTGTTTACATTCCCTGCTACCTCTTCTGTGAGAGAGAAAAGTCTCTCATGGACTTAGAAAATAGCAAGAAAATCCTTGCTAGCAGCATGTTTGTATCTACAATGAAATAATTCTCAAAATATCCACAGTGTTAAGAAATAAGTTACAGTGATAAGGAGCAAAAGAGGAACCAAGACGCAAAGAAATCAAGAATTCCGAAAGTCTTTCAGGCCTAAATAAACAGCCAGATCTTTACTGGTTTTGCTTTTTTTTTTTTTCTTTTTCTTTTATCTTTTTCTTCTTTGTTTTTCTTTTTCTCTTCCTTTTCCTTTTCCTTTTCCTTTTCCTTTTCCTTTTCCTTTTCCTTTTCCTTTTCCTTTTCCCTTTCGTTTTTTTCCCCTCAAACAATTGAAGCTGGCTAGGGACCTAAATATACTTCAGATCTTATTAGCATCTTCATGTCCTCTGTAACCACACGATAATTAACACCACTGACTTGAATCCTCACTGCAAACTCACAGTGCATGTTTGCTTGGTATTCATAAGCCTGGTGTTGGTGTCTTTAAAAATTAATCCCTTGACTGCTAAGAAGGAAAGGAACATTTTTTCAAACCTGGCTGAGAAATAAGCATGGAAGTGAACATGAGTATAGGCCTTAAACCTGCTCAGCTAACACTGAACATTTGTAATTGTGCATCATAAATTTCTGTTTAAAAAGTACATCTGCCATAAAGTACTGGACAATATCTAGCTCAGACAGTATGCAAAACTGGGGAAAATATATCTAAGCATGCCTGAGCTGAAAGGTACCCAGATCATAGGTATTAGTATAAAAAGCAGGCTAAAGCCATAGATTCTATGATTGTGAGGGCAGAAGAGGTGAGCCATTAAAAAAACTCCAACAAAACATGGTGGGGAACTATGCTTTCTATGCTGTTTACTGTTACTAAAACCCAAATGTTACCACTATTAGCAGCTAGTGATTAGTGGTGATTAGGTGATTAGGCAGAGCAGGTAGTGGAGCAGAAGTGGCCATTCTTCCAGCAGCATGGCAAGGTTTTGCTGCTGGGCAAGATCCAGGACAGAGCACAGCAGTATTTAAATATTTTTTAAACAGCTGTTAAGTAAATTTTGCTGTTGTACGTTACAGAATGAGTAATTATGTATTGGTCTATTCATTTCCCTTTTATCTTTTTTTTCTCTTCAGTGAAGTTCTGATTTAATCATGCTGCAAACATTTCATGCCTGCAAAGACCAGTCTTTGTGATTTATAAGTTGAATTAGTGATGTGTTAGGTAGCATTATTGTATGCAATAGTGTATTGTGGAGTTTCTGTGATGACTATGCTGTACCTTATTTGTTAGCTGTCCTGACCAGCCCTGTTCCTAGAACTTAAAAGCTACACACAGCACAAACATGTCAAGGTTGATATGGAGCCTCTCTTAAATTTACCTGCAGGCATTGATTTCTCACAGCAAGTGGCCAACACTTAATATTTGTCTGCAACACAATGGAATTCTTGCTGTTTCACCCAGTAAGTCACTTCACTGGGGTCTCAGCTCAAGACCTCTATGCAAACACATGCAGCATGAGGTACAAGCAAAACAAGTTAGAGACCTGCACATGCCTACAGGGCTATGATCTTATTGATATCACAGAGACATGGTTGGGCGGCTCCTGTTACTGGAATGTTGGAATTAGAAGAATACTGGCTTTTTAGGAAGGACAGGCTGGGAAGATGAGGAGGTAATGTTGCCCTCTCTGTGAATAACCAGCCAGAATGCATGGAGCTCCACATGGAGGTACATGAGGAGCCAGCCTAGATCTTATGGGTCAGGATTAAAGCAAGAGTAGGGACAGGTGACATCATGGTGGGGAAGCACTACAGGCTCTGTGTCAGGATGGCTAAGTGGATGAGGCCGTCTATAGAGAGATAAGAGCAGCCTAATGTCCACATGTGGTCCCCCTGGCCCACATGGGGGACTTATGCCAACCAAATGATCTGTTGAAGGGGCAACACTGCAGGGCATAAGCAATCCTGGAGGTTCCTGGAATGCGTTGAGGATAAATTATCTTCTTCACATGATAAAGAACCCAATGAGAAGAGGTGATGGAATACAAGGAGAGAATGGTGAGGCCAAATTTAGAAATATATCCTCTGAGAGAAGGCAGGTACCACCTGGCCCCCACCAGGTTCAGGAAAAAAAACTTTCTCCTCGAAGGAAGGTGAAAGAGATATGTGGTGATGTGATGTTTTTATTGTATTTTTGTATGTTCTTTGTACCCTAATGGTTCGTCCCTACCTTCCCCACTTCTACTCCCGGTTGGTCTGCTCCAGATCCAAGCCTCTCCCCCGGTGCTCCCAAAAATGGTTATCCCCTCCCCTTGTTCTCGCACCCAAACCCCTCCTGGAGTTCTGGACTGCTCTGTATTTGTCACCCGAGCCCTCTCTAATTACCCTTATATGGTCCCTGTCAATCCTCTGAGACCCTGCCCCCTCAGATACCTCCCCTCTTGGAAATCCCCTAAACCTGGAAGCCCCATTGGGGCATGTGACCCCTCTCCCTCCACCCACCAAGACCATTGGACCAGATGTGAGTCCTTCCCTCCAGCGTCCCTCCCTCCTAATCCGCTTGTTGGTCCCTACTTGGGTTACTCCTCCTCTTCAACCCCCCTTTATAAGGTGTAGCAGCACTGCAACTGTTGCTTGTACACTGCAGATCCCCTTCAGTAAACTTGAATTACCTCCCGTGGCAAGCCTCCCCCCTACTTTTTATCTTTCCCTTCCTCGAGGGCTGCTGGCTTCTGCAGTGCCTGGAGCCGGTGCTCCCCTGGGTAGAGCAGAGGCTTCAGAGGAGCAGCTTTAAAGCTCCGTGCCTCCAGCTGCTCCCCACTCCTGCCGCACACTGCTGGAGCTAGCCTGGGCAGTGGACAGCAGTGGTCAGTGCAACAGAGATAAAAACTATTTCTTTAACAAATACACGGGAAAAAAAAATACTAATGCTAAATAATGAAACCTCTCGCTGTAGAGAGAAAACCTGGGAAAATTTCAGAGTCCTTCCGTAATCTCTCTCTCCCCCTCCTTGGAGCTGGGTCGTGGTGGGGCCCCCTCCAGCACCAAGCCTCGGTGGAAAGTCCTCCCAATGTATTCTGATGTTGAAACAGTCCAGCAGAGAAAAAGGGAAAAAAAAACAAAGTCCCAGGAAAACAAAAGTTCAACTCTCTGGAGGAAAAGGAGTTGAAAAACTGGCCAAAAGCTGGCTGGAAAGCAAGCAGGGTGCTTCCTCACTCTCGCTCTGCTGCTGCAACTGGACGCAGAGAACCATCTCTATCTCTGTGTGACCTTGAACAAGCTGCAAACTGCTTTGAAGAAGTTTTGCTCAGTTTTTCCTCCCCCCTCTCAGGCTCAGTTTAAAGGCATAGAAAGGCACAAAATTAATTTCTGGGCATAGGGCAGCAATATGGGATACGCATCATAAAGTCACCCCAAGACAGGAATGCGAAGCTCAAGGGCAGCCAGGGCTGCAGTGACCATGGAATGGTGCTGTCTAAGATCCTTAGGGCAGCAAGGAGGATTCACAGCAACCTCATTATGCTGGACTTAGGAGCATAGACTGTGCCATCTTTAGGGCTCTGCTTGCTAGAGAACTCCAGAGGGAAGAAGAGCACAAGAAAGATGCTTAATATTTAAGGACCACCTCCTCCAAGCTCATGATGAAGTCAAGCAGAAACACCAAGAGGCCTGCATGGATATGTAAGGAGCTCCTAGACAAACTCACAAAAAGAAAGCCAACAGGGGATGAAAGCAAGGACAGGTAGCCTGGCAGGAGTATAAACAACTAGGGATCTGGTTAGGAAATCTGAAGCCCTGATAGAATTAAATCGGTTCAGGGGCATCAAGAACAACATGAAAAACTTCTATAGATACATTGGTGATAAAAAGAAGACCAGGAAAACATGGCCCCTCTCCTGAAGGAAGCAGAAGACCTGATTACCTGAGACATGAAGAAACCTGAGGTAATCAAGAGCTTTTTTGTCTCTGTGTTCCTCGACAAATGCTCCAGCTATGCCACCCAAGTCCCAGAAGACAAAGGCAGGGACAGAGAGAATGAAGAACCACCTGCTGTTGGAGAAGATCAGTTTCAGGACCATCTAAGGAAACTGAAGGTGCACAAGTCCATGGAACCTCATGACATGCACCTACAGGTCCTGAGGGAACTAGTGGAGAAAATGGCTAAGCTACTATCCATAATATTTGAGAAGCTGTGGCAGTCAGGTGAAGTTCCCACCTTGTGAAACAGGAAAGCATAGCCCCAGTTTTTAAAAAAGGGAAGGAGAAAGACCCATGGAACTACAGGCCTGTAAGTCTCATCTCTGTTCCTGGAAAGATAATGGAGCAGATCCTCCTGTAAATTATTCTCAGACATATGTAAAATAACCAACTGTATCCTGGGCTGCATCGTAAGAAGCGTGACCAAGAGGGTAAGGGAGGTGATTTTCCTACTCTACTACACTCTCATGAGATCCCACATGGAATACTGCGTTGAGTTCTGGTGGTCCCAACAAAGGAAGGATGTGGACCAGTTAGAGTGCATGCAGAGGAGGGCCACAAAGATAATCAAAAGGCTGAAGCGCCTGTCTTATGAGGACAGGCTGAGACAATTGGGGTTGTTCAGCCTGGAGAAGAGAAGGCTCCAAGGAGACCTTGCAGCAGTCCTCCATTACCTGAAGGGGGCCTACAAGAAAGCTGGAGACAGACTATTTCCAAAGGTATGTGGTCATATATTAAGGGGAAATGACTATAAACTGAAAGAGGGTCAGTTTAGATGAGATATTAGGAAGCAATTCTTCACTGTGAGGGTGATTAGGCACTGCAAGAAGTTGCCCAGAGAAGCTGTGGATACCCCACCATGGTAGTGCTCAAGGCCAGGTTGGATGGACCTCTGAACAACCTGGACTATTGAAAGGTGTCCCTGCCCATGGCAGAGTTGTTGGAAGTACATAATCTTCAAAGTCCCTTCCAATTCAAGCCATTCTGTGTTTCTATGAACTTTGGATTTGCCCTAGGCACAGAGAAGGAATTAATCCACAGCAAATTTAACTGGTTTTGCAACCAGAATTTCTGCCCTAGATAATATCACTTTTTTGCTTGTAACTCATGAAGAAAAAAATTCTTTCAAATAACAATCTTGCCTGTCAGCAGCTATAAAGGGAGAAAGCTGCCACACATGTGCAACAGATTTTCACATTTTCAATTAGCTTTGATCAAAAGCTCTGAGATATACTTTCCTTAATTCACAAGTATAAAGTTTCCATCTGCTTAATAACAATTTGGAGTAAATGACAGGCACAGAAGAAGTCACTATCTACTAAGTGTGTCATTATCATCACAGTTATTTAATGTACAATGGATTCATTTTAATTCTACCAGAGTTGCAATCAGCATTTGTTTGTATTCAGTTTTACAGAAATCTGTGCCTGAATGCAGAGTTGTAAGTTAAAGAAGAATTTCCAAGGGAATAGTATTTTGGCTTCATCATGTTCTCCTTAACAGTCTGCTAACAAATGTTATATCATATTTGATACTTATTTATGGCCAACTCCAATCTAAGTTGACATTTGAAGTGTTGTGCTTCTTTTGTTTTGTTTTGTTCCCCCTCCCCCCCCATCATCTTGAATTCCATTCTTGAATCCCATTTCATGGTATGTCAATACATTGTGGTGTTATGTGTAAGGGTTGTAACCTGAAGCTTGAGGTGGCAGTGGTACTGTTAGGGAAGTACAATACTTAATATCTGCAATTCAGTCTGTTGTGACTGAACATGAGCAATCTACATTAAAAAGATACCATATTTTAAAAGTATGCCTAATCTGGTTCATATGCTTGAATTCTATTTAAGAAAAATGGGAGTCATGTATGCATGATTAAAAGAGTGGTAGTTTTTACTGGACAGCTAGGAATACCTCTATGCAGTTTCTTGTTAAAAAAAAAAAAAAAAAAATCAACTGATCACATTTCTTATAAAGCAATAGTATGCAGCACTTCCTGGAGATTTTGCAAAGAACAGAAAAGATGTTCTCAATAGATTTGCTGAACTATGTGGACAAAGATTTACAGGCAATGAGTTTTCAGAGGCAACATAGTATATCTCAAGCATATCTCAGCACAAACTGGCGACATGAAAACATTTATCACATAATTTTTTTTCTAAAAATTTTAAAAAAATACAGTATGCACTCCCAGTGATCTGTCAAAGAGCTGTGCAGGCGTCTTTTGTATTCTTGCGTTATGTTTTTAGATCTTGTGGTTATTTTTGAGGATGATTGACATAACAACTAATGTACAGTGAGGTATGTACAATCTTTCACATGACAACTATTCTACATGTCAGTTCTCAGCACTTCCAGTTCAAACACCTCACTTATCTGTTGGTCTTCATGGATTTATGTGTCATAGGTCTTCACAAAACAAAATCCACTGTTGTATAAAAAGAGAAGTATGGACAGAATGATACAGTTAATAACTTAAATGTCTTAAACCTATGTATTCTATTAGCTGTAGCACAGCTTTACCAGCATGCACCATTTAATAGCTGATTTATACAAATATGAATAGAGTATGTTTGTGGATATTTTTTATTATTATTATTTTGGATTTGGTAGGTAATACAAGAAAAAGTGTAGGAAAAAAGAGATCACACTCATAGGCAGAGGAAAGCAACAAAAGATAACTATCAGGAGCAAGCACTGTATCAACATTTATCAATAAGATCTAAGCTGGAGGCTTATTTCTTGAACTTGATATACAATGAATCACTTCCTTGAAAATAGCTACTTACATGGCCTCAAATCTTGTTATAATACATGCCACATCTTGCCAGTAACATAACAGCTAAACCCATAGAATAATACAAAGCCTTCTGAATTCACAATGTTCTGCTGTACAATGAAGTTAAAATACCACAGGAGAAAGGTATGAAGGGAAGACTTAATGCAGCCTGGCAAGCACATTCCTCAGCCCATAAAGTATTCTAGTATTAGCCTTTCAGAATCTTTCCAGCTTTCCAGGGCCTTGCCTGCATTATATAAAAAAAAAAAAAAAAAAAAAAAAATTCCACTAAACCCAAATAATCCTTGTAGAGTACTACTAATTTAGTCATAAAAAAGAGATAACAGATTTCCTCTTAGATTACTATATTCCAGGTAATTATGTCACTGTTTTGATTATGTTAACTGCTTTGGGAGTTAACTATTTAATCATGGAATCATGGAATGTTTTGGTTTGGAAGGGACCTTAAACATCATCCAGTTGCAACTGCCTTGCCATGGACAGGGACATCTTTCACTAGACCAGATTGCTCAGAGCTCCATCCAACCTGGCCTCAGACACTTAGGGATGGGGCATCCACAGCTTCTCTGGCGTAACCTGTTCCCGTGCCTCACCACCTTCACAGTATAGAATTTCTTCCTAATATCCTATCTAAACCAACCACCTTTCAGTTTAAAGACATTACCCCTTGTTTTATCACTACATGTCCTTTAAAAAAGTTCCTATCTTTCTTGTAGGCCTCATTCAGGAGCTGCTATAATGTCTCCCCAGAGCATTCTCTTTTCCAGGCTAAAATATCCCAATTCTCTCAGCTTTTCCTCAGAGGAAAGGTGCTCCAACACTGTGATCATCTTCATGGCCTTCCTCTGAACTCACTCCAGCAGGTTCCTGCACTTGTGCTGGGGGATCCAGTCCTGGATGCAGCACTGGATGCAGTAGAGGGGCAGAATCACCTCCCACATCTTTTGGTCATGCATGGTCAACTTCTTTTGATGCAGTTGAAGACACAATTGACTTTCTGGGATACAACCACACATTGATTGCTCATGTCCAAGGCAAGGTGATATTAATTACATTATGCTTAGTAAGTTTCTAGTTACTAAGAGTGCAACAGATCTCTGCATTGTCTACAATTTACACTCATCTCTGTCCTCTGTTCCAAATATACTAATTGTTTTCCTAAAATTCTGATAAGTGCATATTTTTCTGTAATGCTTCTCTTTAATGACTTCTAGTGATCCTAGTAGTCCAGAACAGC
Organism: Corvus hawaiiensis; assembly: GCF_020740725.1. Taxonomy (NCBI): domain Eukaryota; kingdom Metazoa; phylum Chordata; class Aves; order Passeriformes; family Corvidae; genus Corvus; species Corvus hawaiiensis. Next base: position 77,872,795 of record NC_063213.1, on the reverse strand, counting down.
ATGTTTTTCCTCTGCAAAATCCAGCTTTTTTATGTATCTATTGCATGATTTTATGCTGTAATTGCAGTTACTTTCAAAAGTAGTAGTATTTCGATGTTATTGGCTTTGAATGCCAATTATGAATTATGGAAATATTTTAAACAATTCAGAGGTAATCTTCATAATTATTTTATGAACTTTAGCAGGTAGTTAATTGTACTGTCATAAACAATTTCTGATAATTCAAGATATTATCTTACACTTCTAAGAATCAAAAGAATTAGTCCAACCCCCAGCTTACTTACAATAAGTCAGACTCCAGCCATCTTCACAGAACTCAATTCCCCAAGGGAACCAGACCTGGCTCACAGACTTGGAACTCATAGTTCTGCAGTTCCCTGGTGCTGTTCTGTACAGTTTTTGTAAAACTTTTTGTTAATACATAGTTTTTAAACCAGTGATAATGCTAGTTACGGTTTGATGGATTAGGCTTTGAGGCCACATTCAATAAATGACTGCTAAGTGCTAATTAAAGTCTAACTAACTAAGGTTTTTTTCCACAACACTAGGGATCAGTTGATGTCTTTCCACCTCTCTCTTGTATATGAATAATTTTTAAAGCAAATAGGTTTATACCACTGGTGTTTGAAGAGTGGCTTACTGAATACTAATTTGCTAATTCTGGTACATAGCTAAAATATTTCTTAAAAACTCCAGCAACAGAGAATATTTCTGAACATCTGGCTTCTTCTCAACAGGGAAGTAATTTACTACTAAGACCATGAGCTTCCCTCAGTAGAAGAAACTAGAAGTCAAATATCTTTCCAAATGCTTGGTATTTCAAAGACATTTGTAACAAATTGCTTTCAGAAAGAATATTTACTTTAACCAGCCTAACTGAAAATTACAAAAGTTCAATTCTGCCTTTTCTGAATCTATATAAATGAAAGTCTTTCTAGGAAAGTAAAAATTATCTTTTACTTCATGTTTATTTTGCTATAAATGTTTGGCAATAAAAGTAGCATGATGACAAAATATACTTTAAAGGATAAAAAATTAATGGCAATTTTCACTCCTTCACAACAGACACAGGTATAAGCAGAGAAATAAATTTTAGTTATTTTTTGTAGTGGCTATTTGTAGTGGCCCCAAATCAAATTATATGTTCCCTGTATCAGATGCATATAATCAGGACAAAGGAAAGTCTCTGGCCAGAAACAGATTTTCAGTCTAAATATGTAAGAGAGAGCTTTTCATAGATCTCAGAATGAGGAAAGACACTGTATTCTGACAAATTATATAAGGGCATATATACAATTTTAGCCCTATCTGGAGGCATACTTCAGGCAATAATTTCAGTTGAACATACTAGATCAGATGCATTTCACTATCTTTGAACTGTTGAGGATATAGTTTAAATTATTTGTCTAAGTTCACACAGTAAAAAAACAGTGTTTGAGCACAGATCTCCTGAACATTTCATCATTTAAATTTTTCTCTAAATAATTTTTAAGTAAATTTTGTTAAAAATAATTAAGTAACTTTTACCTAACTGTATATTGTAGATGTAAGTTGTAAAATCAAATTCCTTTTTGGTCCAAATCAAGCAGATGTTGTTTTCTTTTCTTCTTCAGCATTTTAGAAATATGTGCAATGCTTCGGTCAGCATCCACACAAAAATGAAAACCTTGTTCTCTTACAGACAAGTTTCATGAATATGAAATACAAAACTTTTAAGTATGTTTTATATGTAATATTTTACACCTAAGGTCTTTGGAATTGGTTCCTTGTGCCTATAGGAAGATGTTTGCTCTTGCTAAGACTGATTCTTACTCCTCTCATATGATAATGACTCATCAATACTTGACGGATTATAGGGGAGTTATGTGATTTAATGTAGAATTCTTTGTGGGGTGATCCTTTACTACCGGGTTTTTCTTCAGTCAGGTCAGTGGCTTCCTAAATTCCATCTAAACCTTCTCTGGCACCTGGGAGGAGTGTTAGCCAAGCCTGGCCATCTGCTGCTCTCAGGAGACTATGCCTGCAGAAGACTGTGCTTGTATGGAAACTCTCAGATCTTCTGAGACTTTCCTCTTTTACCAGATATCTGGACAAGTGTCTTTGACTGAACTTGAGACATCTGACTCCCTTCCTTTAAGTGCCATACCCTAGGAATCCTAGAAATTTCTCTGCTTGTAATAGATAAATTTCACAGCAGGGAATTATGTATTTTTCTCTCCTTTCAGGGATACCACGAGACCCAGAATTTCCTTAACAGGAATGGCCATTTATGACATACACAGTTGAGGAAAAATACTTAAATATATTTTGTCCACTAAGGGGATGGTTTCTTACAGAGAAGTGAAAGAATGGGGTTAATTTATCTTCCAACAGACAATATGTAACGTTTTGTGATTTCAAAGTTAAATTGAAATCTGCACGGTACAGAAGCAGGTGGCGGACTGTGAAGCATAAATACACGTGCTTCTTTTGCCTCCAGATAAAAAATGCATTTTCTGTTTTGAAGTCTGAATGTATTACATGGTAGAGTTAGTATGCACAGCATCTCTTTCATGTTTGTTCCTTTATGATTTTGGTGAAGATACTTCTAGTATCATTATGAAAAACTATCGGTTGAACCAAAATGTTGTGGATTTTTTGTTTGTTTGGTATTTTTTTGTTTTGATGGGTTTTTTGTGGTTGTTCCTGCATGGATGATTCCAAGAAAGATGTTCCAGTGCTCTGTGTCGTCTCACAGTAACACAACTTTTGAGGGAACCAGACTGCTTGTGGAAGGTGAGTGGGCCCTCGGAATTCCCAGAATGATTCTGACCAGTATGGTTTACTGAAGGACTCTGCAGATCTTAGGATGAGTCCAGTTTTCAGAGGTCAAACATCTATTTCCTGTGGGATTTTTGTGGAAAAAAATAATGTCTTGATGGTATTGTATAGACAGAGACTTCAAGAATCTCTGGCTAGTACCGTCTAAGATGTGCAATTTAGTTCTAAATACACTAATTTGGGTGTAAGAAGCAGTACAGCTAAAATGGTTTCTAAATTAAATTTGTGCTTTCAAGAAACAAGAGAAGAAGGTACTTTCTGAGTACAGGAGAGGAAGATTGCATGTCTCTGAGGCCATTAACTCATCATGACACTGGACTCTGTTGAGACCATTGATTAACCCCTTAAATACAGATTTGCCCTCTGAACTTTTTCTGCTACCATTGTGCAACCTGATTTTGCGGCTGTGAGGAATATAGTTAACTGGGAGCCTTGTCCCTGGAATTTCTTTCCCTTTGACAGCAGTAGAAAAACTTATTTTAGGGAGAGAGAGATACTTTGTACTAGAGCTTGTGAGCCTATGAGTTTTCCCTTAGTTTCACAGTCTTCCATTTAATATAAGATTAATAAAAACACTTTATGTATAAGTCAATTACTGTTAATTTTAGTTCATTCCAAATCAGCTCCATTTACACAAACCTATTGTATTCCATGACCTTCATTTTCTTGAACCTTCATGGTTTACCAAAATTAGCATAAATAAAATAGCATCAATATTGTTGTTGCGTTTTATTGTCTGGTAATGTTGGTAATCATGTCTAATATTTGACCATAATGTTATTCTAAGTATTTCTTCCCTATTTTCTATTTCATCTGAGATTTTCTATTTCTATATTTCTATTTTCATCTGAGATTATAGAGATTTAAAACATTACACAGTTCTCAGTCTTATTGATGGTCAACTCATGGTTTTGCTGTGGTTGCCTTTTAAACTCACGGCCCATTCTAATTTAAAACTATTAACTTTGTTGATTTGTTGGGGTTTTTTTTCCATCTGAAAATCAATATTTTATTCCATATTTATGTTTAAATTATGATTTTATTATTTGATCTGATGACTGATTGGTGATTTATTATTTGCTGATACACTGCATCAGTAACTCTGTTTTATTTACCCAAGATTCTTGTTTGAACATTTACAAATTTCATTTACTTTTTTCCTAATCACTGCATCTTATTTCCATGAGGGTTTGAAAGACCATTTTATTACCAATTATATCACCTACCTACTACTAGGTACACTGAAATGACACTTTTGTTCATCTTCATTACCTTTGAGGCATGTTTTTAGAGAATGTTCCTGCTTAATGTGGATTCAGACCCTTCTACGACTGCCTTCCACAGTGTAGAATTTTACCCTTGATCCCTTCCATTGGCAATCTGATAATGAAATTTGCTGTAGCATGCAGAAATCTTGGTGGATTATCTTCCATTATTTTGGGTTTTTTTTTTCCATTTTCACTTTCAGCTATACATCTTGGATTTTCTAATATCATCTGGTATGTCTCCATATACCTGTTGTGATACAAGTCTCAATGAGTTTTCAGTGACTCACATTATATAATAATACATCTGCTAGCAAATTTTGAGGAACATAGAGATCTTCAACAGCTTTTCAGAAGGTAGCAGGCTTGGGTAGTCATGTAGATTCTTTAAGTACAGTGTCTAGTAACATTGTTATTTTAGGTGGAATTTGGCTGCAGGCTTGATGTAGAAGACATTTTGACTAGAATATAAATTTTTATTTCCCTAAAGATATACAAATATAAGTAATACAATTGCCTTTCAACACTCTGCAGGGTTTCTTTTTTGTTTTGTTTTCATTTGGTTTTGGTTTTGTTGAATCAGTCCAAGTAGAACAACAACTACTGCAAGCTGTTAAACAGAGTTATGCTCTGGCAAACATACTTCTGTAATCCTGTTGTTAACTGATGTTTGTTTTATTTAGGGCTGAATAAGACTTTTTTTGGCACTTTGCTTCTAGAATGGTTGGTATTTCTCAGATTTTCAAAACTAATAGATAGATTTTTAGGTCTGTAATTTAATCCTGATACTTTGGCAGGCCTGAGAACAGTAGAAACTGTGAATTTCCATAAAACATTTAGATTGTAACCTGATGCCCAAATACCCTCCGTTATGTCTGCTAATGAAAAGGTTTTCATTTGCAGTGTCCCAAATTCTTGAAAATTAGATGCTTAAATCAGGTAAGATTTCTAGTTTAATAAATAAATTGCCTATTTTTTTTTCTCTGAATCATCATTCCATAGATTTACAAAATATTTCTTTACATTGACATTCTTTAGTTATACAAGCATCACATATATACGTTTCCTAAGTAGCACTGTAGAACAAGACATTGCCATGTCATACAGGGTTTGCAATGTTCTTTGGGGTTTGCAATGTAGTTTGGAGTTATTGGTGCCATTTGGCTGTTAAGTAAATTCTTCCTATTTGTTATCATGAAATTCTGGTCTGATTCTGTTGAGTACCTTGAATTCCTTTGAATTCCCTGCTGATACATGGGGTCAACAGCATTCATTCAAGACACAATATGCTTTACACAGTCCAGTTTTTTTCATATTGAAGCCATGACATTGCTGAAGAAATGCTTTGATAATCAGAAAAGTGTATCAAAATATTATTCTTCCCAAATTATGCAATTATGTTCCAGTTGTTTTCATCCTCTGTACTAAAACACTACACTTTTCTGTGGGATATTCTGAAGTTGTGCTTCTGTTGACCACAAGTCTTCTGTTATAGAAGTTTCTAGTTTGAACTAGATATTTGATTTCAAATTTGCAACTTTAAATATAATTTGAAAGCAGCATGTTAATTTAAAGTGGTGTGGTAGTTTAGCAGCTTAGGGAAACTTGGTTTGATAGGCAGTTTGCTAGGCCAATTAAACAAGCTGGTAACGCCTCTGGGATGGGCATATTTAAGAAAGAAGAGACCGCAAAAAATTCCTTTTCCTGCTGTCCCGCTGATGGGGGGAGAAGGGCGGGGGTCCCTGGGCTCCGTCCTGGAGCGGGCCTGGGCTCACCCAGTGTGGCAGTGCAGGGCCAGGCAGCCGGGAGAAAGCCACCCCAGAGCCATGAGTGGCCATGCGGCTGGAAACCATCCCCCAACAGAGATTGGGACTGCGCAGCCGAGATTCATCTGAGGCCGCCGCGGCCCATGCGGGGTTGGCAGGCCCTTCTGCGCAGCCGGCACAGCTCGGCCCGCACCGAGGAAACACACCACGCAGCCGACAACGAAACACAGGGCGAGTCTTTCCCCGATGCAGAGCCCAAACAAGATCAACTTCTCAGCTGGAAACTTACAGATACCAACTTTCTTCCAAGTCAGAGAAAAGGGGAGGTGAGGAGGTTAACATGGCAGCACCACGGTTGGTGGAGGAGAGGAGAGAAAGGAGGCGCTCCTAGTGCTGGAGCTGAAATTCCCCTGCAAGCCGTGGTGAGGACTATAATACAGCAGATTTTTTTCCCTGTAATTCATGAGACGAGGTACATGGGGGAGTACAGAAATCCATGCGCAGCCCGTGAAGGGAAACTGCTCACTCCAGAGCCATAGATGCTGTGAAAGGCTTTTAGAGATTGAAGAAGAGAGCCTTTGCTTTCAGCTAGAGTAGCTCATCCTTAAAAGACTAAAACCCCTTGACTATTATGACCCATGATGGCAGTGTGGGAAGACTGCAAGATTAGAGGGAGAGATTTTTCACTGCAGCAGATTTGGGCAGACTATTGTTTGTGAAGTTTGAAGCCACGCTGGAGAAGTTCGCAGAGAACTGTCGTCTGTGGGAGGAATCCCACAGCGTGGCAGAAGAAACGCTTTTCCTTAAACATAAAGAAAGACTCTTAAGAAGTGAAACACTGGCCAAAACCCCATGTTTATTTCCCTCATGTGGTTTGATGGAAAGAGGGAGGAACTAGAAAAGTGTTCTAAACGTTTGCCTTAGTTTCTCCGTATTCTTTTTACTTTTAATTCTGTTAGTTATAAATTTTCTTTATGCTGTTGAGTTTAAACCTGTTTTGCCTTGAAGTTTTTTCCTCAACAATCCTTATTTCACCTCTTGAAAAGGAAGTTTCAATTTCCCCTTCTCTGCTTATCTGCAGAGGCAAATAGGTTTCGTGGTGCTGGCACCTAACCAGCGTCAAACTACCACAAGTGGACATCCCAATTTCAAGTTGTTGACATAGTTAATATAATTTTTGTTACAAATGTGTAAATTCACTTTTCCCTCCCCATATAAAAATGACAGTATTTGTCTTTCAATCCTGAATAATGGTCAAAACAGATGTTGAAATACCTGAATATTTAGGGAGTATATATGTAATTTCCTGAGGTTTTTCAAACAGTATTTTGGGAACATTTTTTTTCTGTTTGAAACAACAAAAAATAAGCAGGTATGATGGACACATACAGGGAAAATAACTGTTACCCAAACAAAATGAGTGACCAGGTCAAACTTGATTTCAATTATGTCAATGAAGGAGTCGAGTGTTTCCCATTATGTAACCAAAGAGACAGCTAGGAAGATTAGTTCTGAAACATACACAGCCTAGATAGTATAGTAGGTGTGTGAATTGACACATTCAGGTAGCTGGGACAACCACTAAGCCACAGCTGAAATGCAAAGAGTAGATTTATTCCATTACCTCGCTAACAACACTGGGCATCAGAGACACATGGGGTCACAGGCTCAATTAGGCTTAGTTCACCCTAGAGGTTGGGGCAGGGAAGTCCACTTCCTGCCCCAATATAACAAAAAGCATGCACAGTTTAGCACAAGCCTGTGATTCTGTGATCTCTTTCTCCCAGCAGAAGGCTCAAGCATGTCTGTGAGAGTGTGATATCTCTATACAGGTGTTCTACCTCTCAAAATAGGTAGAGGATGAACAGTATTGAGCATAATAAATGGAATTTTCCCACACCAATATTTTTAGCATTCCCAACTGCAAGGTCACTATGAGTAAAACTATTCTCTCCTCCTCATCAAATCTTCTGGTTTTAACCCTTTCTTCCCAACAGTAAAGAAATAGAGAAAACTATAGGTTACCTTGGAAAGCAGTACTGAATTGGGAAGGCATCACAGAGGGGCAGATGTAATGAAGACGACTAATTGACCTAGAAAGTAAGAGCCATCCCTTGTAACAGGGTGAGAATCCATAGATGCAGGCTTTGATTTTTGCATAAGAGGGCATAGCTGCATCTCTATTTTTCTGCCTTGCCTTTTTCTGCAGAAATACAAATCAGAGCTCTTCATGGGAGGGGTTAAGGGCACATTAACCTACACAGGGCAAAAGCTTCCTAATAGCATACAACTTTCTAAACCGTGAGCTTTACTTAAGCTCTGTTCTCCATGAAGTTGGATACCTAAACTGACAGCAATGACAAAAAATGAGCAGGGATGATGGAATATGAAGCCTGAACAGAGTACTCTCTCATACCATTTTAAACTGAAACAAATCCTTTGTAGGTGTTTGTGTCTTCCAATGTCTAGGGTCTCCGGGGCATCCATAGGTCAAAGCAGCAGTCCACTGCTTTTCAAAGAACTTTACATTGAAAACTGTTTTATCTGCACTAGAAAGGGAAACTGAAGACAACTGACAGGGGTAATGTTTCCACAGAGAGTACATGTCAACTATAAAGCGCACCACTGGTTTAAAATGAAAGGCTATATTGTTCTATATCAATAAATTGATATGTTTATCAGGGACTCCATTCATCACAGATGGGGCAAAAATGATAAAGTGTCTCTCAAACTGTTAAAACTCAGGGCAAGAACAAAAACGAACACAAAAGGTAATGGCAGAAGAGGTGTGAAAAAAAAGGACTCAGAAAAGAAACATTCAAGTGATTCAGAGAATAGAAAAAAAGGCCCACTTACTAAGACTGCTGGAAGGTAAGAAAAGAAAGTTAGTGGATACCAATGAATGATTAAAGCATGTGGAATCAGAACACTGTAAGAAAACAATAGGAGTAATTTCTCTGACCACTGGTAACACTACCTTGTTTTGATCAAATTATGTAAAAAAAAGTAAGAAGTGCAAAGGAGTTGATGTAGCCTGAGACAGAAGGTATATTCCTGTCTTTAAAATATTGACCAAACTCATAAATTCTGTTGCTTTACATTCACTGTAAATCTGTTAGTCTTCATAAGTTTTAAGGCAGTTTTCTTTAATTTTAACAGATACTATATATACATAGAAAATAATTACACCATTATAATTTAGTCAAAGGCAAAAGTGAAAGTTAATGAAAAAATTTCCAAAATATGTGTTTTGACAAAAAGAGAAATAACTTTCTTCTGTTTAGAAAGAAAGACAAAGAGCTTAAAATGTGGAACAACGTAGTACATAGAACACATACTAAGAATCTGAAATATCCAGGTTAGATCAAGAAACTTGAAACAAGGAACATAACTTTCCTGCATGAACACAAATTAACCATCAGAACAATGACTGTGGAGGAGAAAGGCCTCACTTATTCTCTGTTTCAGTAGAAAACAAGCTGCAAGGTTCCAAATGAATGAAGTACAACCTATGTCATGCTTAAAAATTTACTTTGACTAGAAAGGAGTAATTAGCTGATACAGTCCATACCTCAAAGAATGAAAATTTGTATTTCACTTTAATAGAGCTTTATATGTTTCAAAAAAATAGCAAGAATGTTAGACTCATGTTCACTTCTAAAAGTAATAAAACATTCTGTCATGAGTTCTCTATTATTCAGGCAAAATGAAACGCTAAAAATTGTAAGCAGTTCATTCATGCCTTTGGGGAAATAAAGGAAATGAGTGTAAATAGGGGTTTTAAATGAGTTTATGTCCTGCCTGACCTTTGCAAAAAACTCTTACTTAATAATACCAACAGAGATGATTATCAAATAAATTAGATTTGTCCAAACACAGTTGCACAGTTTTGAGTTCCATGTAATTATGAATATAAGATTCATTGTTAGTAGTGACTGGTAGTAGCAATGCTTAGTCTAAATCAAATCCTCTACCTTAGGCAAATATGCACCTTATCAAGAGAGCATTCTTGCCTTGAACTGTTTACAGTCTAAGACCTACATCCCAGAAACACTTATGCAGGAGATTAACTGCGTGCTGTGGTCCCATTAAATTATTAAAAAATGTGGTCCCCCAGAAATTAACTGTGGTCCCATTGTTCTTCTGATTTTGTACTTGGTGTCATTGTAATCAGATATATTTACACTTACAAGATATGGGTCCACGTAGACAAGACCAATAAAGAGCAAGGGGAAAAATGCATTTTGCTCCTTATGTAAAGAGGCAGCTGAGAAACCACTCAAGGCATTAGGTTATGGTTTGGCTGTAATCATATTTCCAGTTAATTCTTGGAAATCATAACTGGAAGCCAAATGAAATTAGTGCAAGTAACAGCCTGCATCTGTTTTGTGTATTCAGGTTTCCTTTTTAAGCCTGAAGCAAAAAAAACAGCTCTGTTGTGTCTGTTACAGAGAGGGGACCAAGCACCTGTATTCCAGGGCTCCCAGAAAACTTCTGGATATCCTCTGGCAGCTAAGAAAAGAAAATGAGTCACAGCCTCACCCAAATGCCTCTCTGTATTTTGTGTTCTGGTGTTTAGACCCTGGAAATTCAGAAGCTGGATTTATTTGTGGAATTCTACAGACAGTAAAATATACACAGTACAATAAATTTTTTCTGCAATTTTTTGGATTTGGTTTGTGGGGTTTGGGGTTTTTTGTTATTGTTGTTTTTGGTTTGGTTTGGGTTTTTTTTAATCTTTACAAATGTTGCACAAAAAGAAGTACCAACTTTATAATGAACTCTGGAGCTGAGAGGAATGTGAGCGTTCTAATTCAACCAGTGGAAATCAACTGCTGAAAGATTTGGAAAATAATGGAACTTTTACCTAAGACAAACTTTCTTCTTAGATACAATTAAATATACTTTCCATCCTATCACAGGCAAGGGGGAATAGCAGAAAATGGGGGAAAAAAAGTCATCTTTGTGTCTGTTTTAATTGTTTCTAGTGAAAGTAGAAGAAAGACTCTGCTGCATATTGGAGGAAGTTTGGCCTTGGAAAAATCCTCCTCTGCAAGCATACTTTAGAGTAGGAGCTGTGCTTCTGGTGGGCTCAGGTTTCTTGAAATTGCTTAATAGGAACTGTGGGTGCAATGATGTTAACACAGCTTCAAATGAAATCAAATAGAAATCAAATCTCTGAGCAGAAGTGTACTGAGGTCCAGATTCCACTCCAGATGCAGTGCCCTTCTATTGACTTGCTCCAGACTTTTAGAGGCACTAAATCAGTAGAAGACTGCTGGAAAAATCCCCAGGTGGAAATTAAGCCATCTGAGTCTGCATCACAGACTGCAGATGACTGTGTCACAGCTGGTGATTAATTCACTGTCAAAACCCAGAGGCAAACAGACAAAAAGCAAGAGCTTACTGGCAAAGGAGAAAGTGAATGAAAAGAGTATTAAAGATGAAATATTTTCTTTTATCATATGTGTGTAAGGCATATCACTTGCTGAGGAAATATTATTGGGAACATTATTTTGGGGCGTTATGTCCATGATGAACTTTGTTATCCTTCCCATCATCACAGATTTATATTTGGCCCTTTTGTCTCCATCTCATCAAGTACACATCCAGTGATAGGGTAGAAGAAAGGAAGAGAAATATTTTTGCGTTTATTCCTGTGTATTTAATATTTCTGTGGTGCACTCACTGTGAGATCTGAGGAACTCCAGTGAAATAAATTGTGACACATTTAATGCTAAGGATTAAAACATGCATTTGTGACTAATTCATATCATTTGCCCATAACCAAACCTGAATGTTATCTTTACCTTTTCAATTTTCCTTCCTTTTCCAGGATTGTTAACTCTGAAAGAATGTGAGTCACTTTTTAAATATCCTAAAACAGAATTATGAAATCATAGCTCATAGAATGAAAGGGATTGGAAAATGCTTTCAGAGGTCATCTGTTGGGATTAAAACTGGGCCAATATATGAAGGTTTTCTCAGGTTCAGTGCTTCAGCTGAGCTTTTTTTGCTTTTTTTTTTTTCCCCTCCCAAAATACCACTACATGTATTCCCCTCTGACAGAGACTTTATAGTCTTAGTATACAAGAAGAAATGCTAACTGGATATTAATATCAGGAAAAAAAGTGACAGACTGGCTTACCCAAATGGAATACAAAGCTGTGCATCTTCAATATACAAAGGATTATTACAATTCATATCTGTGTTTCTGAGGCTTGAACAGGGTCTCTCTCCTTTCTGAGATGAAATGTGGGAGAGTGAGAAAGGAATACAATAAAGTTTAAACAAACCTGCTAGGTTAAGCCAGTAATTTTCTTGTAATTGCAGGATTATTCTTTCTTCTTTCTATTTTTGTGCTTTTGATGCCTTTTCCTGGTCTTAAAATCAAGACTCAAACACGGTTAGAAGGGAAAAAGGGATTTTACCTTGGTATTTATTTTCAGGATTTTTAGGTGCACTACGTCCAGATCGAATGCACCAAAATGCACACTGCAATGCACACACACAATAGATTGAGTATAACCTCATAGGTCTTACTAATTAGCATATCTATCAAAGATTCCCCAGTGAGAGGCTCGAGTGAGCCCCCCTCCCCAAGGAGCCTTCCCCTGGATGGTTCTATCTTAGTTTACGGAATGTGTTCTGGAGAGGACCTTGGGGTCTGGGGCACACTGATCCCTAACTACAAAGCTTCTGAAATGTTTAGTCTCCTAGTTTGACAAACAAATCCAAGAATGTAGGCTAAAAACCACTAAGAATGCAGAAGTTGTAAAAAGGTATAACAGGGGTATAAAAGAAAAGCTGAAAAATCATCATGGCATCACTTTAAATTAAGAAATTATTTATAATGTACTGGGGAAAGAGGTATGGGGAAAAAATTTTGTTTGACTTTTAGTCACACCACTGACTCATAGATTTTTAAAAATCTTTTGTGTTGTGGAATATTAAAATCAGATGCCTATTTCTTCAAATGAATTGAAACCTTCAACATGAGGAAATGTTTGAATGCAGCAATACCATGGCTTTTGCTGACTGCCTGATATGCATATGGAAAAGAACTGTTTCAAAAGTAAAATATTTTTAGAGAAAGTCTGTATTTTGAATGTAAGGTAGCAAGGCATGTCATTGCTAAAATACTGTGCATCTTGTTACCAACATGTTTCAGTTCCAGCATCACGGAGGATATAACAGACAAGCTATCACCTTTGCTACAGAGGAGTATCAGGTAATACATATGATAAGGGTATTAGGGAGGAGCTGAATGAATAAGCTGAATAGACTATCTCTAGGCTGATCCCTTAAATGTAAATTATGACAACTGACAGGTTTCCTGTGATCCCAGCGAGCTATCACAGCAGCTGGGAGATAATAAGATACTCTACAAGTTTTATGTCCCCTACTTCTCACAGCAGAATAAGCAGTGTTTCCTAATTTGCCATAGTCCATGGGCAACAATTTTGGAAAGGTGTCATACTGGTTGCAATAGAGTATTTTGGTGCTCATTTGGCTTTGATTTTCTCCTTGTTACTCTTCTTTGGCTCTTGAGGCTAGCCTGTTATTTATAGTCTTTGAGACAGGGATCACTTGGTCTGGAAGTTACTCTTTTTCTCTACTATTTCAGCTAGATTTGTTGAGATTGGTTTCTGTGGTCAGCTACATCTGCTGGAGGGCTACTACGAAGTAGTGGTGCAGTGCTAAATTGAAGCCTACAGCCAAATAGCAGTGACAAAAAACTACAAGATAATCTGTCTCTACATTAAAAAAAAAAAAAAAAATGTTAATGGAAAGATAAATATATCTGACAAGAAATTAAGGTTTGTTCTCAGCTTCCATACAAATTTGTCCTTGTTCCCTGCTTAGTGTCACCTCTTTGCACTGCTCTCTGGAAAAAAAGCTGCAAGGGAGTGCATACTGGTTATTTATCAATACATTGGTATATTCTCTATCTGTAAACTGTAGGATGGATAGAAACAGGCTGTTACACAAATATTTATCACTAATTTAATACACTCTTTTCAACACCTTGAATGATTATGTTTAATCCTCTGGAGCAAATTATTTTATTTATTTTAAAAGCTATTTCACCTGGAGAAACAAGATTAACTGTTCACGAACCTATGGTAGTAATTGAGATCTCCCAAATACCACGAATTGTTATGGGATCTAATTAAGCTACCATTACCCTACAGAAATCTTCTAAGGAGTGTCATGGTTTGACGCTGGTTGGATGTCATGTGCCCATCAAAGCCACTCTATCATCCCCCTTCTAAATTCCACAGGGGAGAGAAAATATAAGGGAAAGCTCACTGGTTGAGATAAGGACAAGGAGAGATCACTCAGCAATTACTGTCATGGGCAAAACAAACTCAGGGAAATGAATTTAGTTTAATATCAAGCAAATCAAAGCAGAGCAATAATGAGTAAAATCAAATCTTAAAATACTTTCCTCCCATCCTTCCCTTCTTCCTGGGCTCAGCTTCACTCCTGACTTCTCTACCCTTATCCCCCAGGTGGCACATGGGTGTGGGAAATGGAGGTTGTGGCTAATTCATTATGTGCTGTCTCATCCATTCCTTCTTCCTCATACTCTTCTTGTGCTCCAGCATGAGGTCCCTCTTGTGGGAGACATTTCTACCTGACTTTCTCTAATGAGGGCTCCTTCCCACTGATTGCAGTTCACGAACTGATCCAGTGTGAGTCCCTCACGGGGTCACAAGTCCTGACAGCAAACTTGCTGCAGTGTGAGATCCTCTCTCTCTACCAAGCCACAGGTCCTGTCAGGAATCTGCTTCATTGTGGACTTCCTATGGCCTCCTTCATCCACCTGCTCCAACATGGGGTCCTCTAGGCGCTGCAGTTGGATATCTGCTCCACCATTAGCCTCCATGGGCTGCAGGGGATAACCTGCCTCACCATGGTCTTCACCATATGCTGTCTTTTGTATTTGTCAGTTTTGTAACTGTTTTATGTATTTGCAGCAGCTTCCTAATTAAGTCAAACCATAAAATGCTTCCTCAAATACTCCTGTTTTCTGAGAAGCTACAGCTATTTTACAGGTGTAAAATGAATGAAAGACAAATTAAAGTCTAGTATTGCCCTTAGTTGGAAAAAATTGCCTTAGTTGGAAAAAAAAAAAGTGATAGCTAGTCTTGTACCCATCTATTTAACTTACTGTGAATTCAGTTGTAAAAAGAATTTGGAAGTGTTCATACTTATGCCATATTGTCAGAATGGAAAAGTCTCACTAAAGTGTTTTGAAACACTAAGAGAAAAAAAACTAGATATTTTCCACTATTTGGAAGACTGGAAAGAAACTTGGAAATATTTAAATTAAGAAAAGAAAAAATTAATTAGAACGAATTCAAAGCAACATCACCTCAGGACTGTTTCATCTTGAGTAATTTGCCTGAATTGGAACTACTTGGCTGTTTTTCCTGGCTCCAACCCTTCTCCTCTTTGCATTCAAGTTGTATAATACCTGAAGTAGAACCTAAACACCTCTGTGCTTCCATGTTAAATATAAACCAGATGAGAAACCCTGTAAAGCAGTTAGCCTTACAAAACCAGTTAATAGATTAATACTACTGAAAATTAGATTAACATGTAGAATTAATGGAAGAAGGCAAACTACTTTCACAATATATAACATAGCTGATAGAATTTTAAATTTCTAAGAGATTCTTCAGTTCAAGAAGGCACTAAAAATAGTGGAAGTGAGTTGGTTGTGGGTATTATGTTCAATAGATTTGCAAAAGTACTTCCATAATTTCTACCAAGCTAAAGATCTTTTAAGTATAGTATGTACCTTTCCCAGCTTTCCAGCAAGTGAAAAAATTGCAAACCAACGAGGTTCAGAATGATAATATAATCCCAGGTGTCCCAAACTGCCCCTCAGACATAACAGCCAAGTGCTGAGCATTCCTTAGAGCTACAGTTCAGCTCTGTGAAATAAACACTCATAAAAATAATGACCTTTTTTTTGGCTCTCTTGTATTAAAACCTCTGGAAGTCAAAATATATATTTGCCTAAAAAATGCAAATAATAATCTAATATTGTAATTAAAGATTTTTTTTCTGTTTCAAAATTCACTTCAAATATAATTAGTCCCCTTTTATAGTTTAATTGAGCTTTGCTTATCCCTACATATTCGCAGTTGAGAGTTTCTCATTTGTTGCCATTGAATTGGTAATAGCTCTTAGAGCATCGCTGGCTTGAGACCTTAAGCTTTATGTGAAACAAACAATACACTTTACTTCCAGAAGTGTAGTCATTGCTAAATTGATAAAATAGAATATATGGTGCTGAAAACATTTCAGAGTAATATGAATCCTGGTTCATATTCATGGCGTCAAAATGAAATACCCATGTGATGACCTGATGGAACATAATAGATTGTAATAATAAGGATGAATAACTGCATTCTTTAGAGGTCATGCTCTTTCAAAATAAGCTAAATATGTGTTAGTGCTACATAGTGAGAATTCTAAAACAGTTTTCTCTTTGGAAGGAAAGCAACAATGCTCTGAAAATATTCCCAAATACATAATAGTGCCCTTGAATAGTGCACCTGGGAGATGGTGCTCAACTACTAGTCAGTGAATATGTTGAGATGAGTGCCTTTTTATGAGCCACCTGTGAATGAATTATAATTCTTTTATCTGGGTCCATATATTTTATAATTCTAGAGAAAATATGAACAAACACCCTATAAAGAGTTGAGAATTGAAAATAACTCTCAAGCTTATATTTTCAATTTGACCTTTTAAATGCCTTATTTGTTTTGAGCATCACATGACAGCTTTTATTCATGTCTCAGAACCTAATTAAGACATCTGATATCCCAGCTATGTCTGTACTGTTAAAGTTATGTTTATCTAAAGGCACTTGCTGCATCTCCTTGATCTTCAGAGTGATTTAGGCAGATACTAGAAGATTAAGAACAAGTTTGAGCTTACATGAAATTATCAAGTAGGGTCAACACAAGAAAGACTTGGACCTGTTGGAACGAGTCCAGAGAAAGGCCACTAAGTTTATCCTAGGGCTGCATCACCTCTCCTATAAAGACAGCTGAAAGCACTGGGTTGTTCAGGAAAAGAAAAGGCTTCAAAGTGACTTTACGGTACCTGAAGGGGGCCTACAAGAAAAATGGAGAGGGAATTTTTCACAAGGGCATGTAGTCATAGAACAGGGGGTAATAAGTTTAAGATGAAGGAGAATAGGTTAGAATAGATATTATGAATTTATTTTTTACTGTAATGGTGGTGATGCACTGAAACAGGGGGCCCAGAGAGGTTGTGGACTCCTCATCCCTGGAGGCATTCAAGACCAGTCTGGATGGGGCTCTGAGTAACAGGGTCTAGTGGAAGGCTCTCTGTCTTTGTCAGGGGGTTTGGAAGTAGATGATTTTTAAGGTCCCTTCCAACGCAGGCCATTCTATGCTTCTATGATTCTATGATATATAATTAAGGATCACATTTAGCCTGTTAGAAGACAGAAAAATATTAAAGGCTTTTCCAGATTTTTGTATAAGAACTAAAAGACTTAAAAAAACTCCTTAAAATTTACAGCATGTTGAGTAGGGTTGGAGATGGGAAAGGGGCATATTTCTGAAACACTATTAAAACTTCTTGTTTAATTTTCAATTATGTTTTAATATATATCATCTGAAAAAACTTGGTTTCATTGCTTCCATCAGTTTGAATTTATAATACAGGAAGACTGACATTCAAAAAGAATACAAGATATCTTAATACAGGCTAATTATGGTTTAAACAGGTTTAAATGCTTTCAGCTCTATTTTGATCACACAGTGCTTTATTATCTCATGTGAATATTGTTCTTTTGTAGAAACCATTTTGCCATTGCATCACTTTTTCTCTTAATGTAGAAATCAGTCTGCTTCCTACTCATCTAGGAATCATTACCAGCAAACTGGTAGCTGCTTCAGAAGAATAAGCACTCTCCTAATGAATTGTTGTGCTGTAAACAAGTGAAAAAATTTCCCAATTTGCCTTTTTTAAACATATTTTCAACTTTCTCTGAATCTTTTTCATTTTCTCAATAGGTCATTCATTTTTGCTAAAGGACCTCACATAATTGTCAGTGATATTCCTATGCTTGAAGAGCAGATGTTGGTCATATATTTATGTTTCCTCCTGAAGAAAGTCCTCTATCATATGGTTTGGGTTGAAAGGGACTTTAAACATTGTCTAGTTTCAACACCCCTGCTATGGGTAGGGACTCCTTCCACTAGACCCAGTTGCTCAAAGCACCATCTAACCTGTCCTTGAACATTTATACGGATGGGGCATCCACAGCTTCTCTAGGCTACTTGTTCCAGTGCTTCACCATCCTCACAGTGAAGAATTTCTTCCTGTTATCTAATGTAAATCTGCCCTCTTTCAGTTTAAAGCCATTCCCCTTTGTCCTATCACTATATGCCTTTTTACAAAGTTTCTCTCCAGCTTTCTTGTAGTCTCTCTTCAGTTACTGGAAGGTGCTATAAGGTCTCCCCAGAACCTTCTCTCCTCCAGGCTGAGTAACCCCAGCTCTCTCAGCGTGTCTTCAAAGGAGAGGTGCTCCAGCCTGCTTATCATCTTTGTCACCCTCCTTTGGACTCAGTCCAACAAGTCCGTGTACCTCCTATGTTGGGGACTCCAGAGCTGGATGCAGAACTCCAGGTGGGGTCTCACAAGTACAGAGTAGAGGGGCACAGTCCCCTCCATTGTCCTGCTGGCCATGCTGCTTTGGATGCAGCCCAGGATGCAGTTGGCTCTCTGGGCTGGAAGTGCAAGTGGCTGGGTCATGTTGAGTTTCTCATCCATGAACATCCCAAAGTCCTTCTTGGGGCTGCTCTCCATCCATTTTCTGCCCAGCCCATATTTGTGCTTGGGATTGTCATGATCCATGTCCATAGCCTTACACTTGGCCTTGTTGAACTTTGTGAGGTTTTCACAGGCCCATCTCTCAAGCCTGTCAAGCTTCCTCTGGATTTTGTATCCCTTCCTTCCCCCATGTTGACTGCACCTCGCAGATTGGTGTCATCAGCAAATTTACTGAGAGGGCACCCAATCCCACTGCCCATGTCACTGACAAAGATGTTAAATGGTGCAGTATCAGTGCCCAAGGAACTCCACTCATCGTTAGTCTCTACTTGGACATCAAGCCATTGACTGCAAATCTTTGAGGGTGACCATCCAGCCAATTCCTTATCTACCATGTGTTCCATCTGTCAAATCCATGTCTCTTCAGTTTAGGGACAAGGATGTCAAGCATCAAATGTTTTGCACGAGACCAGATACATGAAGTCAGTTTGTCTCTTCTCATCCACCAATGCTCTAATCCCATTGTAGAAAGTCACCATATTTGTCAGGCATGATTTTTCCATGGTGAAGTCACACTGACTATCCCCAATCACTTCCTTATTTTCCATGTGCCTTCATTTTCTGCTAAAATATGTACAAAGCAGTGGCAAGCCTTCCAAAATGTCCATTAACTAACTCTCTATCTGAAATTTTTTTGAACTGGGGGCACTGCAGAACTTGCAGAACTTGTCAATACAGTAGAACTGCAGATGTTATTTCAAGACTTTGGAAATTTAGAGTTCTGTCACTGGAAAGCCATTTCCTTTGGTATTTTCAATTAATAGTGAATGAACTAATCAAGTTTTTGGACATTCTATGCTTGCTACAAATCTGCTCTGATTTAGTAGCACTGACAGGAAAGCTAATTTTCAACTTCATATCACAGAAGAAGAGTTATGTTTGCAACTTATTTAGTGGGGAAACAGTGGCAGTATACTTTATCACAGCAGTATTACAGATATTTTTTCCCCTTTGGGTCTGACAGAATGTTGTTCTTAATCATGGCCTTATCAAAGTGAATAAGGAAGGATTTCTCATATATTTCAACAAAATTGCATTTGGGCACTTTTTCTGTCCTTCCTGTGCTGCTGTATGTAGGAGAGATTTCATCCCGGCTATATCAAAATTGAGACATTTTTAGGTGTCTTGATGGGCTGAAAGTGTGAAATTTGCAGTCAAAACCATTTATGATATCACATTTTGAAACTGCTTTGGAATATTTTTTCAATACAAATGAATTTTATTTAAGGCAATTTGTTTTAAGCATCTGGGAAGAGGGATAAGAATTTCTCTTTCCAGGCTTTGATATGACACACTAAACATTCTACCTATTATTTTCTTTCTTCTGTGTGAATTCGGTAATTGTATCATTCACTGAAAAACATTCCTGTGCAAATTTTGATACTTTTCATGCTCTTCCGGTGATGAAATAACCATAATTTCATTCTAATATCAGGTATTTCATGTACTTTATGAGCACTTTCCTAATTTATTTGACTAAAATCTGTTACTATACACTTTTTAATTCAAGTCTATAGTTTGCTGAACTAACTAAGTCACTCATTGTATGGCTTCTCCATGTCATCAGCATGTCATGGTTATAGATCTGTGAATGTCTGCTGCCTCTCTTGTTTTCTCAATATAACTGTATGAATGATTCTCAACCTGGAAAGATAATAGAGACATTTCAACAAAATAAAGTAGAGGTAAATGGGAAAATAGTACGATACATACTATAAGCAGTAAGCTGGAGTAAATTTGGGTAGCATTATTAATGTAAGTGAAGAGCAGTAGGATATGTGATCTAAGAAAAGCTGTATTGGTACTTGATAAAATTTATTCACCAAAGTATACACCAGTATATTAACAGAACTAGGAACAAAACTTCAGGCAGAGGGTTGAAATCAAAAATATATCCTACCCAGCCTTCATTTTCTGCTGTAATATGTACAAAGCAATCAGTGATCAATCTTCCAAAATGCCCACTAAGGAACTAACAACCTATCAATAGTTAAGAAGGAGCTGGATGAAACCCACAGTGTATGTGGGATGAAGAATTACATTTCAGTCAGAATGATGTTCAGAGCAGCTTCTTGGCAATGAAAGTGCTGCCTTACTGCTGCATACTATGAGTACAGTTTCTGTTTCTTCTGCTGGTACTCCTCACCCAAACAGGCTTCCCTAGATCTGTTGAGGTTCTGCTGGAATGCCATTAAATTGCAGTAGTTTCCAAACCTGGCAACACTGCTTTAGCTTTCATGCCCAGTTTGCTACTGGGTTACTCTTGTATTCTACTCTTCTCAGATTTAAAGTTCAACTTCTGTCAAATATAGTATAATTTATATAGTAGTTTAAGAGTGCTTCTATACTTTTCATTTCAAAGCTTTTTTCCTTAAGCTTCTTGGAATCTATAGATATTTCTTTACTCATGTTCATCTCTGAATATATGCTATATTTGTAGTCGTTCCATGTCTTCTGTTTACATTCCATACCATGTACTGAAGCTGTACTCAGCATAAATGAATATACTTGTATTCCTAATAAACATCAGGTTTATGAATTTATGCCATGGAATGGAGAATTGACAAATTGGAGTTTTTCTCTGAATGGCCCAGGTGCTGTTTCAGAGTTTTCACAAATGGGAATAAGTGGTCTTAAGGAAATGGTCAATGAGTGATGAAAAAGGAAAACAAACAAGCAAGTAGACAAACAGAAAACAAGTACCACCACCAACAAAAAAGAACTACCTGCAGGTATAGGATTTTTCCTTCTCTTTCAAAGTGCCCATTTTTCTGAAAAAAATATAGGAACTGTGCTGAAAGTCAATCACAGTAACTCGTCTTGAAGTAATGTAATATTAAATCTGAAGACTTTTGTAACATTACCACCACTCCGAAGATAAACTATATTTTCTTTGAAGGACTAGCTTTTGGACTCCTTTAAGTACATGTAAGTTTTAGCTCTTCTGAAGAAAAA
Organism: Corvus hawaiiensis; assembly: GCF_020740725.1. NCBI lineage: Eukaryota > Metazoa > Chordata > Aves > Passeriformes > Corvidae > Corvus > Corvus hawaiiensis. The sequence continues at coordinate 77,851,098 of NC_063213.1, read as the reverse complement.
TACAATTTAAAAAATCTTTTTTTTTAGAAGACAGAGGCATGACCCAAAGCCTTTGATGCAATGGCAACCTTGTGTTCCAGAGTTTCTCTAATAGAGAAAGTTTCTACTAAAAGAACAAATGGTCAGACAGAAGACCTTTATGACTGCACATTAAGTAAATTTGAATTAATGGATTTTAAAAAACCTATGGATCAAAACTTCATCCAGAGGTGAAATGTGGTGCCTGACAGTGAAAAGCAATAAGCAGGATTAATGCTTTGATTTGTCAAAGTATTTCTGACAGCAATCCAATGTCAGCTATTCTAACAGCCCTGTTTTTGCAGTACTCTGGCACTGAATGAAAACCTCAGATACTTTCCTGGGGATTAGTATGGAGCAAGGATAATTAACTCAGTTTGTTGGATGCACTTTCATTAGTCAGGCAGAAGATGAATGGAGTCTGAAGAATGTTATATTTACTCAGGTAATAAATACATCGAAGTAATGAATGCACTACATAGAGACATTCTTCTGAAATATATTTTAGTCTGCCTCTGTTTATCTGTCAAGACTTATTTAATTAGCTTGTGGATTTAGCTTCCTTTTGATGTGTTTAGTGACAGTCTGTGTATCCTCTCCCTCTTTAGAGATCAGTAGGTTATTGCTTCTTGTTTAACAATCAGTCTTTTGTGAATCCTAAGAAAAGTCTGAAGGATCATCCTATAGCATGAATAAATAATAAAAGCTTTAAATATGTTGTGTATTTAAAAAGCCATACCAGTTCTGAGTAAAAAGCTCAAAATTTAAGTAAGTAGGTGTTCTTTAATGACTTCCCTCTAGCTTTAGTATGCTTTTGTACATACAATGTTAGGGGTTTTTTCCTGGAGTAATCCATAAAGACACCATATATTCTAACAGGATCCTCATTTTACTACTTATTGATAATTGCAGTAAGACATACATCTTTAGTTTTGGCCAATCACTCTGCCTGCATTGCTTCTCCTGGATAATACACCGCTGTCATTTTACTGTTCTAAAGGCTATTACCACTTCCTAATAAAGCAATTGTCCTGGCTGTATTAAAAGTAGTATCTTTTAGTCTGTCAGAAAGTAACAGTAGACATGGAAAAATAATATCCATATAATAGCTGATGAATGAAGGTAGGCATGAACAAAGGGTAGGGGGCAGAGGTTCTATATGCCAGTATACAGAGCAAGTTCATCTTCATCACCTGCTTTGCAAAGAGTAAAATATGGAGATGCATGGAAGAAAGAACATATATAACAAGGCCTTATTCCACGTCATCACTTTGAGAAATAACAGATGCATGAAACCTGTCGCATTCCCTTATAGAGCAAGCTATAATTATTTTACTCTTCCCAGACTACCTTATATTTTAGCAAAGTGGTCTAGTTATAAGTGTCTTGGTTAACATTGCCACTTTTGACACTGATACTAAACCTCAGAAGGACTTTAAAGTTAGATGTGGAAATAATTGCCTGCTGAGGCCACAGAGAGGTGTTTTTGTCAGAGCTGGTACCCGTAATTTAGAATTTAGGGGTGACATTAAAAATGTTCATATTCACATAAAAGCTTCTATTAGGGAAACCTAGACCTTTTCCATGAAATAGACGGGTCTTTGGAAATAACAGAGAATTTTATCAATGTTACTAGCTTGACATTGGATCAAATACAGGCATACAAACTATATTCCATGGATCATTTTTCCGTATGAGAAGGTTTGGTACCTTTCAGCTAAGAATCTTGGAGAGAAACTGTGTGGTGTGGGCTTTAATTCCAGGTGATATTAGATCTAGAAATAGAATCACATATTGTGATCTGCTGCTCTGCACTGAAATTGCCTTCTGGCTAGTGTGAAACCCAAGAGCATCAGAATTTGAAAGAAACTTCACCATAATACAACATTTAGATAACAGTATATTCCTCAGTAGCTGTAGGCAGTTTAGAGTGAATTGTAGTCACAATAGAGGCAGTAGTTGTTTAAAGAAAAAAATCCCCCAAATACTTTTAGTAACAGAATGTCTTGCTTCTGTTGAAGCTGGTAATGCATTTGAAGTCTGTCTGTCCCCATGTGTAAAATCATTATATTTGCTTGTATATCTCTTTTCATGTGGGTAACATTCAGTGGAGCAGAACCTATTATCTATATGTCAGTCATATAACTGTATATGAGTTGGGGGAAGAAAAAAAAAAGAAACCAACACCAAAACCAAGATCTCTTTTACCAATGGGCAGTAGATTGGGAAAATAAGTTTTTCCTTGTTTGCTTGTTTAATCTGTGATTGTGCTTTTCAGAAGATCTTTCTGAGGCACAGAATTCTTATTTTCTTACAGCTTCATGGAGGATGTAAATGCTTGATCAGGTCATTCAAGTACTGGGAGGCAAGACATGTTCTAATGATCGGAGTGAACTATGCATGTGTAACAGATGATTCCTTTCTTTATGGAATCTTTTTACCTTAGTTTTGCTTTGTTTCTGGGTTTTGTGTTTTCTGATTATTTTTTTCTTTATCTTATTTTTATGATGGGGTCAAAAGGAAAAAGAAATGCAGGTTGGGGAGGCATTTAAATGCCATGGTGAAAACTGGGGAAAAGGAAATGCTATTCATCATGATTTTTTTGGTTTTGTTCTATCTTTGCTTACCTTGATTTTGTTTTTCTGAAACACTAAAGGAAAGGAAGTAAATTCTTCTTAGAAAACATGTCAGACAAGGCCAAAACACAGATGTATTTCATGAAGTTGTATGCTGGTTTTGTCTGCAACAGAGTTAGTTTTCTTCAGAGCAGCTAGTATGGGGCAATGTTTTGGACTTGTGCTGGAAACAGTGTTGATAATTCAGGGAGGTTTTAGATACTGCTTAACAGTGCTTCTACAACAGCAAGTCTTTGTTCTTTCCCATACTGCCACACTGGTGAGGAGGCTGGGGTTGTGTGGAAATGTGAGAGGAGACATCTAGAGTACTGTATGTAGTTCTTGGCTCCAACATTTCAGGTGGATGTAAAGGTTTTTGGCTGTGTCTGGAAGAGGGCAACAAAGCTGTTGAAAGGGCTGGAAGGAATGTCCTGTGGGGAGCAGCTGAGGACTTTGGATTCACGCAGTTTGAAGAAAAGGAGGCTGAGGGGTTGCCTTATTGCTCTCTACATCTTACTGAGGCTGGGACATGGAGATGGATGTGCTGATCCATTCTCCCTCATATCCAGTAACAGCATGTGTGGAAATGGTTCAAAGGTGCACCAGGCAAGATTTGACAGAACCTTAGAAAACATTTTTTTACTAAGAAAGTAGTCAAACACTGGAGCGGTGGTCAATGCCCCAAGCCTGCCAGTGTTGAACAGGCATTTGGATAACCTCCTTTATAACATGCTTTAGCTTTTGGTCAGCCCTGAAATGATCAGGTAATTGGACTAAATGATCATTTTAGATCCCTTCCACATGAGGCATTCTACTTCTATTCTATTCTATTCTATTCTATTCTATTCTATTCTATTCTATTCTATTCTATTCCATTCCATTCCATTCCATTCCATTCCACTCCATGTTATTCTCTTCTACAGGATTGGAAACAAGTATTGCTTCTATCTTTTATGTACTTTTCTCAAAATTTTGGGGCAGAAAAAATAGTAGAATTTCAGTCATAAATATTTATTTTTCACCTTACTACTGTTCTCTGCATTAATGTGACTTGTTAAAAGAGTTGAATGCAAAGCCTGTCCTAGGAGACATTAAAATCTTTCTTGGGTTGGAATTGGAGGGAGCTTGTACTAGATGGCATCCAGGGGAAAATCCATTGTATCTAGGAAAACCGATTGACCTCAAAACCAAACTGAACAGATAATGGTCAGTTCTGAGAATAAAATTCTTTCAAAGAAATATACAGCAGTTGAAATAAAAATGGTTCTGCAAAGCCATATACCAGCTATGAAAATACAGAATATAATTTTTTCTTTCCTCATAGGAGATAAAAAATGATGACTCAAGCCCTCATAAAAGGGCACAATAATCCATTTTTACTGGTCATGGAAACTATTTATAGCTAAATCCCTTCTTTGTTTTCCATGAGTATGAACCAAAAAGTTACACAGGAGAAAAAGTTATGTGTCTGTTGAAATTAGCTACTGTGAAGCCAAAGTAGCTCCTCTGATTTTTCAAACAAGATAGGAGTATTATAGTTTCAATTCTTACTTTTGTTCCAGACATAGTCTTATCCCATTTTCACTGCTATAACATTTGAGTGATTTTACACAGTGCATTAAATGGTAACAATAAAGATTTTCCATATATGGTTTGATTTTTCATTATTTTATGACATGTGTTTGTTTCATATGCTCCACTGATGTCAAGTGATGATATCCTTCTCAAATTTTTCAGCATTCTATTTCCCAAGACTCCATAGAAATATAGTCATTTTGAAGTTAATTTCATATGACTATTTTGTGTTAGAATCTGATTTCCTTTCTATCTCTCTAAAAAAATAATTTAAGAAAGATGTCTTTATTTTAATACATTGCGCAAAATGTTTCAGAAACTAGCCACGAAAAAAAAAAAGGGGTTTGGTCTTTTGGTTTTCAGTGGTGAGGTTTTTTTTGTTTGTTTGGTTTGGTTTTTTAGTTTTTTTGGCAGCAGGTTACAGTCACAAAGTCATAAATTTTGCTGATGTTTCTTTTTTTTGTTGTAGAAGCATATAGTTTCTGAGCACAGAAGCGTCATTATAAATTAACATTAGAATTGGGAAAAATAGCATTCTGAAGGTATTGTTGAAAATAATAGTCCCAATAAAATATTAAAACAAACTCCATGGACTTAGATAAATCTGAGAAATCTGCATCCTGTCAAGGCTGTTAGCCTTCTCTGAGTGCACCAGCCCAGGTCTGTATGAAGTCACCACCTCTATACTGCATGCCTAATATGCTATCATCTCTCCAAAGAAACTTGAAAAATCATCCTTCCCCTTCAGGGAAGGTTTGTCTCCAGGTGAGTGCCTGTGAGTGTTTGAGGCATTCTTCTTTTTGAATCATCCCCTTGATCCACAGTACACTAATGACTGTGAGAATCAGACTGGACAGTCTAGGGTGCTCTTCATGATACATTGAGTTATTGTCTGAGGAAATAAATTTTAAAGCTGAGAAAATCACTAGATCATTAACCTGTTTTCACAGTGTATATCACAAGCATCGTGTTTCACCCAGTTAGCCCCCTAACAGATTTCTGAGATTAAACACTGATAAAAGGCAAAGAAGCCCCACTGTTCCAGTTGTAAAGATCTTTTTAATACAGATACCCTCTGTATGCTCCTATTCAACTTCTCAGTTAAGAAGACTGTTTTTTACACCATGGATCAAAGTTCTAGTTCACACAGAGCATGCATCCATAGATACTAATTATAACTTGAAAGGACATTAATAAGCTGAGATGTTCTTTGAACTGTCACTAGTTTTCTTATAAAAAATAAATTCTAACTCAATTAGAAGTTGCTAAAAGTATTACTAGTTGAACATTTTTTCCTGTTATGGGGAGTATCCTATTAAATTATCATAATAGTTTCTTTGGCTGTTAAATTAGAAGCAGCTGCAACTGCTGTTATTGTTACTAAGAGAAGTCGAGATGTAGCTTCTGTGGTAGCAAGCAAGTAATGTTAAACCATATGGTCACAGTTAGGATGTTCAGGAAGGGAGCTGCCTCTATCAGCAATTTGTACATCAGCTGCACTTGTGCCATGTTTTGCCACCTTGCTGGGTGAAGGGGATTGAATGCAAAGAAGAATCATCTGAAGATAGTGAACAGCTGACTAAGCATCAAATTTAATGAGAGCATTGAGAGCCATCAGGAGCAGTTGGAAGGGGAAAATGGCACAGATTAACTCATCCACTTACCTCCAAACTAATTGTGACAGTAAATCAGAAAGAAAGTTGACTAATGGTTAGACTAAATACCTAGAAAGAGAAACAAAAATGAAAATACTAAATGCTTTAGTCTAAGGACCTGACAGCCAAAGTGAATGATTTCACTTTCTGGTATGCTTTTCACAGTAAATCAAGAAAAAAACGTGATGGTTTTGGGGTACAGTTAATATTCTTCATGGAAGTTAATATTAGACTATGTTTTGAATTTGTGCTAAAACCAGTATTTATAATATAGAGATATTTTTGTTACTGCTGAGCAGGGCTTACACAGAGCCACAGCCTTTTCTGCTTCTTGTATTGCCCTCCCAGTGTAGAGGCTGGGAGTGCACAGAAAGAGAGGACAGAGCTGGGACACCTGATTCCAAAGGATCAAAAGGATATTCCATACTGTATGGAGTCATACTCAGCTTATAAACCTGAAGGAAGAAAGAGGAATAGGGGGTCATTTGGCATGATGGCATTTGTCTTCTCAAGTAACTGTTACCCATGATGGAATCCTGGTTTTAGATGACAGCTGAATACCTGCCTGCCTATGGGAAGTAGTGAATGAATCCCTTGCTTTACTTGTGTGTATGGCTTTTGTTTTCCCTATTACACTATCTTTATCTCAATCCACGAGTTTTTGCACTTTTTCTCCTCCAATTCCCTTCCTCATTGAATCAGAGGAGTGAGCAAGCAGCTTTGTGGTGCTTGATTGCTAGCTGGGTTTGAAACACGACACATGGGTCTGCATTTGTGGTTATAAATATAGATTGCATTTAAAAAGTAATGAACTAAGGCTAGAATCCTAATTTTGTCCTTTATAATAAAGTCTTTAAAAAGCATTTGGTTTTCAACTTCTCTTCCTCCTAATGTCTTTCTCTTTATCTTACCTGAAAACTCCATGATGTGGAACCCTACTGCTGGAACGAGGGACTAACTATGCAAACTGCTGCCATTTGAGCTTGTGAAGTCACAGAGACTTTTAGTTTGTTGAGTTTTTTGTTTATGGTTTTTTTTTTACTTCATGTATGAGAAAGAAAATGTGTTCTGATGAATGTAAGATTCCTCCTATGTTACCCAGACATGCTCTTTTTCCAGATGATTTCCATCTGGTCTCTTTTCATCTGTGGTTCTTGTCCCAGGCTCATCCTCCTTGCCTCAGTAACTTTCAGACTTTGGATATCTCATTTTGCTTCCACCAACTTCTTGTCTATTTTTTTATTCACATAGGCTAGTTTGACCATATTTGACGTTTCCCTTCTCCCCCATTTCATACAAACTTTTCTTTAAATTTCTCATGTAACTTTTTAATTGATATAATTTCTATCCTCATTATTCTGGTCTCATCAAACACTTCCTTTGCTTTCTGCATGTTTTAATACCCAGGTTTTTTGTACAGCCAGTCCAGTCCAGCTCCCAGGACTATCTTCTTTTTCCCAGTGATATGTTCCTATATAGCCTAAGACTTTTCATCAATTTACCCTTGCCCTCTTTTTATTCATAGTAATTATTCAAGATACCTTCTTTGGCATGTTCCTTAGTGCTGAGAGAGGAAAGTCTTCTTAGACTTTTTTGAGGTATTTAGACTATTCACAAAATGTAACATTTCAGTGCTTGAAAGGAGATTCTAAGTCGCCCATGAGCATGTTCTTGTGCAGAAAGTATGCAGGAGGATAGTGTGAAGTATGGATAAATTTAGCAAACCATCAGTCTTCCACTTTTTTACTCTTCTCCATGCAGTCTGACACTATGTCTTACAATGGGTGGTGGGGGAAAATGTTACATTCTTGTCTGAATCAAGATGAGGCAAAACAGATGTATTGCAGTTTCTGTGTAGAACATTTCATTCATTATGTGGGAGTGAAAGTTTAAGTTCTGTTTCAAATATATTTTAATAATGAAATAATCATATGTTAAAAAAGTTGGTTTGTAGTGATTATGTTCAATAACATCTAACTGGGGTTTGTTTTTTCTTTTCTGTGTTCCCTGTTAATATTAGTATTGCAATCTGTATATTTATAATACCCTGAAAACTTTGTCTTTGGGTGTGAGTGTAGTAGTATATACTGGTGCCAGCTTGTAAGTGATAAGACAAATTCTCACAAAATTCTTTTCAGCCAAACTTATATCAGATATTCTAACTTAATACTTTCTTATATGTTCTTTATTATGCTTTAGTTCATGGAAGGAATGGAATGATCTTTCTTAGGGATTAGAAATTAATAGCTATATAAGTGATTATCAAGACTGGCTATCTTAGAAGTGGCTAGTGGAAATCAGAGGGCAAAATAACAAAAGGCACAAGTAATCCCCTAAAGTGAACTATGCGAGGCAAGTCAGAAGAATCCTTTCATAACATCCTTGTTGCTCTTGCAGTCCTTGTTTGCCCCTTCTTCCAAAAGTTGTAAACTCTCTTTTGTTGCTGAGTTCCAGCCAAAGCTTTCTGTTCTTCCCTGCCAGCTTGTTTTTCAGCACATGGAGACCATCTGCTCCTGTGACTTTAATATTTCCTCCATGATGAATGTCCAGCTTTTCTGGATTCCTTTGCTCTTCAGAAAGGCCTCTCAATGGACATTGTCTCCTAAACAGTCTGCCCTCTGGAAATCCAAGGTAGCAGTTCTATTAACCAACATCTAACCCACCCTGTTCCTACTTCGGTTTTCATGGTTTTTTTCTAATGCATTCCATTAATCTGTAGAATTACTTATTTTTTTAAAAAATATTATTCAGCAGTTACTCTGAAATAAGATATGTGTGTCATATATATTTATAGATATAAAATTTCTGAAAGAAAGGGATAGATAAAAAAATATGCAAAATTTCCTGATGTGAACCTGTATTTGTAATGGCTGTTAAATACATCAAGGAGACAGTAGTTACTTCCTGGCCATTTTTTTTTGGTTAATTCCCTCATTGTTTTGTGATAGTTTACTATCAATCCTACATGTTAATTGCTACTGTTACTGCCCAATTATTGTAACTACAAAATCTATTTCTTTAAAAAAAAATTCCTTATTTTAAATAGGCATGTGAAATTAATTCCTTAGATAGAATAAGTTCTACTTTGAGTAGAAATGACTTTCACTACTGAAAAACAGGCTTACTCAGTTTCTGTAAAGCATGCCTTAAAATAATGAACATGTCTGCTTAGATTGCCCAATGCTTAGGGACAATATTGTTTCATGTTTTTCTTTAGAGATAATACAGAATAATAGAAACTACTATTTAAAATTACTTATTTGAGGGAAAAGCTGCAAAGACTCTTTTATTAGCTGTAGATTTAGTCTGTACTTCCTATTAAAAGTAACTTCAATTTATAAAGTTATTTTTAGCTAAAAAAAGCCAACCAAAATGTTTCTTTTAACCTGCAGCTTAGAAAGCAGAAACAATATGCCTTAGAGCTTACAATATTATATTCTGCTAGAAGACTGTGGCTAAGATTTCTCCCTCTTTCCCTTTTGCATAATGTTATACTCTGCCAAACATGGCCTAGTATTTAAGTTTTGCTTGCAGGTGTGAACAAAGAACTCTCTATTGTTGGGTGAGTTGATGAGGACAGACTGCTTTAACTGTGCATATGTTTTGTGCAGAGCCAGCTGTAAGATCTGATCAATAGCCCATAACATAACTAGTTGTGGGAGAGAAATTCTTCTGAAGAGTAGGGTCTTGACATAGTCCGGCTATGGAAAGAATGGAGAAATCCAGTGGTCTGTGAGGATAAAAGACAGGACACAGCATATGAGGTCACAGCAGGGTGATTTTCAATTCCATTAATTTTTTGCATCTGATAAGACTGGAGATGTACATTTTTTAAAAGGTTGTTTTTCAATTATAAGTGGTGACGCTAGTTCTGCAAGCTGTGTCATGATTTTGTGGTGTGTTGGCTCAGTTACAAAGCTCCAACTTGTTCTAAGTTTATTACTAAACCTAAACTTTTGTAGGTGCTGTGTGTTTTACTTTCATCTCTTGTCTTGTATTGCTTGCTCCCTAATATGATGTTGTATTGTCTGTTGTTATTCGTCTCCTGTGAGCTGAAAATTTATTCCCATTAGTAAAGCAGAAGGTATGGTTTTTCAAGCTGAGTTTGACTTGTGGCTGCTAACAGGAAAACATTTTCCTCTTCATCCACTTTTCTTCAGCAACAACAACAAAAAAAAAAAAAAAAAAAAAGAAGTTAGGTTAAAAAGAGATGTGAAAATGAAAGGTTTACCATTTATAAATAAAAAAGGACTGATGATACCTTTTGTATTTACTAACACTAGCAGTGTGCAATTTCTCAATCTTGTATGACTGCTTTTGTTCCCTCTGGCAAGAGGAAAAGACTTGAGCTCTGCATGGATTGCAGGGCTGAGCCTCATCTATTTTAGCAGGGCTTTGTTCAATACTGAGGATCTGTCTTCATAAAAATGTTTTATAGAACTGAAATCTCAGGTCAAGGAGAGGCTCTTTTCAGCACCCTTCACAGAGATGCTGTTACTGTTATTAGCTGATTACAAGTCCTCTTAGATATGAATTCAATATTCTGTCACTAATTATATCTAAAAACTGTGTGGTACAGTTTAATTTTTTGGTGGACTAGGTTGTGAGAAATCCCAAGGATAATAAGGCCAGATACAATGTGCCTTACTATGACAAGAATTGTCCTGTTCTGGAGATGGACAGCTTTATCGCAGAATCACAGAATATGCTGACTGGGAAGGCACCGACAAGGATCATTGAGTCCAGTTTCTGGACCTTCACAGGACAACCCAAGTGTAACATCATGCGTTCAAAAGCATTGTCTAAATGCTCCATGAGCTCTGTCAGGCTTGGTGCTGTGACCACTTCCCTGGGGAGCCTGTTCCAGTGCCCAACCACCCTCTGGGTGAAGAACCTTTCTCTAATATTCAACCTAAACCTTCCCTGACACATCTTCAGGACATTCCCTCAGGTTCTGTCACTGGTCACCACAGAGAAGAGATCAGTGCCTGCCCCTCCTCTTCTCCTCATGAGGAAGTTGCAGACTGCAATGAGGTCTCCCCTCAGTCTGCTCTTCTCCAGGCTGAACAGACCCAGTGACCTCAGCTGCTCCTCATACAGCTTCCCCTCAAGGCCCTTCACCATCCTCATTGCCCTCCTTTGGACACTCTCTAATAGTTTAAACTCTTTTTTGTATTGTGGCACCCAAGACTACCCCCAGCACTCGAGGTGAGGCCGCCTCAGTGCAGAGCAGAGGGGGACAATCCCCTCCCTTGCCTGGCTGGCGATGCTGTGCCTGATGCACCCCAGGACAGGGCTGGCCCTCCTGGCTGCCAGGGCACTGCTGACTCATGTTCAACTTGCCATCAACCAGGACCCCCAGGTCCCTTTCCACAGCACTACTTTCTAGCATCTTATTCCCCATGTTGAGCAAAGGTTAGCTGTCTATCTTCTGTGGGGGACTTAGCTTGTGACATAAAATGGATTTATAGAATGTGTTTACAAACATCCACAAGTCTGTTAAAAGAGAACAAATAAAAATAAAAATAATATCAACAATTTATTACCAGAAAGTATCAATACAAATGCAGATGTTCTTATAAATATTCATACCATGCAAAACCTATCTCTCCATCCATTTGATTTCTGCTTATGGATAACGATCAGACTTTAAGAGGATGGATTACTGGTCTCTTTTTTTAAAAAAAAATACTCCATTAAAAGCTCTGTCTCAGTTCAGGTAAGGGTAATCAGGCATGGCCTGAATTATGCTGTGGTTGTGCCAGGGTCTGGGCCTGTCTCAAGATCTCCCTGAGTGGTCATTGAACTTTCATGGATTAACCTCAGTCCTGACTTGTTGACCTTGCCTTTGGTTGAAGATCACAGGACCATGTTTGGAACGTATTGCTATTGCCATCTGATGCTGCTTATCCTGCTCAGGTGCCCTGGTAGTGAGGGCATTACCTGTGCTGTCAGTTTTGGTTCATGCCTCATCTTGCCTTTAAGTGCAGCCTCACTCTTGCTGCCATCTAATAGAAGTTTCCAAAACCAGATCCCAAGTAACCACCTCTGCAAAGAAATCGTTAGCTAAAGATCATGCAAGGCAATAACAGAAGCAGGAAAAGGCCTGGGCAACAGTCTGTGACCTATTTGAGCTTTATGATGTACACAGTGCTCCTCCTGTGAATCACTTGCCAGTAGAGGGGTACAGCAATTGTACTTGGCATATACCCACAGGTTCAAGTGAAAGGCGGTGTTGGAGTCTAATACCCTCTGATCAGGTCCTTTTAGATACTCTATGCATGGAGGATAAAATGTTTAACTTATTCAAAGTCAATGGTACATAGTGAATTTTTGGAACTTAGACCAAAATGATAGTTAATTTTTGAATGAATACAGAATTTATGCGTGAAAGTTTGGTGAAAGAGAATTGTGAAACAGCAGGGAAAGAAGGTAGAGGCAGGTGGTGTCCAGGTTTACTGAAATGCACAAAAACAGGATAGATATCTTTTACCCGATGTTCCCTGTAGAAGTCAATTAAAGCAGTGTCTCATGTCTTGGTATCTTATCCTGGCAACCTTCCATGCTGAATGACTGATATTTGAATAATTCTGGAGCCTGCAGTTCTGCCACTACTCTGCACAGGCAGACTCTGGCCCCACTTTTTCTTGAGTCCTGCTCACAAAACAGTCAGCAAAGTATGGCCATGAGGAGTTCAGCATCTCTCTCACCTGTGACACCCCTTCTGATGTGATGTGTTTGATTTTGGACTTCTCAGTGCAAGAAGTACAGTGGTGTTCTGGGGTGGGTCAAGAAGAGGGCCATGAATATGATTAGTGGCCTTTAGCATGACATGAAATTAGAGACTGAGATGAATGGACTTGTCCAGTTTCAAGAACTGAAAGTGGAGAGGAAATTTTAAGTCTGACTACAACTCCCTGTTGGGAGGCCATGTAGCATACAGGGTCAGAGTCTCTGCAGATGTTCACAGTAGAAGGATGAGATACCAAAAACACAGGTTGCAAAAGGTTACAGCTGCTCAATGTAAGGAATTTTTTACAATGAGGATGTTCAAATACAGGAACAAGTACCTCAGGAGGTTGTGAGATATTTAGAATTCAACAGAACATGGCCCCGAGCCACCTGCTCTGACTGGCCTGGCTTTTAGCAATATCTTGGACAACATGACTTCTGGAGGTCCCTTCCAATCTGTGAGATTCTGATCCCCTTTCCTTTCTTGAGGAGATGTCACACACACCAGAGGTTTAGTTGATATAAATTACAAACAACATTGTTCTTAAAAGGAAGAACTTTGAAGAAATGAAATTAAGAAAGGATTTGCCTATTTGATAAATTGCGTGATTTGTAAAGATTTTAGTCTCAATAAAGGAAAAAAGAGACACAGTTTTAAGGGGGATGTTATTCTAAGACAAATGCATTGAATATTTAATACCTTTAAAACCTGCAATTTTTAGTAACAGTAAGATGTAATAAAAGCAAACTACAATGTCTGTATAGGGTGAAAATATTATGGTTTTCTTCAAGAAGCAGCTATCGTATTAGTCTCCACAAGCTCCTTATAATTTTTACATCAACTGAATTTATTCTTCACTTCTCTACTTACTATATACAAACTTTAGTTTATATAGAATGCTTTTACCTGCTTTGTCTGAAAAAATTGTGCGAACAGATAGACTTTTTTTAGAGCCTTATACTTCAAGAGTGATGATGAAAGTAAAGAACTCTTCATCAGTTACATGAATCATGAGAAACAATCATTCTTATGTCAAGTAAATAATTTACTGCAATATAAATATTCTTTTGATCATGTACTTCTGATAATGTACTCCATTTCTGATTTGCATGATATCAAACACAGCTCTCAGGAAATAATTTGTTTTACTATTGAAAACATTTGTGTATGCTATAGTAACTAAGAAATATTACATTTCAGTGAAGAAACTCTTAAACATGGGATCTTAAGTGTTTTGTCTTGGGGTATTTTACAACACTTTGTGACAGTACTAAAGAAAAGAAACAGTCACTTTTTTTGGGGGGGAAGTGCAGACTAGACAAAACATTAAAAAATAACAGCTTTTGCACAATTATCTTTGCTGCAATGTCTTGAATGTCTCATTATGTCAAGTGCAGTGATTTACTGAACAAATATTTACATTTTTTCCATCTCTTTGCTAACGACAACATATTAAGTTCTGATTAGCTATTCTTTATTGTAACAGCTGAGAGATGTTCCAGTTCCACTATTTTCATGTTTCAATGAGAAAGAATTGGTTAGACTATGTAAGTCAAGAAAAAAAAGAATGATTAATTTATGAGTCATTGCATAATTTTTCAGAAGGAATATTTCAGGCACCTTATGCAGAGTTTTTATTATTTAAGTTTGAAAGATACATAAGAACAAACTGTTCAGATAGCTGTTCAAAGTGAAATTATCAATGGAATTGATATTTGTACAGTTGTATTTCATTTGGAATCATGACTAATTTTCTTAAAGCTCCAGTGTTTTACCTAAGTACCTCACCTACCTACCAAAACTGTGAGGCACAACAGAGTATTGTAAGCATAATGTTGATATTTCTCAGTTACTGAATGCCATCACAGGCCTGAAGAGACTTAGGATACATCATTTCAATCTTCAGTCTAACTCTGAAGCTCCTGTCTCCAAATTTTTTTTGAAGAATAGATGTGATAAAGTATTGTCGTGTTTTCATCTAGGTTTTAAACAACCTCCTTCTGGTATTTTTTCTCAGAAGTAACTATTACTACAAAGAGGGAAAATTAGTAATGTAGTAAAATGTGACCGAAATGGGAACAATACTTAGTGAAAATTAGAATAGCAAGCTACTAGTGGATTTCCACTCTATTTTACACAATATATATACATGTTGTACAGTCTTAGATTCTGTATCTTTCTCAGAAAAAAAAAAAAGCCTGTATATATGTCTTGGTTTGAAAGACAGGTGTCTGCCGAGGAAGGTGGGAACCTCCCTTGGAATGGAAAATGTGATCCCCCTTACCTCCAAATTATAACTTTGAAATAACAGGGCTTTCAGGCAAAGATCTGAGAAAAGGAATAACAGTCCTTTACTGGTATCAATATATGTATGAGAAGGCAAACAAACCACAACGGCAGCAGCAACAAACAGAACCAGAAACCCAGTAGCAGCCTTCTCTCAGCCGCAGGCACTTTCCCCTTTGCTGTAGTTAGGGCCACAGCCAGCAGGGGTGCTGGTGGCTCCCGGCCCGGCAGGGCAGGTGCAATGATTCCCCTGTGGCTGCAGGGCTGCTGTGGCGTGAGTCCAGCCGTCTCCCTCCACTTGACCAATTGCCGATGCAGCCGGCAGAAAGAGATGGAAAAGGCGCTTCCGTTACAAACCCCCGGGGGAAGCCAATCCTGGTGCCCCTCTGGATGGCAAAATGGGCAGTAGCAGGAACCTCGGAGTGGTGGCTGGAATGGGAGAGGCAAGCAGACGCCGGGGTGGCAAACAAAATGTAGCAGGAATTCCGCAGCCATAGCAGGAGGTGCGGGGAGTCAGGTGGACATGGGATATCAGGTTAAAGTGTAGCAAAAAAGCCAAAGCAGTGGCAAAAACAGTGGGGCTGTGCAGCGGCAGCTGGGCTCCCGTAAGCAGCTGGGAGACACTCCCTGGGAGGGGGTCAGGGTTCAGGGTCCCGGGTTCTCCCCTGGGGCACCCGAGTAGATGGTGAGGGTCCTTTCCAGTGAGATCGGGTGTTCAATAAGATCCCAGCTCAACAGCCGCTCTTACGAGCAAAGCCTCACTCACGGTAGGAGAAGCAGTAAAATGGCTGAATTCTGCCACGGCAGAGAATTCTCCCCACAGCAGCAATGGCACCATCTCCTGCTCCAGTCCTGAGAGAGGGAGAGGAGCCAAGCCCAGCCCCACACCCTCCAGCCAAAATCTCATCGTATCTCTTCCCTTCCCAAGAGAAAACCCCCCCAGCTAAGACAGTGCAGACAGCTACACCCCTTCCCCCCACCTTGGCCACTTCTTTTGTTTCTTAAGTATTGGTTGTTCCCATCTCTTAGGCAACAAATGGGAGAAAATTCCCTGAGAGAAAGAAAAGGGAAAAAAAAGGAGAAAATCCTAACCTCTAACAATATAGTAATATGAATCCTGAGGCAGAAGTACAAAAGTACTTCTCTTTTTCCCTATAACTGTGTAAAGATGATCATTAGAGGTGAGGCATCAGCATCCAGACTCCTTCACCAGGAGCAAAGCACGGTCGATGGTTCCTTCCTCCTCACTCCTTTGTCTGCTTGTGGAAATTTTTATCTATTTACTAACACTCTCTTTTATTTTACAATTCCCCATTGCATCCAGATACTTTGTACAGAGTGACTTACATAGATGCTGAGTACTTTTGGGAGGTTTGCTACCCTGAAAACTCTTTTTTCCAGCTCCCATGATTACATTCCTTTAATGAGCGGTGAAGGACTTTTGATGGCTTGTTAACAGCCATCGAGCCTCCTGTGTTTATCTGTCTTGCATTAGATTCTAGGGTCATAGATAGAGATTTCATTCCTTAAGGAAATATAGCTTAATTAAGCTATTGTCACACCCTGAGCACGACCTCTTCTTTCCACCTTCCATAGCTTTTGCAGCCTGGGCTCAGGGCCAGGTTTTGGTGCAACTGTGTGGTTTAACACCTGGCTGGTGGTGAAATGACTAAATGTGCAAATGTTCTGTGAGAAATGAGTGCTGGGGAGCCATGATGGAGCCCCAGTCCATGGCCCACCAGAGCTGCCCCAACACTTGTAACTATAGTTAGTTGTATGTGCAACAATAGACACAACAAAATTGATAAAGCCAAGAAAAAGCAAGAAGTATAGAAGGGTAAATTAATCCAGCAGTGGTTTGATAATTGCTGCTCTAGATAGAAAAGCAAAGACTTGGCTACAGACAGGCAAAGATGAGTCCAAGCGAGTCCTGACACCACCTGAGGGCCATGAGCCTGACAAAAGGATTGTGGTCTCTTAACGGCAGTGGCATTGCCATCCTTTGTGGGCTACAGGGCTACACTATTCCTCTTATCTTTCAACACCCTCACATTTATTGATCTTTACTATAGTCTATGTCTCTTCTCTTAACTAGTATAGTATACTGCTGGGAAGATAAAAAAAGCTGTATTTGGGGACTGCTAGAAGAATGGTTACCTCTCTTTTCTGCATGAAGACTAGAATTATAGTACATTTTGACTTTTAGAAATATTATTCCCCTGTTAAAAAAAGAAAAGGAAAGAGTTACACTGTCATGTCTATCCTTAAATGACTAGGCAGGCTTCTCTTTAGATTGGTCTCAATGAAAACCCTAGGGCTCATTTCATATATTTCATACACTTTACAATGTTCTGTCCTAATAACTTTGGTTATCTTTCCCTGAAGTTGATATAATTCTTCTACCATTTTTCTCAGAATCAATATTGTTGATGAGTGATCTTTTTTCTACAGCTTCTGCTGTATTCTGCCATATCATTTCTTTTTTTCAGAATTAAGTCTAAAAGAAATCCCAGGTAAATATATTTTGTGTCTTCAGGGGGATGATTCTCTTAATTCTGATTTGCAATGTATCATTTTCCTGAGGATGACTATCAAAATAACAGGAATGAGAAAGGTACACTTTAAATTTGGCATGTCAATTCTGTTATTTCTTACAAGTGTTTTAAAACCTTTCAGAAGATGAACTAATGCCCTGACCTACTGAAATTTTAGGTAGGTGAGTAAGCATCCTAGCTGGTGCACAACTAAAATTAATTTGGGAATACTAGTCATTGCAGATAGAGTTTTTGGAACATGGTTATGGATACACTCAGGTGGACTATGCCAATCAGTCAGCGAGCCACTTGTATCTTTCAAGACCATTCAGCAAAGTTCTGTTGTTACCTGATATGAAAATCCATTTGAACTATGGTTTATCAATTTCTAGAAGTACTTTGGTTAAGAGGTTTTGTGTACCAGTACATGCGGGTCTATATGACCTGTCATAGTGCACTCTGAATGTGTATAGTCCCTTTTCTCTCTTCAGCAGCCATGCATGTATCTGAATGTGAACATGTTGTCTGTTGCACGTTGTCATAGGTTAGCAAGCATAGTCCTGGAAGTGATGTCCTTGATAAGGGCTGCTTACAGCTTCCTCTGGGACTTGATAGAACCTATCAGCTGGCCAGTTTGAATATGGACAACTCTTCAAGCCACTTAAAGTTGTGACCGCCTCTGTGATCCACATTTAAGAATAGGCAAACTCCCCCTCCAAGCTCTCTCTCGTTTCCGGTGCTGGGACAGGTGGCTGCGGGGCCCCGTGCGGAGGCCAGCGGGCCCAGCCCAGGCCCTGCTAGGGCCAGGCGGGGCCGGGCCACGGCCATCCTGGAGCCGATGGACCTGTTCCAGCCGTGGAACCCCCCCCCACTCCCTTGCCGTGTGCAGCCGGAGCGGCTCAGCTCCCCCCCCCTCCACTGCGATAAGAAAAATTCCAGCTGCAAGGTGGAGGTGAGATTAACCCTTTTATTGCTGTGAAGAGCTGAAAACCTGAGGGAAGAGAGAGAAGAGATGCTTAAAGCTGAAATTCTGTTGTGAAGCTATGATATATCAGAGTATCCCGTTGTAATTTCATGAAGATATGGGGGGTGGAGTGTTCAGCTCATAAGCAAAAGCACCTGCGCTGAGATAGGCAGATGCTGATGCAGCTGTAATTCCATGAGAAGTTTGGACAGGGAGAGATGGACCAGATGAGGACTTTTGCTCCAAACGGGAAAGGAGAAAACCTCAGTCCCTAGAGATGCTCCCAGAGATAGTCCTACCGATGAAGATGAGGAGGACCCTTTGCTCCCAGGGAAGGAGAAGGGCCTCTGTTTTTGTTTCTGAATGGCTCAACCTTAAAATTGTACCCCAAAAACCTTCAAGAGTGGACCCTCGAAAGCAGTTGTGGGAAAAGCTGCAAGTCGGGGGAAGGGACTCACACGCAGGCAGAGAGACTCCTCTTCCTGAATGGACTGAACAATATTTGGAAGTGGGCAGCTGTCTCGTTTTGATAATGTTTTCATAGCATGAGAAAGAAGAGACTTCTCTTTCTAAATGGACTGAACAAGGTTATTATGGAAGTGGTAAACAGACTGAACATCTGAAGGGTTGTCTTTTTACATTGTCAGTGGGAGAAGGGAGGAAGGTGGGGGGAGGAAGAGAGTTCTGAAGGTGAGGTATAATTTTTTTTTTTTCCTTCTTTTAGGTCTGTTAATAAACTTCTTTATATTCTTTCAAGTTTGGTGCCTGCTTTGCGTTTCTCCTAATTCTTATCTCACAGCAGATAAACAGTAATGAGTATTTTGGACCAAACCACTACACACGTCCACCACAGTCTTCACTGCAGAAGGCCACTTCATTCAGTCTTTTCTCCAGTGGCAGTTCTGGGTAACATGATTCTGTTGATGCTTTTCAAATAGGTTTATCTTACTCAAAGTTTAGATATCAAAAGCATTCAAAGTATTATACATGAGGATTTAATGAGATGCAGTACTGTTTAGTTTCCCAGTGTAGCATCTGTCTTGGTTAGAACACTGGTGCAATATTGACTTCAATTGGTCTCATGTCTTGCTATCATTCATGGCTTCTCTTTCCTGAACAGCTGCATCCCAGAATATTGTTCCTTATCCTATAATCATTCAGCTGGTGGTTCCTGCTTGAATACCGTATTTTTCAGTTCTAATGAATTTTATATACCTTTTTTCTCCTCAGAAATTAAAAAAAAAAATACTTCTAGTCTCACTTTTGTAGTCATATACATGGAATTAGACCAAGTTATTTTGTATTGCACTGTGTGCCCAATTTGACATGTTTTAATTTTCAAGACTACTGACAACATTTTAACAAGTTGTGTTCTCTTGGCAATGCCTATTCCTATCACAGCTTGATAAGCTTCCCATGAGGTTATCTGCTTTATATTTCTGAAGAATATATGCACTTGATATTGTAGTGGTTCCTTAAGTCCCCTTTCGCTTTGGCTGCAAAAATATATATGTTTTATACATGCATGTAGGCAAAACACAGAACAAGCCTGCAATCAGTTCAAAGAAGCTGGTCATTTGCTTTGTTTTCAGTTTAAGAATGATGAATGTTACATGTAAGTGGTTTTTCACCTCTTTTCTCTAAATACAACTTCTCAGTCTTGCTGAGATCCCATTGCTTTTGTTATTCTAGGCTTTTAGGTAGGCATAAGAAAAAGCCTTTCAGCTTATGCACAGTACCAATTTCCAAAGGTTTAATGTGTTACATTTTTTTTCTTGTCCCAGCCATGTAATTGTAAAAAGTTCCAACACAAATGAATGACATGTTTTCTCACCACAGATCTGCTAAATTGCACTTATCAATCAAGTCTTTGCTGTATGAGAAGTTTTTGATTGGTTTTAACACAATTTCTTCCACAGTTATCCCGTGTTAATGTTTAACAAGGATACTCCTTTCTGTGGATGCTAAAAGGCAGGAGCAGAGGAATTTTCCTGCGAAACTTTTCTTTCTCATAAGAGAGCAGTTAGAGAAATCCAGCTTCTCACAGCTTCTCTGTGAAAGCTTTTGTTCTCATGAGAACTGGATGGACAACAGTTTGAGAGAATGTGAGCCATTTCTGCACCTGCAGGTTGTTGTGAGAAGAGTAGAATTGTTTTCAGTCTTGTGAGAATAATATTTGAAAATGGGTGTCTTACTGCTCAGCCTATCACCTCGAGAGGTGGTGAGTGAAAAAGCCAATCATGTAATTTCTTTATTGCAAACCACACTGCAAAAGATGAGCTATTCATTAAATGGGGGCTTAGCTCTGCTCTGCTTCAGCCATATCATCTGACCTGGAATTATGTCATGATTTCGCTGTTCTCTGGGGATAACAGTAACACCTTTCTGTTTCAAGACTTAAATTCATTTATGTTCAGTGTCTTCTGTATATAGCCAGAGGCCTTGACACTTCATTAATAAAAAGTTTCCTACTATACAACCTACTAAAATAACTAGTTTTGTTTTAATTTTAGGTTATTCAGTGTCCTTCCCAAACCGAATGCTGTTTTATGAACAGACTTTTAGAAAGGTACCACACAAAAAAAAAAGCTTAGATTGATCTAAAGCACATCAGTTAATTATGAGACCAATTATAATTATATTCTTAAAATAAAATAATTCCAGTAAGACATGAGATGTTGAAAGCGTTATATTATCACCACCCAATGAAAGCCAAGTGTATCTGCATATGCTAATTCTCTTCTCAATCATGGTTATAGTTCTTTCTAAACTGTTGATTTAGTGTTTCCTCTCTTTCTGCAGTGAACTATTTTTTCCTAAAAATATCAAGAACTATCTACCCATACATCTAGCAACAGCATCAGTTTAGCTGAGCCTATTGTTTTAGTTATTGCTCAGCTTTATTCATATAAGGCATTGCCAAATCTCTTAATCTTGGAACTGACCAACTCTATTTCACAGAGATTATTGATTTGTGGTTATCTTGTGCCTGATTAGCTGCAATTCCTTCAGGAAAGTTGCATTGTATTTCTCCTATTCCTTGAATGGAGTTTTCTCCTTCATAACATTTGGAAGACTTGTGAACATTTGGCCTATGAACCTCTGAATAATTTGAACACAACTGGTAATTTTATGTACTTTTAATTTTTTCCTTTCTTAGCCAGAAAGTTGTCTCTCATAGAGAAAAACAAAAGAGTGTCTCAAAGAGGAAGCTGTCAAAATCAGAAGTCGCTTTCTATACCTTTATCTAAAGGTCATTTCCTTTATTTCAGTCAGTAGTAGGTCACAATAGCAGGTCACAATAGCTGCTTCAACCAGCCACGAGATGGAGGTATAATTTCATACACTTGATCAAAGTACATCAAGAAGTAGGAATATGGATTTTACTCTGACATTTTATTACTACTGTGCCTGGTTTTGAGGTGAGTACTTGGTTTTGGCCAAAGCTGTGGGATGCACATCTTTTTTTTACCTGGACTGCTGTTAAAACTTTGGCAAATAACACCAGAATCTTGGTTGTTCTGCTATGTTAGTTGGTATCCTCTGCCATACTTGACTTCTGGAGAGAGACAAGAACATGAGGCCTCAATGAAACTGGGCAACCTCATGATTTTAATAGTTTATGGAAAAGTAGTTCAGTAATGCAGTCCTGAAAACAGTTGGGCTAAGTATTTCCTTCCAAAGAAAGCCATATCCTTCACATGATCTACAATTAGTTCATATCTGGGAGAATGAAGTACTTCAGCTTTTCTCAAAGACAACTCCTTTTGCAATTTATATATTTCCTTTTGCCATGGAACAATAGTTACTGCTTTTAGTGGAAATTAAACAAAACACTGTTGTTGGTCTCCCAAGTGTGAAGAAGTGGCTGTGTATTATATTCACTAGGTGTCTTGTGTCTAGAACTCCTGGTGAGGTGCTTGGAATACTTTTGAGAGAGAAAAACAAGAAATAAAGGGTCTCCTATAGGAACAGTGATGAATTTTTTTTTAATCATCCATTGAGGGACCAATGCACAATTCCTTCATTTTCAGGACTGAAATTGGATGCAGTCTTTCCATAGTTGTGCTGAATTTTAATGTTCTCAGAATAAGGAGAAACTACAGTTGTCCCCAGTCATGTTTGGGGAAAGGAAATTTTGAAATGAATTTTTTTCTTATATTGCTGAAGTGAATATACACAGTACAGTGAAATTTAGCAAATGTTAAGAGACTATTTCTCCATCTGTTTGACATGAAAATGACTTGGTTTGGATGCAAGAGAGGCATTAATAGCAGCTACTGGAATTTGAGCAAATGGCAGAAAGAATACTTAAGGCTGCGTTGTGCATAGAGACACTGGAAATGGAGCCACATTTCATGACAAACCTGTATGAACTGAAAATACAGAGTAAAACTCTACTGGCTTCTGACAGCTATATATTGAAGCACTCAGTCCAGCTACTGGAATATCTGAGCAGTCTGTATAGCTTCAAAATTTCTACACAACCAAAATTGGATGCATGGGGTTGTTGAGACCGAAATGCAGGACTCAGCACTTCTTACTGAACTTCATACCATTGGCCTTGTCCCATTGTTCCAGCCTGTCCAGATCCCTCTGTAGAGCCTTTCTACCTTCCAGCAGTTTAACAGTCTTGCCCAACTTAGTGTTGTCTGCAAACTCACCAAGGGTACACTCGATCCCCTGGTCCAGATCATTCATGAAGATGTTAAACAGGACTGGAACCAATACTGAGCCTGAGGCAGCACCACTGGTGACCGACCACCAGCTGGATTCAACCTTTTTCACCAGCACTCTTTGAGCCTGCCCATCTAGCCAGGTTTTTACTCAGCAATGAGCATGCTAACCCAAGCCATGAGCAGCCAGCTTGTCCAGCAGAATGCTGTGGGAAATGGCATCAGAGGCTTTCCTTAAGTCTATGTAGCCAACATCCGCAGCCTTCTCCTCCAGAAGGATTTTCCTCTCTCACGTCCTCCTGTGTAATCTTCTTTACCCTTGCAACTTCTTACGCTTCAGCATGCCTATTTTATACATATTCCCTGCATATAAGCAGTGTTAGAAGGTCCTTCAGTTTGGAGCCAGCTGGGAGCATTGTGGCAGTACTTCCCCTGAGCCTTTATATTATCAAACCCAAAAGGCTGTGTGTTCTTCTTTTTACTTCCTGACAATGCTCCTGGTGTTTGGAGAAGTAGAAATGGAGATAAAAGCAATGTAGCACATGTCTGCAAAGAAAAAATATATATTAAAAAAAAAGAGAAAAAGAAAACCTTCCAAAGAAAATTCAGTTGACTTATGATGTTTGCAAATGTTGTAATAGATCACTTAGACCATCTGTAAGATGGTGAAAAGTAGCTAAATAGAGTGTGTATCTGAAGATTTTGGAGCTTAGATATACAATGTTCTCTATTGAAAACCAGGATTTGATAAAAGCTGAAAAATAGGTTTATACAGCATGAATCAAAATATAAGTTAAAGCTATTCTGTATCTTTATATGTGCAAATGATAATCTCATTTCATATTTTGAAACGCTTTGGATTCACTCCATTCGGTTACTCTTTCAACACTAATTTTGGTATTCACCCTTCCTAAAGAACTGAGGTCAAAAAAGCTGTAACAGTATTCTTAGATGTATGACCCTTGTATGACCTTTGGGAACTTCAGAATCTACAATTTTGCTCATAGTAAGTATATTGCACATATTGTCCTTGTGTGTATTCCTCTGGGGTTTTCTGAGAGGGAAGATGTGCTCGTTGAACTTTATGCTATTTCTTATTTACAATTTAAGAAATTTAGTAGCGATAATATTACCCCAGTTTCGTTAAACATAGAAATATGCATACCCATGATTTTTACCTACAAATGGAATTCATTCAAGTCAGGGAAGTAAATTTTAAAAATGTAGTGATATTCTAATAGCTGTATTTATCTTTGTCTCTAAGGATAAAATGTCAAAATTTTAAATGGGTAATTTAATAAAATTGTGAGCAAGGTATACGCAGCAGCAGGTTGAAGGAGGTTATTCTCCCCCTTTTTTTAGATCTCATGAGACAACCTGGAATCCTGCATCCAGCTCTGGGGCTGCCAACATAAGGAGGAGATGAACCTGTTGGAGAAAATCCAGATGAGAGAAAACTAAGTTGATCAGAGGTCTGGAGCACCTCTCCTATGAAGATAGGCTGATCAAGTTGGAGTTGTTCTACATAGAGAAGAGAAAGGAGACCTTATAGCAGCCTTACAGTACCTAAAGGGGTCTGCAAGAGAGCTGGAGAGGGACTTTTGACTGGGGCGCATAGTGATACGGCAAGGGGGAATGGATTTAAACTGAAAGACTGTTAAGTTTAGATTAGATATTGGGAGGAAATTATTCACTGTGATGGTGGTGAAGCACTGGAACAGGTTTCCCAGAGAAGTTGCCCCATCTGTGGAAGTGTTCAAGGCCAGGATGGATGGAACTGTGAGCAACCTGATGGATTTGACACCTAGTAAGGTCTCATCTAGACTAAATTCTCAAAAAAGCAGAGTGACTGGCTTTCCTATCTTCCTTCCTTCTGATCTGAAACTCCTAGCTGAAGAAGACAAGAGCAGTAGGCTATCAAGTTCTTGTTACAGAAGAGATGTGTAAGAAGAACAGCCTCTTTTCATCTGTAGGAAGTAAAAAAAAAAAAAAATAGCCAAATAGGCCATCTCACTGGTACTTCTGTAATGGCTTTGCTAGTGCTGACTCTCTAACAAGGGGTCAATGAGATATTTCTGGTTTTGCTTTACTCAGTTGCAGCATCTTGTTGCTGATCTGCAAAGATCAGGGTTAGATGATTTCTGTGCACTGTCACTATTGGTCCTATTAACAGATGTTCTCTATTTTGCATCCTTCACCTCTTGTTTAATTGGAGTTTCTAGATGTCTGTCTCTCTGTTATGTGAACTCTAGATGTCTTCGTCACACTGACTCTTTATTTGTATTATTTTTTGTGCTTTTGCATGATTTACATATAAAATCTGTGACATTTTTGTACTTCAACAGTCATAAACCAATGTTACAATAATAGAAAAAATCTATACTTGTTGAATGCTGATTTAAACATACTTTAATAATTTTCATAAACCACTGGCATGCTGATTTGTAGTATCAGGCTGTTGACATATTCAAAGCACACAGAAGAGGAAGTGAAGGTGAAAAGAAGAAAGTATTTTGTCTTGAACTCAGCATGACAGGCATAATTTTTCTGTTACTCTTTCAGTGAGCTACTGACACAGTTGGTCACTGAAAACTTGGAGCCTGAACCCAAATAATAAAAGTATTGACTTTGAGAAGACCTAAGCATGCAAATGACTTTCATCTCATGAATACTGCTATTGATTTTGATGAGACTGTAGAAGTTCATAAAGTCCTGCGGTTGTATAAGCTTTAGGATCCAAGTGCCAGGCTAGAGATGATCTCATTATTTTTGTGTTTGAGATTCTATAAGACAACAAAGAATATACCTCACAATTCAGTTCACATTTATCAATGGTACTTTCTTTTTATAACTTTTTCTTTCCAGGTATAGAATTTCAGTTTTAGCACAGATAGAATGAAAACTGGAGCAGGACCTAACTTTGCCTTTGGCTGAGAAATCTAAAGAAAATGAAAAAAGCTCTTAGTCATGCCAATACAAATATGCACATGATGGATATGTTATAACATATTAATTGTGTGCTACCTAGAGAATTGATAATAACATTACTAGTGCTATGATCACCACTTGTGGAAAAAAGATGTGGATATCTTTTCAAGTACTAGGGATTTCTGAAGTTGAACTAAGCTGCCTTATGCTTTCCTAATAATTTAAGTATCTGGGAAGGAAATTATGTCAAAATCTGGTGAGTTACACCACTTTTTGACCCTGATAAATCATAATCTGAAACATATCCATCTACTGTGTGACTCAGTAATCGTTGTCTAGAGGATTTCATCTTGCTGTTGAATCATAAAATATAAATGAGATAGGGAAGGCACAGGGCTCCTTGACCTTTGTCAGGTTTTGTAAGTATCCAAGGGACTGTGTATATATCACAGCCATATGTCACAGTCTCTAAGTCAGGCTTAATGGCTGGCAGGTCATATTTATTTATGATATCTAAAAATAATGTACTAGATCAAAATGGGCACACTACCAAAGCATACCTTAAGTCATGCAACCTCGATATTTATTTCTTATTTTTGTCTTTGCTGCATCAGTATTGCAGTAGTGTGTACATTTAGACTGTCTAAAATATGGAACAGGAAAATAGAGGCATTGCTTGTGCATTTCATATAGCTTCCTTGATGGTTCATTTTATCAGTTTCCAGTATAAAATCAGGTAATGTGGAGTCTGATGTGTGTTTGGAGAACACAGTTAGGCAAGTATGCCAGTTGACTATCTGCAAATGTCAGCATGAATTTAAACTGGCCTTGGCCATGTCTAGTTGAAGGTGATGGGACTTGTTTCCACTCCAGAGAGCTAAGAAATACTTGAAATGCCTGCCACAAGAAGTCTCACATCCAATCTTATACCTTCATGAATGGTAATCAGAAGATATTCTTTCGTCTTCAACTAAAAGAAAGCTGTTTTCCTACAAACCACTCAAATTCTTGATTTGCTTGCCTTTTTTGACTGAAATAACTTGATGCTGTTGACATAAAAGTTCTTTTTGTGAGTTTGTTCCTTTCTTTTTCTTGTGAATAGCCTTTTAGTAAAAAGAGAATACTGTAAAATCTAGCAGAATTATGTGACTGAAAGGCAAGATTTTGAATTTTTCCAAATTCTGTGGCTCTGTTTAGCTCTCCATTTGAGAAAAATGGGTCTGTTGCATTCTTAGCAGCCATTATTTACAAGTTAAAAAACAAATTCTTTATATTTCTTCTATAATCTGAATTAATAATATTAAAGTAGTTGCCAAAGCCATATTCTTCTTGTACTGAAACCTTGGATTCCAATGTATCATTGTTTTGCTTAGTTTCAATGATTATCAGAGTTTTCAAGCATCACGGTGGAAATCTTTTAATGAACTGTTTTGTCTCTTCTTTTTCTGCATTAGTTCTATTTTTAAAAATACTGTTACCATTTCATTTGGTGAGAATTCCTCTTTCCATTTGACCTTGAATAAAACCATTAAGCACACTGCAAATTGGTGACTGAAAACTAATACCTTAATCCCATAATTGATAAGTAAATTAAAATTGTACAAAAAAGTTAGACACAAGTACTACTGCATTTTTCAATTTAAATACTTCTCTTTCTTTGTCACCTAGTATTGGTAACTTGGTCTTAGAGTTTTTCCCAGTTTGCTTTCAAGCACTTTCTGCAGATTTTTACTGATCTGAAAGCCAGATCATCAAATTCAATGGGTAGCATTTAGTTACGCTTTTTATTATCCCGCACCTTAACTGTGCATTTCAGTGGAGACCATACCCTTTTGTCAGATGATCTTTTGCTGTTATGTTGTTCAAATAGGTTACTTCCAGACTGAGTTTGAGTCCATGCAACCACTTGGTGTTTAGTAATGATAGTTTTTACTGGTTCAGATACACAACATTCCTAAGAAAATAACTTGTCCACATCACAGGTCACAGAATGTGATCAGTGCAGTCCTTGATTTTAATGTCTCAGGCACCCAGAACTGCCTAAAGAATGCATGTCAAATGTGTATTAAGTGCAGGGAACTAGAGAAAAAGCAAAAGGCAAATGGAAGGAGAAACTAACTTCTGTCACAAAAGCAAAATAAGAGAAAATATCAAGTTTTACCAAAATAAACATAAAGCAGTCTTCCTACTGAAAATCATAAGTGTTTTCATGAAGGCACTGTAAATCCGAAAAAGGAATCACTAAGATTGTTTTCATGAAATGCGGTATCAAAAGGAACGCTATCGGCAGGCACAGACAGAATGCACAGACGTGCGTCTGCATTAATTGACCACCTCTTTCTGCTGAAGTAGGATCAGGCAATTAAAAGAGTAATTACAACAGAGAAGGGTAATGTATTCAAAAGTCCTATAATAAGAGCTCCACATGGATGCTGAATTCTTTGGATGCAAATTGTTAAGCAGCACAAAGAAATAGTTACAATAAGTAGAATGCAGGCTGCTGACCTTGTAGAAGACTAAAAATATATCACATTTGACAATGGCCTATTATAATATAAAAAAGAGTATGCATGAATTAGTTTGACTTAATAAAATCATTTTTTAAAGTATTTTGGTGTGTGCTCTTCACCCAGTGTCCCTCTCCTTAATGTGGACTTATCAACTTCGTTTTTATTAGCTCTAGTTTTGGACTTCAGTTTAATGTACCTTATTAAGAAACATTCAGTACCTAGAGAACAACATGAATTTGTCAGTGTAGTTAGTGCAGTTCATTTTGGAGTTGGCCTTCTCATATATTTTACATGCTTTCTTTTCTTCATTTTTTTAATTGTTTGGGTTTTTTTAATATAACTTATATTTTCTTCATAATACTCATGTTAAGCATTTCTTTTTAGCTTTTTTTTATTTCCAGTGTAGCATAGCTGGGAAAAAAACTTCTAAAAGTTTTATACTGATGGATTAATTTTAGAACAATGCATAATCCATTTTTAATTTCCCGGGTTCACCTTTCACTTCAGCACCTTTAAAATGGCTTGTACCTATCTGCCAATATATTTTTATAAAATCATTTAAATTTGCATGACTGGATGGTAATTAAACTCCATTTGTAGTGAAGTTGTCTGCTGGTTTTGGCTGGGATGAGAACTAATTTTCTTCATAGCAGCTGCTATGGTGCTATGTTTTGGATTTATGGCCAAAACAGCATTGATAACCCAGGGGTGTTTTAGTCGTTGCTGAGCAGGGCTTACATAGCACCAAGGCCTTTTCTGCTCTTCACAACACCCACAGTGAGGAGACAGAGGAGCACAAGAGTTTGCGAAGGGACATAGCTGGAACAGGTGATCCCAACCGACCAACGGGATCTTCCATACCTTAAGGAGTCATGATCAGCATGTGAGGTTGAGGGAAGAAAGAGGAAGGGGGTGTGAAACTGGGCTATCAAAGTTTAACACCTCAAAACATTTGCCCATTTGTGGAGGCACCAGGGTGCTTTGCTGAGGCCAGGTTTGTACCTCTCAGGGGGAGGAGGTGAGTTTTTGGGTGTGTAATGGCCAGTCTGCATAAAGACTGAAGGGGTGCACTGACACTGCCTGGAGGCTACAAGCTGGGCTTTGAGGGGGATGAGAGGCAAATCCTGCAAGTCTAGATGGTGGCTCTTGCCATGCTAATTGCCTTCCCTTACACAACTCACTTGTAAAATTCCCTCCCTCCTACCTCTCGGGAAGGTCTGATGGGCCATAACTGGCTCAACTGTGCTGCTATGAGAGGCAGCTCTCATGTTTTAGAAGGTGTCAAAAACCATCAAAGACTCCCAAGGCACCTCCAGACTCATTTCTGAAACCTTCCACCAGAGGACACCTTCACTCTCTCAGAGAGGGTACCAGGGTGTTCCCACCTGAGCCTGAGTGTAGTTTAACTTGCCAGGCTTTGTGTTCAGTGGGCTTCTTACCCCAGTCCTGATGGACCACTGTAGGTACAAAAATGCTGTTAGTGAGGATCTTCTTGTTATTTTTCTAAGTCCGTGAGAGACTTTTCTCTCTCACAGAAGAGGTAGCAGGGAATGTAAACAACCAAGCCACCTGCAACCTTGGAAAGTCTTGTTTATGGTATAGTAGAAAATATTTTGATAATGGATGTTTTAGGATTTTAGCCAATCACCCCCAAGGGGTGGCTGGTCCTTTGTCCAATTAGACTATGAAGAAAAAAGTCTATAAAAGAGTTTGTAAAATAATTAAATAAATCAATCTTGGTGCACAATTCCTGCCTGCTGGATCTTCTCCTCCTCCTCCTCCCTATAGCTGCGGGACACGGTGATATACCGTAGGAACCAGGCCTGCGGTAATAGACCACCACTTTCACCAAGGGGCAGCTAAGCTGCAACAATCAAGTCTCATCAGAAGATCTATGGGTGGTGATTGTGTATCTTTCTGCTCTTATCCTTTCTTTCTCTTCCTTATACATTTTCTCAGGTAATGTTTTTATGCTTCATATTGCTATATTGCTATAGATAAAAATAACCAAAAGGCTACGTAACTGTTTCCATTGCAACCAAATAGTTCTAAAATGATCCCGACATATATATATGTATTTACAAACACTGATAATTCAGTGTCATTTCACTCTAATCCACCCCAGGGGATCTATTAACAAAAGCCTGAGTTGCTCTCACCATTGCGGGGACGGCTCATGACAGGGGGGAAGTTTGAAGTGATGACATTTATTTCCCAAGTCATTGTTTCATGTGTGATGGATCCCTGCTCTCCTGTGGATTGCTGAAAGCCTGCCTGCCAATGGGAAGTGGTGAGTGGATTTCTTGCTTTGCTTTACTTGTGCACTTGGCTTTTACTTTCCCTATCAAATTGTCTTTATCTCCATCCATGAGTTTTCTCAGTGTTACCCTTCTGTTTCACATCCACATGCCACCAGGACTGAGTGAGTGAGCAGCGATGTGGGGCTGAGCTGCCAGCTGAGGTTAAGACAAGACAAGATCTAAATGAAGAATGAACATTTCAGACTTTGACTTTAGTCAGAAATGAAGTGGATAAGGTTAAGAGCAAAATCTATATTCAATTTGCTATTGTTTCTAATTTTAGATAACTTGAATAATTACTAAAAAAACCCCTGTATATAAAAACATCCTTGTCTCTACTACTTCTATACATACGATCCATTTTTATGAATTCACTGAATTTTACTTTAAAGAAACAATAATAATAAAAAAACCCCAAACATTTTGTATAATAGGATGTTTTTATTTTTCTTATGAATATGCATATTATGACATAGGAGCAACATAAAGGCTTTCACACAACTATTAAGTATGTCTGAGGAGCTTTAGATTTAATTCAGTCTCTGCAACTTTATTTGTAATCATCATCAACTGTCAGTGGAAGTCAGTAAGTTCATTAACCATGCCTAAATAAGTCCTAAATAGAAAAGAAACATTACTAAATAGTCTTCTGAACTATTTAATAAATTACTGTCAATGAATTGTAGAGGTTTCTTCAGCTTCGTAGCACACCAACACATGGTTGTTTGCAGCTGTGGAACAGCTAAATCAAAAAATTAATAGCTTTGCATATTAATGTCATTTCTTATCCTCATTTTTACATAACTGCATTACTTGAAGCTGTTCTTTTAGTCTGTGAGAAGATAAACAATAAGTAGTGTTCATCTCAGGCCATGGTACCTTTTTAATTACTTGAAAAATTTAAAGCAGGGACCTGAATAATTAAGGTCTGCATAAGCCCTTCTCAAAATAAGCAGAATAAGCCTAATTAAAATTAAAGCCTAACCATATTCCCTTAGATTAAGTTGTTCTACTGTCTCCCTTACATACATGTTAAATACATCTAATGACTCCTTTACCAACCTGCAGGTGCCTTGAAAAGCTAGATTTATGGATGCAATTATCTTCAGTTCTATTTATCTTCAGTCCTTCATGTGTTTACATCACAAAAAAAAATAAATAAAATTAAATTAATTGAAACTTTAATGAAAAAAAACCTATCTTAGTAGTAGGCAATATCTAGATTAATGTTGCCAGTATAACACAAGTATATGGTATCAGGTAAAACTCCTTTCCTTCAGTGTGCTAATCAGCCTTGTCACTTCTCTTTGCTGGTTATTGATGAGGAAAAGTAAACCAAGTGATATTTAGCTAGTGAAAACACAGCAGTAATGTATGCTTTGTATACACATGTATATGTGACCACTACATCTTTTGGCTGTGAGGACACGAGCTCCTATCAAGTCACTGTATTGTTGGGAACAACATTTTCTGTCTCTAGGAAGATACAGTTGGTGAGTTTATACTTCTGGTCTTTATTTGTTTCAAATAGGTGATCCTAGTGGTTACTGCTTCTCTTCTGCCTGTGATTCCAGAAAACACCTGAAGTGCAGCATATCATGTATCTTTATTACATATTTTTAGTGTAAATGTTCTTTTCATTCATGCCTTTTCTTTTTTTTTTTTGCTATTTTCTTTTTTTTCATGTATTCTCCCCTTCAACTACACCCTTATTCTGAATAAATGGCAACGGATCTTAAGGGCTCAAACATGTTTTGACTTGACTCTCAAAATTTCACATTTGTACTTGGCAGTTCATAACAAATAAAATCATTATCTCTTTTTAAAAACAAACTAAAGGGGAAAAGGTCTCTACTGTGTTTCTTATTGGCATGCTTAATGCAGAAAATGAAATATGTATTAAGACCTGTGCCTCTGAAATTCTGAAATCATACGCCAGAATCTGATAAATTTAATCACCAAGTCCTTTAGCATCAGCATACTTTCACATGGCAAACAAGAAAGGTGCTTCAAAAGTTGTAGAAAAAGGCAAGTTGAGAAAGATGTCAGCAGCTCACAGTTCATATTATTGCAGGGAAAATGTATTGCTTCGGTACAGGAATTTTATATCTTTATTTAAAGTTCTTTAGCATTTGGAATATAGAATCATAGGCCCTTTAGATGGAAAACTTAAGCTTTCTTCTCTTAAATTTGAACTTTCTATAGCATTCAGGCTTGCATCCAGCTTGGTTTTACCATGGTCCAGACTTTGGCAGTATGTTCAGGAATTCTGTACAGAACAAAATAAAAAAAATTATGTCTCAGTAGAAAAGTAAATTCCCTATAACGGCACACTGGGCTGAATCATACTTCTTTATATCATTTTTTTTCTGTCTCTTTGCATCAGCAAAGATCCAAGAAGAGATGGATTCCAAACCCTCACCCCAAAAAAAGCTTTCTATGACCCACTTAAGATGGTACAATTTAACCATGTTCTATCTGGAAACTTGTAATGACTTCTGTATCACACACATTACTGAAAAATGAGACTCTTTTTAAAAATGTTTTTCTAAAAAAACAAAGTGATTGCTCCTTTTCGCCCTCGTATATTTAAAGGAAACTATGATCATTTTTCATGCACTACTGTTAAGATTGCTACTTGCTACAACCTCTCTCTATGATTATTCAGCTTAACAAATTGTCTTACTAGCTGATACATGTTGATATAATTCAAGCCCAACTGAGAAACAATTAGGTGACTGTGGGTTTTATTTAGTCTCACCAAGTAACCTGGTTAGAAAATGTGTTCAAATTCAAAGAATTTCTCAACACAAGCAGCACAGCCACTCACAATATATTTGAAGGAGTCAGAGAAACCAGAGATTCAGTTCCCTGCTCTTTTAATTGCTCTCTCTCTCTGGTTTTGGAACTGTGGATGCAGTTCAGCTTTCAGGAGGACAAGTGAGGTATGTCTTCATCCTTTAGGATGTTTATCTTCCTCTGAGCAAAAATAAAATGCCAAAGTAACTGTAAGTAAAATGGTTTGTCCCAAACTCCTTTTTGTTGCTGAAATGGCAGACAGAAAGTGAAAACCCAAATATGGTTCGTCTGATAAAAGAAACTGCATGAAAATAGACTGCAACTTTATTTCAATTCTTCTAAGTTCCTTACCTAATAAAGGATAATAACACTAAGTTCCCACCTTTTTCAAAATCATGTATTATCTAAAATAATTAAAAATGGCTAATATAAATAATTTACTTTCAAAGATTAGGAATTAAAAGTCTGGGGATTTCATTCTCTCCTGGACTGTTTGCCAGACATAATGCAAGAAGCATTTTGGTACAGTTTTAAGAGGAACTTGATGAGAGGAGCTTGACATAACCAGTCTAGACTCTTAGATGTCCAGAATAGATACAAATGTAGATCTAAGTAATTATGAAAATTTGTATAAGTTATGAAAAGGTAATTTAGATCAAGAAGTTAACATGTATCTAGATTTCTGAAGTACCATCACTTTTTTTTCCTGCCAAATTGATACTTGAGATTTAAGGGTAACACATCTTATGGTATATCAATTTCAATAATTATCATTAAAGGTTCCTCTATTTCAAAGTTTTACTAAAACGTGTTTTTCCTTATGAGGAGAAAAGATGGTGCAGAGACAACACTTTTTAAACTTTATGAGTTTCAAAATTACATGTGATCTCTCTGCAAGAGCTTGCATGAAGGAGCAGAACACTTCATTGTGGGCAGTATTTCTTCTTCTTGAAGTTAGTTTTCTTCCTGTTTATTGTTCCTGTTTCATAGAAAACTATTAAGAGATAGGGTAAAAGAGTGCAACTTCCTGGGCTTTCTGTACAGATGGCATTCCTGTTTGTGCCTTCGACCAAGTGTAGGTATATCTTATCTGAGTTTTCACAAAGTCATGCTAGAATGTGCAGTCTCCCTGAAACTAGATGGAGGGGAGGGTGGAGATCATGGTATTTGAAGAGAAGAAGCAATTTGACACAAGATCCCTACATCAAAACCTCCCTGTTTCTATATGCTCATTCATTACATGCTGCTAGTCTGAACTGTACAATGTTTTTTGCTATCTGTTCTTAACAGATCTTAGACTGTGCTTGTGTAGATAGTTGGTTGTTTTGGTGGCTGAAATTAAAAAAAAAACCAACTTTATTTTCTTTTCTCTAAATCATATAGATAATCTGATTTGACCCAAATGAAATGGATAATTTGAAGACATTTTACATCTGTATTACTTCTGTGAATAAATCATCTGTTCAGAAACAGTTCAGATGACTTTCATTTTGGGCAAAGAAATTATTCATCTGAAAATTTTCTCCTAATCCTGCCTAGGATAACACAATATTAGACTCCTGAAGTCCAAATATACTAAGTTTGATTTCTTTGATTCATACCTATTGAATAATAGACATTACTGGGAAACTACTGCTGTACAAAGCACAGCATCCCCATCTTTTAACAAGTAGGGTTACTATGATGATTGAAGTTCTTTTTACCTTGCTTTGATGTCACTCAGGGACCTTGGTGAGAATTCTTCCTTTAATATTCAAAGCCCTTTACAGGACTAGACTGTGCCATTTCAGACTGGATAAGATTTTCTTTTCCTCAAGTTAACCCTGATTATTGGTGTGACCTGATGATAGACGGGTAGAAAATTGCAGAAGTACTGTGATGAATGTTAAGTTTGGCCTTTCTTCTCTGCTGCAATAGTCTATCTATTTTATTAAGCAGGACTTGTGAGGGTTTTTTGTGGTTGTGGAGAATAAATGCACATATTATTTGTTTGATTTTACTTATGATATGCAGGTAGTGCTTACAACATCTCTGACAAGCATCAGATTTTGACAACAATTTGTTACAATACTAGAGGGAAGAAGGTAGTAAAATATTCTTTATTTGACTGCTTAGGTATCCTGATATGTTGTCTGGAAATCCAAGCAAGAATTCAGTAATTTTGTCTTTCGTTGGAATATCAGATTATTAGAAAACAATAGGAGTCAGCTGTGTTCCCTGAGGCTTCTCATGCATCTGATTTCCCTCTCAGTAACCTTTCTAAATCAGTCACAGATGGTCTTATTCTAGATTATACTGGCATCTAACCTTTGTAAACTTGGACACTGGAGAGAATTAAAAAAGCAAAGTGTAAAAAGAGATACAATCTTCCATTTCAAAATGTTATCATTTCTGAAAGCAGCAAAGATTTCATGACCTATAAAGTTCAAAGTTATGCTAGCTTACTTTGCCCTTCACTTCTCTAATCTTTTAACCTTGATCATTGTTGATGGTTGTCAATATTAGTTCTTAATTTCTCACTTTTTAAATATTTTTTTTAAATGCAGAATAAGTATTTATATGTAACTTGAGATGCTATGCATTCATGGACAAAGAATTGCACAATATTAGTTAGGGATATAAAGTCCTGGGTGCTCTGTTGAAATAAACCGAACAACTGTAATAACTGAAGAGGGCTATGTGGCCCCTTACTGCAGAGTTTAACTTGAATCTTGTAGATTTGGTCACAGTAATAGAGTTCAGTCTCTGATTCTAAAATCACTGGTTTCCTTAAGCAAAGGATCATAATAACATATCATATTTAGCAGATAACTAAAAAGAGAAAAGTTGGGAAAACCTTCTGTGTATTCTTAAAGTTGCTTTACCTATTAAACCATGTTTATCTCAAGCTGTGAGTTTTCCCACTTTTACCTTTTCCATTCTCTTTCCCATCGCACTGAGAGGCAGTGAGTGAGCAACTAGGTGGGGCTGAGCTGCCTACCTGCAACATTTGGACAGTAATGCACAACACAAGCCAGAGCTGCTACCATAACTACCAAAAGGATAGCATGCCCAAAACATTGCCTAGATGTTAAAAAAACCCAAGCCCCCAAAACCCCAAACCAACAAAAACCTGCTATAATTGTTAGGTGCTAATATAAGCATCTCAAGGACAAGTGTGTACAAGGGTCTAATAAAAGTAAATATGCCTTCAGAATTCAGCAGAATTTTAATTTTCCCTGAAAAATATCACTTTTATATATATATATATATATAAAATATTAAAACCCTCCACAAAATAAACAAAAAAACCCCTCCCCCACAAACAAACAAACAACCCCAAATGAGAGGCTCACTTCGGTTTAAAGTTTTGCCTGGAAAATAGGAGAAGAACACAGGACAGATGGAAAAAACCTGCTTTTTTCTTTTGACTGGTTTCCATTTTGAGCAGATTCATCATCTCTGCCTGTTACCATGGTCAGCACATCTAGAGAGTAAGAAAGTAGAAACAGCTCACACGAAATTGAGATTAATTCCTTGTGGAGACTTTCTAAGATTCTGAGATTCCTGTTGCAGTGTGCTACCTGCCTTTAGAGTTCTCCCTGTCATCTTTCAGCTATGCTAGTGCTACCTTCTATTTCCTACAGTAATAAAATGGGGAAAGAAAATGACTCAGCAGGAGGATAATACTGTGGGTAAAGTCATACCCTTATTGCAGTGTTTATACCAGCTAGAGGGAGCTTGCCTTATTTTATCCTTTCTTCTCTCCTCCCCCCCTCTCCTTTTTTAATTTTTCAAATGCTGCTTTACCCAATTACTGTCATGATCTCGTGAATAAGTGTTGGTCCACACAGTGCACAAAGATCTACCATGTAGCTATCTTTTCTGCCTGAATGTTTTCTTTCTCCTTTCTGTGGCTTTTCTGTAGTTTTCCTGCCAAAGTTTAATCCCATCATGTATGAATAACAATGACAAGAGGTGGAAAGAACTGGTAGAAGGTAATCTTGCACATGCATCATGCATCCACTGCTGCTTCAAAACTTCCACTTTAGAATTCTTTCACAGTATCTTCTGCAATTCCTATAGAAGTGGCAAACAATGTATGAAATGAAGTATTTTTGCTGACTGATTGTACTAAGAATTCAGAGAATAATGTTATAGTCACTGCTGAGGCATATTTATCTTATTTGCAATAATACTGGATATTAAGACAAGCAATCAAGAATTTACTTGACTAAAAAGTGTTAGAAAATGAGGGCAAGACAGTTTTAAGGCAAAGAGACTATTCTCAGGAAAATCAAAAGAAAAGAAAAGCAGTATTGTCACTGAATAACCCAATTGTTAGACCTCATCTTCGAAGTAGGTCACTTTTTCTGAGGTAAGATGAGATTACCCTAGAGATGGAGCAATGTAAGTGTAAGGCGATGATTCAGATGTTAAAAATCCTTATTAGGAATCAAGTTTGCATCTATTATGAGAGGCAGAGGTCAGGGACTATAATACCATGTAATAACTATTATGATTACAAGAGAAACAGAGAATTCAACCAGAAGAAGAGCTTAATGTTTCTTTCTTATATGTAAATCTGTGTTCTGTGATTTTTTTTATTTGTTTTCTTGAATTACACTCCTAAAATTTTTTTCTTTTGAAGTACTGAGAGATGTAGACTCAAAGCAGTCTACTAGCAATAGGCTAGCTTGATTTCATCATCTTGTGTGAACTCAGGGCTTAGAGATTGTATGATGAGTAGGTTTAAAATCATTATTTTGCAATAGTCTGTCTTACTGTTTTAAATAGCAACAAGAATGGCAAAGTATTTTCTATTAAGGTGAGAGAACACACACACATGCAGAAATGCTGACATCTACATTCAAATTTTGTGATGTAATCTCACTTGCTCTAGTCAGGTTTGCTTTCATCTTCACAGCTGCTGCGACCAGTGTCACTGCTGTTGAGGTCTTTAACTTACTGGTCTTACTTGTGTTCTCTGGTGTTGCCC
This sequence comes from Corvus hawaiiensis, assembly GCF_020740725.1. NCBI lineage: Eukaryota > Metazoa > Chordata > Aves > Passeriformes > Corvidae > Corvus > Corvus hawaiiensis. The sequence goes on along the minus strand of NC_063213.1, from coordinate 77,812,527 downwards.
TTTTGGTGTCTGCACTTGAAACTGTTAGCACTGAGAAATGACAGGGTTTTGCAGAACTAAGGTCAAAGACACATTTCCCTGCTTTAGAGATGCATACCTTGCTTCACCTCTTTTTCTAATCTCTAATTTAGAGATGATAAGAAGAAATAATTACATCACAAGCACTGATGCTTTCCTTAAGTCTTTCAGTAGAACTTTGGTGACTTTCACTATTATATCCTTAAAGCAGTCAATGCACCTTACCATGTTTTAATGATACTTTGAATACTTATTGTGGAAATTGCTTACCTAGTTCCTTGAGCTCATGAAAAACATCTAATTATATGATAATAAATATTGTAAAATGGAGAAATGTGGGAATGTTCCCACTTTTCTTCAGAACAGTAATTTTTATTGGGTTGGCTTTCTGGAAAACGTTCATTGCCCATCCTATATATTTTCTGGAGTGTAAACTGAAATCTACCATCAAAGACATGGTAAATTATCCAGGAGATGGTTTCTGATTTAATTTTTCTTGTTCCCTTTTCACAAGAAAATGAAAAAAACCATATTTTTGATTACTCTTAAGCATAATAGTCAGAACTGAAAGGAAAAATGCTTTATGAATTCTTAATTTCTCTTGTGTAAATAGAATAACAAGCAAACTTTTTAAAATACAGAACAAGTATTCACCTTTCTAAGTAACCAAGCCATAACATGCATACTTTTATCTCTTTTATCTGTGATGAAGACATAATTACGTATGAAAAAGAAAATTTTAATGAAATAAATTATAATGAAAGTGGTTTTTAGTTTAATGCTTCTTGTGGTCCCATAGTTTCATCTCTCTTTTTTTTCCCCTCTTTTTATTTTAAGGTGTATTTGTCTTGTTCCTCACTTGGTAATAGCTGATGGTGTACTTTGATAAACTTGGTCTCATTAAGTGTTAGTGTCTGGTACAGCCCCAGTAGCCCTCAACAAGACTCATTGGAGGCACAGAGCAGATCGAAAGCAATTAGCATTCTGGCTTGTGATAATTACCCACAGTATGGGAGGCTTATCCAAGATCTAGTTTCCACTGCGTCTAATAATAGGATTCTTTAAACACTGATGTATTTTCATGGACACACCAGTGCTCTCATTTCAATTCTGTCACTTATCTCAGATAGGGGAAATAAACATCCCTCACACATTTTTTTTCCATCATAAAGAAAAGTACACTGCTGCTCTGACAACTTGTAGTGTCACCTAAAAGTCACCTTGAATCATGTTTTAATCAGCTGGAACAAGGCAACATCTCATTTATTTCTGCAGTTTCCTTGCTCTGCAATGCACTGATTGCCGAGACATAGAAATCCAAATTGAGCTCTGATTAAAATGGAATGAGGATGCAGATGATGCTGTTGGTTCAGAGGGGCACTCTGCTCTGTGCTAAGAAAGGTCAAGGTGATTCAAGTTCTAATTAAAACAGAAAGACTTGCTGCAGTTCGTGAATATGTTGCATTGAAGAAACTTTATGCTGTGACAGGTTGAATAATTTCTCAATCATTTGTCTATGATCTATTACCTTTTATTATCTCAAGAGCTTGCTTTAAAAAAAGTCAGTATTTTTCACATTCTTCAGTAAGATCCAATCCTGTTCTCATGAAAGTATTGTTTCAGAAGCTTGAAATCATCCATTATCTCCTATTTGTAGTCTAAAGTGGTTTGACATTTTTGTCAATTTTAATTTACTGTTGATTTTTAACATATGTATAAATAAATAATTAGTTCAAACACTTTTATTTTTAACTTAATCAAAAGATACAATATAGAAATGAATTGGTAGTTGTCTAGATGGGCTAGAGATGAGACACCCTTTATTGTCTTTAATTCTTAGCTAAATATAGCTAAAGATTAAGTGATTACAATAGTAATCCATATGACACAGGGATTTCAAAACCAGACATTGATGGTTGAGTTGCAGTATACAGAAATCATAATTCATTTATACACTTGGGCTATGTCAGTTACAAGACAATCAATGTTATTGGTAACATTTTACAATGGATGAAATTTTCTGTTAATTCAAGTGCACTCTGGTAAACCCCATGGTCATAAATATGAAAGAAACAACATGATATTATTCTTAGCTGCAGAAAGCATGTTTTGAGTTTTGGGAGTGCAGTTCTTTCGTATTATTAAGCTAGAAAGTGTAATAGTACTGTCTGTAACCTTCCAGGAAATAGTAACAGGAAAAGACTGAGGAGTGAGCTAATTTAAACACTGATTCTACTTGGATACTAATCTGAAACATGGTAGTTGTTTTATTTTTTTCTGATAATATTGGCAATACTGACAAGATTTTTCTGGGAAATTTTTGTGAATTAGTAACTGATGTGAACAACAGCACAATCTCAGTGCAACTCCTTACCCTTACACCAGAGGAAACTACACCTGACACTCCTTCATAAACTGAGCATGAGCTTGGAAGTGTGATGACATATTAATAAGTAAAACGCGAGAGCTGCTCCATTTGTGGAGTGAATCTGTGCAAAAGTATGAAGCAGAAAATTGTTGGGACCAAAGAAAAGGTCTTGTTGAAGATACCCAGGGGAAAGGATTTCTGAATAGTAATACTTACTGACAATGCCACAGTGACCCAGTCACAGCCAGTGATTTCTGAAGGAAAGGAAGTTTCCATGCAGGGCCAGAAAGAGCCATGACATGTTCCCACAGACTCCGTTCTCCAGGCACCTGGGGAATCATGGCTCTCTGGCAACCTGGCTGTGTATCCACAGAGCAGTGATGTGCACTCCTGTCCTTGAGAGATGCAGGGAGATTGTTTAGTGGATGAATGAATAGAGGCCCTGTTTACCTTACTTACTCTAAGGGTACATCATAAAGAATTTTTTTTCTCCCACTCTTTATGCTCATTTGCTGTTTTCTTTCTGAGAACCTGGTAGATCAAAGGCTCAGTCTTCCAGTATGAGTTTGCTTGTTAAGTAGCTTAGATTTTATAGCCTAGGTGTTGTGAAATAACAGACTTTGGCTCACCTGTAGTTTCAGTCCTTGACCTAGACCATTATTAAAACAAAAAAGTATTTATGCTGTGTTAGAGAATTAATCCATCAAGCATTTGTTGCATGGTCTGTCATTGACACAAACTGCAGTACCCAAATAACAAAAATAAGCTCTGATCTTCATGGGCTTGGGAGGATAAATTAGTAGAAGTAGAGCAGGTACACAGAGGGTAACAAGTGTTCTAGTGCGCATTGTGCCTCTGAAAATCTTTCCCTTATACTATAACTATTTTTGACTTTATAACCCTTTTAAAATATCCCGTTGAAATATTTGAGGATGTTAAATTGTATCTCATTTTTCTAGAGGATGACATAGATAAAAATGGATTGCTTCAGTCTACAGACATTAGCAAAGGAAAGTCCACCCTTTTTAAATACATGTTTTCTTATGCTCTGCTCAAAATTTGTAGTAATTCTCAGCCCTGTTTTACAATGTCAATGGAAAATATTTATCACACAGGCATTAGTATTAAATATTTCTATCCATATTTGAATATCACTAATGATAAATGAAATGTGTTGAATATTAATGAAAGTGACCAAATAATATAATCCAAAAATCGGCTAGCATAGTACCTAATATTTTAATAGTATTTAGGGTCTCTAATTTTGAGGCTGACTTCATACTCTTTATAATTCAATAGTTATACCTGTTTAGCCAGCTTTTTCAATAGTTTTCCACTTTACTGAGGCTACAATTCCGTTAGTAAATGAAGTTGTCTAGAATTTATTTTCTGCTCCTGACAGCAAGTGACATGCTACCATTTTTGTGTGCACCCTTTCCATGCTGCATTCCTTTGGGTTCATATGTGCGCCCTCATATCTTATCACATGGAAAGACCTTTCCATGTTACAAAGGACACTGGGGATGTGCCTGCTTCCCTTAGCCCCGGTGGCATCCCCTCTTCACCTGTCCCATTCAGCTTAAATTTGGCTACCCTTTGGATGCATTGAATTATAGGAAGCTGTAGCTCTTTGGGATGGTAAAATTTTCCAATATCTTAGTTTGTACATTTGGCATGCCTTTGAGGAAGAAATGTATTGGTGTTAACCAAGCATCTTAAATCACACTTGGATTAACCTAACTCAAAATATTGTTGCATATATAACCAGGCAGAAGATACAAATATCTGATATAGGCAGATAAAAAGAAAGAAGAAGCTATGCTTGATCTACTTGCAGTAAGAATTCTCTCCTCCTCCTTCAGCTCAGTTTCTGTTTCCCTGTCTTAACTAAGGCTGATCTTGCTGCAAGCGAGCCACTATGAGTAGTGGTGGCTTTGAGGAGTCTTTCTAAACAACTACTTTTTCATGGAAATCATACTGTTGTCCTCAGAGTTTAATGCACTTCCCTTAAAGAAACAGATAATCTCCTCCAGGTAGGCTCCTTCAAGAGTCCCTGGCCCATGCCATTGCCCAGTCTTTGTACAAGTGTTGTCTGGGATGGTACTAATTTGGTGTGTTCCTTGTCAAGGCACAGGCAAACAGTTCGGCAATATATATGATCATATATCAGCACTCAAAGTTAAGACCTGGCCAGGTATACTTTACTAGCTAAAGCAAAGCCTGAGGGTACAAAAAATGCCATTATTTTTTTATCAGCCTAGAAAAGAAATAGTGTTACACTTGGAAACTCAAAAATCTTGTGGTTGTTGGTTGGTGTTTTTCTTAAATGCCTTTGAAATTTCTAATTTATTAAAAGGATTTATTATATTCTGCCTCATAGCATGGAACAAAGTCCATTGTCCTTAAAATGCTGTAATTATCAGTGGCTAAAATCAAGGAGAGATTATATGGACCAATGGCACACTGAGTTTCTTCAATATGCTTGTGAGCATTGTGTTTAAAAAAGAATATTTCATTTTGTATTAAACATTTTGTGTTTTATTAGGTAGTGGGAAGAAGGGGACATGAAAAGGCTGTCTTCAATTTTACTTGTATTTATTATAATTTATAAGTCTGGATAATCAACTTTAATGTTTGTTATAACAGCAATTAGTGCCAAGCTATACACAGATGGTGCATTGCTGCTCTGCTACCGAAAGGACCTATATGTGAAGAATTAACAGGAGCACTGATTACTTATATGCTGAATATTCAAAGATCCAGTTACTTAAGAAAGATGATATCAAATCAATTTTACATAAAAAATTGCCTCATCTACCACTCTGCACTTGTTGCTATTTTATTTGCAAAAACTGAATTGCAGCTTATAAATTAGGAAGCATGATTTTACTTCCTACACAAAAGGTTTTGAACTAAAAGCTAGGTTAAAGTGTGTGTTCTGTTACAGATTTTTGACAGGATTTGGGGTTGGAAGCACTTCAGTCCAGATCCTCAGGTGATATTTTGTGAACCTCCACTGACACAAGTTAAATTTCTTATGCACTTTTTATTACAGGCCCTAGCCTCATCAGATATTTTTAAGATATTGCTGGAAATGTCTGTGTTGAAACCAAATACTGGGATAGGAAATGAAACCCTGAGATCTGCAGGAGTTCTGTTTTTCTTTCCACTCTGCTGGCTATTAGCCATGCTGTATTTGAGTTCAGAGTGTCTTTGCTGCAGAGAAGCCCAGATGAGCTTCTGATGTTTGTTTCTGCTGGAGTATATTTTGTGTGCCCTTGGCCACTCCGTGCAGGCTCCATGAAAGACACAGTCTAACATGCTGAGGATAATCATGCTTTTCTACAGTGAAAAGGTCTGGCTTGTGACTCTCCAGTGCATATCCTTGTATGTAAATGGATGCTGAGTACTTGTTTTCTCTTAAAATTTCTATAATTTTATTTTGCCAGAGATTCAGGCCCAGGTTCTGCATCTCACAGCATACTTGTATTTTGCTGAAGCAGAAAAGCTTCTACCTCTTTACCTTACACATTAAGGTCTGTCCTATTTGAAGGGAAAACCTGTCCTTTTGTGGAAATTTGTGCTGTATAAATACTGTACTTTTTTTTCTATATAGAAGAAAATAGTTTCATACTGTCTTGTAAACTATTAACTGATAACTTAATACATATGATTGCTACTGTAATTTTTTCTTTCTTTTCTGACACTAACATAAGAAAGGGCTAGACTCCTGGTTCTTTTATATTTCTTTTAGGCTGTCAGGAGCTTTCAGATAGAGCTTCAGTAACTTAGAAAGACTAGATTGATATAAAGTAAATCTTACCTTTGATTACTTCAGCCTTGCACACTGTGCACCATAACTGCATATTTCTGTCTTTACTTTGAACTTTGGTAAAGCACAGAGAATACAGAACAAGTTCCTACTTACAGAAGTGATTGCTGACTAATTCAGTGTGTAAATTACATGATGACTGAAATATTTCAGTGGGATGCTTTGGAGTAACTGAAGAAATTGCTGTCAATTATGTCAAATATCTGCTCTTGTAAGACTCAGACTTTCCCTTTATTCTTCTAAAGATTCAGACAAAAGGAAGAACTACTGTTGATATGGGTAAACATAAAAAATAAGGCTATAGATCACTGGCTGATACAAAGTAATAAAGGCCCATTTACCTTGAAATTTCAGAAGGCATTTAAACTTAGTTGAGATTCTGATCCTGTAACTTTTTCTGCTTTCCAGTATCATACAGTATGACCTTGTTTAAATTTGTTCTCATGAACCTTCCTTGACTGAATGAAAAAGGAAATCTGATTATGTGTTGAATAGACTGAGAGATGAATGTGTAGAATGTACTTCTATACAGAAAATCTATGCCTCTTAAAAGAGGCTCCATCTGCGGGTTTTTTTGGGTTTTTTTGGTTTTTTTATGGAACACTCAGTTTTGGCATAACCTAGCTCCTATGGTCAGCGGCTTGAGTTGGAACAGAAATAGTTTACTGTTACATGCTTTGGAAAATTTGTATAACATATCTGGTTATGTCTTTATTATTGCAAAAACTTTTCTAAAGTCCCCAACTTTTTAATACCACTTCTATCTAAGACACTTTTTGCCTGGGAATATATCTGCATTTCTAGTGCTTCTACAGAGAAAACAGAATTATCTAGGGTCATTTAAAAAACACAAAATAGTTATTTTTATGCATATGTTTCTTTCTTCCAGACACACTTAGTTGTTCTATAATGTACCTAATTAGTGCCTCACTTTTAAGAAATATCAGTTTGAAAATGTGACATGAAAAAGAACAGTGAAATTGAAGTAATTATTTAACTAAAGCTTTAGGTAAAATTTAGGGTCACTAGATAGCACAAAATTAAAAAATCAAGAACAACTAACTTAGACATGGAATTACTAAGTTCATAGTGATTGGCTTTGGTAAATCCTTTATATTCTCATGCATCAGAAAAGAACAAAGAATGTTTAAACAAATGGACAGCTGGGGGAGGGAGAAGAGGGAATATACCTCTTTTTATGTGTATGTATATAAGCCTGTGATGGATAGACTTGATGTCTAACATCACAAATTTAATAAAGGCAAGTTCATGGTTCATATCACAAGATGATCACTTCCTAGGGCAAGAAAGCCTTTCCCCTTGTGCAGCCTTGTAAAAATTGGCTAGCTGGATACCTGGGAAAAATTGAATCACTAATTGTCCTTCAAGTATAAAACCACGGATTTTCTCCTCATTATGCTGTTCTGTAAGAATGAACACCCTGAATTGCTTAAAAGCTCCAGAAGATGTATAATGTCTCATGTTCATGTGTCTAGGAGAACAAGGACATAAGTGATGGACACAATCTCTAACTCTACCTCTGGTCTAAAAATGACCTTAACAGATCATCTGAGTCTCATGGGACAGCTCGAAATGTGATCTCACATTTGTGATGCAGCACTACTTATTAAATAGCGTCTTAGGTCAAAGCCAGGTTAGTATCTCTTCTTCTTTGGGGTTTTAATGATGTTATGGACAAAAATTTCTGTCTATAAATCTCTGTTTATAAATGGCAGATGTCAAGATCTATTTTTGGCTACAATGCTGCACTACTTTGTGGTAACATAGAAGTGTGTTTTAAAATATCTTCAAACAGTGATCCAGGAATTCAGAATGACACACCAAAAATAGCTTTTCTGGGAAGAAAATTGGTTTTTAAAACAAAGCATAGAAGTCATTCTGGTCTCCAAAACATTTGATAAATTGTTGCTGCATATTTGGTGAGTCAGTCAATAAATACTACTGTTGAGAACAGTCACATATTCTATGTTCTGTCACTTTGCAGCTTATTTTTTTGTTTGATAGCTTTGTTTCTTGGAACTCATTGGAAACCTTTTTAAAAAAGAGTTATTTATCAGCTGGAAATTGGGAAACTGCCATATATTTTTTTTTCATAGCCTTTGCTATCAGCAGATCCAACTCCCATTAGAAACACTTCCAGATGTTTATTCATATGTATGAAAACTAGAAAATGAACAGCACAAAAAGTCAGTATTAGTTTTCATGTTCCCACTAGCTGTTCAGCTGAGATGCATTTAAGTATATACAGCTAAAAACATGCATGTATGTAAATGTGTGTTTATGTGTTTGGGGTTTGGGTTTTTTTTTCCTTAGGAGAAAAATTCTTTCCAAAGTTCTTGATGTCTTGGGTTTGTTTTCTTCAAAAATTTTCAGCATTGACTAATGTCATCTTCAGTCACACAGAACTACTATTTCTTTCCATGAATAAAGCCTTAATTAGGGAGAGAATGCAAGATATTTTTGTCTAATGATAAAAATCATTACCATTTTTTGATCTTATCCTTTGCAACTATCATGTTAATATACACCTGAATCAAGGTATGTTTATTTGAGTTGTTAGTTAATTTGACTCTCTCACTTGGTATTATTTTATGTCAAAACCATACTACTGAAAACGGCTTTGTGATTTACAGATGCTAAAAGAATGCCATATGTAACAGGGTATGATGAGATATTCAAATGGTGGTCTTTTAATTTTAAACTGAAAGTTCATTTTTTTTTTCCTCAGTGTCAACATTTTCAACACTGAAATAAAAATTTAGTGCATACAAGAGCAATAATCCAATGCTCATTAAACTGAATGGAAATATTCTTCCTGAACTTAGTAGAAAGTCCTGAGCCTAAAACTGGTAGAGAAATCAATTTATGGGAGAAAAGTATAAAACCCCTTGTTTAATGGAATGTAACTGTGAGCTAATGGTCAGTGCTGCAACATGGAAAGATTATTTCACCATAGCTTCCCTTATTGCCACCAACTCAAGTATACATAAGAAAGAGGAAAGTGTTTAAGGAGAACATTGCATCACCCACTAGCCTATAAATCACAAATCATTGCCTAGTCACAGCACACAGTTTTTTGACAAGGCAGGCTATAAATTTTTATATTTGTTCCTACTATCTACCTCTGCGTAGGTTCCTCTGTGTAACCTGCAGGTGAAAGAATTTTCCTGGTTCCAGCTGGAAAGGGGACTTTGTAAGAGGGCAACTGATGTAAAGAGCTGCTGGTTACTGAGGCTATTTGTCTTCTGTGCTGAATGCAACTGAGACCAGAAATCAATACAGATAACAAAGCCAAGTGAAAAGACTTTATTGGAGTCTATATGGTTCCAGAGGGAGATTCTGGTCCTTCCCTCAGTGATATATTAAGAGTCTTAATGTAAATAGTTTTAAAGAAGCATTTATAAATGTTTCCCTTGCCAAATAAAAGTAGATTTAAATGCCAGCATAGCTAGTTTGCCTTCCTGGAGACAACTTTCTGGTTGTTTTTTTGTCTATTACTTCATGAAAATCATGACTAGAAAACAGAAGATTGTTGGGGTCAAAGGCAAAAGCTGAACAGTGAATGGGGGTCACTTGGAACAGTATTTCTAAATGGAAGACAATATTAAGTTCTCTAAAGAATTACAGAGGATGAAAAAGGCCATTTGGATAAACAGAAAAAAAAATGGCTCAACCAAGCAACTCTTCCTTTGCAATTCATGGAAGATGAGGTCTGAAACATAAATGTTGCTAACACAGAAGAATCCTACAAGTGTTTACTACTTGTTGTAGTAATTATTCTCTACCTTCTCTAAGATTTCTTTTAAAGTAATTGGAATCAGGGTCTTAGCACTTATATATGTCAGTAAATGGAAATTCTTCCTTTGGCTTTGTTCCAGATCTTCACAAGAATTTTTCACTTTTTCCTCTATTGAATTTCAAAAGAAACAGCTCAATTTTTGGCTGTGGAGTAAAGCAGTATTAAAAATGGCTTTTCTTGATGAATATGTGTATCAGCATATTTAGCACATTTCTTTCCCATAGCAGACTGTTTTTACTGTTACTTTCAACTAGCCTGAATGGAAGGAAAATATTTGGGCATAAACAGATGGTGTCGGCTAGTGAGACCGACTTTCAATGACAACCTAATGTTAACAAGCTGAATGTCTTAGTACATTTACATTATAAGATGGAAATTGGAGTAAATATTTTTAATATGAAATATTTTTAGTGTAGTGAGCACTTTATTCTGAAGTAGCTGAATTGAAGTCTGTGACTATCCCACTCTTGGCAATGAAGCACTGATTCTTTGTATCTGTGGGTGTGCATGCATAATTGCTTCAATAAAGATAGTGACTAAGTCTTAACTAATGATGCAAATTCTGTCATTTTTATCTAGTAATACTTGGAGAATTCCCTTACCCTGAGAGTTTACAGCTTTAAAGAGACAGAGAATCTCACAAATTACAGAGAAAAAAGAGAATTATATAATTACATCGATTACAGCGATAAAGGAAAGAGTGTTTCATGTTGATCACAGATACAAAGTGTGTTTTAAACCCAGATGGCAATGAAGCCTGACACAGTCACTTGCTCACTCCCCCTCAGCTGAATTCAGGAGAGCATCAAAAGGCTAAAACTGGGAGAACTTGTGGGTTGAGATAATGACAGTTTAATAAGTAAAGCAAAAGCCACCATGCAAACAAAGCAAAACAAGATAAACAAGGAACTCCTTTACAACTTCCCATGGGCATGGAGGTGTTCAGCCATCTCCAGGAAAGCTCTCAGTGCTCCATCACATGTAACAGTGACCTGGGGAGACAAAAGCCATCACTAAATGTCCCTCTTTCCTTCTTCTTCCCCCAATTTATATGCTGAGCATGATACCATAAAGTGGCGAATATCCCTTGGGTCAGTTGGGTTCAGGCGTCCCAGCTTTGTCCCCTCCCAACTTCGTGTGCACCCCTGGTGTCCTTACTGTCAGGGCAGTGAGAGAAGCAGAGAAGATTCTGTACAAGCACTGCTCAAAAATATTGAAAATATGTGCATATCAACCCTGTTCCCAGGAAAAATCCAAAGCATAGCCCCATGCTATCTACTTTGAAGAAAATTAACTCTACCTCAGCCAACTGGATTTATATATCAGTTATGAATGGCACATAAGCTTCATGCATTCTGGTGGCATCTACAGTTCCATCTGAGAACTCTCATTAAATCCTTCCAGAGAAAAATGGTTTTGATTTCCTGTGGGTCTGCCTTAGTAGACCTCTGCTATGGATTTTGATGCATCATTTTTGAATGAATAATTAGAAAGGTCAGAGTTCAACTGAGACCTTAGGCAATGTTCAATATCTTGACAGTAGTGGACAGAAAATGTTCCTGTGAATGCAGGATGTCTGTCTGAACTATTCTGAAGAAAGTAGGTCAAACAGTAAACTGTTACCTAAAGACACTTGAATTCAGAAACTCGACTGAATTGTAACTCACTCCAAGTGCTGACTGAAAGAAAGGCTGACAATTGTTTCGGAAAGGGTAGGATGCTTCCTGTGTGCTATGATCACATTAGTGAGAGATGCCTTTGCCTGAATTAAGGTGCAAATGAGACCATACACCTGAGTCAATAACACAGATTTTATTTAACCCTTAATGTGAGGTGGGCAGAGAGATGTGCTTAAGTTCCCTCTGTGGTGGATTTATCTTATGGCAAGTTCCTTCTGGACTGACAGGGCACACTGCTGACTCACACTGAGCTGCTGATGACCAGCACGCCCAGATCCCTTTCTGGAGGGCTGCACTCCAGACAGTCCTCTTCCAGAATGTAATTGAGTACAGTGTTGCTCTGTCCTAGGTGCAAATCCAGGACTTGGACTTGCCAAATTTTTATCCCTTTTTTTATATTTTCTCCTTCATAATTGTCAAGTCTTTGATTTTTTCTCTGTTTTCTGATTGTTGTGTTGCTGTGCAAAAGGGGCCTACAGGTGGATGGTAGGTAGAAGGGTCTCAGCCTAGCTGGGATGAACACTCAGAGACAACAGGCAGCAGCACCTGAGGGCTGCTCTAGGCTACATGGGAGTTCAGGTGGCAATGGTCCACACGGCTTGGTCTCCTGTCTCGGGAGGATACCTGGGCATATCAGAGACTCTGACCCAGATGAAGGTCATGAGGAGATGGCTTTCTCTGGATCTGGAGCACCTAGGACTGCCTGTGGAACACAGTGATTTCACTTGCTGGAAATGAGTGGTGGTAAAAGTTCTGCATTGCTGGGTGGAAATTTGTCACCCACTTGGGTCACAACAACCCCAAGCAATGCTACACATTTGGGAAAAAGTGGCTGGAAAGGTCCCCAGCAATAAAAGGATCTAGAGGTGCTGGTCAACAGCCAGCTGAACATGAGCCAGCATATCCAGGTGGCCAAGAAGGCCAAGTGCATTCTGTCCTGTATCAGCAATAGTGTGGCCAGCAGGACCAGAGCAGTGATTGTCCTCCTGTACTTGGCACTGGTGAGGCTGTATCTCAAATCCTGTGTTCAGTTCTGGGTCCCCCTCAGCAAGAAAGACTTTGAGGTGCTGGAGTGTTTCCAGAGAAGAGCAGTGGAGCTGGTGAAGGGTCTAGGGAGTAAGTGTCTTCAAGAGCAGCAGATGGAGCTGGGGTTGTTTACCCTGGAGCAAAGGAGTCTCAGGGGAGAACTTATTGCTCCCTACTACTACCTGAAATATTGAGAGTGGGAGGATCTTAGAAGTATTTTCTAACCTAAATGATTCTATGATTCTGTGAAATATTACAGGGGGCAGATGAGCAGGCTGTGTGCTATTAGAAAGGAAATAAAACAGGGCTGACTGGGACTTCATAGAAACTTTACAGAGGGAAGAGGTAAGAATGTGGTTCTTACCTCATTGGGAAGGTCTCTTCATAGAGAAAGAAAGAGATATATAGAGAGGCTATGTGTGAGTGACTCATGGATGGAGACCTGCAAGATGAGACAGGCTTGAAGCTTTTGATTTTCTGGAGTAGGACAAAGGCTCCTCTGATGTCAGATCTGATCTTATAGACAAGGATACTGTGCCAAAATAGCGATACAGAGGAACAAGCTCTTTTAAGGAGGATCTGTGAGACAATTGGACCTTAATAGACTATCGGCACCAAGATGGAGACCCCCTTTTGATGAGAACAGAAGCATCTAGCTGCTGAGCAGACAAGCTGTCACAGAAGTTTACTGCTTGCCATAGATTTAAAGGCTGTGTTTTTGGTGTGCAGAGAGACTGCAGAGGGCCTGAGACTGTTAATTATTAATGTGAAAGGCACAGAGAGAACTTGTGTCATCGTGAGGCTGTTTACTATCATCTATGGCTGGTCATGGAAGCCAGGAGAGCTCTTTGATGACTCAAAAAGACAGACAGATGTTGCACTCAAAGGGTGAGTGCGAATGTCGGTGGAACTCCTGGTAGGGGTTGATCAACCACACTTCACCTGTTGTGAATACCATGGTGTGAATAAAACTCATACTGGCCATGTGAAGGTGGTGGGTAATATTCAGCATGAGTTTACCAAGGGTAAATCATTCTTGGCTAACCTGACTGCCCTTTATTACAAGTTAAGCATTAGCAACTGGGTTTATGGACATAAGGGAGTGGTGGCTATTTTCTTCCAGGACTACAAAAGCTTTTAACCCTGCTTACCAGAGCATCAGAGCATTTCTGTACTCAGAGAGGGATGTTACAGTGTAGTCGGGGATATTAGTAGCTTTGTAGAGTGCTGGCTGGATGGTTGAATCTGAAGGAACAGGGTTAACAGTGTGTACTCTACCTGGAGGCCAGTTGCAAGTTGAATTCCTCTGAGTTTTGTCTTGAGGGCTATCCTATCCCATATTTTCATCAATAGTCTGGACAAGACGAGAGAATGCACCTTTATCAAGTTTGTGCATGACATCAAACTCTGGTTCACAGTTGGTGTGCTCCAGGGCAGGGCTCTAAATGACATCTCTGTGTGGTTGGATGGTGTTAACAGTTAAGGTGAAAGCAGGTTGGCTTGTCACGGGGACCAATGCTGTTCTCTGTTATACTCTGAAACTTGTTTCCATGGCAGTTATTTCAACAAAATTTGCATAAATTCTGAACTGAGCTTAAGGTAACTTTTCATGGCAAGCTGTTATGATCATGGCTGTGAATGTTATTCATGGAACATTTGTGCTTTGATCTGTAGTTTAGCTGTATGTACACTTACACATAGAGAGATACATTCTGACATAAAATGGTGTGTCACTAAATGATAATGATTTAGTGGCATCTGCTCTAGTTTTTCACTGCATCAGTCAATATTTCCAGTTAACCAAGCTGTGCTGATCAACACTGTTTTGATAACCTGGACTTGTTACCTGAGGAATAAATACACCATAAAGCTGTCTGAAATAGTGTTCAGTGTGTTGCTGTCAGAGACTGAAAATAGTTAATGCCTCAAACACTGATATAAAGTTTTGCTCATTATAAAGAAGCTACAACCAAAGAAGCCTCCCTGAAGAGTGGGACTTTGGACTGAAAGTCAAAATGCTGATTAGATAAAGGGAAATGCATTGTTCAGTCATCTCAGGCTGAGGGAAAGGTTTGCATCCACAAAAGGCCAAAGCCACCAGCTGCAACTATCCCCGGCTGAGTTTGGGGTGAGGGGAGAGCACAGCTCACACAAGCCAGGTTCACACAGACTCCCCCCAGCCGAGGGGGGAGGGGGAGGTTTCAGATACGTGGTGTAACCTCTGGTCAGAGACACTGAGCACCCATCCTCTGTCACACAAACCGGCCCAGCTGTGGAACCCCCAACCCCACAGGCCACATCCACGGGACATTCTCGTGAGACACAGCTGAGGGGGAGTCATAACCCCCCCAAAAAGTGCTCCCCAGAGGCTTTGCAACACAGGACTGCACGTGACACAACAGATCCAGAGTCTGCTGTGAGAGACTGCCCCCCTCCCCAAGGGGACATGCCTGGACATTGCTACCTGGCTTGAGGGTATATTATATTATATTATATTATATTATATTATATTATATTCTTTTCGGGGGGACCATCACCACCAAGAAGACCAGCTGGAGAGGATCAATGGAACATTGTTGGGATCCACGGAGTGGTGATATTTTCCTTATTCTGTCCCTGTCACTCTTTCTGTCCCTGCCACTTATTTTCTACTCTTTCTTTCTTTCTTTCTCTCTCTCTCTCTCTCTCATATTTACCATCAAATAAAACCCATACTATTGTCAGTGGAGTGTGGTCTCATTTGCACCTTAATTTGGGCAGAGAAATTTCTAAAGAACCCTAATAATTGGATCTTAACAGTTGCTTCATCCATATAGTTCAGAGTAACGACATTGATGTTACACTAAATTCCAGAAACATTGGCATGACTAAGGATTCCTGCTCGCTTGTCTGGACTTTCAGTGTTGTCCTGAAACAACTCCATTGCTTTCTGTTCTAACATGAGTATAGACATTAATTGCAATTGTATTGACACTATCAATTTCCAATTATAGAGATGTGATGAGCTAAGCATGAAAGAGTAAGGCTGCTAATTCTGTTCAGAGCTTTGCAGTGGTGCAGCTTACATCAGAATACTGCAAAAATCTGGTTGGAGATCTGAAGTTGGTTTTTGGTCTTATTAGTATTTGTCAAAATAGCTCTGTATAATTATCTCTGTAGAAAATAAGCTTTCTACACAATTAAAAATCTAAGTTGACTGCTATAAGGGATTTTAAAAATTGCTTTCATCAAGCTGGGCAAATTTCGCATTACATTTTTAAAGTCATTGTTTACAAAAATTTCATAATTAAAAGCACTTGCGAAAATGTTAATACTCTTTGAACCAAGGAATAAAGTGCATGCCATTTTTTCTAGTAAACTGTCGAAGCTACACTTTCATTCTGGCAAAAGGCTGTTCCATTTGTAGGATAGGACTCATGCTGATTTTCCTAAGCACTTATGATATGCATGTATTCAGTTGTTCTTAAGAATCAAACACGTGAGCTGGATAGAGTGCTGTGCTATAAACTGTAGTGATTAAGTGCCTGTAACCTATTTATTGTCTGGTTACAGACACCTGGCATGATATGAGATGCCAAAGGTACTCAGACGAGGTTCCAGAGACTGTTCAAAAAGAGCCTAGGTCTGCTGCAAGTGCTGAAAAATACTAGGCAAAATAACTTGTTTAAATGCTCTGCTGGTTTATGGCTCTGATAAGAGTAAATGTTTTTCATAGCAGCTCATGTGGTGCTGTGTTTTGGATTTGTGACCAAAGCAGTTTTGATAACACAGGGAAGTTTTAGGCATGGCTGAAGTGCTTTCCTCCTTCTCCCCCCAACCCACCAGCAAGTAGGCTGTGGGTGCGCAAGGAGTTAGAAGGGGACACAGCTGGGACAGCTGACCCCAACTGACCTAAGGGATATTCCATACTATATGACATCATGGGCAGTACATGGAGCTGGGGGGACATTCCGAGTGTTGGTGTTAGTGTTTCCAAGTAACTGCTAAGCTTGATGAAGCCTCGTGTTCCTTGGGATAGCTGAACACCTACCTGCCAATGGGAAGTGGTGAATGAATACCTCATTTTCCTTTGTTTGTGCATGGTTTTTGCTTTCCCTACTGAAGTGTCTTTGCGTCAATCCAGACGTTTTCTCATTGCTATCCTTCCCCCTCTCTCCAATCCCACTGTGGGAGAATGAGCTGCATGCTGGGCTTAATTCACAAAGAATTATTATGGTTTAACACCCAAATTAAGTATGCATGTCCATTTACTGTGAAGCAGATGGATGTAGGAGGTGATCTGGTCCACAATCTCAAGCAAAATGTCCTATCTCTGTGAAAGCCCTGGAGAATATTCAAAGTTCACAGGCCAACTTATATTCCCCTTGATAGATGATTCTTAAAATTAACAAGAGTATAAATTTAAAATCCGAAACACTTACCTTTAATTACAGATACGAGGCATCTAATCAAATTTGAAAAATAAGTATTAATTTTCCTTGTTGACTGCATACAAATTGTAAATTATAAGTAGTAATTTATATCACTTTACTAGCAGTTATTTGATTCATTAGACTATATTTTGGTTGGGTTCCTGTTCAACTGAGAATTATGAGGATCACTTACATGTACAACAATGCAATGAATGTGTGTAGAAACAGGAGTGTTAAAAACATCAATGTGATTTAATGTTTGTTTGTGCCTGTGGTTTATTGAAAACCTGCGGAAAGAGTCGACACACCTTTGCTTTTGTCTTGCTGTCAGAATGCAACTCCAACTGGGCAAACATTGGTATGAAGAGGAGTCAGAAAAGGTACTGACAGTGTTAAAATAAATATGACCAAGAGAGGAAAGTGGTATCCCTGAAGTCAACTGAGAAGAAGTGTGAACCATGTAACAGACCCAGGGTTGCTGCAATAAAACTTGGCCTGTCAAAACTCAGTCTTATTCCAGCTGAATTCCAGGACCCTGTCTTTCTGTTGCTCAATCCAGATTCCTCAATCAGAAGACTATGGTTCAGTTTGAAAGATGGGGGGGGAAGAGCCAGCGGTAGCATTCTGTGTCCAAGTCTTAACATGACTGGAAGCTGGCTGATGATGTTTTAACTTGTCCATTTGCTTGCTGAAACCTGTCTTCATCACCATGTCTATTAGTAATGAGAAATCAGGCTCATCCCTAAAGTTCTGAGGCTCCCATTTGATAAACTGCAGCTTTTGTCATGCACATGTAAAACTCAGCACTAAAAATGGCACATTAAGTTCTCAGCTGATGAAGGATCGTTATCTTCTTTAATTCTCTTCATAAGGGTTTCTGTCCTTTAGTGTATTTATTTAGGCATACATATATAAGACACATCAAGTTGAAATTTGAATGGACAACTTATACAGGTAAAGGAAACCAGTAAAATATCTTTATTTAAATTCCTGTCTTGCTTAAGGAAGAAACTGAGCTTATTACAACTCGATTGTATATGCATATTGGCAGTCAAAGAAACCCCAGTCTTTAATTCATATTGACTTTAAAAGTCAAAGATTAATTTTTGAAATGTCAACGATTTTGTGGGTTAATAATTTTGATAATGCATCCTAATCTCCCAATTAGATAAAGCAACAAACCAGAATCTTCAAATGGACTTATGGCATCAAGCCAAATCCTCATGCAACTTTATAAGAGTGGCCTTTAGCAGTTGCCAAGAGAGGAGGAAAAGAGTGTAATGATTATTCTCAAATTCTCTTGACTCAGGCAATGGGAGCATGTTAACCTTTACCATTGTGACCACAGCAATATATTGAACTAGTCATTAATTTCTAGATATAAGATTCAGGAAAGAAAGGCTGAAAGGGAAAGTGTTTAAAATTTGGATTTACTAACTGAAAGTGATATTTTCAAAGTGCTCACAGAAATGTGAATAGGGAAATAATAATGCTTAATTTATCTTCCAAAGCTTAAGCTTTCAAACACAGATTCATGATTTTAATTTTTTCTTTTTTAGTCTGAATGACTGGTTTTGTTTCAGGTGGGGAATTGCTTGTCTGAATAGTTACTAATAGTGTAAAAATCCGCTGATGCTATTGCTTGTACTATGTTTGTGCTTAAAGAAACCCACTGAGAATATGTTTGCACTGCTCTGTGATATCAGCAAAGATGGTTCCTGCTCCTCAAATATTTTATAGTCTGACAAGAACTGTTATAAACTGATATTAAAATGACAGCATAGAGTATGTGTACAGACACTTGAAATGCTATAAATAGTATGATATAAAGAGTGTGACCATCTCAGTTCCCAGGTGACTTTCACAGCCTTTGTCAAGTGGATTGACTAGTTTGTGTTTGAAGAAAGATATTTTTTATAAGTAAGACTCTGACCACAATATTGAACAAGTCAATACATTTTGACATTTTCAAAATTTGTTGTGACCTGATTTCTTAAAAGGTTTCATAAAACTATTGAATTGAATATATTAGACAGAACAGTTTATTTCACTGCCCCTCCATCCTACCACTTGCACTGCTCAGACTCATGGAAATTTTGAGTACGACAGAATTTTAATGTGGAGTCCTCTCATAGTCATACTCCACTGTTATTGTGACTCATGTAAACTGAGACATCCGCCTGGGATTAATGCTACTCTTTCACGTCTGTTATTGATTGTACTTCTGATCAGTTGTATTTTGACAATGATCTCCACTTAACTGGAGAAGATTCCTGATCTTAGCTTGTTTTTGGAACACATTCATATGTCAGCTGATATTAAGAAAATTAGAAATATCTCATTACTTTTATTGAGCAGATTCTTAAAAGAACCATGTGTGCAAACCTTAAACCTTAGTTCCCATTTGTTGCGGACAGCTTACTTGGAAGCCTCAGTCTTTCTCCATGTAGCAGGTTCGGTTTGTAAGCAAAAGCACCTACGCTGAGATAGGCAGATTCTGACACAGCTGTAATTTCATGAGAAGTTTGGACAGGGAGAGATGGAAGCGATGAGGACTTTTGCTCCAAATGGGAAAGGAGATAACCTCAGTTCCTAGAGATGCTCCCAGAGATAGTCCTAAAGATGAAGATGAAGACGACCCTTTGCTCCCAGGGAAGGAGAAGGGCCTCTGTTCTTAGAGATTAAATGCTCCCAGAGATGGGTGAAGAGAACTTTTGTTTCTGAACGGCTCAACCTTAAAAATTGTACCCCAAAAACCTTCAAGAGTGGACCCTTGAAAGCAGTTGTGGGAAAAGCTGCAAGTTGGGGGAAGGGACTCACATACAAGCAGAGAGACTCCTCTTCCTAAATGGACTGAACAAAGTTATTTGGAAGTGGGCGGCTGTCTCGTTGTGATAATGTTTTCATAGCATGAGCAAGAGAGACTCCTCTTCCTAAATGGGCTGAACAAGGTTATTATGGAAGTGGTAAACAGACTGAACATCTCAAGGGTTGTCTTTTTGCATTGTCAGTGGGAGAAGGGAGGAAGGTGGGGGGAGGAGAAGAGTTCTGAAGGTGTGGTATAATTTTTTTTTCTTCTTCTTTTAGGTCTGTTAATAAACTTCTTTATATTCATTCAAGTTTGGTGCCTGCTTTGCATTTCTCCTAATCCTCATCTCACACAAGATAAACAGTAATGAGTATTTTGGACCAAACCACTACATTAAATTGGTGTTTCAGCCCAGTTTCAAACCAAACCCGCTACACTCCAGCAGACTGTTTCTACCAGATATCCTGAGTAACAACGCTTGCAATTTGCCCTCAGTTAACTTTCCTGATTTCTAGGATTGGCTCAGATTACTCTTGTTTAATGTAACGTGTTGGTTCATGCTACCAGTCCCCCTGTGAATTCTTTCAGAACTTCAAGAGAATGTTTCCTTCTGAAGTTTAATCTTTTCTGTCCTACTGTAAGAGACAGCATGGTTATTTTAAATTGTTTCTCTTAAGCATGCAGATTCATCTTTGTTACAGAAGGAGCCAGTTGCTTAATTTACTTGGCTAATGTTGAGCTTCCATCCTGAAAAGCCTTTCTTCTTTTCCACTGGGATATTACCTCACAGTGGGAAATGTGTCTTAAACTTGCATGAAGCCTTTCATTCTGTATCAGTCTGGTAAGTTTACTTAGTTTATAAATGGGATAAATACGTGTACCTACCATGGGCTCTTGACAGAACACAGACATGGTTATAATTAATCACTCTGGGGTGGCACTGGATTAAGGAATATTGATCCTTAATGTCTTTAGAAGGATGTTATACATGCATGGCATTGCCTTGTTGACTGTAAGTTTTATAATTAAAGGATTATAAAATAAGATTACAGTTAGAGTTAATAAGAAAAGGTTTGAATGACAATGTACTTATCTCCTAAGGAATAATAGAGAATCCTTGTTGCTTGAGACATTTAAAAATAGACAAGGCAGCTGACCTTTTCATCCCTAACTCCTGTGGTTCAAGTTTGATTTCAAACAGCCTCATCAAGCATTTGTCTTTGATATTTTTATTTTGAGAAATGAATTTTTACTGTTTGGGAGAACTTACTTTGCAGACAATATACAAATAAAATTTTTTAACAATCTAAATTTAATCATGATCCTTTTTAATTGAGGGCATAATGCATTTAATGCTCATATCCTGACTTAGAACAGGCAGTTAATTGAAAAGGATGGTAACTTAATATTTTTGTTTTAATACTATGCCTGTTTTTATTTTTGGCTCCTTAAAATTCACAGTTTATGATAGGAAATAGATCTATAGTATTTAACTTCTTCCAGCTTCTAGCTGCAAGATTTATCATGAGAGAGCTACCTCATGGGGAAAGTGCAAAGCAAAAAAAAAAAAAATACATGTTCAAGAATGGATTCTAAAAGAGAGGTGCTTCGAAGTAACACCTTTCACAGCATGTGTGTTTCTTCTATTTTGGGTAGGTTCAAGTAAAGACAGAGGACTATTAAAGTCCCCAAATTTGCAACATCATGGCATATTATCTTAAGATGTCATTTTTTTGCAAGCTGATATTAGTGGTTTAGGAAGAGCACTTTTGAATATGTTAGTAACAGAGGAAAATGTCACTGTACAGAAGGTAAAAATTTCTGTAAAATGCAGTGAATTACTCTGTTAATTATAACTGGAGAAACTGTAGGAATCTTAGAAAACACACATAATAAATGTGATTCTTTGTTATCTGTTGAAGAGTAGAGAACAACTGTATCACCAAGAAGCGTAATACTCAGTATTGCAATTGTAATCCCTCTTGTCTCCTGTGCATTTGAGAAGATCTGCCCAGTTAACTCCATGTTTCAATAATGAATAAACCCAAGCCTATGAAACGTCTCAAAGTTCATATTAAACATATGTGCAGATTAAAAGGGCTCATGAACTTGATGAGCAAGGATGAGTGTCTGTCAACAGAATCTGCTGAGAATTAAGTATGAATAGCTGACTAGAGAGACATCTTAAGGAGATTACAAGTTGGATTGATGACTGTACAGTGTAAGGACAGATTGTTTAGGGACTCTTTATTCCCTGAATAAATTAATCAAAGTGCATCAGTATTCCAGTTTGCCAAATGAATTTAAACTAAAAAGTTGGTTGTAGCCACAAAGTCAGCAATAATGCAGAATGAAGTCCTGGAAAGTGTTGCCATTTTTGTGATAGAGGAGATCTCTGACTTTGAAGCTCCAAGGATTCAGATACATAAAATGTATCACAAAAGCTGCCTCTGCAGCCCCCGCTTCTGCCCACACCCTGCCACGCAAACTCAATGTAGAGGATCATTTAAGTCTACTAAGGCTTGAATGCTTTAGAGCGTGGGCTGTCTCATTACTGGTTACACAGTGGCAACTGCATGAATATCCCAATTATGCTATTACAAGATGAAAACCCTAGATGTCTCCTTCTTGTTTTCCTTGTCACTCACTTCTGAGCAGAGTCTACCTATGAGAAGCTCCTTATTTGGGCAGTCATCTCCCAGGCCCTCAAAGGAAAAAGCTCCAAATCTGGCAATTCACAGAGCTGTTGAAGGAAAAGGGTGTCATGTGCTCTTAGATGCACCTGAATGAGGGCCTGGGTGGAGTTTATCCTCTTGTAGGAGCTACAACTGTGGACAAGAAAAGGGAGAAGAAACTCTAAGTGCTGAACAGCCTGAATAGAAGTCTGCAGGCTAACATAAGCTTGTACAGAGATAGAATGTTCAGCAGCAAGAAAGGGATAAAATCTGAAAGAAAGACGTTGAAAGAAAATCAATTGCAATGTGATGAAAATGTAATTGATCCATTCCCAGGGACCTAGACCTCCAAAGAAGGAACCTGAGAAGTGTGACACTTGGTGTACATTTAGGGTACCTCTGTCACTTTTATTGAGTTACTCTTCCTTGTTCATATGTGTCAGAAATAAGAAATTAAGCAAATGGCAACCACTCTGGGTTTGGAGAACATACAGTAATTTATGAGATTATTAAAAGACTGAGGATGGAGGGCCTTCAAAAATATTTCAGCTTCAATTTCAAAAGTATTGGTAGGCTTTAATTTTAAGAAACTACATGTGATAACTATTTTCTTTTCTCTCTTTCTTTCTTTCTTTTTCTTTCTTTCTTTCTTTCTTTCTCTTTCTTTCTTTCTTTCTTTCTTTCTTTCTTTTTCTTTCTTTCTTTCTTTCTTTCTTTCTCTTTCTTTCTTTCTTTCTTTCTTTCTCTTTCTTTCTTTCTCTTTCTTTCTTTCTTTTCCCTTCCTTCCTTCCTTCCTTCCTTCCTTCCTTCCTTTTTTTCTTCTTTTCTTGGGGTATATTTTGATTTGTTAAGTGGTGTGGTGTTTTTTTGCTGTTGAGGGCATGAGCAGTGAAGAATACATCTGCATTTATTTTGCATACAAATGGAGAGCTTATGTGTCACAGTTACATGATTAGGACAATGTGAATGGGAAGAATTGTCAAAAGGATTTCTTTCATACTCTTTAGTAACTTTCAAGCCTCAGTAGAAAACACTGGGACTGGTTTCATATTTGTGATTATGTATGTTTACAACTACTGTTATACATTAAAATGTTGCATTTCAACTCTAACTCATTCCTTCTGTTAATCACTTGCAGCTGAAATTTCTTCTTACTGCAAAATTAATGACTGGCAAAATAGTCCTTTTTCACTTACTTTCAATTGAAGGTAGCAGAAAATGTGGAGAAACAAGTGAAGAGAGACATGAAGTCTCTGACTAATGTGTACCAGAAAACTTCTGCTGAATTTGGTGGAATAGTTGTCAAGGGTGGGATTTGGCACCTGTGAGATGCAGCCTGCAAAGTATGTCTGAGCAAGCAGCCTGTAAAGTAGCTTTACTCTACTGTGTTTCCTTCTAAATAATTTTTCATTAAAAAAAAAAAAAAATGGTCTGATTTACAGTAATTCTTGCCATCCAGGTTAAGTGTGAAATTACTGTACATCTTACATGAAAATAATCCTGTCTGACTTTATTTCCTAGATGAATCATAAAAAGAAGTCAAAATGAATTTACATTAGAGATACTAGTGATTGCTGAAGAGACAGATGAATTTATTCTGCTGTAACATGACTGAAGCCAAAAGAATAATGTCAGGGATTAAATTCACCCACAATGTTGCTATTTTTTTTTCCTATTGCATGCTGTGGCTTGCCATGCAGCTAAAGAACATCTTTTAATCCCAGTGTTTGGAAATTCTTTGGAAAAAATAAAGATATTATTTACCTTTGGATCCCAGTGGTTTCTTTTCCTGGGTGGAAGTGCATCATTCCAGCTTATTCTTGTGGCATTGTTACTCTTAATCTCTACACAACCTTGCTCTTTAAACAGATAAAATAACCTGTTGCCTTTACTTATGAAAGAACTTTCATTCCCCTCAAGGGTATCAGTTCTACTTGGTTAGGCTTTTCTGAGTCAAAATAAAAATCTCTTCAAACCCAGAAAAAGCCTATGTGAGTTAGCTTGAATTGGTGGAGAGGGAAAGGGAAGAGAAAAAGAATGTCCATGATTTCCTATTCCCAATGAGACACGGAAATAAACAAAAACTGAACTTTTTAAGCACATCCTCCCTGCAAGATGGAGGAGAGAAAAAAAGGCAAAGAAGCACTAAGGAAGCACCACTGTTCCACAGGAGACATAAAATCTTGAGTCGCACTTTGGATTTGTTCCTCAAAAGAAGTGCATCCCTGTGGCAGTTCTGAAGTTTGAAAAGCTTTGTTCTAAGCTAGAGTGACAGACTTGGCTTTATTATTGATGTTCAAATACATCTTTGCAACTTGAGAGAATGATTCCTTAAAGAATGTTCATGGCGGTTTGCTCCTTCTGAGAGATGGATCAAAAATAGCAGCCACAGAAAAGTCTTCTGTCAAATTTCTTTTATCATTTAAAATTTGAGAACTGTATAATTAAGATTCATATAGAATCCCCCTGAGAAACAATATATTTTGTCTTAAGTGTGTCATAGATTAAGGAAGCTGCTTATACTTTCCAGGAACAAAGATGAGTTAACCAAATTACTTCAAGTTTCCTTAGTGCCGCATTTGCATTGTATTTGTTTAATTTGAATTAAGGCCTCGATATAACAGATGTGAAAATGTAAATAAAATCTGTGTCCGTATAATTGTTGTTGAAATTCTTGAGATGCAATTGCAGTGTTTTTCTTTTTTCTTAAAAATCTTAATACAGAAGAAAACAATGGTAATATATTTTACTATTCCTTTACAGTAAGACAATTACTCTCTTCCTTGATCTGTCACAGTAACACATATTTATTAAGCTCCTAAAAGTCATGCGGTGTAAATAAGAAGCTGGACAACAGGAGAGTTGGGAGAAAGCTCAACATTGTTCTTTGTTCTTTCACAGCTCTTTGTGTTTTGAAAGAGTGAGTCCTTATGTTTCCTTACTCTTTGTTATGTAGACAGTTGCAAAGAACAGTTACTTTGATGAAGGTTAGTGATCCTTATAATGGTTGAAAGTTTAAACTTCATATTCTAACAGTACTGTGTGTTTTAATTTCTACAGAGCTCTCTGAAATTATATCTGTTAATATGTTTAAATATAATAAAGTTTATTAGCCTTTGAAATTTATTTTAAATTTCCCAATCTGCCCCTTGAGAAATGGCTTGAGTGGAAAAAGTGCATTTCTATGATCTGACTGCTACATATGAATTACTTGTACCCAAGTATTTTAAAATAATCCGTTGTACCAAAAGCAGTAGAAGTTGACGTGCTGCCCAGAAAAGTGGTGGATGAGCCATCCCTGAAATTTCCCAGCTAAGTCAGATGGGGCTCTGGGGAACCTGGGCTAGTGAAAGGTATCCCTGCCCAAGGCTGGGGAATTGGAAATAGATGATCTATAAAGTCCCTTCCAAGCCAAACCATTCTATGAATTCATGCCTTCAAAATATAAGTAGGTAATGCTAGCATAACACATTACATTGTTGTGCTGCTTTTGGCTGGGATGGAGTTAGTTTTCTTCACAGTTGCAAGTAGGGGAACATGTTTTGAATTTTTCTGGAAACAGGGTTGATAATAAAGATTTGTTTTTGTTATTGCTGAGCAGGGCTTACACAGAGTCAAGGTCTTTCCTGCTTCTCGTACTGCCCTGCCAGTGAGGAGGTTTGGTGTGAACAAGAAGCTGGGAGGGGACACGGGCAGGACAGCTGGCCCCAACTGACCCAAGGATTATGCCAGACCTGTCATGTTCAATATATAAAGCTGGAGGAGAGGAAGGAAGTGGGGGATGTCGAAAGTAATGATGTTTGCCTTCCTGAGTCACAGCTGCTTGTGATGGGGCCCTGCTCTCCTGAAGATGGTTGAACACCTGTCTGCCCATGGAAAGGGTGAATAAATCCCTTGTTTTGCTAGGCTTGCATGTGGCTTTTGCTTTACTTTTTAAAGTGTCTTTATCTCAACCCATGAATTTTCTCATCTTTATCCTTCTGATTCTTTCCCCCACACAGCTGGTGGGGAGTGAGCAAGCAGCTGCATGGGGTTTGTTTGCTGGCTGGGGTTAAGCTATGACAATTGTATAGATGACATTGTCTTGCTCTGGTAAAATAGGGTTTCATCTGTATCTTTGCTCTTCAGTCATAAATGACATTTAGTGAGACTAATAAAAAGTTCTGGTTGTTGTCTTAATAAATTTTCTGAAATAGGGTTTTGTGTTAAGCAATTGCACATTTTATTCTGTGCTATTTTATGTAGTCTACTTTCACACAGATTTCAGTCTTTCTGTCATATCTTGTTCTTTTGTTATGGGCTCAAAAAGCAGAGAGAAAGAGAAAAAAATCTTTCCTTAGGCCATTACCAGACTTGTGAATATACCTACTTTTATTTTTTTAGTAAAAAAGCAAAATAATCTAAAGTCTCAAGTGTTAACATTTCACAGTGCATATTATTTTAGGGGAATAATTTCAAGTAGCATTCTTAACTGATGTGTGTTCTCTTCTGTAATTCAGCTTGTGAGTGTCCTTCTGTGCACATTTAAATTATACTTTAATTCAACTTAAGATAATTATTACGAAGAGTATTTATATATAAAATGAAAGAGTCTCACACTTTCAGTTGTGTCCAAAAGGTTATTGTCAGCTATTTCAGGAGGTAAATATTAACATGGTAATTTTGAAATAGCTGTAAACACTTGTATTTTTCTAACTGTTCATGTTTGTCTTACTGAGAGTGCACTTGATGCTCTCATTCACAGCATTGATAAAGATATTAAACAGGGCTGGCCCCAATACTGAGCCCTAAGTAACACCACTTGTGACTGGCCACAAATGAGTTTACCTCCATTCACCAGCACTTCACTGGGTCTGGCCACCTAGCTAGATTTCTTACCCATTGAAGGGTACACCTCTCTAATGTATGAGCAGGCGGCTTCAACAGAAGAATGCTGTGGGAGTGCTGTGGGATCTTTAAATAAATGGATTCCAAGCAGCATTTTCAGGGTAGCCAAAAAAAAAAAAAAATCTTATTTCACAAGACTGGTCATTATAGAAAATAAATGTATAATACTGTATAATGCTGTATAATGCTGTATAATGCTTATAATAATAAATGTAAAATGCTGGTACAACGGATGGTACCTTAATAAATTAGAGGAAGTTTAAACCTTTCTTCTCTGCAGCAGGTAAATCTCAACAGAAGGAGTACTTTTAATATGTAGCTCAAATAAAAAAGACATTGTTAGTTAGACTTCTATAGCACATCAGTTTTCTAAAGCAAGAAATAGTTCTGTCAGTACAATTGACTCCTTTAGAGGGTCTGAATCCTACTACGGGCCATTTAATTTCAACATCTCTGCAGGTTGTAGCAGCTGTCATTAACATTCTACTACAATGGAGTAGAATTGATGCTGTAGTGTGCATAAGCTAGCAGCAATGAATGTTGGACAACCTGTGTTTTCTCAGCATAGCTTGGCACAATTTTCTCTTAAGTCAGGATATTTAAGTAGAGGTTCTTCAAACCAAATTTGAAGGAGCAAAAAGAAAATACATTTTGGATGTTTATCTTCAATTACAAAGAACTAAAGCTGAACTTTTCTATAAGGTCTGTAACTTTTATCAAGCTAGTACTTTAAAATTAATATTATTGCTTCAAATATTTGTTATGCATAAATAGTTTGAAAGGAGAATGGAGATATCGTCTCTACATTTTCATGCTTGTTCATAAAACAAGGAGAGGCACATGAACATGAATTAACCTGTTCAGTCTTAGAGGGTTCAGGTACATGATAAGTTACCAGAGCTTGTAGAATGGCAAAGTACTAACCAATCCACAGTGACAACGTATTTTGGATGCAAGGTAAGGCATTCAGGATCAAACTTTTTCACAATAATCGTTTGTACTGCACTGGGCTTGCCTGGCAAGATTTTGGTAGTGGATGGCTACCAGCTTTGATGAGAAGATGCCAAAAGCTTCCCCTGTCTAATAAAGTCAGTGCTGGCTACAAGACAGACCTGGTACATCAGTGATGCTGGTAGACCCTCTGTGATTTAAGAAAGAAAAGAAAAATTCTGCACAACAGCAGCTGGAAGAAAGGAGTGAGAACATGTGGGAGAAATAGCTCTGCAGACACCCAGATCAGTGGAGAAGGAGGCGGAGGAGGTGCTCCAGCCACCAGAGCTGAGACTCTCCTGCAGCACACAGTGAATACCCTGGTGAGGCAGCTGTGTTCCTGCAGCCCATGGAGGTCCATGAGGGAACAGAGATCCACCTGTAGCCTGTGAAGGACTCCACACAGAAGCAGGTGGATGTACCTGAAGGAGACTGTGACCCTGTGGAAAGCCTGTGCTGCACCAAGCTCACGTCAGGACATGTGACCCAGTGGAGAGGAGCCCATGCTGTAACAGGTGTTCCCGCAGGACCTGTGACCCTCTGGGGGACCCACACTGGAGCATTCTATTCCTGAAGGACTGCAGCCGGTGGAAGGGATCCACACTGGAGCATTTTATGGAAGACTGTCTCCCATGGGAGGGAGGTGGACAAGGCAATGTGTGATGAAATGACTGCAGCCCCCATTCCCTGCCCCCTTGCACCACTTGGGAAAAGGAGGTAGAGAGATTCAGGAGTCTGAGAGATTCAGCTGAGCCTGAGAAGACAGGAATGGGGGGAAGGTGTTTTAAGATCTATTTATATTTTTATTATCCTGTTCTGATTTGATTGCTAATAAATTCAATTCATTTCCTCAAGTCAAGTCAGTTTTGCCCATGACAGTAACTGATCTCTCAGTTACTCCGTTACTGGTGAGTGATCTCTCCCTGTTCTTGTCTCGATCCACAAGTCTTTCATTACATTTTCCCTTTTCAGTTGAGGAGAAGGAGTTTTTGAGTGATTTGGTGTGCACCTCACATCCAGCCAAGGTTAACCCACCTCACATACCCACACCTGTTTCATGCATGGGAAACATCCTGTCTCACTCTCATAGAAACAAAAACTGGTACAGTAAAGCCCAGGCTGAGTTCACAGTTGGAAGATTGCCTTCTCTTTCAGAAAGTTACTAATTCTCTTGCTACTTTATGCATTAAATAAAACAACAAAAAAATTGTACCAAATTGAAAACTACTTCAATTCATTATTTTCTATGGATAGAGAAGAACTTGAGAAGTTCTGAGGGAACCCCGTTAGTTTTCTCTTCCCAATAAAGTATAAGAAAACTTTTGTGGTTTATGCTATTGAGACAGAAGGTAGCAGTTTCAAAATGAAAAAGGGGCAATAATTGTTCCAGATTATTGTGGTGAGTACTACAGCATTAATGTCTCTCTTAATCACCTTTCTTACTGCAAAAAGAAGGAACTAGTATATTACATGTCTGAAGAATATGGCAGGAAAATTTTCATAAAAACCTGCATAATAGCTAGTAATTTGGGCTTTGCTATTTTTTCAAGACTGAAGTAACAAAGGACTTTTTTTGCCTTTTTTTTCTTTAGCTCTTCTCTCCTTCCTCCTTGCATTTGCAAGAGCTTAGCAGAATCAACTCCTTGATCCTTTTTCCTTAAAACAATTTTACTATAGGTTTCTCCACTCTGGTGAAGAAAAAAGCATGATTTGTTTTTAAGTACTCTAAAAAACAGGCTACAAAGTGTTCAAATGGGATTAATAGTTTTCTGCTTTCCTGTAGCGTTGTGTTTATTTTTCAACAACTCATGGCACTATCAAAGAAGAAATGGAATAAGTACAAGAAAATTTTTACAATGTGTAGAGCCAAAGATTATATTTATATAGAGTTTAATTTTTCCTTTCATAAAGAATGCAAGTCTAGTGGGAGAGATTCAGCTTTATCTAGGTCCACCTGTTCACACTCATCTTTGCAGTGTCTCTGTCTCCTTTGCCGTTCACTGTTAGCCATGCAGTGGGAAAAATCTCATGATTAATGGCAATAGAATCAGCTTTCCAAATGAGCATAAAAAATAATTCTTTTTTTTTTTTTTTCCCAGAAACTATTTATCAGTTTATTTATTTCTGAAGATTGTTCGTAACATTTAATTCTATTGATAATGACTTAGCAGTATCTCTTCGGAAAAGCGATGTTCATGTATAAATTGTACATTAACCTTGGATTACAGTAGGGAATATCGTAATAGTGTCATCCTCTGTATCTACTATTATTCCTCACAAATATGAAAACATAGCTGTGCATTCACTATAAGTTGAAGTCCTTCACTCATTTTAAGATAACTGTAATTCTGTTGCTCTGTTTGACTCTAAAACTTTACTGTACCATTTTTCTGACTTTTGTTCAACAACTTTGCTTTGAAACTTACATTGCTGCGCTCTGCCTACCTCCTTTCCCAAATTCATGGCAAGGGACTAGGGAACAGAAATGGAGCTTACAAATAGTCAGTAGGTTTCCTCCAACACAGCTCCAATACAGCTCCCCAGACTTGTGCAATGACATTTGTATATAGAAAGAAGTTCACAGCTGTCTACTCTCCACATCCGTGAAGAATGTACCATCTCCTGGGATGTTCACAGGCCTACTTGGAGCAATAGCTAAACACAAAACCTCATGATAATGCTGTTATGAGCAAGCACAATGGGAATATGTTTGGCTGTTAAGGCAGTTCAACTGAGAAACCTGATGGTTTTTTTCCTTTAAGAAATATGTGCCAAACTGCTTTCAATGCATGGGGTGCTCATTGAACCTCACCAAGTTCCCATACATTATATCAGTTTCAGTGTGGTTTTGTGCTTTAGATCAATCCTTTAATTTGAAATTTAAACCTTGTTTTCTTGTCTAGATTTACTAGAAGTAATAGTATAATTGAGTATATTTTTCATTTAAAATATACATGAGATATTTTACTATTCAGTAGTGTTGGAGGTACTTGTAATTATCTAGCTGGCTTTTGCTATAATAAGGCTTTTTTTTCAGCTGATAGATAGTTGAGTTCTATGAAGAAAAGCATCGTCAGTCCTTGCCTCTCCAACTGTGCCTTGTAATTAGGGATACAGAAATAACTCTTCAGTTCCCTGATTTTGTGTATTGTCTTGCAAATCTCTTTCATGGCCCGCTTGTCAAAACCAGCAAAGCAGGAAAACTAGCTTTGAATAGTGTTTCGTGGTGCAGAAACAATAGTTGTTCTACCTGCTACAGATATTATAAAGGCTCTCAGTGTAGAGCCATTTGTG
Source organism: Corvus hawaiiensis (assembly GCF_020740725.1). Lineage (NCBI taxonomy): Eukaryota > Metazoa > Chordata > Aves > Passeriformes > Corvidae > Corvus > Corvus hawaiiensis. The sequence goes on along the minus strand of NC_063213.1, from coordinate 77,780,717 downwards.
CAGTAGTTTGGAAGCAATTGAAATTATTTTTAGAATTATATTCACTGTTGGCTAGAACAATGAGACTTTTACTTGTATTTATTCTTTTTTATAAACATTCTTATTCAGTGAAAGACTTTTTATTGGGTATTTCACTTCAGGAATGATTCATTATGGAAGTATATTCAGTGCAAAAGTATCAATTAATGGGTTATGCTCTAACCTTTTTACCTATTGAAGTCTAAATGCATAAATTTATTAAAATTTTGTATTTTTTTGAAGAACAATGAAGATGTATTTGTATTTTATATATGTATGTATGTGTGAGCTGCTTTCACAGTAACTGAAGCAACTTTGGTTGCTGTTTGTGTGAGGGATAAGCTGGAATACATGGGGCTCTGCCTGGGAACTGGTGATCAGCCAGACAAGAGCTGGTGGGTCAGGACTAAAAGGTAGACTAATGTGTAAGGCTGTAAAATCACCTGATTAGGAGGTAATGTATGAGACCTTCTTCAGAAAAACAGAAGTAACCTTGTGTTTGTAAGCCTTTTCTTGGCACAGGTGATAAAGGAGCTCATGGGGCAGATACTCTGTTGTACCTGACACCTGAACAGAAAATGGATTGAGAACAGCCCTGTGCAGAAGGACTTGGGCAATCTCATGGATGAAAAGCTGTACATGAGCAGGCAATATTCACTTGCAGCCCAGAGAGCCAACTGTATTGTAGGCTGCATTAAAGGAAGCATGGCCAGCAGGTCGATGAAGGTGATTCTGCCCCTGTACTCTGCTCTTATGAGACCTGGAGTGCCGCATCCAGGTCTGGGGGCCAAAATATATGGCCATGGACCTTTTGGAGTGCATCCAGAGGAGGGCCACAAAGATGATCAAAGGGCTTAAGCACCTTTCCTATTGAGGCCAGGCTGAGAGAGCTGAGGCTGTAGAGCCTGGAGAAGAGAAGGCTCTGGGTAGGCCTAACAGAACCTTCTGGCACCTAAAGGGAGAGTACCAGAAAGGTGGAGAGGAACATTTTACAAGAGTATGTAGTGATAGGACAAGGGGGAGTGGCTTTAATCTGAAAGATAGTAGGTTTATGTTCTTTATTAGTAATAAATTCTTTCCTGTGATGGTGGTGACAGTAGAACAAGTTGCCCAGAGAGACTGTGGATGCCCCATTCCTGGAAATGTTCAAAGTCAGGCTGGGGGGTCTACGAGCAACCTGGTCTTGTGAAAGGTGTCCCTGCTCATGGCAAGTGGTTTGGAACTTGTTGATCCTTAAGTTCCCTTCCAACCAAAACCTTTCTATGATTCTATGATTTTGTGTAGTCCCACACTTAGAGACTTTTGTACATAGAGTTTCTCAGAAGTTCTGCTCTGATCTGGAACCTCAATATGTACAGGGTTTATCTTCCGATTTTTTATTCTTCTCTGGCAATGGTGTCTTCCCTGGTATTTTGACTTTGAGGCCAAAAATTCCTTGTCTACAAACATTTTCAAATGTTCTAGTTTGCTAGAACTGTGTGTAGCACGTGAGATTCCAAGAGTTTAAATCTTATCCTTGAAACTCCTCATATTATTATTTTAAAATGGATACACAAAAAAGTTTTGTTTGAGGCCTATAAAACAACAGTGGAGGAGTGTTCTTAGTTGGCAGTAGACTGCACTTCAGGTGAGACACTCAGTCTGCTAGAGGCTTACAGGATGCCATGACATAGAAACCAGGTTGTTTCAAGGAGGAAAGTTTGAAGAGGCATTGCATTTAAGTGACAGTATTAAATAGACTGTTCATTGCAGAAAATCAGGTATTGCACTGAAGCATATTTCATATGAATGAAAAGCATTGCATCTCTAACTTGTAAAAGAAGGTCTATTTTTAAGACTTTACAGACTTTTACTTTGCTCTTTGCTTTTTTAGTGTGTTTGGTTCTTTAAAAAAAAAAATGTAAACATTGGTGTGGAGGAGTGAGCAGACTCTGATTTTATTGTTGTTATTGTCATATTTTTGACATCGTATTAGTAGGCTCTGAGTAGTCAGTGAAATATGGCTTTCAGTGATTTGGATGTTACAGGAGATAATGAATTGTGAAGGAAGCTGTCCATGACAAACAGGTAAGTAATGCGTGCCTGCGATTAAAACTAAAAAAAGCAAGGCATCTGATCATCCAGAATACACTAGTTTGGCACATTTAGCACCACAGTGCTTCATTGCACGGATCAAAAACCAGACACAGACATAGGTTACAGAGAAAAGAACGCATATTCCTTACACAGGTTGGTATAACTCTTCAAATTTGACCGGTACTTTGCATTGTTGCCATGTCAATCTACTGGTTCAAACGAGTTCTTCTGGGAAAAGAACAAGAGGAGATCTGTCAGATGAGGAAACTGTCAAAATAATGACTCCATGGTCTCTCTTCTTATAAGGGCTAAGTCTAAATTTCAAAGCAGGTGCCCTCTTGGATATGCTCTGCATTTCTGATTGCCTAATTAGCCAAATGAGGGCTCCCTGTCACACAGACCAGTTCCTTTTGTGCCCTGTTCTTGTGTGAGTAGGATGTGGGCATGCTCTTTTGCATTTCTTGATTCACTGATTATTTAAAACTGTTGTTGTTACATTTCCAAGCCTTAAACTGTACTTCATGTGAACAAGCTTATCTGTTTTCATGTAGTATGGGTCCACATCTCAATCAATACCCATTGACGTTCTCCTTCATCAATGTCAATATGTAATACCACAGGCGCATTTTTTAACAAGAGTAAATATTTGTCACGCTTACTGAAAGGCACACACCAGCACACTGTTCTGCCTGAAAAATCACTCATTTCAAATGCCTAAAAAGTACTTTCCTTCTTTTGTCTTACCATTTTATTTTCTTTTCCAATTTGGATCACTCTGTTTTGGTGCCCACAGTGTGAGAATGTTCTATTACTCCCTGGCTTCTTTCTGTAGTCTTGCAGCCAGTTTTCTTCTCAGAAAAGGGAAGCATCAGCTGTAAAAACATATGCATATCAAGTAGCTAGGTAGCCTTACCATTTCGGTATGTTACAAAAGGATTTATAGGTTGCATTCTTTAAATGCATCAGGTCCTTGAAGAGTTTGCATAAGGCTCAGAAGAGAGGTAGCTCATGCTGCAGTCTACCTCAAGATATCTTGTAGCAGAGACGTATTTGCCTTCACAAATCTGCCTTATTCTCTGTAGGCAAAGCGATATCATGCTAAAAAGTTGGAGTTTAACTCTGAGCAATCTAGAAAAATAAAAAGAACTGGTAAGATAGCACTTGTTAATAACCATCATAAAGTGGCCTGATCACATAGAAATAAAGGGAAAGCAAATATGCTGTACAGGATGTGACTGATATATTAAATAAGTTTCTGAGTGTGTACTGAATTTGTAGTACGTCTTTCTATATCTGACAATATTAATATCAGAAGGGACAGTTGTGATATAAAATAATGTAAATCAGTCCTGTTTCTTTGCCATGTGCATTTCCCATGTGAACTGATTTAATTGCGCCTCAAATTCTGACATCATGAGACCACCTATATGCCTGGGCACAATAGTGTGTGCAAGTGAGTTAGAGCTGGATGAATGGAATGTCAAATAGGGGAGTACTAAAACTAGCTGAATACAGAGAATAATGGAAAGACCTGATGGAAACAGGAAAGGTAATGTTTGAACAAGTGATCAAATATAGAATTAGTGATTCTTTGCAATATCGTAAAAGAAGTAAGAAATTAGAAGAACCAAAAAATAAATGGAAGGCTTAACCAAAGTAAAAAAGGAATGAGGTGTGTAGGTAAGGTCAAAAAGTTGAGTAAAGAGAAGGTGTGGAAATGCACAAACTAAATTATATCAAATTATACTTTGAAAAGGTTAAGTCACGGTGAAATATCTTCTCAGTAATAGTTTGTTCAGTGTGGCCTATCTTAGGTTTCCAAAAAAAGGGAACTGAATCACTGTCTCACTGTACTACTGCTAGAATCCAGTCCCTTTTCTGAGTAATGTTAATTTATTGATTTGTTTTCTTCTTAAAAACTGTCTTGAAGAGTGGAATTTTGAGGTTTTGATAGATAAAACCAGAAAAGCAGCTGACTTTTTTTTCCCCATTACATATAATAAGATATGCCAAAAAGGTCACAGAAATCTGAAGTTCTTTTCTGTAGCTACTCCTTTTTCAGGATATTACTGAAATGGTAAAAATTTTAAAATTTTTTTGGAAAAGAACCAAGATCATGTGAATGGCAATGGAGTTTTCTTACTAAAGTTTTTATATTTATTTATTCATTCCATTAAAAATGACACCTCACAGTATATTAATTTTCAGTGTGAGTGTGTTTCATTATACCTCAAAGGCCTAACTTGATATGTAGCAATGGGACATGACTAAGACTATTGGTTCCTGTTACTGTGAAAATGAGACTACTTCAGAGGAGAGAGCTTTGTTTAAACAGTCTAGGAATAGTTTCAGTTTATGTTGCCTTCTTTGCTGCCTTTGGCAAATAGCAGATTTCAGGTATTAATCTTTGTAAATGAATGCAAGCCAAAAATAACATATTTTAAATGTAACATAAGTCATGACTGGCAACTTTAAAATTTATAAATGAGAACACTGAAAAATTAGATGCTCACTGCAAGTGTTTCTGAGGCCGGTAGATTTAGATCAAATGCAAGCTGCATACAAACTATTGTTGCCACCCATGTCTACCTTCACATCTACTAAGGCAGATGTTTCAGTGACAAAGAGGAGTTAAAACCATGTAATTCAAATGAAATAACAGTTTGACATAATGAGTCATTTCTAGTTATCAGGTGAGACTCTAACACTGTTTTACTGAACGTGATATAGTGATCTTGTTTTCAAAAAATATTAATTTGCCTGTATCCAGTATTATTGAACGGTACTTGAAAGTTACCTAATCTGAAAATAACTGAATTTCTGAATTTACTGTTGTCATATATCCAAAATTTACTTTGCTGCCTATTCTGTGATGACTGTGTACTTGCTCAGAGAAACTAAAAACATTTACAGAATATTTTTCATCAATGGGCAAAAAAACTGACTAAGTGAGCATTGTAAAGTGACTTATTCAACTACTGGAAAGCAGACTTCATGCAGTAACACTAACATCCTACATATTGCTTGGATATAGTTTGGCATCATTGAAAATTACCAGGGACTGAAACAAAAACCTGCAGGGTCTATGAAAAATTTTAAGATTGCAGATGTCATATACTTCTGTATGCATGTTTAAGTAACTTTGATTGAAACTCCTTCCTTAGATCAGTATGGTGGGGATTCTCATTCCTAGTGTCAGTGCAATTTTCTCATCAGCTTCCCAGAAGTCGGCTTCACCTAATGCACCACTTTGGCATTGAACAGCATTAACGGGGCAAATATCTCCTTGTAATCTTTTCTAGTCCGTATTTCTGTGCATTTATATTCAAACTTTCCTCATTTAGATTTTTATGTTCCTTAGACCTCTGGGTGTCCTGGAGAAGGATCCATCTTCACATTGCAATGCAGTCTTCATCTCTTGGGCAATCTACAGATTGAACATTGTATTAAAAAGTAAGTATCTAGAGGTTTTATTCTCTGCATTGCTTTCATTTATGGAATATCACATACATCGTGACACATAGCTAAATTTGGTTATTTCAGCAGAGATGAATTACTTCCTCAGTGTTATAAGAAATGCAAAAAGCTGAAAAACACATTTTCTTCCTTTGTCATTTAAGTGGTTTTATGACCAAACCTCTCTCTGTTAGAATAACTGTAATTTTGTGGTGAAACAAAGCTATAGGGGAATTTTTCATCTCTCTTAGCACCGTACTGTGATTAAATTACAGTCTGTTAGTGCCGATGGGGGGTAAGGTGTGGTGGCCGGTGAACATACATTACAAGGGACAGACAGTTTTCAGTAAGACAAGTCCCTAGTACCACAAGAACCACATCATGTTAGAGTGACCAAAAAGGCTTCTCCCAGGATGCATTGTTCTGTTACGTTAATCTATCCCAGTTTGAATTCCCCAGTTGGCTGTCAGCCTCTACCCCTCGTCACTCACCCAGAGCTTCCCCATTGGTCCCCGCTCCCTAGTCCCGCCTTTTCCCTGCCCCCGGATTGTTACAGTGGGGATTCTGTAACACGATGTATCAAACAAGGACCGATTCGTGATAGATGTTTCAGAGATGTTTATTTCTCCAGCCACATGGCTGGAGCTCTGCTGAGGAACTGTTACAGTCATGGGGCCCGAGGGTCCTTGCCCGCGCAGGGAAACACAGAACAACCAATGGGGAACGAGGCTGACCAGGGGCTAGGGAAACCCTGTGCCCCTCTCCTAGGGTTATGTGGCAGGGGGGAGGAACCCCAATACTTCACCTGTTTAACAAAAAGAGATTTGGAATTTAACACTGAAAACAAGGACAGTTTCAAAACAAAACAAGCTACCCTCCTGAGTCTTTGAATGTCCAAACAGATTCTCTGGAACATCTTAAGGCTGACAGAAGGGAGACAGAACTCTCCGGGCATGCTTTGTGGGGAAACTGAGGCAGGAGAGGGTTTAATTTCTTCCCTCCTCCTTTTCATCCCCCCCTCGTCATCAGAGAGGAGTCGTAGGGAAAGGGAATTGTATAGGGAAGCCATGGGGTGAAAAACAGATTAGGAATAAACTGGGGATAGGGTAAATTTAGGAAAGGGTTCATATTGGGTATAGGGTAAGAGGGGAAAGTAGGCTGTGGGTAGGGAAGCTGCTGCGATGGATATTGTTTATAATTTTGTGCATAACGGCTGCCTTTGACTGGAATACCTCCAGGCCCAGCAACGTTTGCTGCTTGTAAACCCTTCTTTCCTTGCACTATATCAAATTGTACAACTTCCCCATCTCCTACACTTTGCAGGTAATTTTTAGGGTTATTCCTTTTAATGGCAGTTCTATGGATGAATAAATCTTCCCCGGAATCATCTCGTGTTATAAATCCATAGTTGTTTTTGACATTGTACCATTTCACAGTTCCTGTGATTTTCGTTGCTACAACTTCTCCTATCCCGTGCTTGCGTGTTTGTCGTGGCTGCTGGTTCCACGTGGCCGCCGCCTCGCCGACTCCAATGTCTCGGCTGGGCCCCTGCGTTGCGGCTGTTCCGTGCCCTCCAAGCGGCGCTGCTCCGGCACGTATCTGGGCTCTGCGTGGCCCCGCGTTGCCATCGCTGCCGGCCCTGCACCCTGTGAGCGGTTCCGCTCCGCAAACTCCACGCTGCTTTGAGAGCGGCCCCGTTCCGGCTCGGCGCCGTGCTGCGCGGCTTCTCGTGTCGCTATGGAAATCGCCGCTTCTCCCTCCGCAGGGCTCTCCGAGCCGTGTGCTCAGAGCGGCCTGCCACGCCGACCCCCGGTTCCTGGCTGCTCGTGGGGGTCACCTCTCTGCTGCACACGGCCCATGGAACCTATGGCGCCTGCAGTGTCGCTCCCTCACTTGAGATCGAGTGGCCGGGGACCCCGAGACAGGGATAGGGTCTGTGATAAGGTGCACGCTCCCGAGGGGATCGGGTGCATCCAGCACAGGCACCTCTGCTGGCACGGCTGCAGTCACATGCTCCTGGGATGGCGGCCGCGCGGTCAGCCACGGGATTATGGCCATCCTCTGCTTTAGGGGTAATGGGACCATACAAATGCTCCAGAAGAGCTTCACTGATTACAATGGATCCACAGATCTTTAAATTCTAGATACATTTTTTTCTGTGGCTCAGAGAGCCGCATTTCCCACAATTCTTCCATAGTCCAGAGAGAATACCCAAACCAAGGTGAGAAGAGAGAGATCTAGAGTGGTTTTTACTCACGAATTTTCTGTCCTTAGCGATCGGGGATCTCTCTACTTGCAATTCTCTACCGTTTGTTACAGCGGGGATTCTGTAACACGATGTATCAAACAAGGACCGATTCGTGATAGATGTTTCAGAGATGTTTATTTCTCCAGCCGCATGGCTGGAGCTCTGCTGAGGAACTGTTACAGTCACGGGACCGGAGGGTCCTTGCCCGTGCAGGGTAAAACAAAACAACCAATGGGGAACAAGGCTGACCAGGGGCTAGGGGAACCCCGTGCCCCTCTCCTAGGGTTATGTGGCAGGGGGGACGAACCCCAGCACCGGATAAAACTCTGAGTTTCGGGATCATGTTTGTATTTGCCTCTGCAACCTTTGACAGTGTAGCAGCAGTAAATGCTCCTGCTGGAATGCACGCAAATGCCCTTCTTTACTCTTTGCTACTGACTATAGTATTGAACCCACCTGTGCCTCTGCGGGTGCATGTGGGACCCCACGGAGCTGGGCAGGGACAGTATTAGTAAGGGAGAGAGCAAATACATTGAATGGGGGGCAGCATTCCTCCTGTGGAAATATGCAACCTAAAAAAAAGTTATATAATCTTTGTCAGAGATTTCTGTGTGAGAGTGATGGAACACTGAAATAACTGAAGACCTATTCTGAAAAATTTGAAGTAGGTCAATGTTTGTAATATATAGGCACTTTTAGTTTTTGTCCAATAGAATATTAGTATTAGAGTTGTGGTCATGTTTCTGTCATTCTAAAGTAGCCTTTTAGAAACTCAATATTTCATTATTTGTTATTAGAAATTTACATAATAATATCTTCTCCTATTAAACATGTTAAGAATGACTTCCTGTTAACACAATAAGAAACTATTTCAGTTTGAAAATGTTAGCATTTTTAAAATGTGTGAGGTTTTGAATAAGCTTTTAATTATGGTTTTGAAAGCTTTTGATTTTTTTTTTAATAGATTTTGCAATATTCTATTGTGAAAATGTCATGTTTTAATCCCAGCCATCAACTAAGTATTATACAGCCTCTAATTCTCCCTACCCTCACCCTGGTGGGGAGGAAAATAGCAGGAAAAAAGTAAATCTCATGGGTTGAGATTTACTTTTCAGTTTAATAATTGAAACTTCATAAAATATAATAACAACAAAAAAAATGAAAAAATGAAAATAGTATTAATAATAATAACTAAAACAATAAAAATAACAATAATTGTAATGAAATTGAGAGAGAGAGAGAAATAAACCTCAAAAAATAAGGAATGCAGAGTACAATTGCTCACTACCACTGATCTATGCCCAGCCCATCCCCAAGCATAAATCAGCAGGTTCTGGCCATCTCTCCCCAGTTTTTATACTGGGCATGACGTTCTGTGGTATGGAATATCCCTTTGGCCAGTTCAGTTCAGCTGTCCTGGCCATGCTGTCTCCCAGCTTCTGGTGCACCTGCTTGCTGGCAGAGCCTGAGACACTGAGAAGTCCTTGACTTAAGGTAAGGAGGGCTCAGCAACAACTGAAACATGAGTTGTTATCAACATTGCTTTCACACTAAATCCAAAACACAGCACTGCATCAGCTATTAAGAAGATAATTAATTATATCCCAGTGGAAAACCAGAGAAAATCTTTTCAAAACAATTGCAGACATTCATTGAAGCTTGCTGGCTAGTTCATGTCTCTTCTACATGATTAGAGTTCATTAAAGCAAGAATTCTGTTGGTCACAGAATCTCAATCATCCCATTTGTAGCTCAAGTTAATGTGAACTAGGTTTTGTCCCCAAAACCAGCTTAGTGTAGGTGATTTACGCTTTCTAGACAACTCCATAACTTATATTGGGCAACTTTTCATAACTCAAAAAAAAAAAAAAAGGTTGAAGGAAGATAATTGTCTTGGAAGAGGGAAGAGTGAAACTACAAATCTGTTCATGACATTTAAACTAGGAGTACAATGCAAAAAAAAAAGGTTGAGGACATATCCTTTTATAATCACTCAAAATTGTTTTGCCCAGAAAGAACCTCTGTGAACTGGCTGGTGAAATATATAAGCTCCATATAATCTGCAATTTAATGCTGTACTAAGCAGAAGCTAATGGTTCTTGCTGAGATACAAACTATAGCAGTTGCAAATGTAGAGCCTGGAAGGGCTTGTTTATACACCTAGGCAGAAAGCTTTGTTGAAACTATTTCAGAATTTAGGATTTTTCTGGCTCTGCAATTTTGTGAAATACTCAGGAAAGATCAAGAACCAAGCTATACTACATTTCTAGGATTCCTTGTGACCATGCTTTAAATTAAATTACAAAAGAATGAAAATGGTAAAGGAAACAACTGATATACTTAGTTACAAGTAAAGGTTATCAACAGTAATATAGTCAAAAGTTAACAAGAACCTAATGGATGTTTTTTAATTATTATTTTAAAATAAACTGCTTATAATAAACCCTCTTGAAGGCAGTGTTAATGAATTGCATTTACCCAGTGGTCTATTCAGAGCAATTTGTATATTATAATATGTGCATTTCTGTAGTTCATACAGAATACAGAATGAGTCCTAGCCAAGCTGCATTCCCACAATACTGTATATAATAGCTCTGTTCATTTTTCTGCTTTGACATTTGCTGCAATGCACTACCTGCCTGAGCTGTAGTGTCATCATCATTCAGCCTGCTGAATTTAGGGAGGAATCAAACATCTTGAAATGTCTACAGTAACATGTATTACAGCAAGAGATTTACAACTTTTTGTTTCATTAGAAGCTATTCAAGCAGCAGAATCCTTTAGCCTACTGGAGATGAGTGCTCATGCCACTAACAAATGCAGAAGTTAGTCTAACCCTTTAATACCTCAAAATACTTCCTTTTTGATTTCTGTACAAAAATTGTTTAAAGCAAAAATCCTCAGCAATCTTGTTCTACTAGTTTAAGGAGCTAATGCCATAATGCATGAATGCTAGGAGGACACTGAAGACTGCGTCTGTTCCAAGTATAGGGATTGACTCTGAACAGAATTGTAGGATTTGGAATTTTGAGTCATTTGTACTTGTCTCCTTTTGTGGTCATATAACTACACTGGTTGCACAGATCTCTCTGACAACTTCAAAAAGGAAATATGCATATATGTTTTCACTGGTTTCTTAAAAGGCTACATCACTGCTGATCTTCATGTCAGTAATGCCATTGGCTCATGGAAGTAAAATTAATGTTGTTATTTCTGTTGGGAGGTTATTTTTCCTCTCATTTTTATGACTTCAAAATTATATGTGTAGCAGGATGCATCCAAGAAGGCTTTAGAAACTATTCACACCGTGGTTAGCTGCAGTACGCTCCTTGTTTCATAATGTACATGTAGTTTGTTTTGGCATAGGTGAAGTCACTTATTTTCATAAATTCTGTGTAGCAGCATAACCACCAAATACTCTTTTGAGCTCAAATGATCACAGAGTTTGTTAATTTATATGTCAGTCTATATAATCTGACTGGCACTATTAGCCTCTTTTGATTGTGTATTTTTATGGTCCCATAATGTACTACATCACAGTCTAATTGCATTTAATCCTTTAATGACAATGCTTAGAACTGCCTGTCATAAGCATGAGCTTTTTATAATTGTGGCTATTCTAAATCCATCATAAAATAAAATAATATTTAGAAATTATTAGTGATTCTGAAATAACAGATCAGGCCATCAGCTGTACAGAACACAAAATTCTGGGATCATCTATGTTCTTAAGTGAGATCGAGCAATAAAAATGTCAGAATAATGTGAATTTCGTGCCATGGTAGTTAGGACCCTGTTAAGCACGCCATAATTCTAAAATACCACACATCAATGTTATAAGTAGACATTTGTAACAGAAGAGAAATTTGTTAAATTGGTATGAATGGAGAAAGAAGGGGGATGTCTAGTTGTACAATCACCAGATGGACAAAATTTCAAGAATGTTTGGATTTTGATGGTACCTGGATAAGCAGAACTGGATAGCTCTTGTAACATGTTATTATCGTAATTTTTAATATTTACTAGACCACAGGATAAATGTCTTGGTTCCGTAGGCCAGACTACTTGGACTCAACTGTTTTGGTGGTTGATGGTGGTGTGAGAGCATGAATGTAAGTGAATAAAACTGTTTTGTGCTAAGACAAACTCATGTTCCCCTCCTGTAGGATCTTACATAGAGTTTTGCTACATCTGTTAGCTTCACAGTATTTCTATGTGTATAAAATGACCTATGCCTCTTAGATTTTCTGCATTTAAATTTCTTTTCAAATGAGAAGGTCTCCATATCTGCGGAAGGCTCTCATGAACAACTGGAAAGTTGTGTGAATGTATTGAATAGAGAATGTTAAATAATTATAGTTCTATATTATTAGAACTGTTGGGGATTAAACTAATTTTAGTCTATAATAATCCTAAACATTTTGAGTCTGTAGTTTATTACAAGCCTGCATTTGATGTAGCTGGATACAGGCTCCACATGAAATACTTCACCCTTATGTGGGTGCTGAGTTTTTGGCTTGTCTTTGTACACATCCATCTGTTAGACTGTCTGTATGCTTGGTCACCAGGTGATAAAGAAATTAAGGTGTTGTCATATGTTCATGAGGATCCCCTTGGTGGCAAGCAGTCCTAAATGAGGAGCATGTTTGTGACTAATGAAGGCATTCTGCTGCCAAAATCTTGTTGTTCTTCCCAGCTCATACTCTCTCACTGATGTATCATTCCTGAGAAAAGACCACAAAGGAGAAATATGTTGCAAATATTCCTTTTGAGAGAACCGTATGATTTCTAAAGTCTTTTGAGGCTTTGCACTTTCCTACAACTTCCCTAGCAGAATTTTAAGTTTCAGCTGTGCTTAAATCACAGGGCCTTGTCGCATTTATCAGATTTAGAGTTTTAAATGCTCATTTCCGTTAACTGTGTATTTATGTTGTGAAGTTAATGTGCAGATGAAGAGTTGAGAGTGCATGTTATTCGGTGTAGCGGAAAATGAAGTTTTTAATTATTTTTACTAAGCTTGTGCTTGTAACAGTCATGGAGGAGTGTATTATTTTACATACTCTTGTCATGAAATGAATGTCAGTTTCCTAGGAAGATAACATAGCTCCACAAAAACCAGCAGAAATGGGACCATTTTATAAAATGTTAATATTAGAAATAATTGTTTCTAGATGAGATGCAATTGAATCATACAGTGATACATCATTAATGGCTAAATAATACACTTTGAAATTTAGTTTATTTGTCCTTGTCTCTTTGTTTCTGTTTTGATAGAGATGCTCTATGGCAGTCCTTGAATGCTGATATCAGAGAAGACTTCATATTTGTGACATTTGATCGAAAAGAAAAAGTTTTTTGATTTAAATTAATGAGTCAATGTTTTATTGGACTAATATGATTCAAGGTTGAGAACAGGTGTAAGATAGCAAGAGAAAGATTCCTAGCTGGTCACAGAACTCTGGTGGTGGTGTGAGTATGCCAGATGTACTCTCATTCTCCCTTTCTTTCTTAAACTCACTATTAAGGTGCTATACGTAAAAATTTCCCTCCTTCCAAAGTACAGAGCAAGTGTACCTTCATGTACTTGAGTATAGAAGTCTCCCTGTTTTCTGCCATAGGGTATGCAGAAACTACATGCTTAATATTAGACAACCTCTTTAGAAAAAAATACTATCCAGATGCGTCACTCACTTCTACACATATCTAGAGATGATGACACAGGATCATCACAGGCTTGGAAGCTGTGTAGAGACAAAGATACATGGCTACTTGATAGTCTAATCCTTGCCTCCTGTTATCTACAGCAATTTGAAGAGTTGGTAATCAAAACAATTTCTACACTGTTTCCATTGAGAAATTTTTATTCAGATAAATGTCAGAAAAAAATTTAAATGAGCAGCTCTAAAAATAAAACCACAGTCACATAAATTAAATGAATACCACTTGTAGATATTTTCAAAATGCTAAGTTTTAAAACTCTGTCAAATTATTTCCTTTATATAAAAGTATGCCTTTGTTTTTTCTCAGGAGAAGGGGGTGGAGGGCGTGGGAGGGGGGAAAAAATGAAACAACAAAACAAACAAGAAAACCCAAATACTTTTCCATTATAATGGCTTTCTAGACTGCATGCAAAGTCTCAAGTGATGCAAAATTTATAAGATTAATGTATTTTAAAAAATGAAAAGCTAAGACCACCGAAATTAGTCAGATCGATTGTTGCATAATTTGAATAAAATTTTGGATAATTCTCTGATGAGTTTAAAGAAATTAACTAAAAGAGAAACTATAATTGTAAGATGAAACAGGAGATTTCTAGTAGAAAAAAAAGTGTTCAAGTTGTAAAGACAGTTGAAATGGGATTACAAACGCTCAGCTTGAAAATGACAAAAATTAATGTCATTATATTCCATCTGTTGGCTAAGAACTTCAGTAGCAGAGAATGCTTTAGAAGGCTATATGAAAACTTCCAGTTCAGAAAACTTTGGTGAATGAGATCAAGAGAAACCCTTGTACTTGCATGTATATATTTTATTTCTTTTGCATTTATATTTTCAAAATTTGGTTCTCATGTCCAAGATTTATTATGTATAAGCTTTTCCTTAAAGCAAATCTTATACTTAACTGAACTCAGAATGGTAGAACATTTAGGTCACAATACCAAAATAGATACAGAAACTCGAAAAAGTCTCTTAGTTAAGTGTTAGGACCCAGAGTACACCATGACATATTAACTTCCTGAGTAGCCTCCCTTGGATCTACCCTTCACATCCTGCGTGTGGGTCCAGAACCTCATTTCAGGGCAGGCCAGATGGCCCTTCCTTGTCAGAGCCATGCTGGAGGTGTGCTTTCTCAAGTTCTGTCCTTGGATGAGTAGTTTCCAGTCATGTTTCCAGTGATGTTTCTGGCCTCATCTCCTGACTAGATTCACTAGGGGGACTCTGGACCCAGCCGAGTGTTTCAATTTGTCTGGGACAGACAGTGCAGCCTGTCACCTGCACCTTGCTCTGCCCACAGCTTGCAGATGTTGTGCTATTGTGTCCTGGCTGGTGAGTTGGGATCACTCACGGCTTCCACCTCATCCTCCCATGGGAATGGGTCCCACTCACCGACATTTATGTTCTAATTAATATGTCAGCATTTTTAGCATTAAAATGTGTGCAACATTTTGAGTATGTAGTTTAGTTATTGAAGATTTTAATATAATGAACCATACAGCAATTGTGTTCTGATTTGTTTTGTTTTTTTTTTTTTTAAACATAACCTACTGGAAGTTCTATTTGTCAAAAAAATGCTAAAATGCCAGAGTTTTCTCTTTTTAATTATGGGCTGAGAACTTCAATATCAGAGAAGGCTTATAATCCACAGTGATATTAAGACCAGATGTTTGAAAAAGAATTGGGAATGAGATCATCAGCTGCCAACATGGGTTTACAAAGAGAAATTTGTCAAAGTCTCTGAAAGGGTTTTTGGAAAAGTTTTCAAAAATAAATCTCAGGGAGGGAGAAGAATTTAGTCTATATTTTGTAGAAGAATCATTAAAGTATCACTTGGCCTAATCTAAACCATAAAAAGAATGAGTATTAAGTTTAGGATACAGTCTTTGGTCAAAAGTTTACTAGAAGAAAGAATCTAGAGTGTTGTAATTAGCCATATGAAGCTGTCTTCTGCAAATGTGAGCACTGGAAGTAGCTTTACTGAACAAATTTATTCAAATAATGATTTTTGAACCTAGTGTAAGCTGTCATAAATACTCACAGAAAGTATTATGAACAGACTGCAAGGTAACATACATCAAAGTTCTGTAAAGGAGCAAATATAGAATAAAACTCTTTCAAAGTTGAAAGCCATTTATGTTTGCAGCATCCAAGAACAAGTTAAAAGAGTGGAAAAAAAGGAAGTAAAAATATTTTCTGAGAGATTAGATACACATAGAACATAATGTGTTATGAGAAGGTAGTTTGTGTCAAGTGCAGAAAATACAGCTAAAGGAATTGAGTTGAACTTTAGTGAACAGCAGTCTTCAAGATTGTTATTTATGGATTTTGTTGCTCATCTAGGTGTATGGCCTGTGGGACAAGAGGAAGAATAAGTGAAAAATGTGTAGATTGAGAGAAGATAGAGCTATAGTAACTTAATTTGGAGGAAAAAAAAGAGAGAAATTTCTGTAATCTTAAGTGTCTGTACATTGTCAGGTATATAAAATTATTTTTATTGTGAGGTCTATAAATTTTTATTCAGAAAATTATTTACTTTGTATTGAGCATCAGGGATAGTAGACTGGAAGCTAACCTGTGCCCTTATTCTGTCCAGATTGCAAAGGAGAGTAGATAGAGGCCAAAAGGCAATTTGCCTTCCCTGTGTTCTGTTTCAGGACTAATAGTTTTTACAGAAATGTGAAGGACCAAGTGATGTGCATTTTTTTCCAGAGAAAACTGATGGAAGTATTTTGGGCATACTATGTGTGTTTAAACTTTCACTAAGTAAAATGAAGAGTTTAAGGAGATTAGCATTCTTTTTATTTGGATTTTTCAGTTTACCTACAGCTCAAACTTACCCACATAGAACTTCACCATTTTTCTTGCATTTGTTTGTGACTGTGGAACTCCTCTTGATGGAAAGAGTGAACTCTAACTGTAAGAATTAACAACAAGTGTTTTCAACAATTTGAGTTAATACATTAACAGCTAGGTAAAAATAGGCAATGATTAAGTGCATCAATATCAGTTTTGTTTGTTGATGCATTAAGCCGAAATGCATTATATAAAAGGTTAAATTCTGAATATTCAGTATCTCTTCACTGCCTTCTGAAGTGAAAATAATAAAATGAACCTTACACATTTTGCTGGCATAGATTAATACTGACAATAATGATAAGAGGGAAAAAAAAATGAACTGTATTACCTGCAGAAATTTTTTCAGTCAGTGAAATGACTCACTTTTATACTTCCTTTGGTCAATTACACAACACTAAGAAGATCTAAAAGGGACAAGGCATCAAAGGATAACCAAACTCATACAAAGGACTATTTTAAAAGCTTGGATCAACTAAAATGGATTTTTTTTTTTCCATTAGAAAGGGGGATTAATGCTTTAAGGTGTTTTTAAATCTTGTGTTTAATGTAAGATAAAGGATGTATTCATATTGAAGTAGGACAGGGCATTATGGATTTTATACCACAATTCTGTACTCTTCGGATGTTACTGGATTGGCTGGACCATATAAATTCAACTTCAAATTTTACAGGATATGGAAGGAGAGGTGTCAGAGACTGAAAATAGTTAATGCCTCAAACATTGATATAAAGTTTTGCTCATTATAAAGAAGCTACAACCAAAGAAGCCTCCCTGAAGACTGGGACTTTGGACTGAAAGTCAAAATGCTGATTAGATAAAGGGAAATGCATTGTTCAGTCATCTCAGGCTGAGGGAAAGGTTTGCATCCACAAAAGGCCAAAGCCACCAGCTGCAACTATCCCCGGTTGAGTTTGAGGTGGGGGGAGAGCACAGCTCACAGAAGCCAGGTTTACACAGACTCCCCCCAGCCGAGGGGGGAGGGGGAGGTTTTGGGTGCCTGGTGCAGCCTCTGGTGAGAGGCAATAAACACCCATCCTCTGATTACAGAAACTGGCCCAGCTATGGAACCCCCAGCCCCACAGGGCACATCCACGGGACATTCCCGTGAGAGGCTTGGCCCCACAGGGCTGCACGTGGTGCAACAGACCCAGAGTCTGCTGTGAGAGACTGACCCCCACCCCAGGGGGACATGGCCGGACATGCCCACCCAGCCTGAGCATGTACACCCATGGGACTCTGTGCCTTCTCGGGGACCTTCACCACCGAGAGAGCAGCTGGAGAAGATCAATGAACATCGTTGGGATCCACGGAGTGGTGATATTTTCCTTATTCTGTCCCTGTCACTCTTTCTGTCCCTCCCACCTATTTTCTACTTCTTTCTTTCTTTCTTTCTTTCTTTTTCTTTCTTTCTTTCTTTCTTTCTTTTTCTTTCTTTCTTTCTTTCTTTCTTTCTTTCTTTCTTTCTTTCTTTCTTTCTTTCTCTTTCTTTCTTTCTTTCTTTCTTTCTTTTTCTTTCTTTCCTTCTTTCTTTTTCTTTCTTTCTTTCTTTCTTTCTTTCTCTTTCTTTCTTTCTTTCTTTCTTTCTTTCTTTTCTTTCTTTCTTTCTCTCTCTCTCTCTCTCTCTCTTTCTCATATTTACCATCAAATAAAACCCTTACTATTGTCACTGGCATATGGTCTCGTTTGCACCTTAATTTGGGCAGAGGCATTTCTAAGAACCTTAAAACTGGATCATAACAAAAGGGTACAAATTGAATATACCAGAGATATCATGTCAGATTTCCCTCTTCTACTGTTTCTTCTGGTTTTGTCCAAGCTATATTAAGGAGATGCAATCCCATAATTATAAAACATCTGGTATAATGTCAAATGAAAAGTACTGGATTAAATGAGGAATTAATACTTAATTGCTGTATGAGTCCCAGATTGAAGAACTGGCTATATGAGACAACAAGGGTTTGCATCTAAATGGAAAATAGTGGGGAAAGTTCTTACTAAATGTGTTTTTAAAAATTACTCCTTGGGGAGTGTAATTTCTGTTTAAAATCTTTGCAGTAGGAAAAGCAGAAGCGGACTAAAGATACCTGCAGGCACAAGGGTAAGAAGTTTTAAGGAAGCAGGGATATTATAGTATCAGCTAGGAAGAGCTAAGGAGCCTGAATGATTATGATAGTACAAGAGGCATAAAACTGAGCATTATAGCACTTCGAGAGGAATAACAATAGTATTGACTGCAGAATGGGACCTTGAGGTGTTTGCTAAGGAGGGAAGCATCTGGGTTCTTGTGTACCACATCATAGGTCTAGGTCATTAATATGATAATGTCATGAAAAGAGTAAGAATCATCAAATCATATAACATCCTGATTTGGAAGGACCCACAAGGATCATTGAGTGCTGCGGTGCCATTGCCAGCTAGCACGCTGTCCTGGGCACTGGGCAATCTTCTGCCTGTCTCGAAGGCGAGGACGGAGGCCGATCACGGTGCAGGAGGGCAGGTGAAGCTCCAGGTCGGGTTCACCTTGACCACCAATGGCGAAGGTGCGTGAAGGAGGCAGGAAAAAAGCAGAGGGACTTCTTTGTGGGTGAGTGGGTTTATTGAAAAACACAAGAAAAACCATGGAGAAGCCAAAGAAATGGGGCTGTCATGGGGTTTTATACCCCTACAGAATGGGCGTGGAAAACACACGGTAACCAATAACACCTCAGTTAGGGGGTGCTGCAGAGGTGGGGTAGCAAATGGGAGAAGAAGTAGGTGGGGGGGTGTAACAAGGGGCCAATCAAACCTGAGAACATAAAACTCTCTGGAAAGACAACCAAATATGAGAAATAAGGGGAGGGGAGGGCAGTGGCCAATGGTAAGGCACAGATATTTTTCACAGCCTTTTGGGTGCTGCCTGTGAGGCTTTTGGGCTGTGGAGGCACCAAACCAATGGATCTTTTGGTCCATTTGATCCAGCTGACCCTGGGGTTGGTCATGGTTCACCGCAACAATTGAGTCCAACTCATGGCCCTGCACCTCCCTAAAAATCACACCATGTGCCTGAGAGCATTGTCCAAACACTTGAATTCTGTCAGGTTTTGTGCTGCGAACACTTCCCTGGGGAACCTGTTTAATGTACTTGACCACCCTTTGAATGAAGAACTTCTTCCTAGTATCCCACCTAAACCTTCCCTGACAGCTTCATGACATTTCTATCACAAGTCATCAGAGACAACAGCACTTGCCCCTCTGCTTCCCTACGTAAGGAAGCTGTGACAACAAGGTCTTCCCTCAGTGTCCTCTGCAAGAATGAAGCCCTAGTTTATGTAAAACATTTACATAGAATACAAGGAAGTATTAATAAAAGAAGGCACTAGAATATCTTGGTGTGAAATAGCATGAAGGATTTTTGTGACCTGAACTCTTGAGGTTCACAGAACATGAGTGTGTGTACATATATGTATATGTGTATGTAAGAATAAAAATTCTACTGGATAAAGCCAGTGATCTTGTTGCCCCATGTTCTGGCTTGTGTCAGCAGAATGAAATTAAAAAACTTGTTTAGTTAACACACCAGACTGTGACATATCATACCAGTAATGCATCAGACTATGAGAACACCTCCATCATTAAATCACTGGTGAAGGGTAAGAGAGTGGAATGTCAGAGAGGAAAACTGCTTAACCAGAGGAAAAGAGTAGCATGCAAATATGTAGGACTGGCATGGACACTGCAGAGAAAGATAGAATGTATTTGATTAACAGTTTGCTTCCCTTCTAATGGAACTTTCTGCTAAGAACTTGGAGGTACATGGTGCCTGCATAAGGACTATGCAATGAATGAATTTGGTAGATTGATTCAGTGTGTTTTCTTTTGCCGTGGTGTCAATGCATATGTGCATAAGTCTAGGGAAGAGCAGACAGGATTTAAATAGAGGCTTGGATCTAAAATTCTAGTTCACACAGCCATCCAGGCCCCCTCTAGACAGAATGCAGGAGCAGGGAGAGTCTGTTAAAAGGGGTTTTTTTTGACTTGTGCTCAGACAAATTAAAACAGGACAATGTAAAAAAACCCAAACAAAATGAAGCAGCAGCTCAAAGACAGATTGTCTGAGATGGAATATTAATGTTTTGAAGACAGTAGAAGTACACTAGATATGCAAGTGAGGAAAAGAGGATATATGCAAGCATAGATTGTGCTAGAAGGAGTCGGACCACATAATTAATACCTGTACTGTTCATTAATATGTGAACAGCACAGCTTCAACTGTGCTTTTTACCTTAAAACATAAGACAAAATAGTGGCTTTATTCAGCATATGAATCTCACTTAAAGTATTTTATTTTGTATAAAAAGAACATGAATGGGTTACACCATAAGAAAAAAAAAATGTTGATGTTGTTGAAGGGAAAGTTTTAAACCTACTTCTGCATGAAAGTATTGTGTTTTACATTTTTAATCACTCCATCCTTCTGTGAACTAAAATTCTGCCTCCTTTCCTTATTATATTCTAAAACCCAACATTACACAGAAGTGCAATTTGCAAGCAAAGAAATTGAGATAGTTGCTTCAGGCCTTTGTTTTTCATTAGCTGAAAGATCATAAATTGTCAGTGTGACAATTGCCTCTGCCTGCTTTGCTATGCTCAGCTCCTTGTCCCTCCCAGAAGCAGCCTGCCCTTGTATCCTGATATTTTATGCCTGATGATATATGGCTCCTTATATTTTACGCTGAGGAAAACTACATATGAGCTTATACAGAGTGATTCCTTTATGATCCAGAGAAGGAAATGAGCCTTCCTTAATAGCTGGTTGGTCTTAATAGAACTAAGGAAGTTACTGGTAAATACAAAACACCTTAATTTTGTTGGAGACTGGAATGCTGCAGGCTCAAGAAGACCTGAACTTACGTAATACAGCAGTGTGAGGAGATTCAGTTTCAGGAAAAAGGATCTTATCAGAGTTGAGTTACCACCATAAAATCATTCATGCAACTTATAAATCAAGGGAATACTAAGGCCTACATGTCCTACTGCTGGGATCACAGAACCAGCCCTAGGCAAGACTTGGCTTTCTGATACATCAACAGAGGGGATTTCAGAGTGATGTGTAGGATACTCCGAGTCTCTTTGAAAGAAACAAACAAAAATTCCTTAGGTTTTTACTAATTAAGTAGTTGCTTTGCAGCTTTACATGAAATATGGGAAAAGATCAGGCAAATTAATATAATTGTCCAATGTGACATGTAGAGATGTTGGAAGGGAAACAAAATAGCAGAGTGACATCTAAAAGGCTTAAGGGAGTTTGTAAGATACAGTGACCTGATTGATAAAAGTGGAATCAAACTCGTGATATTTAAAAAGAAAAAAAAGGAAAAAAGACTGATTTCTGTTAACTATATTTCAATTGATGTGACAGTTGACACCATTGATTTTAATGACAGATCAATTTGAATAAGATAAAACCTGGAAAATTATTTTTAGAACCTTGCAAGAATAAAAGAAATCTCGCATAACGGCATATATAAATACAGAAGACTTTAAGAAAATGGAAAAAATTACTTAGTATAAACCTTAAAATTCTAAAGTAAAGAAATAGAGAAAAAAATAAAAGTATTAGGTTAAAGATGCATGCAGAGAACTACGATGACCAGGGAAGTAAATACAATTGCTTAATACTTTACTTCCCTGTTCTTAATATCCAATAATGAAATAACCTAAATGTGCAAAATGACAGTTAATATATATTTACAATTGGAATAAAATAATCATTCAGTTTCTGCAATCATTCTTCTATAAATGAATTGTAAAAATATTTGATTTCAATTTAAAAAGCTGGATATTTTTCATGAAAATAAAGTCTTTATATATAGTAGGAATAGGAAATATTTCCCATAGCCACTCTTTTTGAGAAACTATTGGGAGGTCTGTTCAGTTTGGGACTACCAAATACTTAATTTAATATTTTGGTGATTCAGTAGTAAAAATAAACATTATGTTAATGGCATTCAGAGACCAAATTAAATTTACGATGCTGTAATTATGGTAAATAGTTTTAAAAATGAAAGGATATTTTCTGTGGAAAAAAATGAGTGTAAACCATAGTTTTTAAGAGGCTGTGGTAATATGGACAGTAGATTGAACAAGAGATGCAATGAAATAAGGTCAGCACAATGACCAGTATCATTGGCTCTGCTTTACTGGATAACTACTCAGTTGAAACAATACTTATGCTCCCGTTTAGAACAGGAATTGTAGCATGTGATTAGTATTTTTTGAGTAGTCTATTAGATACTGTGTTAAATAATATAATTGTACTATGGTCTTTGATATGCTAAGTTGTTGGAATCATTATTAAACACTATATAGAAAATGTAAAATTAGTACCTACTCCCAATTTCTTGAAAACTATGCTTGCCCTTACAAGTTTTGCATATGCTGCGGTTGCTTGAGTTACAATCAGAATCCTCATGAGACAGCTTAGACTACAAAATATCAGGAAATGTAGTGTTCATAATACCCCAGGGGTTAAACACTGGAATAATCTTAGGAATAGCTTTGATTGGAAGGTTTAAAAGTTGCAGCAATGTCATTTAATAAAACATTTCCATCTCATCTATAGAAACATCCGCAGTGATGTTGTTCTGGAAACATTGCTTCTCCTTTTTTTATAGAAGTCTCTGTATCTGATAGCAACAGTGTTACCTTTTTGTACAAAAATCATACTTCCAATAGAAATATTGCTGGCACAGTGTATTAGATGGCTACTGGTTCTACCAGAAGGAACACTTAGCAAATCTAATTACTCTCTTTACACAGAACTTTCTGTAATTAAATGAACACAGCCTTTCTTCCAGTTTAAGCAACACTAGAAATGTGCTTGTTTGTTAAGAATTTGGATAAGGACATATAGTCCAGAATAACTGTTCATACTGTGTGAGATTCAGAACATTTAAGAGTTCCCACCTATACCCTGAGATCCTGAAACCAAGAAATTACATGGAATCCAGGAAAAAATTCTCACTTCTGAGCACCTTTGTAGGTTTTCCAGATAACCACTTTCATACTGTAAGAAAATTAATTTCAGGAGCTTTTCTCCCATCTTTAGAGTTCTTCTGTTTGTACTTCAGGACATGGTTAAAGGTCAAGTGAGAGAGTATCTTTTTTTCGCTCAACTAAGAAAATTGCATTGGATCTGACTGAAATAGAGTTAATTTTCACCACAGCAGCCCTCACAGTGCTGTGCTCTGCATTGGTAGCTGAAAAGGTGTTGATAACACACCAGTGCTTTGGTTGCTGCTGAGCAGAGCTAGGACACCATCAGAGCAGTCTCTCCAACATTCCACCCCCCATTAGTAGCCTGGAGGTGGGCAGGGGACAGAACCAGGCCAGGTGACCCAAATTAATGAAATGCATATTCCATACCATGTGACATCAACTCAGATATAAAAAGCTAAGGAAAAGAAGAGGAAGAGGGGCCATTCATTATTTACAATGTTTGCCTTCCAGAGCAAATACTATGTGTACTGGAGCCGTGCTTCCCAGGAAGCGTCTGGACATCACTTCCTAGTGGGAAGTGAAAAATAAAACCTTTGGGTTTTTTTCTTTGGTCATGCTTTAGTAAACTGCCTTATCTGAAGTTGCGAGACTTTTTCATTTTATTTTCTCTCCCCTGTCCAGCTGAGAAGGGAGAGTGATTGAGCTGCTTTGTTGGCACCTGGTCTCCAGATAAGGTCAACCTACCATAAGTGTGCAGTTAGTTACTCGAGATTAGTATTGCAGTCATAAAGCTAGATTTTATGCTCTGCCATTACTAAGTACATGTTCCTAAAATTAATCTGTTCATGTAGATTAGCTAAGAGCATTGGAGGTCAAAGTAATTTCACAGAGATTACATCTTCCAAGATTTTGTTTCACCCAGCTCAATATGAATGTGTTGTTAGCTTCTTGTATTAATAGTGTCATATGATAGTTCACTTTGTAAATCAGTATTCATTTTCCACATATTTTTTTCAGAAGTATGCTTTTTCTTTTTTTTTCTTTTTTTCTTTTTTTCTTTTTTTTTTTTTTTTTTAATGAAAGGGTATTTCCATGTTTGGGAAATAGTAATTACACAAAGAATTTTTTCATAAACTTTAATGATAAAATTTTAAATGTCCCCTTCCATATCATTTGGCATAGCAATTATCTAAAAGTTATTTTCCTGCTGAAATTGTCTTCTAGTGTAGAGCAAATTTATTGAATTGAACCTTTGCATTCCCAAGATAAAGTTCTCATATGGGAACTCAAAGTGGTTATTTCTGACAACATTTTGAAATAATACTGTACTTCATGTCTATTGACTCCTAAAGGACTACTATTTATATTGTTTTGTAAACTTCTAGAAATTGTGTTACTGTAGCTTAGTCATCATATCTGTAATGCAGTTAAAACATTGTCTAATACAATAATTAATAACTAAAGTCTCTTCACCTTCATGATATAAATATAACGTTAATGTGAGTGACAACTTTATTTATTCTCTATTCTGTCTAGATTACTGACACATTCCTGTTGAGGTTCTGGCTCCTGGTCTTGTATTCTTCTAGTTTACCTGGTCTCACAAATTGGAAGGGCAAATCTGGTCTCATCTAGGTACTGTATATTTGTCTTTTGTAGTCTCTTGATATGTAATCCACTGAATTGGAACTTTGCTATCTCAGGCAATCTAAATCTCTGCCTGTAATTTATCATGAGTCAGGCAATGCTAGAATTCACACAAAAGTTACAAAGCAGTTATCTGCTCTTCATTTCTTCTGCAAAACAGCTTCAGACTTTCTTATTTGAATTGTCATCCCCTTTTTTGCTGTTCATCAGAGGATCATATACATTTTCCTAGAAGTGTTCTACCTCAGTCCAGAGTGCACTTCTTTGAAGTGCAGAGTAACGGAATAAGAACCGGCAAACACAAGTTGCAGCAAGGGAAATTCCTGTTAGATATAGAGAGAATTCTTTCAATGAAGGTAATCAAATGTATTTAATAGGTTGTTAGGAAAAATTGGCCTGTTTGTCCATGGAGATGGACCTGACTGAACAAGGCCATGGACAACCAAGCTAGGAATTAAATTAGATGGCTTCCAGTGGTCCCTTCCAATCTAAATTATTTCCTAAAACTAAATAAATCAGTAATTCCACTGAATGTTAAAAAAAGTTGCTTAAATCCAGATTTGATATAGGGACATAATATTTACTTCCCTTGTTTTGGACTCCATCCTGCTTCATTTAAGCAGACTTCTTCTCCTTGACCAAGAATATACTGAAAACCTTTCTTCACAAAAATACCTGGGGTTAATTAGCATAGGTATGGAGTAGCCACATCTTCCACTGAGAATGAGACCTGTGAATGACCAATAATTCTAAAAAAATCTATCATTTTTAAATTTGGAATTCAGTCTTTATGGCATTCAGATAAAGTATTTTAAACTAAGTGCAATAAGACGCCGTCTGTGAAGTGTGAACAATAATCTCTTCTTGCTTATTGGATGTGTTGTGAATATTAAAGTCCTTAAATTGTTGTCTAGATAGAACAATAAGCAATAATATAGAAAATTCCAATTGTACTCTTGGTCCTGCATTAGTATGGAAAATAGTAAGATCTGGTTGTCCATATTGAATGATGTAAATACAAAATAAAATTGAAGACCTGCTTGTTCCCTAAGCAATTTTTATCCTGTAGATGGAATCAAGGAAAAGGCAAGAGAGGTAAAAATGCTACTTGAAATACTATATAACTTGTCTACCTAGTATGGAAAATCGAAATCTGAATTCTTCACTACGTGTTCTTAAACATAATGTGAGCATAGAAATTTTCCAGTGCAAAAAGTATTTCTAAAAGATTAAATTAAGATGCTATTACAAAATAGTATGTGGTTTCTTTGGGCTGGCCAAATTGGGATTGCCATTATTTTGTATAAAAAAGTGAGGATAAAACGTTTGTTTTACACACTTTTGTAGATGGCTAAAGAATGTATTGTTTTTTAAACAGAATGGAGTGAAATGTGGATTCCAGGAAGTGCAGAATCATTCTGGTTTTAACTGAGTTTGTGGGCAGTATAGGCAGTTGTAGGCACAGTCAAAGTCACTATTACCTACTTCTAACCTGCTATCGAGAATAAATGTGCTGCAGTTAAAATAAAATACTCAGAAATGGAAACACAAACCAGATGAACAATTTTACACATTTTAAGGAAAAAAACATTTTTCTAACAGCAGTGTTAGAACAGGGTATATTTTAAAACCTGGTTTCATTGATCTGGTTAATATGCTTTGGTGGATAAACCCACTAAAAATTACATAATATTTGTTGCAGTTTCAAGGTGCATATATGTATAGTTTTATGAGCAAATATAGGCATTAGGAGTACACACTGATGTCATTTGTTTATTTTGCAAAAAGCAATCCTTAAAACACCTACCAGTTCAATTTCAGTGTTACCTAATGTGAAGTGTTTGGATTATTTTAACAGATCGCACAGAGTAATGAGACAGCTCTTTGTAACAGTTTTGGTTTCAATTTATATTTGGGTTTATGCTTGCATGTAAATTTTTGACACAACAGATAAATACTCTTTTTTGTGATTTCAAACTCAGATTGAAACCTATGTATTTGTGGTAATCAACATTTAGCTGAATATGCAGTTCTCCATCTTCCTTCTGCCCTCTGCATGTTCTTATCTAATCTTGCGTGAACTGATTCAAAGTATTTTGAACTTTACAAGAAATATTCTACATTACTTGATATATGTAGATTTGTCTCAACTGTTAATATGACCATTCAGAAGGTCAAAATTATATATTCCTATCTGCAAAGGTACTAATGCAATTAAACAGATCTGCTTGACATTTTAAAATGTTAACTGGTGTACATTATTTTCCAGTGTAATGAATTAACCTGCCAAGAAATATAAGTAGATTTTTTTGTTTGTTTGTTTAAGTGTGAATAGGACTGCATTTTCTTAGAATCATAGAATACCAGGCTGGAAGGGAACCTCAAGGATCATGTGGTCCAACCTTTCTTGGCAAGAGCATGATCCAGACAAGATGGCCCAGCACCCTGTCCAGCTCGATCTTAGAAATGTTCTACACTGGGGAATCCACCACTTCCCTGGGAAGATTATTCCAATGGCTCATTGTCTCATTGTGAAAAATTTTCCTTTTTTTGTCTAATAGGAGTCACCTCAGGAGTAACTTGTACCTGTGACTCCTTGTAAAGGGGGAGTCTCCATCTCCTCTGTAGCCACCCTTTAAACACTGGAACATGGCAATAAAGGCTCTCCTAAACCTTTTTTTTCCCAGGCTGTACAAATCAGGTTCTTGCAACCTTTCCTTATATGGCAGGCTTCCCAGTCCTTTGATCATCTCTATTACCCTTCTCTGGACCCTCTCCAGCCTGCCCACATCTCTTTTGCATAGCAGGTACCAAAACTGAACACAATATTCCAGGTGTAGTGTCCTGACAGGGGAACTAATAGAGTTATAGGCAAATTTATTCACACACATGCCCTTGTTCTAAGGTCATTAATAGCTCAGTCTAAGTATCTACTACTTATGACAATGTCACTGCTATGTTCTCAAAATTTACATATTTTGCATAAGTGTATAAGGATGGATCATTCCCAGAATATTCCCACTAAATATATATTCCACTTTAATATTCTGCTTTCTCTCCATTGCAGAACCAGCTCTTGCGTTATTCTCTCTTAGATTAATTTTAGTATTTGCCCCACTTTTACCTTTCCATCCTTTCTTATTTTTTTACTGTTAAAATAGTTTATTGAAATCTATTTTGTAACACCTTGGCATTTTAGTTTTCTGGTAAAAAAGCTGGTTCCAAAGCCTACATCTACTGTGTCTCAATTATGCCTGTATTTCCTTCTCTGTTTCCCCAGTGATAGGTTTTTTTGGGTTTTTTTTATATATAGAGGAGAGCACATATTTTTTCTCATTGTTTATTAATTTTCCCAGTGATCGCTTTTTCCCTCTCCTCTTTAATTTCTTACATCCTCATGCCCGTTTATTACTGTCATGTTTTTTTATTTTGCCTTGCTTTTAGATTACCTTTTAAATGATCATGTCATGTAAGTGTCAGTTTCTCCAAATTTCTCCAAATGTGAGTTTTTATGTGGCTGGGTTTTTTTCTTTTGGTTTTTTTTTTTTAATATAAATTGATTTTTTACCAAACTTTTGCAAGAAATTTTAGTCAGCATAGTACTTACAGGCATTTAATTCACAAATAAATTTGCTTTAGTAATCATGTCATGAATCAAAGTAAACCTTTCATTCAGTAAATAATGTTTTATAAATTCTGTGTAAATCCTTTACTACAATTATATGTTTATGTATTTTTTCCCAATTTTGATGTAGTGCACCATCGTACAATGAAAGCTTTGTTACATGTAAGGAATGCACCTCATCCTGTAATTGAGTTTCTCATTTGAAATGCCTGAAGACAATATGCTTTGTCCAGCATTTCATACAACTAAAGCTGCAATTATTTGCAATTATTATTAAATGCAAAGATTCATAAACTTTGTTGTATTATAAAAAAATGTACCTGTGTGTCCCTATCACCAAATCTAAGAAAGGCTGAATTCCTTGTTTTGCATACACTCCTGGACAGTGAAGACAGTATATTATTTTCCATCTCTTAACATTTCCACATTTCATATTTACTTCTGACTGTCAAACCAAATGAAATTTGCTATGATAAATGTTTTAACTTCTGTCTTCATAAGTCAGTTCCAAATCTCTGACCAGTTTCCTTATTGAGCCCTGGAGACTTATAGCAATTATTGCTATCATATTTTTTTCTTGTCAGTTTGATCTATCCTCCCAGTTTGGGCAGACTCTGCCTTTCTAGTCATTTAGTACAACAGATATCTCTGAATTGAAGCACTACATTAGATTTTTTTATTTGAATTGTTTTTTTCATCAGAACTGTGCATTGGGCTAAACTGTATCTTTTACAAACAGCTTCCTGTTAAGAGCAGCGTCTAGAAACAGCTCACGTCACAAGGGCACCGTGATTTTTCGAGTTCACACACAGGCTACCCACTCCAACTTACTGAGAATGCGACAGAATTTTCTGGTCAGACCAGAAAAACAGTTTCCCAAGTACTTTCTCTGCACATAGCCAAGCTTCCCCCAGTCCCAACTGCTGTGAGGGTAGGGAACACAAAAAAGGAGGAACTGGAATATTTCAATGCAACATGGACTTGCTGACAGTGAAGAAAACAAGGTGTAAAAATGTGTCAGGAAATACATAAAATTGCTCCAAACAGACCCAGAGTGAGGAGGAGGAAACCACCAACATGGTAAGCAAAACTTATCCTCTCAGAAAAGGACGAAGGAAATACTGTGATTTTGCTTTACTTTCCTCCTCACCCCCAACAGTCCAGACTGAAGACATCAAGCTTAGGGCCTGGCTGGAGAGCAGAATAGTGACTATAACATTAAAAAGAGGCAGCTACTTGGAAATGTGAGTAGTTAAAACTATGTTACTAATATTTGTATTGATATTATTTAATAGAGTAGCATTCTTTTCTTTCAGTTTTTCTTTTTCTGTAATTAGATCTGGACTTCTGTAATTCACTGATCAGTTAGGATTTCACTTATAATAACTAAATTTTGACTTTACATAAGTTATATGGGGATAGGCTTTTTTTTTTTTTTTTTCAAATAGCAGTCTATTAACAGAGTTTTGAGTGTAAGTCTTCATATTAGTTACTTATTAAAGAACACTTCCAGATTCGAGCAACCTGAATCACATTCTGAAAAATTCAGTTGCAGGATACTGACTTGGTGGGGATAACCTTCTTGTTCAAGAAAAAAGTGTGATTCCCATTTCTCAACCTGAAGCTTTTTTCCAGGTCTCTACCAGCTCTTTGTACTGTAAATGGCTTAGATTCATGATAGACCAGGATCATTATCCATTCTTGCTTCTGGCCTTTGGTTTTCACATGGCACCGAATGTATTTAATGAGCAGGTGTTCAGTGACATTCCTAGCTGCAGTGACAGCAAACTGTAACCTTCAGCCTGTCACTTCAGACCTCATTTGGCACAACACAGTAGTATGATCTTGATTCAATTTTATTATGAACTCTGTTGCTAAGAAATGAGAAAGGACGTGAGCTAAAGCCATGTATGACAATAAAAGGGACAACAAAGACAGAAATGAAATTGTTGAGATGGTGACAGTTAGCAGCTCAAGGATTCAAGAAAAAATAAGAATCTGTGAGATACCGAGGAAAAGGCAGTCAGCCTGCAGATAACAATTTGGTAAGAATGGGATCTGCCCATTCTGAGAAGAGGTGGAGACCACCTTTTCCTCATTTTGTGAGACTGGCTGGCCACCAGGGACACTAAATATAACCTGGTAGCAGATTTTTGCCGCATGATGTGAAAAATGCCTGAACAAATTGATACCCTGGTAAAGGTTCTGATTCCTAACTGTCAGATCTGTGTCTCGGTAACTGACTGGTAAAGGATGTGTCTTGTGTTTTTTCTCCAAACAGTTAATTCCATGAACAAGACCACAGGAATGCTGGGTTCTCTGGCATCTAGCATGCTCAGCAGATAGAAGTGCTTAAAGGACTACTGAAGTCTACAGCAGCAAGGATTTTGATCAGACTCACCTACTCTCTGTACACCAGCCACCATGCACTGACAAAATACCCTTTTGTTTCTTGTTCACATGACAGCGTGTTGTCTCATCACCCGTTGCTGCAGGAAGTTGATGTTCAAATCTGGTTCTACGTAGACATTATCTATTTAAATGTTTGCTCCTTAGAGTAATGAATTTGTGCATAAATCTATACGCTGGAAGAAAAGACCTAAAGAGTGTACAGAAAATATGTCCTTGCATGGAATCTCCTCCAGTCACAAGCTAATCTTCCATTCATCCATACTTGGGCAGGCAGCACTGTTAGAATATGTAGCCCAAGGTGTCTGTACTGTGATGTCTTGGCAATCGTATGCTGGTAGTACTCAGAAGCTCAGGCTGGTCAGGGACATGTGTCCTGCCTTTCCTCCAGACATTGCAGTTTCAAGTACTCATGAGAATTAGTACTACTGTTGTCTGTTACTGCAACAGTGCAGTAACAGACAAATAAAGTGTGTCCTTATTTTTCAACTAAAGAGCCACTCTTTAGAACTGGTGTGTGGGCCACATCATCCATCACCCAAATCTAGCTCTTGAGCAGCACAAATCAGCTATTGCCGACTGCAATAAATGATCCATGGAAAAACGTCCTGACACCAATAGATGAGGATATCACTGAAATCACACTCTTCACATCAGAGCCCATAAAGGACCATTATGCATTCTGGCTCTAAAATCCATTTGGAATGAATAGATGTTTTGAATACTTATTGATAATGATTGATAATGAATAGGAACTATCCACTGGCAACATGTATGGATGTTGAAAATCAGTCTAGTAAGTATTTTGAAGCATGGAAATGGTCTGATTTTCAGTTTCTTAAACACTGACAAGACAGCAGTGTCTAAATCCATAACAGAAAAATATTAAGTGCATTTATTTGTGGCACCAGCAAAATACTTCACTAGAATTTCAGTGATCATCTTCCAAGTGCCAGGATGTTGATGTTTCCTATGGTTAGACAGTACTTCTTCCTGCTTAGAAAGGAACCCTTTTTAATAGCAAAAATCTGTTTACCACGTTGATCTAGCAAAGAGAATGAAAGACATTTCTACTAGGAATTTCTCTTGGTTTGAGTTCCTCAGGATCAAGTTCTTCCCTTCCAGATTAAAGAAACCTGGCTTTTCTATTGGTTCAGTAAGCAGTATTTCAACCCTGTTTTTCCAATGCAATGGAATACTATTCTGTTTTCTTCATCAAAAATGTCTGATTTAAGGCTAACTAGGATTCACACTTTGGGACCCTCTTCCTTAGCAGCACTTGCATATCCTTCCTGATGAGCATAGGCTTGGCATTTATGGCTACTTTTTTTCTGTCATACTATTCTCTGTATACAGTATTCCTGCATTTATTATTCCTGTGAGACATCTTTTGTAAGATTCAGACTTACTGGTGATTACCTTCAAAATGTTTTACATAACATCATCCTTTTTTGAGTTCTATCAAACCAGGAAATTGACTTTACTGCTTCCCCCACCTCTAAATCTGCTTTTTCTAAGTTATGCTGTGGCATGTTGGATGCTTGCAATTCACTATATTACTCTATGGTACATTGAATAGTAATTATATGAATAGGGGTTGCAATTTAATTATAACTATTCAGTTTTATTTCAGAACCCTTGGGGGAAATAAGTAAACAGAAAAAATGCAAAATTTCAATTAGAATTTGAAGCTTCTTGAATATTCTCAGTGAATGATTTTATTCTCTTAATCTGAAGGTCAAGTTAATCATCTATGCTTGATTTTTAAAAAAAATATTATATACTTTATAACTGTAATAAATTGTAGTATTTTCAGATATTTGGTCATTAGCTAGTCATTAGCATTTATCCTGTTAGGATAACTTATGTAATTGTCATCAAAGTTGTGTTTGTTATTGTCAATGATATATCCTGGAAGTACTGAGTTTAGAACCTCTATCACTTCATTGCTGGTACCCTTGTCTGTACATTCAGTACAATTTATTTCTTAGGGAAATAAGGGTCCTCTCAGATTTTAAGTTTTAACCTAACAGAAAAAAGTTGATACTTTTCATCTCAGTTTTGCATAGTCAGTGTGTTCAAATAGTGATTGAGTGCCTCTTAACTCATTTATTTATTTGTTCATGTTCAGCAGTGCTGGGGATTAAGCATGGGTCTGATGAAAGCTTGATTTAAAAAAATTTATTTTTAAACCTTGAAAATATAAACACAGCTGGGACCTACATGTTTTTCAGTAACAAGATGAAAGAAAGGCAGTTAGGAAAAGAGTTCAGAAATGTATTTTGTTGGTTTCAAATATTTAATGTTAGTAAATCTGGTTAATAGTGTGTTATAAAAAACTGTTACCAGACTGTAAGCTTAATATGTGTTATTGGTGCAAACATGAGTGTATATCATATTTTCTCTATATACTTATTTTTACTTTCTTTCCTGTAAGTATACAGTTTTTAATATTTTTTGTGGGGAAAATTAGTATGCAGCATTGCCCTTAGGAGAAGCATAGCAAAAACTCAGCATCACTTGAAGGGGAAACTGAATATTTTAGGCATGACCTTGCCAAATATTTCAGTCTGAATTCAGGGCAGGATATGGAATGTTTCCTACATGCACCTGTGTGCTTCCCCCTGCATCTGACCATGGGGACAGCAAAGCTTGATGTCTCATGTGTACAGCAAGGCTCAAGTAAAGCATTCTCTCTAAGGACCTATGAGTTAGCAGGAGTTTCTCCATGTGCTTTATAAGTGATGCTCTGGCCAGGGGATCGTCTGCTTTATGTGTCTTCTGAGGATGAAGCAATTCATTCTGGTTTGAATTTCATTTGTGGAAAAGCGCTTGATTAAACTAAGGTTTTTCAACCTTGTTTGTCATGATTTTACAGACTGAATATTTGTTTCTGAAAATGTTCATTTCTAAATTGAAATCTTAGGCTTGCCTTTTTTCCATTCTCCCTCTGTTCTCCCTCCAGCTTTACTTATTTTGCATATGAGTATTTGTTTCTAGCTGTTAGCTGTGCAGGGCTATATTCCAGACTTTAGAGAATTTTTCTTCTCAAAACTTTACAGTTTTATCTGCAGCAGTGACAGGAAGCCTGGTTGTAAGGCTGGGATACAAGATGGAGATACAAGAGAACTGAATGTGTTATGTGCTCTGACATAGTTTTCTGTGGGATCTGGAGAAAACCTCTGTAATTCCTTGTTTCTTCCTTCCTTATCTTTAAGATAACCATAGCTTATATGCAACAGTTTGAAAGTGGCAATCACTTCCATAGAGCTAAATCTGTCTTTGACTTGGTAACAATGTGAAAAACCATATTATAAATTAGAAATCCTTACTCAGGTGCAGAGATATGAACACATTTATACAAGTTTGGCTGTTGAATAACAGTATGTGCTATTTTAATAAATGAAGACTAAAATCAGCAAGACTAATCTAGAGTTCCGTAATGTCTCTTGAAGAAAATTACTTTGGGAGTTAGAAGATATTTCAGAAAAATACAAACACTGCAAGGTTTTTATCAAGGTTATTTCAGAAGAAATTTAATCACTAATCCGGACATATATTAGATCTCTCCTTTTTTCCTCTAATGGTTAAAGAAATAGAATGACATTATATGCAACTAAAAATATATTGATTGAGCTTGTTAAGTACAGTGTAGGGATATTGCGCTTTCTGGGCTATTTGATCAACAAAGCCTAGTTGCATTCAAAGTCTGAACACTCTAAATTGCATTTATTCATGAAAACTTTGTGCAATTTTTCCACTGATATTAAGTAAAAGTCTACAAAATTTAAAAAAGATAATATTTTATATTTAAGCAGAGAGTGGTGATTACTGAGCCGAACAAAGAACTTCCAGCTGAAGTTTGAGTTGGATTTGGATTTCTAATCTGCTAGGACAGTGAAAATGAAAAAAAAAATCATTTAGCATACTCTTTCACGACAACAACTTTTATTTAGCTGACTTTTTTATTTATAAAGACAGAACTAAAGAAAATTTTTCAGGAAATCTGGGGGAATGTGGAAAAAACTCCCCAACCTGGGTGTGCAAGTATAACAGTCTGTTATAATTGATTTTAAAAATAAATTTAAAAATAAATGCAATACTCCTAGCAAGACCCTAAAAAAGTTCCCATGCTGTCTTCAGCAACAGAAATTCTTTATATAGAATCTGTTCTTTACATCATAATGTGTGTCTAATTGTTCACAACGTAACGAAATGGATATGATTAAGAAATGTCATCAAAACTTATGCAGACTTTATTTTTAAGAAACTCTGCAAGGGCCTCTATAATTATTTGTTTGATTACTTTTTTGTGTTCCTACACAATAGATAATCACTCACTGCTGTTAACAGCATATGTGTTTTGGATCGTTTTATTCATGAACACAACAGCCAGCAGCATCACTTTTAAGTTATGTATTGTAAGCAAAGTGTGCATTTGTAGAAGAAGGAGACAAATTGTTTCAGCTGTGAAATGCTGGCTAATAGCATGGCTGTTGACAATATGACAGAATAGGGAGAAATTTTTTGCTTACTTGTACTTATTTCTTGAAATATGGAGTGTTAGCCTGAGACCCTTCATATGTAGGTAAAGATATGCAGCAATAAGTTTTTCTCATTCAAAGGGTGGATTAGGATATAGTGGAAGAGAAAGAAGTATTGGGTTTTCTAGATGAAAACCAAAAGTTTTTCATGGTGCATGACCAAATCTGGGGGAAAAAGTGTGAATTTTTTACTTGAAATAAGACCTTGAACTTGTTTCAAATATCCATTTCATTTTTTTGCCCTTAAAAACTTAAATGATGTCAAACCTAAAAAAAAGTCAGGATAGATTTTTTTTGAAAAAATATATTAGCAAAATATCCTAACTGGAGTGTTTTCAGTTTTTCATTGAAATAGAATTAATCAAAAATCATGTAGTGAACTTTTCATATAGGTATGAAACTTCACATTTAACTACTATTGTATTTACCAAACCTTACTGAAAAAGGACAAAGGACTTTTTCTCAGCAAGTGTATGTCGTTTAGTGAGAATAAAACAAAACAAAATAAAAAAATGGACAGGTCCACAGTTCTAGAAACTCTGTACTTTCTTACAGAAAATGTCACATGAAAATCTGACTCAAAACCAAAAAGTGGTTGTAAGTTATGAGGTGGGCCTTCCAAAAACTTAGAGGTATAGGAAGGGTGATTCCCAATAGTTTGCAATTTGCTGCCAGTTGTGATCCAAGTTTTTCTCCAGTTGCTCAGCCTCCCAAGGGTGCTGTAGCTGAAAGAAAATTCATGCTAGGAGGTTAG
This sequence comes from Corvus hawaiiensis, assembly GCF_020740725.1. Taxonomy (NCBI): domain Eukaryota; kingdom Metazoa; phylum Chordata; class Aves; order Passeriformes; family Corvidae; genus Corvus; species Corvus hawaiiensis. The sequence continues at coordinate 77,744,389 of NC_063213.1, read as the reverse complement.
AGGGGTCTTTAGGCTATCTGCACTAAGAATGCTTCTGGAAGTGGTTGCACCAAAACTGTTTGCAGCTGTCTATTGGCAAATCAATATTTTATAAAGCAAGCAAGCCCAGGAGACTCAAGATGCACTGGTGAGAGAGCTGCAGGTGATATTCAGCCCATTCACATTGGAGATTATGTGATTTGAGCATGTAATATGAGAAATGCTTGATTTTACTTCTGTGTTGTGACACTGCATTTCAGTGAGAGAAAACGAGTTTCTATTTGTATTCTTGTGACCCATGGCATTTTATTCTGTAATGCTACCATATCTAGAGTCCATCAGTAGAATAATTTTAATCTTTTCTTTTAATCTTCTACATTTTCTGTAACTTTTTTCAAAATAATATGCAATCCAGATCATCTAAAAGTTAGAAGCATAACAAGTTGTGTTTCTAATACTATTGAAAATACTTATTTTCTCTTATATTACACAAGAGATGATAAATAATCTCTGCTATACTGTGCAGGTTTATTGTGAAACGGTGAGTGTTGCTGAATTGTGTACTTTACCACAGCTTGAAATTACATAGGGACCTTGTACAGTAGCTACATATTACTACCTACTTTGTAGCAGCTAAAACTGTACATGATTTATTCGTAATATAGCCAACTATATATAGATGTACTTACCAGCTGGGGAAAGGGGGGGGAGGTTCAGGAAACAAATGCTACAGGATGTAAAATAATTCCCAAAGGTCTGCTTTCCTAGTCTTGGAGTTTTTACTTACCTTATAGACTTCAGTGAAAACCTTGGAGGTACTCTGTTACAAACACTTTTATCAGAAAAGAAGACAGATAACCTGTCAACTGGACAGCATCAAACTGACAAGTGAAGTACAGCCATGTCCTTGGTCACTAAAACAGTGTAAAAATCAAGAGGTATTTTCAGAGTGTGCCATGGAAAAATACCCATAAATTGAAGATTTCAGTAAAGCATTCTACTGTGTTTTAAAATCCCTGAAAATATAAAAATTTCTCTTTTTCATGATGTCTATTTACATTTTAAAATGTGAATGTAGCTAGTAGAAATTTACAGAAGAACATATCTTTTCAAATCAGCAAATTATAAAACTGTGCAGAAAGAACTCTCATTCTGTCCATATCTGTACTGAGATAATTGAGTATTTCTATAGTAGAAGATTGTCACAATTTAAGTTTTATCAATACAACTATTTATCAGCAACAAGATAATTATATCATCAATAAACCTGAACACAGTCTTGCCATGAAAAAATTATAATCAAATCAAATGTTCCAGTAATAAAAAACAAAGTAGTTTTTTTCAAAGTGATTGAACTGGATGATATTAGTACAAGATGTCATATATTAACCATTTTGCAAGGAGATTATTTTTCTAACTACTTCATTGAAATTTTATCTCAATTTTAAAGAAGGATTCAAATTATACCTTTTTTTTCTGGAAAGCAATAGAGTGAGGAGAGACTCAAATGAGAAACAGGAAATAATAGGTAGCATCAGGAGCGAAATCTACAATCACAGAAAAGTAAATGCAATTCAGATAATTAAAAGGTAAGAGAAAAAGAACTAAGAAAATGAGGTATGAAAACACTTACTTAAATTGCCAAGCAAGTTTCTTCTTTTTGTATTATCTTTCCTCATTTTGAGCATTCATTAAGAAAGCAGGTTTCCCAGACCTGGTGAGTTGGAATGAATTATTCTTAGTTTTGATCAAATGCTTTGGATTCAGTGCAGTCCCCAGTACAGTACAAAGCAGAATTTCACTTGTTACAAGCTTCCAGTTAGTGTAAAAACCATTACCATGATCCTCTGATTTAATCATTCACCTTTAATTTATGCATCTAGCAGTTCAACCATCCAGACCTTAATGTGGAAGTGTTGAAAGCCTTGTTACTGTCAAGACAGTTGGCACCCATGGCTTTCCCCCTTGTCTACAATTCATTCGACAAATTGTTTTATTGTAGAAGCATAATATGACCTTTTAAGGAAGGCACTTGACGACCAGGACACCTGTAGTACCATTCTCTTAAGTTCTCATAGCACTCAGTGTTGTTTTGGAAAGGCATATTTTTCAGTGCTTGGCTTTTGAAGGGGTGTAAGCAGGAATTCAGATTCTTTGGAGACTGGAAATGCCTCTATTATACAAAAGGCCTATACAATAGAAATGTACTTAATTTTATTTAAGAACTAGGGCTTTTGATGTTGAAGGCTGATTAGCTTCTATATGAATTTGTGAACATTGTAAAGTCAGCCACACTGAAAGAGACCATTGTTCTGTGAAGATTTATCTATTGTGGATGAAATAATAGAAATTCTGTATCCTTAAGCAAAGATGCAACAGGCCTGAAATTCTCAGTTATAAAGGCCTTTCCATAATAAAAAAGCATGAGGAGTTTATATTCAATGTCCCTGCAGATTCAATCAGAAATCACTGTATCCCTGCTCAGTTTTAAAAAGGAAAACTGCATGAAAACAAGATAGGCAAAACATCCCTACAATGTCAATGAATAGCTAGTCCAATATAATATTCCATGAAAATCCCAAGTACAAATACAATGACTCATCGTGTTGCTAGTCACCTAATGTGCAATTTATTACCAGCAGCTACAGAATATATTACATACGTGAAAATAAAGTCTGCTACAAATAATAGTATGGTTAGATAAGGTCTGATCCAGTTTATGCACCATGCAGGGGACTGAAAATCATGTTATTTCTTGAGTTCTGGAGGTCCTTCCTGAATGAATATAGATCAAAACCTTTAAATACTCTCTCCACTCTGCTTACCCCATGAAGACTTTTTATAAGCTAATGGGTGCTTTCTAAACTACTTGAGACTGGAGACCTGTGGTGTTTTCGATGCTGAAGGACTGTGTGAATAACACCACATCCCCCAGGCTATGTGAAGTACATTGCAGCCTGTGGTGTGCTGCAGAAGACTTTCGTGAATCTGTCTAAAACGAAACTTTGGTTGTGAGACAAGGGCCAACTGTGATGAATTGCATAAAGTCTTACAAGTTTCAGTGACCAGCTAATGATGTGGAATTCAATGTAGATAAATTTAAAGTGATACTGATGGTAAAAGGGTTGGACAAACCTTAAAATGCCATTTAAAATAGATTCACAATCATTGTAGCCAGATGGTAGATTTAAATTACAAAGGAGTGAGCCTCAAAAATGTTAACTTGCTTATCACTGGCAGTCACAAAAGAGTTGTTAGGGGTTATTGGGAAGGCAATAGAGGTCACAGCAAATAAAATCATCAAGCCATTGTATAATTGCATGCTTTTCTGAAGGATGTATGCTTTGTACAGTGTTCCTTTAGCTTGAGGGAAAAGAATGATACAAAATGAGAAAATTTAGGGAAGTACATTAGTGGTAATCAAAGATATAGAAAATGTTTACATAGGAGTAATAAGTAGGCTAGACTAGACTAGGCTACTCTTTTCAAGACTCTTCAGTCTTGAAAAATTATGTCTCAGAAAGGATATGACCAAGAGGTTTATTGAGTTTCCGTATGAGTTTCCATATGCCCTCTCTCTTCTGATACAAGAACTATAATAATTTTAAACTAATAGGGGTCACATTCACAGTAAACAAAACAGCTCTTCTTGTATTAGTTAGTCTGGCAACGGAACTGGTAGCCACAGGAAATTGGGGCTCCTAAAAATATACAAAGATTTGGGGCAAGACCAAAACAATTGCAATTTTTCCCCTAATGTGGTTTTTGAGTGATTTTAAAACAAGCTAAGCATATATAACTCATTGGCTATTCAGAGTGCTTTGAGTACTGAACTCTTATTTGAAATGTACAGTTAATTTTCTAAATAGGATTTGAAGTGGGCATTGAGAACAAACCTTTGCAAATTGTTTGCTTTTGCAAATTATTTATTATAAACTTCTGCAAATTATTAGAACACTCCAAGGTAGCCAAGCAATTTTTTTTTTCCCCTCTGCAAGTTTCTCCTTCAAAGAACACATGCAGAAAAGCCTATGCAATTATCTGGCTGAATTTTGCATCCTTTAACAGTTCTGGTAATATAAGTTTAAATATAGAGCAGAAACTATTGTTATTACCTATTTCAATTGCCTAGTAAATGTAGTGAAATATTTCAATTTGGGCTTCTCTTGGAAAAAAAAAAAAGTGCTGAGGTCTGCATTTTCCATTTTGTGTGTATTGAAGTCTTTCTTGATAATCCTTCTCAAACACAGTAAGATTGCAAAAAACTGTGAATAAGACGAACTCTGATGAAAAGTGAATAAAATAAACCTTGTTTGCAAACTTTTGAAGTTCAGCATATAGAAGGAAGCAGGAAATAAAGCCCAAATGGAACCAAATAAAAAGGAAGAGTCAGGGAAGTATGGATTTACCAGAGAGAGAAGTTTTGCTAATTTATTTAATCCAAATCCTTATTTTCCTCTGTTCATTCCAAAATGCAGTCGTTGCTACCTTTGATGTGAAAAATCTGGTTGCTAATTAACATGTACTCTAAGACATTACAGCATTTTTCATTTTAAAACAAGAGGCTCTTTTAAATTACACAATGGTTTAGAAAGTCATTATGAAGCACTGGTAATTCAGAACAATGTAATAATTTTAATAATTTTTAGATTTAAATAAAATTATTCCTTCAAACATACTGTTTTGTTTAGTAAATTCTGCTGGTAGAGGTCTAAAAATATATTTTTTGCTTTCTCCATCATTAATGCTTCTGTATTTTATCCTCAGAGTTTAATAAGAATTTCTTCTAATCAAAAATTATTAAAAAAATACGTTTGAGGTAAAGTGAAATCCTGAATTTTGAGACTGTTTTTCATTTCTGTTAAGATGACAGTGTGGCAGAAGTAGTGATTGCTGTTCTGACTAATGAGTCATGCTCTCTGTTCTAAAGGCTATGATTTAAAATTACCACAAATTATTTTATTAAAGCCATATTCAGAGTTGTACGTATCTATAATATTACGTTCAGAGAAGAGTCTTTTTAACACTTTTTTCATTAATAATATCAGTGCAAACATTGAGTTGTAACGCAGTAATAACCTTTTCCCTGAAAGTCTAAATTCAAGAGTTTTTTTTAATAAAGATTTTTAATACACTTCCCTTTCTTGCCTCTCATTAGTGCCACGGGTAAGTTATCCAGCAATATACAAATTTAAAAAGTATTAAAAGCTGTTGGGCTTTTGGTAGGAGCTTTTTTTGTTTGTTTGTTTTGGCTTGGAGATTTTTGTTTGGTTGTTTGGTTCTTTGGTTTGTTGGTGTTTTTTTGTGCAGCAGAGAACAGAACTGAGAAGGCAGAAATATAAAAAAAAGAAGTTAAATACTACAGGCATTTTAATGTTACAGTGTGAAATTATTTTTGCAGGCATTTAGTTTAATAATTATTGCTACTTGATTAAAGTACTGTGGAATAAATCAAAGAAAAATATTTAATTAGCAGGAGTAGATGTAATCGTATAAAACACTGTTTCTGAAACAGATTATTGGTAAATTTCATGTGACATCTACTTTTACAGTTCAGTATAAGATCCAAGGTGAAAGAGCAGAATTTCTTGGGAAGTGAAATTTTTTATGTCCAGCCTGATTGATAGTGAAAATACTAAAAACGCAAATTCTATGAGTCCATCCAATTTCCCCAAAGGGTGGAAACTAGACTGTCACTTGTCTCTCCTGTTTAGCCTTTGATTATAGGTGTGATTAAAGCTATAATGCAGTATTAAGATATAAAAACTTTTATTTACATTAAGAAAGGAGCACGAGGTATTTATCCAGTATCTTCTGCCTGTTTATGTCCTCACCTATTTTGAGATAGGCCAGTCAGAATATGGTTTGATTTAATTTTGCACATTTGGTTGTGCCAAAGTAGACTGCTCCTGTGCTAATATTGTGGTGGGGTCCTGGAGCAGTTTTATTGCTTTCTTAGATTTGTTCTTCCCAGAAGCTTCTGTGTTGACATTTCAGGTGCCAGTCAGGTCTACTGAGCATTAAGGTGTTTTGTTATTTGCTCTGCTGGGCAGGGGTGGGAGCTGCTGCTGCTAAGTCTGGGGGAAGGTATTGCATGTGTGAATGGATGCGCAGGGGTGGATTGTGCTTTCATGTTAATTTAGTTCTTGGTGCTGTCATCCTTTGAAGTGGAAAGCGTGCTTGATGCCTGGTTGAGGTGACTTGTGAAGCTGAATACCCCTTTTTCTCAGTTACTGAGCTTTGGGAATTGGTGTGGTACTAGCCTATAACAGATATTGCTTGAATTTTTATGCACGTCAAGCATTTGTTCCTGGAAATACAAATTTAGGATTTGTATGAAGGATTTGTTCCAGTCATATTAGCCTGTCCTTAAAACTGGAACTTAAGTTTCACTCTGTGGTGGGTTGACCTTGGCTGGATTTCAGATGTCCAACAAGCTGCTCTATTCTCTCCCCTCCTCACTGGTCACAGGGAGGAAAATATGACGAAAATCGCATGGAATGAGATAAAGACAGGGAGAGATCTCATCACCATCATGGGCAAAACAGACTTGACTCAGACAAATTAATTTAATTTATTGCAAATCAAATGACAGTAGGATAATGATAAATAAACCCAAATCTTAAAACACCTTCCCCCCCCCCCCCTCCCCCCCACCTTCCTAAGCTTAACTTTACTCCAGATTTTCTCTATGTCCTTGCCAGATAGTGGTGCAGGTGGATGGGAAACGGGTGTTTTATCCAGTCCACCTGTTGTGTGTCCCATTTTTCCTCCTCATACTCTTCTCCTTCACCCGCATGGTCACAAGTCCTACCAGAAAAGCTGCTCCATCAGGAATTCCTCTCCCGTCAGGTCCACAGGTCTTTCCAGAAGCCTGCTCCAGCCTTGGTTTCCCATAGGGTTGCAGTCTCCCCTCTCCAGCTGCAAATGCTGTTGTGCAATTTTTCCCCCTTTCCGAAATACTTTATCCCAGAGTTGCTACCACCTCACTGATGGGTGTGGTCTTGGCCAGCACCAGGTCCATCTTGGAGCTGGCTGGCATTGGCCCTCTCAGAAATGTAGGAAGCTTCTGGCAGCTTCTAAGAGAAGCCAGCCCTGACGCCCCCCTACTACCAAAACCTGGCTACTCAAACCTAATACACATTCCCAGCGCCTACTTATTCTTGCTTATTTGAGAGATTTTTGGCAGTTTTTGGATAAAGGTTTGATAGTGGTGGAAGCAAAATGAACGAGGACACTGTTCTTTTGTGCCTTGCAGGGTTCTGTTTGGTTTTCTTTTACCCTGTGACTTAACACAAAGCTTGTAAAATATATATGAGTGAGGACATGTATTTTCCCAGTGATCTCACCTTCTAGCACTCTGGAGAGTGTTGTCTTGGATAAATCAAGATTGAACAGTGAGGCTTTTTTTTTTGATATCTGATACCTGTGGAACATTTGCCTATTTAATTTTTTAAAATGTGTTTGTCAGTTAAGTGTTTATGCAGCAAGAATGTGTGATATTCTTTCACTCATTTTTTGTTGATTTCAAGGATCACAAGGTCATTGTAAACATTATTGCTAATGCATATATATCATGATGGATATCTTTGCATGTATTAACTCTGTAAGAGTTTCTTTTATTTTAAATCAAGATAGTGTCCAAATTTAAAATAAAAGTGACATGACCTTTGAAGGGTAGTGGAGATATTTTCTTTTGACACTATTGTTGATATATCCTTAGGGTTGTATTAAGTTCCATAACAGATATTTGAATGTTTTTCTTCATATTTCACACAATTATTAATTTCTCATGGATATTTTGGTAAGTTTTAATAGTGGTATTCAAAAGTAGCTAATTCTATATCAGGATTGGTTTTTGGACTTTAATGCACAAGGTTAGGCAATACTACACTCCCATTTTTCTCTCAGAAGATAGATTGAGTTATAATTGTTGGTTTACAGGTACAGGACACAGACAATTTAGAAGAACCAATCTCTTCAATTAGAGATGTATGTGTTGAAGAAGCAAGCATACATTTTAACCAGTAAGTGATGAAGAATGTTTTTTTTACTCAAAGATATTTCCCCAGTAAAACTGCAGATTTAATGGGGATAGGGAAGGAAGTGTGGTCAGTGTGAGCAGGAGGCATCTGTGCTGTCCTTCTATGGGCAGTAAGACTGGTTCATCTGATAAGGTTTTCAGTGGAGGCTGAACCCCATTTTTTCATGTATGAGCTCCTTGTTGCCTTGTTCCCTTTTGTCACTGAAGTAAGTCTTGGAAGCTGCCTGCTGGGACTGAGGTATGGTGTGTCTGAGGTGATACAGTGTTATGATATTAACCCTCAGGTTATCTGACTTTGTTCTATGGAGGCTGTGGAATAGTCTCTATGTCTTACTGAAAGGAATCCTTTCTTTATTCTGGTTAATCTAGTTGATAACAGTGATTGTTCAGGTCCCTGCAAGAGACTTCCACATGGATTTGTAAAAGGGAAACTCCTTTTTCATCTTGGTGTGAGGGAGAAATAGCAGTCTCAGGAGCATCTTCCTCATAATGTATATCTGCCTCATTTCACCCAGCAGGTCCATACCAGCTTTCTCTGAGCTGGAAACAGCAACAGCAACTTCATGATGATCACCACTGGTATCTTTCTCTATGGCTTTAACAAATTTAAAGTTTATCCATTCAACTTATGGTAGAAGGAATGGACATCTATCAGATATTTAGCTTGTATTTAATTATTTTCATTAATTTCTGCAGATTATTGTCTGTAGAATATAGATTAGTAATTATATAATGAAGTGATAAAACTACACATTCCTCTATACAAAATAATATTTCTTCCTCTGGTTTAAAGAATTCTTTCTGTATTTTTAGCACATAGAAACTTTTATGTAACACTTTTCAAACCTTTATGTAATATTGTTTGATTTAGGATGCCTATCATTTTTGCTTTACTGAATAGTGAATGATTACTTTGTAGTTCACTGACTCTTTCGGGGAAGTCTCTTTCATTTAGTGTGCTAAAAGATGATCACTACGGTTCAAACAAAATATAAATGGATTAGGTTCCAGGTCTTGTGCACGTAACAGCTTTGATGATATTATAAGTTCCTTCTCAATTTAGATCTGATGTAGCTCTTTAAAAAATCATTAAAAATCAAAGTGGACTAGTGTGTCCCCTTTCACATCAGCACTGGCTACAGTGCTGTGCAAACCAGCTCTCTTATGCCTGATGCAGCAGTAACTGCACATCATGCCACCCCTGCAGTCCTGTTTGTTTCCCTTATCCTATGTATTGTGTTCTTCCTTAGGTATTGCTGCTTTAACATTTTCATTTAAAAGCTTTATAAGATTGAAAAAGTTAATTTTGTAGTGTTTCTTTTTTTGCTGTTATTAAGGGTGACCAGTAAAAAAACAGTAAAATGTAAATAATTTATGCATTCTGATGTACAAGTTCCTTGAGGGTTAAAAGAAGCTTCAGCATTTTCACTATAGCACTGTGACAATGAATCATTAATAATGCCCAGTTTGCCAAAGTCCCAGGCGTGCAGCTTCCAAAAGCAACAGATACAAAACCAGCAGTATTTTTTTTTCTCATTCATCAATTTTGTAAAGTCAAATTGGCTTTCTGGAATCCCCACAGCAATTTGCAAATGATGTATTAAATCAAATATTCCTACCTGCACAGAGCACAGGGAAAAGAAAAAAGAAATAGCTTTCCTACCAGTGCTCTGACATGCTATTTCAGTGATATTTCATATCCAGTCAGACACTGCCAAAAATATTTCCTGACACTGGGAAAAACTACCATTTACAAAAATCTTTGTCATACTTTTCTTCTTCAACTTTCCTGTTTGTTCTATCAGAATTATTAACCTTGATAGCTTTGTCTTTTAGAAAACATATTTGTTCATGCAAGTTCATCAAGACAGTTTTCAGAAATTTTGAAGTGATTTTCTGTTCTTTTTCTCACTGATCATGGCTTGGGGAAGTGTATGAACTGGATGATCACTCAAAGTACATTGCTCTACTCCATGATTCATTAAGATTACCTGTGCATTTTTTCTCCACTGTTTTGCTTGCACTGTATTTAATTCCCTAGATATTTTTATTTTGTCTCTGTAAGCAGAAAAAAAAAAAAACAAATCAAACCCTTTTTCAGTGTTACCTTGTTTCTATTGTTCTTTTTAATTTTAATAGCAAAATTGCAGTTTTTCTTTCCATTTGACATGGAATACTCACTACAAAAGAGGTTAAAATTGGTACACTGTCTTAGATTATATAAAACTCTATATTTTATGAATCTTTTTTTAGTTAAAAAAATGATTCTCTTTTGCTCACTAGGATCAAAGTGACCTAGTAGACTTAAATAGGTGATATGTTAATTAACATATGATAGGCCTCCAGAATTTATTATCTGCTTAGATGCTGTTAATAAAGACTCTTTGTTTTGTACTCAGATATGAAAACAAACAAACAAAAAAAATATAACAGGAAAAGAATGTGGTAAATGCTGTGTCATCATCATAGAATCACACAATAGTTTGGCTTGGAAGAGACTTTTACATGTGGAATGCTACCAAATGAAACATGTTTTTCCATTTGAGGTTTTAAAGAAATTCTTTTACAACATGGTAAGGCCCTTATCTTTAAGTTTCTGTGCACCAATTCCCTGAGAACTATGAACGCCTTTGAAAAGATGTGTCAATGTAATGTACCAATGAAATGAGGCAATTCCTACATCTCACAAAATTGTAAAAGTCATTGGACATCAGTGGGTGTCTTCTCTCTTTCCAAACAATTGGGAAGTACTGTCTATCGGTTAGTGGGATCAATGACCTACTAAAGCAGATACTCCTTCCAGTCACCAGCTGTATACATCCATGCCAGAAACACAGTGAATTACTGTGCAGATCTCCACACAAGCGTGGCTATATTATTGTAGTACCTTTGATACCTGAGGAAGGATGTCTTAAATTTTCTCAGGTAGTTCTTCATAGCACTTCATCATGCAGTGTAGTAGGAAAAAAAGGGACTCTCATGATTTTCTTCTGAGAAAGTCCCTGTCAACCCTTTAGTATCTTTATATTTTTTACTTTTGTGTTAAGCATTGAGGGAGATAAAACATCTTCAGGAAGGAAAATTGTCCTTGTTTCTCCTTCTTTTTCTTCAAGGTTAAAGATATTTATCTGCACACCCTCAGATTGTAATGGCAGAACTGTGTATTATCAGGATTTTATGATTTTGTAGCAAAAACTTCAAAACCTGAAAAAGAATTAATAGTTTTAACTAAGAAACCCTATCATTATTGATGGGATTTGCTAGGCACACTATCCTTTAGAAATAAAGCATAATTAGTTGCCCTGACGCCTGATAAGGTGTAATGCTATATTAAACATATTTTAGGGCAATTCTGCTCTTTCCTGACTGGATACTTGGTGTCTGAAGGAAAAAATCATGCAAGCTCAGCCATCTTCTGAGCATAAGCAGCTGTACAGTCTCTCTTCTCTGCCAGGCTTCCTGTTTGCATGCAGCTGTTGGAACATAATGTGTGTGAGTGCTTTTGGCAAATGGTGCAATTTTTAAATGGGAAAACCAACTAAAAATGTTTGCAGGTCAAACTTTGGTTAGGAGCTATTTAAAAATGCCTTGTGACAGATATTTATGCCCTATTTCCCCAAACTCTTCTTTTCTATTTTTGTTGATACTCTGATTATCCATGCCCATGCAAAAGTAGGTATCCCTTTAACCTGAACCCCTAAATGGATATTCAGTTTGAACTCAGTCAACCATAGTGCAATTTAGTTTATCTTCTTGGTAGTAAACTTCCCCTTCCACTGTGTGTATCAGTAATGGTCTTTAATTAAGGTAAGATTCCATATACCTTTCCACTGCCAACCATTCTGTCATTCTCATTCATCCCAAACCCACAATGCCTGTTTGAGCACTCCCTGCACTAAGAAAACTGCAAACAAAACTGTAAAAATAATGCTTGTGTGGTCTCTATAAATTCTTTTCAGATCACCTATTATACTAAAAAGTCCTGACTCACTCTGCATTATCAAACTCTTCTCTCTAACCTTTATGGGCCAAGATACAGAGAAACCTGCTGAGAATTAATCCACTAAAATTCAATTATTACTTTACGTGGCATGCATAGCCATAGGAAAAAATAGGAAAAAAGTTCAGGATTTGACTGTCTTTAGCATGGATTGAATGGGTTTAGGAAACATACTGTTATCATGAGGAAATTTATTTGCCACAGATAAGGAAATTAGCTCCTGCTGTGATCGTCATGAAGAAGTAACCTTAAAAAGCTATAGATAGATGAATTTTTATAAAATTCCTCATAGATGAACCTTGTGGACCTCTCGGGGAAAGCAAAGAAAATAAAAAAGGACACTATGCCACAATGGCTTGAAATTGCATATAGAACTAGGTTCAGCTTGATTAGATTATCTGCTTTGTAATACATTAGATCCTGTGTTATCTATCTGCTTTCTATCTCTATACATATAGACATTTCTCTTATATACTTACCCACATCTGTTCCATGACTTCTTTTATCTGGCAAGCCCTTTCAGGTAAGGAACTTTAGTGTCTATATACATATTATATAGTAAAATAGGAATCCATTGTGTTTGAATAAGAAAAAATTAAAGGTTCAAAAAGTATACTATGTCAATCCCACACTCATTAGAAAGCGTATCTAGTAAAACAGTAATTTTTTTCCTGTGGATGTGGGGGGATTTCTTGTTTCATTTCATTAAAGCAATGGTACAGAGAAGAAATTTTCACATGGCAGATATAATATGAACTTTGAATAGTCAATGTTGATTTTTTTGACTACAATTTAAGAGCAAAAAGGAGCATTAGCTAAAGTTCAGAAAAGGGCATTATTATAAGAGAAAAAAGGTTGTTGTGGGTCAGACCAAAGATTCATCTGTCCTATTAACCTATGCCCATCAGAGCTTATGGATCAAATGTATAAAAATAAAAGGGTCTTCATTTGAACTATTTTCAATTTTGAGCTGGTTTTGTCTCACAGGACATTCTGAACCAAATGTGGTTTCAGAGTGTTTTGCTTCCATGCAATGTTACAGTTTACCCCGGAGGCTCAGTAAACTCAGCATTCGCAACATCTTGTGGCACTCTTGCTTTGCCTGAGAAACTGCCTGCTTTGTTATGAAACTGGCTTATACTAGTTTCATTTTATGCCCCCAGTTCTTATATTGAAAGAGACAGTGTGCAATTTCTGCATGTCTACTGTGTCTATGTCAATTTGATTTTATAGTCCTCTGTTATCTGTATCTCTCTTTTGCAGAGACGAGTCTTTTGAAGATGCCAAGCCAGGCTGTTGCTTTTCATGTGGGAATAGTCCAATGCCACTGAATGTTCTTACCAACATGCTCTGGACCTTTTTCTGTCTTACCAGATCTTACTTTGAAGGACTTAAAAAGCAGCACAATAACATTTCTGTTTCATTCTCTATGCCTTTCCTAATAATTTCTGTTTGAATTTTTGACTGCTACTGAGTACTGAGCACTGAGCTGCTGATTTTACAGAGCTATGATAATCCCACAGTGCCCACCTAGTCAGCTCAGGGCTCATCATTTCATATGTACATCACTTACATATGCACATTTCCCTCGTGCTTCACTTTACATTTACCTATTCATTTGTACTTCGGCTGCTGGTCTCTCTGTTCCAGGTGAGCTTACTTGTCATGTTACAACAGAGCAGAGAAATCATGAACCAGGATAGCTTGTTTGTTCTTTTTCTCTCCTGACAGAGAAAATCCTTTCTTAGGATTTGAAAATGTTGATTTAAATGTTAAATTTTTGCCTGTAAACAGACAATGAGCCCATTCATATAAATAACTGGTGCTGAAACTTGAAAGTTGTTTTTTCTGGAAACACAGGCTTCAGACACCTCGGGTAGTGTTTCTTCCATCAATCCTTTCCTGTCCTTGGCAAATCCACAGAGCAATATCTTGTACCATCCACAGCCACTACCTGGCTTTTGTATGTATATTCCAGATAAGCAATATACACTTGGGTCACTCTGCATCTGATTAATTGTCTGTCAATTACAAATGTTTTTCCACCTTACTGTGGTGTTTATATGTAGAATTAATGTTTTCAGTAAGATTTAATCAATTATTTATTTCGTGGTACTTTATTTTATCCTTTTGCCTATTTTTCATTCTCTTCTATTCTTTTGGAACAGTTTGCCACTAATATTATGCAAGGAATTCTTGCCAGTTTCACTGAGAGTTTAATCACTGACATTCTAGCAATTCTTTTACAAATTGGTGTTATTAGTAAAAATTATTTAGATAATAATTATTATCTTAATAGCTCACCATCACTGCCTTTTAAGCTGATATTTACAGCTTTCCCCGAAGGCATAGAAAGGTCTTAGTGGCGTTTACCATACTATTAAATTTCTCAATTGCCATAATAGTGTGTGTGTTGTACAATGCCTTCAGGGAGAAGAAAAGAGTGATTTATCTAGGTCAGGCCTTGTAGTCATTGATTGATTTTTAGCTTGAGTATTAGAAAAATTGCATCTGTTTGAGGAAGTAGGTGTTTAGGTGTCTGATTCAAAAGTCTCTGATTGGAAAACACATCTATTATAACAACTGTGCTCATCTCATGTAAGTTGTTCATAAGCTATTTATTTTATCTATTGAACTTTAAAAAATGTATACCACAACTCTAAATATTATGTGCAATTATTCATTTTCTCCCATTTAAGTTAAGAAATTACTTTGAAAATTTTCTCTTTAGAGCTCTGAATCTTCAGCTTTCATTTTTTTGCACAGCCTTGGAGTTGACCAGAACTCCTTTTCATCTAGCAGTGTGCACACAAAATTTTAAAATAAGGAAAATAGTTTTATTTGCACAATGTTCTGTCTGTTGTATTTTAAAATTTTCATCAAACTTATTCCTTCCCATAATATAATTACAGAACAATTTAGGCTGGAAAGGACTCAAGAGTTCTCTAGTCCGACTTCCCATGCAAAGCTGGGCCTGCCACAAGGACATACGAGGATGCTCAGGACTTTATACAATAGAGTCTTGAAAACCTCCAAGGACAGAGACTACACAGCCTCCCTGGGCAATCCACTCCACTTTCCTCAGGTGAAATTTTTTCTCTTATGTGCACACCTTACCAGCCATGATCCGTGTGCTTCTGTCAAGTGCTGCTTTTAAGAAGCAACCTCCATTTACTCAGTAACCAGCACACAGGCTACTTTTTCAAGAAAGGCAAGTAGTCCAACCTTATTGCATGTCTGCTCTCGCTTCAGCCAACTGAGAATGCCCTATAGAATAATACAGCCATGTTTTCTCTTGCCCAGCTTTTCCTGTTTTAATAGAGCACTTGAAGCTCTAGTTCTGTTTGATATCACTTGCGAGTACCAGCTCTAGGTGAGCCTTGGCTTTCCTCACACTGTCCTTGCTTGTCAAACTTACTATAGTTCTCCCCTGTAGCTTGTTCCTGCTTCCCCAACCTGTGGACTGTTTTTGCTTTGAAATACAGTCATAAGTTCCTTGTTAAAATGATCTGCGCGTCTGTTTCTTTTCCTGATTGTTGTGAGGGATGATTCCTGAACTAAGAGATTGGTCTTAAAGACCTGTCAGCTTTTACAAGCTCCTTTCCCCTCCAAAGCTGCCTCTCTTTGGGTCACTCATACAAATTTCTTGATTAAGCCAAATTCTTCACTTCCAGAGCCCTGAATTTGTAGCGTGCTACTTGCTACCTTCACTTCCTTCCCTGGGGGATCTTGAGCTTTTCCATTTCATGATCACTACAGCCAAAGCTGCCACTGAATTTTTATGTTCCAAATCAGTCTCTCCCTGTTAGTGCATATCAGATCCATTGTGCATTTGCCCTATTAATTGCTTGTATCAAGGGATTATCCCTGACACCTCCCCAACTCAGCTGCTTGTCTCCAGCTCTGTTGCCATTCCAATAGATTGCGGGAAGATGAAAATTCATCCTAAGAATCTGTCTCTATGATTTAGAGATCTTCTTTAATTGTTTGAAAAAGGTATTTTATGCTGATGGGTGGTCTGTATCTACCTCCTACCACAACAGCACCCATACTGGCATTTCCTTTGATCCTGACCTAATTCTTCTTTGAAACTGATCCTTATAAAGAAGGGTAGAAAGAGTCTTTGAAAAAAACAGAATCAGTAGACTGACTAATTATCATTTGTATTAATTTGAGAATCAATACTTAAAGACTAACCACGTACATTAACAGTTTGTAGAGCTTTTGCACAATTTACAGTATATATTAATAGTAGATCTAAAACTTTTAATAGCATGTTTTTATCTGTTTACTAAGTGAAACTCATATACCCATATAGCCTGTACCTAACTTGGTTTTGGAAGAAATTCTGAAAAATCTGGTCTAAGCATGTGCCTTAAACTATAGGCATGTTTAAGTATTTTATTCCTTGTATGCTTTCTTGCCTCTCTGTCACAAGCACCTTTCTTTTCCAACAGCCTTCTTTGCATTTGTCGTCCATGAGTACTCTTAAAAATTCACAGAAAGAGACACTGAACACAATTTGGAATTGTTATTGTAGTAGGATGACTCCTTCTGTGTTCTTTTCCTACATATTTGAAAAGATGTTAAGGAACTATTGGGTTTGGTAGTCAAATAACAGTGACTCATTAACACACAGTGGCATAACTGAATTTTTTAATTAATAACAGTGAAATGCTTCTGATTGTCTGCAATTATTCGAAGATAGCCTGAAAAAAGAACTGTGTTGAGTTTTCATGTTGCTGATTATGCAAAATTGTACTTCATTTGGTTCTCAGTACTGTCAAATCATCTAATTCACACAATACAGTACTCATCATGCCTTGCTATTTCTATTTGAATTTGTCATCACTTTGTTATAATTCACATTTTAGCTCATCTTTTCTTGACAGTCTTTCTAAAATTGAAGAGGACATTTATTTACAGTGGTATTCTCTTCCATACATGGAGGGAGAGAAGAATTAACAGTAGCAATAGTTTTCCTCTATATAACAGAAGAAGCAAATTTATTTAGAGATCATGGGTTTATTTAGAGCAGTGAATTAACATTTTTTCCATGCAGTGTCATATAAACTTACTTTTCTGTAATTCTCCTTTTTATATTTGCAGATAATTGCTATGTGAAAAATGAACACATAATAGAGAATTGTTAAATGAGTAATCTCACTTTAAATGTATTTATTCTATTATCTACTGTGTATCTGAGAGGCCTACACTATATTGCGGTGTATACCCTGGCATGCTAGAAATCCATTGGCACAGAGTTCTTGCACAATCCATTTATTTATCTTCACCATTATTTTTAGAAGATCTTGGTGTTTCATAAATGTGTAAGCTTTCTGTTTTATGCGAAGAACTTGATTGCCCATCCACCTTGAGATTTAGTCATTCCATAGCTGAGGAGATGAGAGTTGTAAACCTTCCTCTTGAAACAGCCTGAAACTGTAAGTTTCAGGAACAGTAGAAAATAGAGGTCTGAAACTGAGCTGTTTTTAACAGTCTCAACAGAAGTGTAATGCTGAAAAACACACAGATGCATGTAATTAACTATTTCCTTGATTGTTTTTTTAAATGGACCTTTACTGCCAAAATACGTTGAGTGAACTTGAGTGGTTTTGTGTGGCACTCACCAAGAGGATTTTATAACAAAAGATGGGTCTATGTGAAAATTACCTTCTTACACTTTGGAGGCGAGATGAACAGATTTTCAGGTAAGATCAGAGGTAGCCAGCAAAGTTGGTTTTTATGTCTGATGGTCTTTTTGACTTCTTTCTTCAGCTGTGCTGGTAGAAAGGAGTATTATTATACTGTCAGTGTTGTGTATTGCTCCCTTCACTTGTGCTCTCCAACACTTTCACGGTCCTTATGGTTTTGGCAAACAGACTTGCAGGTACCTCTGTTGGAGTGTTTGAGCCCAAGGGCTGGATTTCAAATATTTTCCTCTGTACACAGCCATACCAGAAGTTGCAGTTACATCAGCATTGTCATCTCAGTAACACTATTTAACTTTCTACAGATGAGGTTATGTTAGAAATATATAAAAATGCATCAAGTTAACAATTTAGGCTCACTGAGGAAAGGAATACTGTTGTGAACCCGGACCTGGTATGCTGAAGTGAAGTGTTGGTCAGTACAGGCAGTATAAATTAAAGGACACCTACAGCAAAAACAAAGTAAAATTTGGCCAGGAGAGACAAGAAGTCTTAAGGGGTAAAGTCCTGTTGGACATAGTGGAATTTTGCTGGAAAAGGAGGCAATGCATTTATAAAGAAAAATCTGAAACTGACATTATGATGTTTCGAGTTACCAACATTATTAAGGAGTCTTAATTATGACACAGTTTAATATTTCCATGAGATATTAAGCCTGTGGCTTTTTCTCTGCTGAATCTTCTGATGTTTCTTGTACAGAAAAACTTTTTGTCAAGAAATAGAGAAATGTTATTTTAATGAATATACAAGGTCACAATATTATTGCAAAATTCCTTTTCATAAGGAGAGCTGCTTTTTCTGAAAGAACAACTTTTTGGTGTTCTGGGATTTTTTTTTTTGAGAACCCAGCTGGGCCTTCACATGTGTGGCTGTTTTGCAAATTAGCTACATTAAAAACGTGATAGCATTTTTAACAAACCAGGAAATTTAAAATTAATCCAATATACCAAAATGCATGTAATAAGAAAAACAAAAGATATTTCATCTTCTTCCTAATATCCTCTGATACATTTTATATTTGCTTTACAAAAGCAAGATTGAGGCTAAAATAACTGTTCCTATTTCTGTTAATTTTGCTAGAAGTAATGACTGCATAGTAATTAGATGCAAGACTACAAGATATGATCTGCACTTCATTTTAGAAAAAAGTCCAAGCATTTTTTGGTTTGGTTGTTTTTTTTAATATAAGACTATAATTTTTTTGATCACTAGCAATTTTTCAGTTATGTGATTATTTGAGGGCATTTAATATATTGTTTTTCAATCACCAGTAGTATTGTGTTCAGAAACAAGAGTGTTAGTTTCTTAATTAAAATTGTCTGATTCTTTCTAGGTCCCATATACCAAAGCAGTGCTAAAGAACTGATCTGTCCTTGACCCTCACCACTTGCACATCCAGATGATGGGAAAGGGTAATTTCACCTGTGAGGCTAAAGAAAAAAGTTGTTGTGAAATGGGGATATTTTTCATTGTTGTTGTTGTTTTGTTGCTGTAGTTGTTTCTCCCAAACCCCCTTTCTTCCTCCTGCTACAGAAAGAGAATTATTGCTGGCTATCATACTCTACATATGGATTCTGACTATTTTGTTTAGGGAGTGGAAGAGGCTTAGAAAGACATTCCAGGCTACAAAGATTTACCAACATTCTGAATATTTTTAGCTTTTTATCTTGAGCAGATAAGCACAATAAAAGCTACAAGAATTTAGATTTCTTTATTTCAGAGGAGGGTTTCCTGTGGTTTGGGTTTATTGGGCTTTTGTACCCTTTTGTATTTTAGATATGGTGTTGTAAAAAGCTATATATTTAAATATATACCTACAACTGGTTGTTAATGCTCAATGGTATTTGAGCAACTCTAGAGATAACTTCTTTTCCCTAGAGTAATAACATGTTCTCTGGTTCCTCTTTCCTTTGGCAAAAGGTGCTTAGACTATGAATGATAACTGAAAGAAACTGAAAACAGCTATTTCTTCCTTCTGAATACTAGGATAATTGGCTCAGTCACTCTTTTTACTTTTCATATTGCATCTTATAACATATTTAGTAAACTAGGAGGCATCAAAAAGACAGTCATTTCAGTCACGTCAATCTATACTGTATTTTCACACCGTGAATGAGAGTGACACAATCTTTTTAGAATTTGCTTTTTATTTAAACTCTTTCATTCAATTGAAACTTATGATAATGCCTTATACTTTTGAAGTGTTTTATTTATTGATGTACTTTGGATAAATATTATCTTTTCATGCACAGCATTACTGTTTCTCCAATCTTAACACGGACATTATATACACCTTTAGAAGCCAATGGAAAAGTCTTGGGATTTTGTGCAAGATTTTGTTCTTTGATATAACTGCTCTTCAGGTTTTAATGGTTGCGTTTCGGGATTTGAATTGGGGTTGTTTTTTGCTGGGTTTTTTTTTGCATTTTCCTGCAGCTCCTGTCTTCAGTAGATCTTAACAAATATCTTTATTTTGCTATAGAACTAATTTTTTCCTTTTTTTCTTTTTTCCTATTTTTCCCTTCACTTTGCTTCTGTGCAATTTCGAAACACAGAAAGGACACAGATATATTCAGTCATTATAAGTTATTATACTTGTCTTGAACGTGATCATGAAAACATAAAATAAATCCATTCCATTTTCTTGCTTGTTTGATTTTGCTATGTAAAGAGAAGATATTTATGTTTTATTCTTCTTTTGGTTTTAGTGTACTACTGCAAAGATTAAAATAAAATAAATTAAACCCCTTACCAACAACTTTCTGAAGTTCTAGTTCCAGTTATTCATGAAATCAATGAGGTTACAGCTTCTGAATATGTCAAACTTCATCTTGAATTTTGCTTTTAATTTTATCTGAAAGGGTAATGTGGTGGAAGTGTGCTGTGTTTTTGTCTTTTCACATTTATTAAATCTGGATAGCTTATGCCTTTTAAGTATAGCATTAGCCTTGTGATGCAATGAAATACTTGAATAAAAATAGTCTTTTATAAAAGAAAAATTAAAGGGAGCACTTACTGTCATAAACTAAGTGTAACACATCATGAAGTTTCTATAGCAAAGCTTTGGATGGTTGGATCCACAGCTCTGTATTAGACTGAGATATGCAAAAGGCTTATTCTTACTCCATTCTCAATGTGCTTGGTTCTTTTGTTAGGTTTCTGTAGGACAGTATCTTTTATAGGGGAGGATAAGGAATAGTGACAGCTCAATGAAACAAGTTTTTTATTTCCTGAATAATCTCTGGATTATCCTGGATTCATTAGGACACTGGGAAGGTAATCTGTGGGGAGGATTGAACCTCTGACCTTCAAGAGGTATCCTCTTTCATTTGACACCAGCAAGGAACAGCAGTCTAAGAGAGAAAAGCATAAACTCATATAAATCTACCTTTGTTGAACTGACATATGGGAATCATAGGATGGTTTGGATTGGAAGGGACCTTAAATATCACTTAGTTCCAAAGCCTCTGCCATGGGCTGGGACACTTGCTGCTAGACCAGGCCCCATCCAACACATCTAAGGGAGGGAGCATCCACAACTGCTTTGGGCAATCTGTATCAGTGCCCAACCAACCTTAAAATAAATATTGTCTTCTTAATGTTTAATCCAAATCTCTCAGTTTAAGCCATTCCCCTTGATCTTGTCACTACATGTCCTTATAAATGTGGGAATGTGGGAGGCTGTTTTGAAGCAGCCTGAGCAGCTTCTCTAGGAGTGTTTAGGGCAAGGTTTGATAAGTAGGGTATTACATACTCTACTTGAAATTATTGAAATAACAGAAGCAGGAATATTACTCTCCTTGGTGTGTGGAGACATCCCATTCATCTTTGGCATTTTGTCAAAGCATACATTAGCTAGAGACACAAAGTAAGTTGTGAATGTGTTACATCCAGGGTTCTGCATATCTACATGTAAAGACATTTTAATGTATATTTTAAAATTTAAAAAAATTGCCAAAACAGCCTCAGAAAAATTCTCTTTTTTCTGTGTTTGTAGTTAATTCGATTTAATAGAGTACAACAAATAGCATGTGTGTGTGAGTTGATTAATTACTGCTTGTTAAGTGTTTTGCACATATTTGCATGTTGTAAGTAGGCTAAAGATACTCCTTTCATGAAGTAGAAAATATAGAAAAGCAAAATCAAGTTAGAAAAAACAATTTAGGATTTGAAAAATGTTTGGTCATGTCAGTGAGCAATGAATGAGTTTGAACTACCCCTTCCAATGACTTCAGAAGTTTGCTTGTGGAGTTTTCACAAATTTCTGTAAGCCAACAACTAAGAAGTTACTTGAACATTTTTTTAGTATGGATATGGAAATCATATATAAGGTAAAAGGAACACAAATCAAATTATGCCTCTGGCAGAAATTGAGTAATTGCTTAAACAATGATGAAACAGGGTCTTACACCATGTTGCATTAGGCTCTGTTAAAGAATCTTGAATACTGAAGAGTTGTGTAGTAAACCTGTACATAATAGCATAGATGATCTTGGCGACAATCTTCATTGTAGTTCTATCCTTGTGTGTTGCTCACTGCATGCTGCTCTTATGTTCCTCGAATTTGCAGCAATTTAGCAACACTTACTTATTGCTGCTGATGTAACTCAGTTTTGGATATTGAAAATCTATTTGTGGAGATCATAGCCTTCTCCTTTGGATTACAGCTGATAATGTATTAAGTATTACAAGTTTCTGAAGTCAATCTGACCTAAGAAGTGTTTTTCCATTGTTTTTTTTTGTTTGGTTTTTTTTTGAAAAAAGGAATTTAGTATTTCTGACTTTTTTTACCCCTGCTTATAAATTGCATGATGTGGGAGAAGTAAATGAATAGGCATATTGCTGTCAAAGGGAAAATGTTGCATATTCTGTGATGGAGTCATCAAACCTGAATATGTAACCTTTCTGCTAACCTCGCTTTCAATGATAATTGTCTGACATATAGGTGAATCACACTTAAAATAGAATTAATGAGCATTTCCATTGAGGGTGCGTGCAATCTACTACATTATTAAAGAGCATCTGTGTTCTTTCAATTATGGTAATTTCACTGTTTTAAATAGTGTTTTACATTTCCTGATGGGAATGTAACTATATCCAGCATATGCTTATTAAGCCGCTTAGCAAACACAGTTGTATTAATGAAATCCAAGGTGTGTCGTTTCCTCCGGTATTCTCAAAACCTGCAAAATATAAGTTCCATACAGGAGCAGAATCCCAGATACAGTGCACACTATTCAGGACAAGTCAAGTTCAACTACTTGGAAGTCTACATGAGTGGTTTTCATCCTGTATTTCACAGCATACTTTGTTGCAGTGGGGATCCTGCAACACGCATATATCAAACCAGGAGTCCCGTGGAAAGGAAATATATATAGACAGACAGATTCTTGATAGCTGTTTCAGAGAGATGTTTATTTCTCCAGCCGCATGGCCGGAGCTCTGCCGAGGAACTGTTCCAGTCACGGGACCAAGGGTCCTTCTGCCCGCGCAGGGAACACAAACCAACCAATGGGAACGAGGCTGAGCAGGGACAGGGAAACCCCATGTCTGTGCCCTCAGGGCCCCTCTCCCAGGGCTACACGGCAGGGGAGGGACCCCAACACCTCACCCGTTTTATTTTAATAAAAGGAGAATGAAAACAACTGGATAAACATAACAAGAACAGTTTCAAGACAAAACAAGCCACCCTCCTGAGTCTTTAAATGTCCAAACAGATTCTCTGGAACATCTTAGGGCTGACAGAAGGGAGACAGAATTCTCTGAGTATGCTTTGTGGAGAAACTGAGGCAGGAGAGGGTTTAACTTCTTCCCTCCCCCTTTTCATCCCCCACTCGGCATTGGAAAGGGATTTTTGGGGAAACAATTGGCAAAAGCATGGTTTTGTGAGGGAAACCATGGATGAAAAAACGGATTGGGAATACACTGGGGGTAATAGGACATAGGGTAAAAGGGAAAGGTGGGATTAGGAAAGGGAAACTGTAGGGGGGGCTTACAATGGAGATATTGTCTAACATGACTACGATTTTTAGCATATATACTGCCTTTCACAGAAACACCATCAGGCCCAGTGACCTGCGATGCTTGTAACCCTTTTCTCCCTAGTACAATATTAAATTCCACCACCTCTCCATCTCCCGAGCTTGGGATGCATTTTCCAGGGTTATTCTTTTTAATAGCAGTTCTGTGCACGAATATGTCTTGCTGGTTGTCACACCTTGTTATAAAACCATAATTTTGCTTAACATTATACCATTTCACTATCCCTAAGGTCTTAGTTACTATGATCTTTTCCTTTTTCCGAGTGGCTGCTGTTTTCTGTCTCGCTGCGTCTTTGCTCTCTCCTTCGGTCGCTCCCATGTTGGAATTGTCGGGGCTGCTGGTGCCTGCGTGCTCTTCCCAGGGTCGCGTTCGGGGCTGCGCGGGCCAGGCCGGGCCGTGCCGCTCAGTTCTCCGTGCGTCGCCTCCTCTGGTCGCAGCTTCGCTGCCGCTGCCGGGCGCTGCACCCACGTCTCGGCCGGGCCCCCGAGTGACGACCCCCCCGCGCCCTGCTCCAGCGCACGTTTCGGCTGGGCGCGGCTCCATTCCACCGCCACCGCCGCCCGCCACCGCCCGCGTGCCGCCCCTCTCGGTCGGGCGTTCACGGGGCTCGCTCCACCACGCGCTGCGCGGGGCCGGGCGGGCACCGCTGGGTCCCGCCTCTCCTCGCTCCGCCACCGACACTGTGGCTCGCGTGGCTCCGCCCGCACACGGGAACTGCCTCGCTGCTGCTCGCAGAGTGCTCGGTGCACGTGGCCTGGGCCGCACGGTCCCTGCGCCAGGCTTCCCTTCGCCAGGACACAGCTGATATTGCTCAACAGTCTCGGTAACTAAATAATACGAAAATATTCTTCCATCGGCATATATTTTGACTCCAGTATTAACTGTGTCCAAACGGTTTTCCAAAAGCCCTTGGTAAGAATTAAATCCCAAGAAACATAGAAAAAGTTCTTAAACAACCATGCCAGGAAGTGTTTCAGTTCTTTTTGAGCTTGAATCAAGCTAAAATTTACAAATCGTTGTTCAAGAATCATTTTAAGTTTAAGATAAATGTCCATATGCGGCTCTGAGAGCCAAGAGTCTTCCCACGGTTCCTCCATAGTTTAGATATGGAATAGCAAAGCAAAACCAAGAAGAGGAATCCAAAGTTTCCAGGGTTTACTCACACAAATCAGTCGCTTAGGGATCGGGGATCGTTCTGCTCTCAAATCTCCACCATTTGTTGCAGTGGGGATACTGCAACACGCATATATCAAACCAGGAGTCCCGTGGAAAGGAAATATATACGGACAGACAGATTCTTGATAGCTGTTTCAGAGATGTTTATTTCTCCAGCCGCATGGCCGGGGCTCTGCTCAGGAACTGTTCCAGTCACGGGACCAAGGGTCCTTCTGCCCGCGCAGGGAACACAAACCAACCAATGGGAACGAGGCTGAGCAGGGACAGGGAAACCCCGTGTCTGTGCCCTCAGGGCCCCTCTCCCAGGGCTACACGGCAGGGGAGGGACCCCAACAATACTTTCAAGGGATTCACAAACAGTAGCTAAGGATGAGTATATATATGTGTATATATATATATAGTTGATCTTTGTATGTGAAATTTTCAAAGGACTCTAGATAGTCATTAAAAATCGTTACAAAACTATGTATCTTTTGGCTTGTAGTTATATTTATTAGAGGTGAGCAGTAGTTATTCCAGTATTTTGAGGGACAAATGGTTTTCCTTGATATAGAAGAACTGGGAAAGTTCCTCAATAACTTGAAAGCCAACAGTGCTTTAGAAAAAAAGTTAAGGGATCTGTCCCAGGAAGCCTGGGCCTATGATAAAGACAATTTTTAAGTTGTACTCACAGGACAGAAATTTATGCCTTGCAAATGCCATCTGGAGCTCAGTAGTGTTGGAGACTGAAAAGGAGGATGTAGTCTCTGGAGTAAAGGAAATAACCCAGCTTTTTATATGATACTTAGAGGCTGTGAGGAAGATCTGCTTAGCAAGAACTGAAAATGAAGAAAGGTCATTGGGTGTGCATGAGACAGAGGCTGAGGCAAAAAAGATTAGTAATAAAAGAAAACCTGGGAACTCTAATATCTGAAAGACAGATTTATCTAGAAATATATAATGTTTGGGGATTGGGCCAATCTTTCTGTGTGTCTCCGTCTGATACAAGGACCTGAATTACGTCAAAGTATATCATCAGTGGTCTGATGAGCTAATCCAAGAGTTTACAGGAGATATTTTTACTAATTTCGGTGTTTGCAGCATGATTACTATTAGTGTGGTAATATCTTCCATGGCTTCTCAGTTAGAGGCGCAGCTGTAACCAGGAGGAGACCAGCCATAACTGCAGAGCCAGGACTGTGCTATGGTCCAGCAGGGAGCTACATGTCCTAAAGATCAGGGAAGGCAAAGATGAAGTGCTTTGTTTTGTAGTTTCTTTGATATTTAGAAATGTTTCAAAAGACTCTTCAGGTATGGTTCATTTATTTTCTAGTAAGTCATCCTGTTGGTAGTTAAATGGATCCTAACAGCTTATTACAGAAGGGTATTTATATCACTGACAGCTGGGACAAAAATATATTAGGGCCAGGCAAACTACATTGTCGGTACTTTTTGTTTGGTTTTTTGTTCATTCTAGTGTTTTGTGGGGTTTGGTTTTTGTTTGTTTGTTTGTTGGACATGCATTCCTGAATGGTACAAATTTGCTTTCAAATATCCCATAGAGTGGTTATTAAAAAAAATAAATTGTAACACTCAAGGAGGGAACCTGCAATAAAGAGTCACAGAAATATGTGAAAATCTAGGCAGTTATTCTGTGTCTCCTTGTGGAACTCTATTGCTTTGAAAAATGTATATCCCAAATAATTTGTTTCTAAATTATGAAAAGAATAAACACAGTGAATTTATTTGTCAAATATCTTACCAGAAAAATTGAAGTGCCTCAGCAACTATTACATAGTCTGGACAGCTTAACATCTTACTTGAAGAAGCAGTGTTCATTTCTTAGATAATTGCTGCAATTGACAGAACCTGCAGGACCCAAAAATTTTATTAAGTTGTCGTTGAAAGAAGACTCAAAGTTTCTTCTTTTTTTTATGTCTTCAGAGATACAAACCACCTTTCTTCTTGATATTCACAGTTCAGTTTTAAATTCTATGAGAATGCAATTAAGTTGTAGAGATAAACAGTTCACTTCAGACTGATGGGTATGATAAGAAATGTTAAAGTGGCTCTTAAAGCCAAACAAGTGAAAGAAAGTGTTCTATTTGGCAAAGAGCCACAGGTTCCTATCACAGTAGTCTATATCATGAAGGATGTTAATATAGTCCCTCTGCTCTTCAATGAACCTGAAATATTAATTTCACTTTCAAGAATACACTAAATCTTGTTCCTTTTATCCTGAGCTTCATAAGGCTAAATATGACTTCATAATAAATATCAAAAGATTTTTAACTTTGTTAGATTTATTTAATCCAAGGTGGATTTTAGTTTCTACTGATGCACTGAGTAGTCAGAGCATAGTACAACAGCTATTTATTTAACATAAAAAGATCTAGTGACATTCACAAAATTATAGGAAATGTACTTATAGGTATAATATGACACTAAACTTTTTAAAATCATTTGGCTTTGTCTATGAGCAAAAGGATTCAGTATATAATGTGTCAGTTCCTGCTGTTTTCATTCGATGTAAATCCAAGGAAATAATATAGAGTTCTTGTATATGATAGAAACCTAACTTTACCAGACTTCCCTCATTATTCAGTCAGACTAATAACTTCATCACAGAGCATCAAGAAGTTTCCTTTAAATAAAAAATCCAAACTCTACTGCTGTTGGTGTGGGTATTTTTTTGGTAGCTTTAAATATTCACACCATATAGGGAAAATATGAGATACCATGAAGAAGCCTTTTCTTGAGGCTTGAATAAGAACCTGTGCATAGTTTTAGGCCATATTTTTCTCTGATTTAATTAATTCAAAATAATTATGACACCAAAGTCACCTGAACATAAAAGTGAATTAAAATGAATACAGTCTTTTTCTTGTGATACACTTGAAATAACTTGGTAATCTTCTGTTGGAGATATTTCTTTGTTCACAGTTCATTTGAACAAGGTTATCAAGCAGCTTTGAAGTGTATAGTTGACTGTACGCAAATTTAAAAAATACATTTATTAGAGAAAATTTTTGACTTTTACAATGTGGATAAAATTTTTCTGTAACTAAAAACTGGGAATAAACTGGTTACCACATTTAATTCAGAAGTATTTTTCTACATTCTGATCAACTGTTTAGTTTAAGTAGATGCAGTACTCTGAGTGCAAGATGCAACAAACTTTAATCCAAAATTCTTTAAATAGCCTGGTAGTGCAGGAATGGTTTTCAACATGCATTTCTACAGATAAAAGTCTCACTCACTGTATTTGGATGACATGAAAATAGACTTAGCCTTTGTAGCCTCATCTAACAAATATTCAAACTGATAGCAAGCCCTCAGTACACATTGGATTTTTCCTTCAAAGGAAAGGAAATAGCTGCTAATTGTTTTAAGTTAGATTTATAATAAATAGTCATTGATATAGAGGAAGGAAGACCATCTCAGGTAGTTCAGCAATGGCTCATGATAACTAGTCTTGCTGTAAACATACTCCTGATATCCAAGTATATGCTTAATAAAACCATTCCCTCCTTTTCTGATTGCATTGTTATGTCATCATAATGTTGGTGCTGTGGTTGTCTCTATCATGGAAAAACAGCTAAGACTATTGTCCTAGATATGGGAGGAGAAGGGTTTTTAAATGAAGAGATCAAATGTCTAAGTTAGAAAAGCTGGTGGAAGGACTTGCTGAGAAATACTGTCAGGGTGAAAACATCTGTAAAATGTGATGAATGGGTGAGTGAAGTGCTGTAGCTAAACTTGGAATGGAAATGTAGATACTATCTCAAAAAAAGAAGAGAGGAAAATTAAAGGTCTTTCTTAAGTGGATGATGCTGTTGGAATATGACATCTTCCTCTGAACATTAAAAGTAATATTTACATGATTTTGCTAATGCTTTATAAAGTTTGCCTAATCTTCATTTCTCTCGTAAAAATGTTCCCTTTTTTTTGATTCTTTGTCTTCTTGTAGTCATAAGAAATAGTATTAGCCAGGTTCCTGATTTAGTAAATGTCCTTAGTGACTACTGTGAGGTGAATGGCAAAGCATTTTTGTCCTAAGACAAAAATGTTAATAAGTTTGACATGTTAGATGTTCATTGGTTTACAAGTATTCAAACATTCTATCTTTCTCATCTTTCTCTCAGGTATTTATTCTTGGAATGCTGTGAAAAGGATGAAAGCAGAGCAAAGCAGCGTGCTGTCTCTAACTAGCAAGTTAACAATCCTGATGAAATTCAGGATCAAAAATTCTTTTCAGAATAAGGAATAGGAAATTGTTTAACATTCAAGTTGTGTTTGCATTAATTATAGCTGTTTAAGTTTGATATAGATATAACTAGGTTCTTGCAGAGGAAACCAAATAGAGCCTTGGTCTCCTGGATTAATATTTAACAATATAAGTGTGGTATATGGTTAATGAAAAGTAAGAACCAAATACATTGCTTAGAATTTTTCATGGACCACTGGACATATGTAATCTTATAACCTGCAAGACAACATAATTTATTATTTCTATTTTACAGCTGATTAAATTAAAACAATGGGAAGTGACATTAGCGTTGTTATATGAATTGCTTCACCCATGGAGTACTGGAAGTAATAAATCCCTGTTATTAGTGATAAAATGCTGAAGTTTTTTATAATCACAAAAGTAGCACTACTCAAGGATAGTTTATCACTACAAATATTATCTTACCATGCAGTAATATAAAAAGAAAGGGATGAAAAATTAGAGATAGTTGTTCAGAATGCTGAGGAGCTAAAAATATGTTTAGTTGTTTTGTTGATCTTTTCTTCAAAGTGGCATGGTGAATATGAAATGGAAAGCTGTTATGAGCAAGTCCACAAGGCTAAAACAAACCTACATTAGAACAATTGAAAAGGGGAGACAAACTTTCTCAACATTTCCAGAGCCACGAGCTTTGAATTTGGCTCAAAATAATTCATCAATTATTCATCAATTTTTGTTACAGAGCTCATATGTAACTCATAATCCAGTATGGAATCATGGAATATTCTGAGTTGAAAGGAATCCATAGAGATCATAGAGTCCGACTCCTGGCCCTGGACAGGACAACCTCAAAAATCATACCATGTGCCTGACAGCGTTGTCCAAATGCTTCTTGAACTCCATCAGGCTTGGTGCTCTGACCGCTGCAGATTAAGGCATTGTAGAGAGCTGGCCCTAAAATGGAGCCCTGTGGAACCCCACTAGTGGCCAACCTGATGTAACCCCATTTACTATAATATTTTGTCCAGAGGGATACTGTGAGAGACAGTACAGAAAACCTTACTGGAATCCAAAAGAAGTTTTATCTTAACTTTTTCTAAATATAATCTTTGTAATTTTTATCTTATTTTTGAAAGCTCTCTTAGTGACTTTAACAACATTAAGACGAGGTTCTTTTTAGGAGATTAAATACAATACCTAAACCAAACTCTTCAAAGAGGAATTTAAAAAATTTTTCTTCATGTGTTGTGAAAGTACTATGCTGTTCTAAGGTATGAATGATTTTGTATATTCCTGTATCATAAAAAAAAGCCCTACACCAACTAAACAAAACCAAACCAAAAGCATCCAAATGATTCTCTTAACATCAGGAAGATAAGATTTTCATGTTTGAATTTTTTTTTTAGCTACAGCAATTTCATATATTGTGTATGTTCAGAAACTCATGCATGCCATCTGGTAGGCAGTCCATACTGAAAATTTGACTCAATTTTTTTGGAAGCAAATACTGTAGGATTATTTACATCATAGCATTCATATCAGGAAAGAAAATTAGTTTAATAAAAAGGAAGAGTCAGTATGGGAAGGAAATTGGGCAGGAAATTTTGATGACTAATTGAGGAACTAAGATATGAAGAAGGTGAAAGTCTTTGCTGTTAATGACTACATACTGGAGAATTGAAAAATAAGGAGATGGTACATTTCCGACAAAATAATGCTGCTCTTCAATACCATTAAGATTGTTTTGAAATGATGTCAAGATTGTTTCCACTAAATCTAGGTATGCATGACAAATGCATCTTTGTCATACATACTTAGATTTACAGGAAATAATCTCCAATCCAGCGATAGCTTTCCTTTTCTTGTTTGATCAATGTTGTTAATCTTTGCAGCATTTTTTTGAATATGTACTAAATCTTTTGAAGCCTACATTGTAAACTGATTGCAATGTTTCATCACACCCAGTCACATTTGGAAATTTCTAAATGCTGTATTGTGTCTGATGGTTGTTTAAGTGTCAGCTCAGACGCTGCTAAAAGAAACATGGTTTTCTGTAGTTTTATGTTTTGAAATTTGTTCTTTCAACACACCTTTGCCTGTGATATCTGGTAATCCATGTTCCAATTATTTAATTTTTAGTGATTTCAGTGCACAGTGAGAGCACTAACTAAAGTAGTACACTGGAAACTTTGGCTGTTATTTCCTTAATTTTCAGCTTTTGATAGGTATTAATATGTATTTCATGATTAATCAAGCTTTTAAACACTCAAAATGCTTTTCAAGTTTAAATGGATGTAAGAAGCAGTAAACCTCAGCATCCAAAATTTCAACAGAACTCTAGAGTGGAAATAGATCCACCAGCAACATTTATCTTGAGTTCTTCCATATATTATAAGTCATGAAATTGTTCTTGAAAATTTGTGGTAATGACTGGACTCTTACAACAGATACAGCTCCATGAAGTCCAAGAGAGACTTCTTTTCTGTGCATCAAGTCCTGTATCCCATAGTATCTAATACATAATTTTCTAATGACAGTGCAGTTGACAAGTTACATGAGAAGAGCATATCAAAGGAGTTAAAATTAGAAGTGGAAGCCATGAAAGTTTTCTCAAGTGTGGGAATGACTGAAATCAGCTCATCAATTGGTCTTTTCTTTCTACTAGCAGTCAATTCTGTAAAGCAAGTCTGCACTGAGGGTGGAAGGGAAAACTAAGGATTCTCTGGAGGCCACACTCCACCTTCTCTGCTTCTGTGATCATATCCATCACAGCAGCATGTTCCCTGTGGAGAAAATGGCATATACTATGTGATCATTTTACTCCTATGAAGGAATATAGGTGTGATTTTTGTTTTTCTTTTCTTCACAGAACTGTTATTGGCCTTTTAAGAACCTGACATATCGAGATGATTAAATATGCTTGATATCATAAGGAAGGAGGGAAGTTACTTTTCTAGGACAAATGGAGAATGTTTGGTTTAATTCCAAACCATGTCATGTTTTGGTTCATTTGTATGAAGTGTAGCTCAAACTTGAAACTAAAGCCTCAGAAGCGGGTGAAAGTGAACTGATATGGGAACATATCAGTTATTCTTCTGCCTAAACATATAAATTTCCATAAAATAAAAACCTATGAGCAACATGGATCCAAAAACATTTGTTAAAATTCTTTGTTTTCTTGAGCACTTTGAGCTTCAGCATTTCTTTCTTCTGTTTTCCTCTTTCAGTCGTAGACTGAAGAAGTAAAAAAGAATGGGGTCTATTTTAAACTAAGATAGGAAGAAACTAACTCTATATAATATTATTTCAAATAGTATTATTGTAATTGTGCCAGTTGCTATGCAACTAAAAAATAACTATTCATGTCAGTGAAAGCTATTCATCCTGGAAAATTAGTGTTAGTTTTCTGATTTGAATTATTGCTTAAAATGGATTATCATATTGTGAAAAAGAACAACCTTCATGTTATTTTTTGTCTC
Source organism: Corvus hawaiiensis (assembly GCF_020740725.1). Classification (NCBI taxonomy): domain Eukaryota; kingdom Metazoa; phylum Chordata; class Aves; order Passeriformes; family Corvidae; genus Corvus; species Corvus hawaiiensis. The sequence goes on along the minus strand of NC_063213.1, from coordinate 77,711,748 downwards.
ACCAGAAAACCTAGAAGCCTATAGTACAGTGCCATAGACTAGACCATTTATTGCATTTATTTTGTATTTACTGTAAAGCAGTAGTATCTTGGAAGACAGAGATTTGATTTAAGGCAGGAGATTAACAAGAAGAATATAACTGTTAGCAGATATTTTATGCTGCACTGATATTTCTGTCTTGTAATTGAGGTCATTACATTGCAAATTTCTTTAAAAGAACAACTCAGAGCTTTATCCCTTGCTCCTGTGAATATAGGATGTTTTTTGATGCTATTACCAAATACAAAAATATTTCTATTTAAAAATGTAGGTTATTCTCCTTTCTTTCTGTCTAATGTTACAGGCTTTGGTTGTTGCAAATTAAGTTTGTTTCACTAAATTCAAAAATCAGGGAAAGAAACAACAGGAGAAGAAATCTTTCCAGAGTTTTCTCTCAAGTCAAACATTGTTTCACTTAAACTGAAATGAAATTGATTTAAGATACCAGCTCTGTTACATGGTAGTCTCTTGTGATGTGTATCAAAGAACATAGTGGTTATAATATCATATATCATCTTCAAATGCATTAATACCTAACACACTAGGAAGCATAGTGCTGACATGTTTTGGAGGCTGTATTCCCTGTTTCATCAGAGAAATATCATTCCCCTTTGCACCAATCCAACTAACTGGTAGGGAATACCTTCTATAAACTCTAGTGAAATAGTCTATATTGCTTCATAACTTTTTTTTTTTTTTCCAAAACACTTGAAGGGAAGTTTTCAGTTCCTGTTTTCAGGAGACAGCTGAATGAAGCCTAGGAATGCACATCCCTTAGTTTATCTAAAAGGACATTTTGAACTTCGGCACTTTCCCTTTGTTAGATTTAAGGCTGGGTACTTTCAAGGTATCTGACACCTTCTCTATCCCATGTAGGCACCTAAAGGAGGCAGCAGAGCTTCCTGTGCTGCTGGTGATGAATAAGGCAGTTTTCTGGCTTGAGGATCTGAAGTATCCTACAGAGGATCTGACATTCCTTCACTATAAAGGAACTCCAGTATTCCCGTCAGATGCCATACAGCAAAAGCTATCTTAATTTATTTAATTATGAAATATTGAAAATGGCAGCCTCTTACTGAATTAATCTCTTATTGTAAGATACTGGTAATGTCCTACTATTAATTAGTGATGGAGAAATGTAAATAAAAATATTTTTATTGCCGTTAAATATGATCTGATTCTCCAGTTAGCCCTGGAATTAGCTAATAATTTTTGTTCTTTTATTCACATGTTAGAAGGATGTAAAGAATGAAGTGTAAAGGGGTTTAGTGATTTGCATTTTAATGGATTAATAACTGCATCTCTGAACATTTTTGACTGTAAAATAGTCTAGTGATTACCAGACTTCTATATGTATTGTATATGAACTAGGGATACATATGCTAAATAGCAAAATTGAGTATTTATGGAGCGCTGTTTGTCTATAAATATAGAAAACCTGTTTTTATCACTGAAGATATTTGTTAAAATTCAGAGGTGAATAAATGAATATTAGCTTATATAATGATATTTTCTAATTTTTTTTTTTTTTTTTTTGTTAATTATGCTGAGGACCTGACCCAGGCTGAGTCTGACTCACTCAGAAATCCCATCTTTTTTTACAGCAAGCCATATAGGGCCTAGTACTTGTAAGGTCTTGCACAACCCTGTCTTTCTCATATGAGGTACAAGTAGTGCTACCAGGTAGGTGGCTGTGCTGGACGAGGCCCAGGTTACCAAGTTGCCCAGTGCAGGGTGTGCATCCATAGGGATTATGCTTGTGTCTATGTTTCATTAGAACCATATTAAATTCAGATCTGCCTTTTCTCCTGCCCAGGTGCTGATGTGAATGGATGATAAGTTTGGCCTCCAGCCTGGACTAAGAACTTTTCCTTCAAAGCAGTGTAAATGAATCCACTGAAATTCTTCTTTAATTTATCCTGATTTTTGTTGTTTGGTTTTTGTTTTCTCTGGTTTGTTTTTCTCCCCCTTACTTCAGTGATACTTAATTTAGCCATATAATTTGTATATATGTTGTATCTTTTCGTAGGGAAGATTGTGTTTAGTAGTTAATCTTAAGGTTCATTATTAACTCAGCATAGGATGATGCTTACAGAAAAACTGAATTTAAATAATGAGCTCCGACTTTTATAGGTGAAACAAGAAGATTCCTATTTTCTTTTTGCTTGATTCTTAGGTATAGTGTTGGTGGTCTCCAATAATTTTGGGTTATATGTCATGGAAAGGTCCATCTATCTGATTTATTTTTAATGTTGATTTATTGTTGAATTAAACAAAAATTTGTTCATTTCTTTGTTATATATAAAAATGTTAGAGCATTTACTCTGGAGTGATATTTTGAAGTAAAGGTTAAGTTGTCAGCGCTGTCAGTACAAGAAAGACTTTGTGAAAAATGTTTGAGTTAAAATATTTTAGATAGTCTTAATCTACTCATTCACATTGCTTTTTAATATGGTCATGTAACTTATTTTTGCATATTTTTATTTCTATCCAAAAAAAGTATTTTTATTTCTAACAAAACTTTGCATGTATCAACCTGAGAAATTTTGATGCTAATAACAATCCATTAGTGATTTATACAGAGATGTTAGTGATTAATGTTGACAGAGGTAAAAATGAAATCTAAGTAATTTTCTGTACATACACTAGTCTCTGTAATAAAAGAAATGTATCATACATTTTGTCAGAAACCAGTAAAGTTTGGATAAACTGTGTGTTGTTTATTGAGAGTTTTCTGTTAGTTTGGGGTGGGTGTTAGGGTTTCCCTCAGAAGACATGCTGGCAAACTTCTAGCTTAAATGATAGGCAAGATTTTTAAGATTTTTTTCATTGTTTCTTTAGGAAAAGAAAAAATAATGGTGAAGAATTTTCTTTCTCCTTTCCTCACCTTGTTATGTTTTCTGCAATAAAAAGCAGTGATTTTTTTCCTGCAGTCTGGTATACAGAAGAAATAACATACAGTGGTAAACAAAGCCATTATTTGTATTTTCAAAATGGTTTCAGCATGCTATCCACTGCTTTTTTCATCCCACTAATTTAAGAGACTCTCAGGGAAGCACTTCCTTATTTTCAGTAAGCAACATCGTTCTTTTCATTGTGTGTGTGCTTGTGTGTGCCCATATGCATGCAGAGGAGAACCTAGTTAGTGGTCTGACCTTGATTTTGCTAATTCTTCAACAGAGCTTTTCAACTTCATGGCCTAAGCTTGCTTACAGCTTTGTTCTGTGAAGGCGTGTGGTTGGTTTGTTTTTTTTTTTTTTTTTTTCTAATTTCGTAGCGCTTATTAAATAAAGGTTCTGTTAATTGTTTATCAGCAGCTCTCCAGGCTGGCAGCTTTCCAGCTCAGCAACTTTAGCAAAACTGTGTGACCATTAAGTCTTTGTACTGGGCTGTTAAAATGGTATGGGCGAGAAATAATGTGTCCATTAATCACCTAAACTTGTGCATTAGTGCATCCTTCTGCTGTGGTGACCTATCTCAACTGGAGAAGATGTAAAGGTGACCAATAGCATTGTCATTGACACTTGCAATTCATGTGGTGAGTTGATCCTGTAAGCTGTTCCTTAAATTCCTGGTGAACTTAGTGGATCTTAATCTCTCAGTATTAGATCCTTTTTATCCTACCTTAAATATTTAAGCAATGCAAACTTCTGTCATCAAAGTGCACACTTCTGTGACTGAGCAGGCATGAGATGTATCTGTAATTCTCCTGACAAATTTTCTGAAACTTAAATTATATTCTGGTCTTGGAGAAAGAACTTGGTTCTTTCCATGGTTTTGTCCCCATTATGAGAAACCTAAGTATAAAAAACCCCCTTTATTCTCTTCCTGTAAAATAGTTATAGCTGGCACATTTTTATTCAGGTTTTCAATTTAAGATTTAGCAAATCATGGTGTCCTCCATCAACTGGGAAAACTGTTGGGGTGGGAAAATCTTGCTGCTAGACTTTACGTGCTCTTTTGGGGATCTCAAGTGCAGTCTGTGCATGTGTGTGATGAAGTAGCGTGACTATCTGTGTTATCTTGAAAAACAGCCACAGACAGCAGCATATGATTGGTAACAATTTGACTAGGGTGTCCTTGCAGAGAATAAATGTCAGCATCTAATACAGTGCATTTCTTCTACTTCTTTTCCAAGCACAGTATCTGATGTAGATATATCTGTTTTAGAGACAATTTAAGAGATTAATTAAACTTCACCTTTGTGTCCTTCTGTTGTTCATGCATCTTGTTTAAGTGGACATAAACATCCTTTTGCTGTTCTGGACTTTTTATTCCCAAGAGACAAAACCCAGTCCATTACCATATAGAATAACTCAGAGTGGAATAGTCTTTTGAGGTTCTGTTCATGAAGCAAACTCAAAGTTTATTTTCTTCCATTCTACAACACACAAGGTTAATGTCTTATATTCATGTTCAATCTAGGTAGTACACCAAACATTTTGTATTATATACATACTTTTTGAAGGAAAAAAGGAATATAAAATCTGTTTAAATTTATAGTGGCTGTAGCAGAACATGCACAACTAGAAATATTAGAAATACTGTTACATCATTCAAGTACCAAAAGGGTAGGATATACACAAAGCACTACTTACAAGATCTAGTGATCTAGGAAGCAGAAATGCCTGACTTGAACTTCCCACATATGCATTTAGCTTTTACTAAATTCTGTGCTGTATGATAACTTTTTGCAGTTATACTAATGAATACTAATGCTAATGCTAATGCATACTAATCCTAATACTAATAATATAATGAAAAAAATACTCCCCCCCCAAAAAAAAAACCCCAAAAAACAAAACAAAAACCAACAAAACAAAAATGCAGGTGAAGAACAACTCTATTTTCCCTAATATTCCCTAAATATTTGCATAGTCTGAGTCTTGGTATATGCAAAACCCCTTGACAAACTACATTTTCTTTTTCCTGCCTTATCTCAAATTGAGCTTCTGATATGGTGTGTAGCGAGCATATGTTATAGAAAACTTGTGAGCCAGATGCCTAACACTTTAGGCATTCCCATAAACAGCTTTTAATGCATTCAAATGGGACTGTTTAAAACATGTTCTTCTCTTTCTCATGTTTAGTTGTTTTGAGCTGAACTAGATGATGTTAAGGTGAGAAATAATTATGAGCCCAATCTCATGGGGCACTCAGAGTACTTAATTTGCACTGACTTCAGGCCATATTGCTGGGAAAAAAAGCCAAAGCAGCAAAATCTAATGAGATCTGAATACACTAATTAAACATCCTAAGCCAAAGGGTTGGTATTTATAAACAACTGTTGTATTTGACACTGTTCTATTTTATTATTGTTTTTTCTGAGTATTTATCTATATTCCTGTGTGGCTTTCAAGGCATCTTTTTTGTTCAGTGCTGTCAATAATGCTTTTTGAGGGGAAAAAGCTTGGGATGTTTTTGCCCTTTTTCATGGGTAATGAAACAACCTGTGCTGCAACAACCTTCAAACTTTTTAAGATGTTTTCTTTTCTTATCAGGTCTAGTAATTCACTTCTATAGAACCTTGATCTATGTGCTTGATATTTTCAATAAAATGGCAAGTCCATGTGGAAACAGATGCAGTGAAGCATCCAGTCATGAACTTGACCTTTTTTTTATTCTTCTGGTTTGATAACATTTTTACAATACGCGAAATCATTTTTAACTTAGCCAAAGCGACATTTTTACTTTTTCCATGTACAAACAAAAGTAGAAATGTAATTTCATTGTGCCTTACTTTTCTTCTCCCATTGAACTGGCTAGACCTTTTCAAATAGCTTTTTGGATTATCAAAAGAAAACAAACATTGGTTTCTTCATTGCTGTACAGTATTTCTGCACTCTTACATAGTTGTTGGTGGTTCCATAATTTGGGAAGTTACGCAAAAATGTGGCTATAACCAGCCAGCTCTTTCTCCCAACACCATAGTTACAATGAAAAAAGTAATACTGCATTGTATTATGAAATATTTATAAAGCATATTTTGGAATGTACTAAACGTATTTTTGACAAAAAAATACAGAAAAGTATGATATTATACCAGCCATCTGCTACTAAATTTATTTTGTTTGTTTTTCATTTTTGAGTTGCTCCTCTGGAAGCACCTTCAAACACATTTTTCAAAGTCTGAAAACAGCTGAGGTATGCAGGAATCTCTGGAGGACACTTCATCTAATTCTTGCCCCTGCTCCAAGGCAGGGTCAACTAGAGTCACTTGAACTTTTTCTGATTAGGTTTTTAATATCTCTAAGGATGGTCATGCCATAAATTCTCTGGGCAACCTGTTCCAGTAGTTGATCATCATAATGACAAAAGGTGTTACTTTTTATTCTTTTGTTTTTACATGCAGTTCTCTGTTATTTCAGTTTGTGTCTCTTACCTCTTGTCCTTTCACTGGGTACTAATGAGACAAATCAGTCTCTCTCCATTCTGCAGTGTATAAATACATAGAGATACTTTCTCTTTCAGATACTAATCAGTCTTAGATCTCTCAGCCTCTCCCTGTGTGATAGATACTCCAAGACTTTAATCAACTTCATGGCCTTAAGTCATGCCATAGAAAAGAAAGCTCTTTCTATGGCACAGATGCAAAAATGCATACTTCCTAGAGGACAATATATCTCATATATGTATTTTGTTCATTTATGTTCCTGCACTATCTACAGAAATGTGTTACTTCTAGTGCTGTTTAGAGTAAGAAATCTGGATCTGGAGTCTCTATATGGAATATCTAAGTGTTGTAGATTCAGTTCTTATTCCTTGTAAATAATCATAATCTGTCATGCAAAGAAATCCTATCATGTGCATGGACAGGGGTTAAAGAATTATGCCCAAAGTGCTACCAGTGTTCCCTTTGGGCTTAGGAGATCCATCAGAAACAGTTTTGCATTTTTGTTGGTGAGCCAGCAAAACTCAGTTCTAAATGCTTTAATCAGCAGGGTTAAAACAGTCAAATTGCCAGTGATCGTCACGGCTCCTTCTGCAGACTTTTGCAGTGAATATAAAATATTGATTCAGGGACTGTGTGATTTTCTTTTGTTGCAAACTTTTGTAAATACTTATGAGAGTAATTGCCAATGCAGTAATAAATCTGAATATCAGACAACTATCTTTTTTTCAGAAACTTTTAGAAGTTTTATCATTCATTACTGTTACTGCATTGGATCATATGGTCCTACCCCCTAGCAACTATAAATTCTATGTTGCAGTAGAAATTTCACCATCAGAATATTAACCCTTCTCCTAAAATTTCTCAAAGGATGCAAAAGTAAATAGAAATATTGACATTAACACTTTACATCTCACAGGACTTGACTTTAGAGGGTATCAATTGACATGTAAATTTTACCTCTACTATTTGGAGTTCGTACATTCTTGCACTGAATAAAATCAGAATTTTAGGTTTTACATGGAGCTAGTGGTATAATAAGAACTGTCTTGGCTTTAGTATTTGTCAGTGTTTTATTTCAGTGAAGATATCTAGTTTATTGAAAAGTTGCTGCTGTTGAGTACTTTCATGTTCAAGATGTTTGCAGAAGCTGTATATTGTTTTATAGCAAAAATGAATAAATATTCAAATAACAGATTAAAATCTACAAAGGTGAGGAGAGAAATGTGCTGTACTTTTTCTAACATGTCTTTTTTATTGTTATGTTTTTCTCTTTAGTCTCTGCTTTTCAAGTAGGTGACAGCTACTTTCCACCATAATCTCATTCTTTTATTTCTTTGATTTTTTTTTCAACTTCAGTGTGTGTCTTTAATTCTAGAGAAAAAGACACTTAGTGTAGATTTTTAGTCAAATAAATCAGTGATATATCTGGCCACAGCTCTCTAGAGCAACTTCTATTAATTTTCTAATAAATTAGCATTTCACGTATGTTCTAACAGACTTATATCTTTTTAAATAGATGTTAGACGGTTACAGATGTCACTCACAGCTCCTCATGTTTCTGGAAGATGAAACACCAGAGTAAGCTGTGGTCTTATGAGAATTTCCTTTTTAGGATTAGTTTTTGGCACTCCACCTTGAAACAGGGAAAATGGATTTTTACACCTCTTACAAAAGGGTAATGAGGCTCGGGATGAACCTTAAACTTAGGGCTACTAGGTGCTGTGTTTGGAGTTATTTCATTTGATATCATACAGATCACTCACTCATCATTTGAAAGAGCATATAACAAGTCACATTCTAAAATTATTTCCTTTTCCTTTTCAATAACTCTTTTCAGGATTATTTCCATATCCCCTTTGAGATATGGCAGCATATGTCCTCTCCACCTAAAATATATTTACCCAGTATATTCTAGGCCTACACTGCACAAAGTGTCTGGAGTTAGTCTGAAAGAATATTACATTCAACCATAATTTGTATTACACAAGTTCTCAGAGTTATCCAGCTCTTCTAGCATAGTCTGACCCTTTTACCACCTATAATTTCATTTAATCACATTTATTTTCAGCTGACCAACTGAAAAGAGTATGCTGTGGCTGTTTTTAACGAGATCCAGATTTCTAAAACATAGACAAAAATAATCAGAAATGTGAAATTTGATCTGGTTCTCTCTCAAATCATTTTGAGTTATTGAACTTCTCTGGAAACCTCCAAATTTAGTAAAAATAAAATGCATTAAGGCCAACATTGTAAAATTTAAATATAATTTAGACATTTTAGCAGGCGAGTATGCAAGAACTTTTATAAGCAAGCTAATTTCAGAGATTTTGATCTTTCTTTTTTAGTTTTAAGGGGTCTGAAGGATTTGGATATGACAGTACTAAATTCACTGCTTAGAATTCACTGCTGCTTCTTTTTTTTTTTTTTTCCAGATCATCATATTTCTAAAAACATTTTAAAGACCAATGTCTTAACTGCCATATTGAATCTTCCTCTTAAAGAGAAAAATAAACCCTCACTTCTTTCTTGTACAGATCCTGAACAATATAAAAATCCATGTTTTGATTGCACTTCTGATGAAGAAAGTCCAAGGCTTAAAGTGAATATTACCTACCCAGTTTGCCACTTCAGAGGGTAGCATTGCATTTTAAAACAAATTATACATAAGATTCAGCAAACACCTAAACATGTTTAGGAATAGTATGAGCCAATACAATGCCATGTATTGGAGACAAAAAGCATTAGGAAAATCATAAATAAACATGTCCTCAAAAGATTGCTTGTCCAGTTGAAATTACTTAGTGCTTAAATTTTGCAGGGAAATAGTCTAAATAGTCTAGAAAATGGTAGAGCATTGGGGAGCTTGTGGATTATCTGGTCTGTGGCAACATGAAGGTAGGGCCTGTGTTTCTGAACCATATTCTGTCTTGGGCTTGCAGTACCAGAGAATCCACAAAACTCCAGGTAAATAGTTCCAAGGATTTACTGTAACCTGTAAAAACAAAAAGAAATTGATGTGATTTTATGTAATGTCTCCCTAGCTTTCTAACACCATGTCTCATTATGTCCAGTTATTTGGTCCTCTATTAAATTAATCTTGTGCAAATTTGGGTTGGAAAAACATCTTTACTGAAATGAACAGATTTTTATTTTTATCTTACCAAAGACTGACTATCTCAAATCATTAATAATTCTTCCATCTTGCTTCTGAAAGTAATCCCGTGTTTTCTTAGCACCTTTCAAATAAAGATCCTAGAAATTCTCTATGTAGTAATTGATAAAATTGGACATAAACTTTTACTTGAGATTCTGACATTTATAGGTGAAGATATTACACTTTGCTTTTAAACTTGATGTTCTGTTTAAAGCTAATATTGAGTTATTCTGAACATCCATGAGGTTATTCTGAATTAATACCTAAAATATGTGGAGTTGGAACCATCATTGGTGAGACATCCATATTATGTGATCACTGAGCTGTGTACCCCTACTATTTTAATTAATCTTTATAAGTCTGCAGTTTGAATTCTTGGTGTTGATTAAAGTATCCTTATTAGCCATTGCTAGTAAACAATAACCTAAAGTTTGGAAAACAATTTTCAACAGGAGATTTTTATCCTGCAAGAATGAGACTTTTATAGGTAAATTCCAAAACATTACATAATTATACATATAATGCTTACCCAAAAATTCAAACAAAAAAAAAACTTGGAGATTAAACTCCTCTGCAGACATGCGCAATATCCAATACAATTCTATTCACCAAGGAATTTACTCTCCTAAAGTTGTAGTATCAGTGAACCTGTTAGAATGGGAATGCATTCATATGGCAGTACCCCAAACCAGACCGTGTAAATGATTGCAATAATAAGGAAATTATCTTGGCTTTGGAAATTGCTAATCATGTCGTTGCTCATAGATTGTCCACTTCAGGGCTGTAATTAACACCTGTAATTTCTCGTGATGAATATTTATTTATAGAGGAATTATTAACTTTTATATTTTGCATAGGAAATAACTGTGATGGTAACTTGATCACTTAGAATTGAATTCTGGAAATAGCTTCTCAAATAAGTGAGAGCAGAAACTTATTAACAAAAGAACTGTAGTCCCATCTGTATGGGTTTGTTTGTTTACTTGCACTTGAATAAAGGAGTCTTCAACCCCAAATTTAGAGTTGGATACTTGTCATCTAAGATGCTTTTTCTATGACTTTTCTCTGTTGAATTGTGTATCTTCCCCCCTCTACTCTTGCAGCAACTACAATAACCACAGGCGGTGACTTTGAAGTAAGAAAACAAAGCAGGAAGAGGCAATCCTTTTCTATAATGGTTACTTGCAGGAGGTGTGTAGCTGTGATAATTCACTTGATTCATGTAACTGTTGTGTGACTTCAAGACAGAGTGGTAAAGATTTGCAAATCATGACAGGGACACAGTGATCGCACTTGAAAAACCCACCACCTTGGAAGCCATGAATCCCAAACCCCCCAAATTCTGAGTATCATTAGGTATCTTTAAGCAACTCCAACTATAATAAGATTTACAAATTGCAGAGCACAATTGGATTTAAATATTATAAACAGATATTTCAGTAGTACAGGTCTGGATAGTTAAAAAGGGAGACTTTTTTCTTATTTTTAACTCAATTTTTCTTTGTACAGACTGCAGTAGGATAAGATTTGGAGCAAGTTATGAGGGATATCCTGGCTACAGAACTTGCCACAATGTTACAACTTACTGTGGTGTTGCATATTTGTACTACACCAGAAACGAGCAAAAATAATAGAGATTAGAACAGCCAAAATGCCCATGAGCGATATAGTAAATCCAAAAAATTATTTAGTTGCTTTTCTGTTCTTTAAATTTGTTTTACTAACTTGTCCTTTCAAGTTATGAAGAGATGCTTTAAAATAGATGTAGGAGAGGAAACTGATGATCTTAAAACAAGGAAAAGAAGGAATGAAGTAAAAGTAGGAGGAAATTCCATCAGAAATACTGTGGTTTTCCTACAATTTTAGACTTTTTCTGATTTATTTTCCTAATTTCAATTCCTAGTTATCTTTTGAAATCATATCTCAAGCATGGAAACAAGTACAAAAAAAAAAAATAAAAACACATTTATGGGCTACTGCATGTTTTGTCAGTCTATTAAAGTGCTATAGGAGTACTTGAAGAATACACTGAGGATGTTTCTTTGAATATCTCACATTGCTGTATTAAAGTACTCCCTTATTTTCATAAATGTTAAAATCTGCAGGAATCTGATCTGTTAGTTCAGTGTTTTCATTCCACTCTCTCTTATATTTCCTCGTGAAATAACATTTTAAACACTTTATGTTTAATAATTGTAATTGTGTTTTATGTATTTTTTTAAGATTTGGTTGCTAAGTCTTTAAAAACTTCAGGTTCTTTTCGTGAAAGAGACTTTATTAAAACTCCTGTCTCATACAGAGCAAGCTCAGCTGGAAAATTGTGCAACACTAAAACAAAGTAACCCACAACTACAGCTAGTTTTTAAATAGATATAATATTTTAATAGGCATGTGGAAGTAAAAATTGAGAGGCAATTTGAATGCAGCTGTCAAGTCAAAAATATTGACACTCCTGGGATGTGAGCTTGAGAAATATACTTCTTTCCTGTGTGCTTAGTCAAAGCTCTGGCTGAAAGCATTGGCTGCTCAAATATATGTGGAAGGAGGAGCAAAAACAATTGTGAAGGAGTGTGGGAAATCCAGGAAATCAGCTATCAAGGCTTTGCACAACATTTCAAGATAATAAACTGTATTTCTATTTTTTCCCCACACACTTCTGTTGTTCACTATGTTTATGTAACAGCATGAGAGCTGCCAGGTGTTGTACAAAGTCATAGCTGGAATAAACTTACAGAACTTTGTGTGAATACACGTGAGTTTTCACTGGTGGTGTTTCTACTTTTTCTTCTGTTTATTTTGTAATCCTTGTCATAGGCTGTAGGGTTCAAGAAATCCACTTTTCTCCTTTCGCTTAATAATGACCTGGTGCTAAGTATCACAGGATGAAATGATATCTCTTTGGTACCAGACTACCTCTTTCAGTAAATTAAGCCAAAAGCAGTTCTTTGCATAGTACTATTTATATTATGAAATCTTAACAAGTATGTGTGAAACTATCTGAATACTGATGTTTCACTCGATGGCTTTGAGAGACAAGTGCTGTCCCCCAACCATCTTTTTTAGAGGGATTACTAGTTAAAAAGTACAAGAGAAGTGAGCTTTGGGGAAGTGAGCATTTGTGAAGTACAAGAGAAAAGTATTGTCACTTTGTAGTATCTCAGACCCAGCCTAGGTTAAAATGCGGTGTTCAACCCATAACGGTGCATGTGGAGAATTTCATTCAGTCCTGTGCTTTTTCATAATGGCTGTCATTGCTTTTCCTGCTTTGGGGAAGCTGTGGTATGGGTATAGGTAGCTCAGAGCGAAGGAGCAGCAATCCCTGCCCAGAAGTGGGTGTCTGTGGTGGGGCTGCAAGGGAGAGCTCCACAGACCCTGCACTAATCTCCAGTGGTTTAAGTCTTGCATCATAGTGGTTTAAATCTCGGGTCAGGTAACAAGAGCCCCCTTTTTTAGTTAAGCTGATTCAATTCTATTTGAATGAATGAATGAATAAATGAATGAATACTGCTTTCCTCCCTTGGTTATCACTTTGTTCCATTTTTACACCCCAAACCATCTCCAACTCTCAAGGATGCATGCCTTTAGTCACTAGTAATTAGTCATTGGAGGGTCATTTACAGCTCTGGCTCTTTATGCCTGTCCTTCAAAGTCCCTGCTGTCATCCTATCCTTCATGCTGCATTTTTATTTCTCAGATCATAGATTAGTTTATTCCACAAAGAACTTGTTAATACTGCTGATCAGAATATACATTATATTCATTTCACCTTATAAATGAAGGTGAAGACTGCCTCCCAACTGCATTGCATCAAATGCAAGAAAACAATGACTATATTTCCCTAAATGAAGTAATCCTAGAAGTGTGCTCTTCTTCCCCTAAATGTGTGGCCAGGTTTCTTTTATTCTTTTGTTTTTGAGGGGAAAAAGCATTGCGTAAAGAAAGAATGAGCCGAAAGTTGCCAGACAGTACAATAGTGAAAACAGCCCCTTTCTATGTGTCCTTGCAGGCAGTGTTTGCAGCCACTGAGAAGGGGACTATTAACGGTATCTGCTCTTCCTACAGGTCTAACAAACAGAACATTGCCCTCTCCTTTAGTAGTCTCACTATTATGGTCAGCAGAGAATTAAGAACCAAATAATTGCATGCATGCAGGCAGGGAGGCAGCAGTGTGACTTTGTATGTAGTTGGGCTAAAGGACTGAGCTAGTTTGCTGTTGATCTCCTCCATCCCTGAGCTGTCCAGAGGTGATTCCACAGCAGTAGGAGTGGGATAGGCTGACAGTACCCTGAAGGATGCTGGTTGCTAATGGCTACAGTGAAAGCGAATTGAATTACTAACCAATTAAAGTGTCAGGATCTATCTCTTAACCTTTTACACGGTTCCTCTGTCAATACTGAGAGTCTTTTTAACTACACTGGAATTATTTGGTGGAAATTTTAAAATTCCCTGTAACAGCCCAGGGGCTTCTACTGGGCTTGCCTGGAATAGAGTTAATTTACTTCAATTTACTTCATAGTAGCTGTAAAAGTTCCATGTTTTGGATTTGTGACTAAAACAATATTGTTAACATAGGAATGTAAATGCTATGAAAAGGGTTTACACACTTCAAGGCCTTTTCAGTTTCTCGCAGTGCCCTACCACTGAGTAGGGGGTGCACAAGAAGCTGGGAAAGGACCCAAACAAGACAGCTGGCCTCAGTGGAACAAAGGGATATTCCACATCCTATGATGTCACACTCAGAAATAAAATCTGGTGGAAAGGAGGAGGATGATACACTCAAAGAATTCCAGCATGTGTCTTCCCAAGTAATCATTACTCGTGATGGAGCCCTGTTTTCATGGAGATGACCGGACACTTGCCAGCCAATAGGAAATAGCGGATAAATTCCTTATTTTGCTTTGCTTCTGTGTGCAGCTTTTGCTTTACCTGTAAAATTGTTTTTATCTTAACTTACAAGTTTTTCACTATTATCCTTCCCATTCTCTTCCTGGGGGGGAATGAGTGAGCAGCAGAGTTGGAGCTCAGCAGCCTGTTGGGGTTAGCCCATGAGAGTGGCACAGCAAGAAAAGGAATACAGAAAATCTATCTGTATAAATATACATTAGACTGAAGTTGTAATTTGAAATATATATACATCTTTCTCACCAGGATTAACATTACAGGAGAGAATAAAATGATTGGATTTTCCACACAGCAATTAGTATACTTTCTCTTCCTCTCTACACCACATTTAGATTTTTAATTTGCTTGAGTGTAGAAAGTATCCTGCAATTTGCTCACTATTTACTGCAGAGTGGTCAGGAGTTTATTTTTGGGTAAAGGTTTTCATTTTAACTTTTGGGCTCTTATGACTCACTTTCCTTCAGACTTGAGTGTGAGACTGGAGTCTTTGAAAGATTTAAGTGTGAGATTTGTTCGCTACTGATGAAACTAAACATCTTGTTAAACAAGTCTTTGTGAAAAAAAAATCAAATATGAGTTAGTAAAACATTCATATTTCTCTACATGTTTAAATCTCTAGTTAAGTAGAGACCTTCCTTTTTAATGAAAGCTCTTGGGAAAGCGGGGTGGACACCAAAGCAAAATCCACAAAGGACAGCAGAACAAAGTGCATATGATGCTAAAGTGCACTTTTCTTGCTGGGATTTTTGAGCCCTGTTAATTTTTTCTGACTATGCCTAGAAGAGTGTTCTACAGATTTAACTTCTCTTATTGTACCCTCCACTGTGTTGGTATTACTTTATGCAGAAATCTTGGTGCAAAGTTTAATAGGATTGCTCAGCTGGTGATAACACTCAAATCAGTAACTGCCTCTGGATCCTGAACAGTACTGAAATTATGCTATTAACATTGGGTTTAATGCTTACTCCAACAGTGGTCACATTTTTTCCTTAGAGAAATAATCAGCAGAAGGAAAAATTGGAGATGTATTTGCAGATTTAAAATGCTTATCCCTTACAAATTCCATAGCCAGCTGAATTGTGGTCAGGTGGAAGAAACTGTGTTTGCCTTTGAGAACCATCAGGCAGTATTTCCAGGTCTGAAATTTCTAAACTCATTTTTGTACTCTAGAGTTCTTTCCCAGGAATCCAGTCTTGCTTTACGGAGGAGTGAAAAACAAGTCAAGCTTCCTGCCACATTTTCTGTTTTTTCCATTTACACTTATTTTTATAGGAGCTAAACAATGCCAGACCATTGATAAAAAGGGCAGTTAAGGCTGTTTCTGTTCTTTGAATTCTTTCCTGAAAAGGTAGTTGGAATTCTGCAGTAAAAGATACTGCTCAACATGCTTGGTTTTTCTGACTCTTTTGCATACCTTCCTGAAAAGAAAAATCCCTGAATCTCTAAAATATTTTTAAGTAAAAGTTTTGGCAGTCATTGACAATTTGAAATTTGAAAAATGGCTTCATCAATGCTCTGATACCAAATACATAACAAGGATATTCATTGTAACCACTGTGATTGGAGGAAGACCTCTTATTTTTGTCTTTAGCTCTGGCAGTGCAATCCTGGTCCAATTGAATACAGTGACAAAATTTCCATTAGCTTCAGTAATGCAGAACTTTGCCTGAGGAGTTTCTATTGCCATTAGTAATAGAGGTATAAGCCTCCATTAATGCAACCAAGGTCTGTCGAGATCAGATTCTGTGTTGTACCAAGCTAATAATGTTCAGGAAGCAAAGCACAATCTATAAAACAGTGCAATGTGCTAAGGCTTTTATCCTTTTCACATCTTCATTTATTTAGAACAGTAATATGTTTGTTCACTGTGGTAGTCCCATTCTTCAGTGACAGAATGCAGCTTCATCTTTCAGTAGGCTCAGAATGACTGCACGTTTCAAAGACTCAGTACTACTGTGTGAAACCATGGCAGTGCTTTTCTCATATTCAGGTTATGTTCTCATTCCCAGCTAATCTAGCTGTGTTCATCAAATAGCAATCTGCTTCTGCATCTGGATGCTGTGTATGTAAAATCTGTCCTTCAAAACGGAGAATTAGTCTCATTTCTCTATTAGCCACTGGAATGCTCATGATAAAGCTTAAAGTGACTCACCCTTGACCATATGCACTAATCAAAAGTGATGTCATTCCAGGCAATTGAGACTTCTGAGACTAATTTTAAAGCATGTGTTCATGTCTTCAAAATAACCACTGTTTTGTTGTTTGCTTTCTTTTTGTTTCCAAAATAGTGTTCTAATAGGGGTTAGAGAAGGTTCTGAAAGATACAATAATTAGCTTGAAGCAGTAAATTAAAACAGAAGAAATCTAAGCCTGGATCCGTGTTTTAGATTAACATTTTCATGGTTGTTTCCTTAAACTTCTGCCACTCTCATTGAAGTGTATTATCTCATTTCAGCATCTCACTCCATAGTATGTTGATAAAAGAGGTCACAAACCTTATTCTGTAATTGCAAAGAATCCTGCCATAGTACCTCTAAATCTGCAAAGTCATCAAGGACAGTACATGGTAGATGAGTAAGCAAGCAGAAAACAAATAGTACTTTAAATCAAATATGACATGATTGAAATTTTTGTTTTGGTTTTTTTTTGACAAGGTGTCTACAAGCAAGATGTGAATGGAAAACACAGCATCATTCTATAGCTTGAAATGAAAGGTGGACAATTACCTGTTTTTATCAGAATAAATTATCAGATAAGGTAAAGGTAAGCACAAGCTACCAACAAAATATTTGGTGTCAGACAGTGAGAGATTTTAATTTATATAATGGAAAATCTATATTCTTGGCCAGCACAAGCAAGTTCATTTTCCACAACAACAGCTTTTATGTACAGTGAGATTTAGTAGAGAATTTTTTCTTTAGCACATCTTCCTGGCTGAAGAGTCCAAGCCCACATGACTGAATAAATTTCTTGTTGAGCAGAGAGTACAGGTTTTGACCTGCATGGAAATTAGATGATGATAGGAGATTGTGCTTGAACTGACTGCCATATGGGTCTGTGTATTGGGTTTGCTTGGCCAGGTTTAGTAGTGATGGGGACTACAGGTGTGACTTCTGTGAATAGCTGCTGGAAACTTCCCCTGTGTCCCACAGAGTCCATGCCAGGTGGCTCCAAGACAGGTCTTCTGCTGGGCAAAACCAAGCCCATCAGAGACAATGGTAACATCTCTGGGATAAAGGTTTTAAGAAGGGAAAAAAAAATATACTGCACATCAGCAGCTGAGAGAGAGGAGTGAGAGGAACAGTCCTGCAGACACCATGGTCAGTGAAGAAGCAGAGAGAGGAGGTGCTAAAGCAGAGTTGGCCCTGCAGCCCATGGTGAGGAAAACTGTCCCCCTGCAACTCATGGAGGTCCATGGTTGAGCAGAGATCCACCTGCAGCCCATGGAGGTCCCCACACTATATGTAGCAGGCTGATATGCCCAGAGTAGGCTGTGATCCCATGGGAAGCCCATGCTGGAGCAAGCTCCTGGCAGGACATGAGGCTTTGTGGAGGGAGGATCCCACTCTGGAGCAGCCTGTTCCTGAAGAACTGCACCCCGCTGAAAGGATCCACCCTGGAGCAGCTTGTGAAGAACTGCAGCCCACGGGAAGCACTCACACTCTAGAAGTTCGTGGAGAGCTCCCATCAGAGAGCCCCCACGACAGAGCAGGGGAAGAGCGTGAGGAGGTGTCCCTCTGAGGAATAAGGACAGGCCAAGACAATAATGTATGTACAACTGACTGCAGCCCCCATTCCCTGACACTCGGTGTCATTACAGGGGGAGGAGGTAGAGAATTCTGGAGTGAAGTTAAGCCCAGAAAGGATGGAGCAGTGGGCAGAAGGTGTTTTTAAGATGTGGGTTTATTTCTCATTACTCTACTCTGATTTGGTTGATCATAAGTGAAACTAATTTCCTCAAGTTGAGTCTGTTTTGCCCATCAGAGTAGTTGTTGCGTGGTCTCTTCCTGACTATTTTGACCCATGCACTTTTTGTTATATTTTTGATTCCCTGCTCAGCTGACAAGGGGAGTGATAGAGCAGCTTTGGAGGGTACCTGGCCTTCAGTCAGGGCCACCTCAATACGATATGACACAATGTTCTGTAGGTAAATTCCAAGAGTCCTATCTCTCCCCAGCTGATGTGATAAATGGAGAACAAAACTATAGAGCAAAATAAGATGCCTCTGAAAGAAAAGCAATGTCCATAATATCACTCATGGAACCAGTTGCCTTTTTCACCTTTTTTTTTTTTTTTAAGGGAAGAGAAAAACTCTGATATGAGACTGAATTAATAACTTCAATGCTGTGGGTTTGTACTTCAAAGCACCTGACATGGCTCAATGAACAGACAGAGGGTTTCAACCCTAAAAGACTACATAGGGAACAGACATTTTCTGGTATCAGCTTCATTAGGATATTCTTGCAATATCTTAGGACAGAAAGCAATTTTTTCTCTACTATGCCTGTGTTATCTTTTTGAGTGCTCTGGGCAGGTGCTTCCTGGCCCCTCCATTCTTTGCAGCGAATTTTCTACTTCCTCTGTTCAGGTATTCTGCCCTTCTTGGTAGCCAGACGTGAACAGCTAATATTTCTGTCATTATTTTTTCCATTCAAACTCTGTTCCCTCATGCAATTTCATTCATATTTTTATGTTCTGTAATGTTTCATTCTCAGCAGTCAGAATTAGTTTTGTGACCATCGACCATCCAATACCCATAAGACCCAGAGAGGAAATATAAAAAGTGCTTGGAAGGCATTGATGGTGTGAGCATCTACAAAGGGAATATCTCCATGGAAGGCTCATCTGAGCTAATTAATACCGGGATCAGAGTGTTCCAGTTAGCCTAACCTGAATATAAGTATTCCCACAACAAGTCCTTCTGTGTGTTGCTGTCCCTGAACCAATGTATGTGAGTTCCTGGGAGAGTAAAGCCCTGCTGCTTCGTGCTGTTGTGCTCTGGGATTTGCTCCTGTGCAGCTGAGTCAACTGTGAGAAAATGTCTTGCTTTGGAAAGGATTGTTCAGAAAGTGGTGGGGCAATCACCCCATATCTTTTGTTTCTGAAGACAGGTTCTAGGCTAAGCTAAAGGACAGAACAACTGTTAGTTCGTACAAATGGCTGAAATCCAGTGTGCCTAGGGTCTAATAAGCATATAGTAAAGTTGTAAATAGGTAAAAATAAGGGGAGTTTAAGACTAAAATCAAAGTCTGTTGTGGATATATGTTCTTGCTTACCTAATTTATAACCTGGTATCTGGTCAGACATATGACCAAATAAAGATGCCTCCATGAACTGTCCACTTTTACACTGAAGAAACCCAAGTAAACATCTACTTAAGAATCTATTTTATTGTTATATGCAACCAAAGCTGGTGGAAAGCCTAAAGAATGACCTCGTTACTATTTCTATTATTTCATTTATAATAGTGAAGAAAGTTCAGGGTAGTATTTAGTGAAAGCAGATAGCTATTTGGAACAAAATTAAATACTTGTTTATTGACTGGTGAGGCTTTTTAATAAGCTGATAGTTTCTAATCACTGGCAATTAGTAATCACTTATAATGCTAAATCCCTTAGGAATAATATATTTGATCTCAAAATCTAGGCAGAAGAATTCACTGATCTCGTATCTCCAAGTGAAATTGTAGAATAGTTGTGTTTGGAAGGGCACTCAAGAGATTATCTGGTCCAACTCCTTTCTGCTCAAGCAGAGTTACATAGACCTGGATACCCAGGATCGTGCCCAGACATCTTTTGATGAACAGTCCCGTCACTCTTTAAGGATGGACCCGTCACTCTTTAAGGATGGAGACTCCACTACCTGCCTGGGTTGAGTGAAAAGTGTGCCAGTGTTCACTCATCTTCACAGTAACAAGGTGTCCCCTGATGTTCATAAGGAACCTCCTGTGTTTCAGTTTATTCCCACTGACTCAGATCCTGTCACTGAAAATAGCCTGATTTTGTCCCATTTCTGCCCTCCCTTCAGGTATTTATGTACAGTGAAAAGATCCCTCCGGAGACGTCTCTTCTCCAGGCTGGAGAGTCCCAACTGTAGCGGGTTCAGTTTGTAACTGGGCAGAAACCCCAATTAGAGTGTAGTGGTTTGGTCCAATTTTTTTTCACTTAGAATAGAATTGAATAGAAATATTCCAGAAAAATTCCAGTTTAACCTGAGCCTATATGAGGCATTATTTTTGTCAGTATTGGGAGTTGTCTGTGTGATGAAACGTGAGCAGAAAGGAAGGAAGAAATAATACATGTGTAATAGAAAAGTTACATTAGTAGAAGTTGCTTGAAAGGCCTCCTGATAATAAAAGAAAAATGAGCTTTGCTATCTTGAAAGGAAATACCAGATAGGAGTTGCTAGTTATTACTCTATGTGACAATATTATTGAAACTAAAATCTGGAAAAATGGTGGAAATGTTCATGCTTATAATGACAAAGGCAACGGCTTCTAATTCTTACTGCTTATCATTAAAAAAAAAAAAAAATCTGAAGGAGGAGCTAACTGCCCTGGTGTAGCTACCTCACAAAGTGATGTTTAATGCAATACAGGTAACATTTCAGCTGACAATATAGATATTAAAAATTCTGAGAAAGCTGCAAATGACTTGTGATCCAGTTTGAAAATGGTATGTTTGATAGCAGAAATATTGCTGTCAGGCTTCTTCTGGAACAGGAACTTGCTCATATTCCCAAACCTCCTTCCGTTTGGACAGGCAGGCCTTCTCCTTAATCAGCAAGAATGCTCATCTGGAAGATTTAATTATAAGAATTATATCTCTGGGTTGTTTTTAAATGACTTAAAAATGCGAAAGTTCATCACAATACTACAATCAAATCAGCTGGTTTAGGGTTTAGCTTGACATTCGAAGGCAATGCAATTAAAGTCTAAGATAGATTTGAAATTTTCTACCAATCCCCTATCATGTTCATGATAACAATTGAAGTTAAGGATAGACTTTTGTAAATGTAGTTTGCTTGAGGATTTATACAGTAACCAAAACTTACAACAACTTCAAGTTCAATGGAATGACTTATAAAAAATATTTTTTGTCTAACTAAAATTGCATTTAAGGAAAACATGGTGTAAGGCAGGGTACTCCAAATATATTGCTTCTGAGAATGATATACAGTTAATTTCTTTGAAGTCACTAGTCAATAAAATGTGTGTAAATTTCACATTAATGTTTTTGGACACAAAAAGAAAAGGCTGGAAAAGAAGGGTGTATTCACATATTTTCTGGGTTTTAGAAAAAAACAACCCAATGGGTCTTGCCACTTATCCCAGTCTACAGAGAACTTGACATCCTTGGACTAAGATGAGTGAAAAATAGAAAAATAGTAGAAAGTAGGGGAAAAGAAGATGTTTCCTGGAAGATTGAAAGTACTTGTAAATCACTAATTATAATTTTACCATAGTCTGCAAAATTCATAGTGCAATGATTTAAATATTATGTTACACTTTACATATAGCTGACACATACATTGTGTTCATTATAACAGATATCATAATGCCATATTTATTATATAAACAAAATATTGAAAGCAAAACTGTTGCAGTGGGGATCCTGCAACACGCATATATCAAACCAGGAGTCCCGTGGAAAGGAAATATATATATGGACAGACAGATTCTTGCTAGCTGTTTCAGAGATGTTTATTTCTCCAGCCGCATGGCCGGAGCTCTGCCGAGGAACTGTTCCAGTCACGGGACCAAGGGTCCTTCTGCCCGCGCAGGGAACACAAACCAACCAATGGGAACGAGGCTGAGCAGGGACAGGGAAGCCCCGTGTCTGTGCCCTCAGGGCCCCTCTCCCAGGGCTCCATGGCAGGGGAGGGACCCCAACACCTCACCCGTTTTATTTTAATAAAAGGAGAATGAAAACAACTGGATAAACATAACAAGAACAGTTTCAAAACAAAACAAGCCACCCTCCTGAGCCTTTAAATGTCCAAACAGATTCTCTGGAACATCTTAGGGCTGACAGAAGGGAGACAGAATTCTCTGAGCATGCTTTGTGGGGAAACTGAGGCAGGAGAGGGTTTAACTTCTTCCCTCCCCCTTTTCATCCCCCACTCGGCATTGGAAAGGGATTTTTGGGGAAACAATTGGCAAAAGCATGGTTTTGTGAGGGAAACCATGGATGAAAAAATGGATTGGGAATACACTGGGGGTAATAGGACATAGGGTAAAAGGGAAAGGTGGGATTAGGAAAGGGAAACTGTAGGGGGGGCTTACAATGGAGATACTGTCTAACATGACTACGATTTTTTGCATATATACTGCCTTTTACAGGAACACCATCAGGCCCAGTGACCTGCGATGCTTGTAACCCTTTCCTCCCTAGTACAATATTAAATTCCACCACCTCTCCATCTCCCGAGCTTGGGATGCATTTTTCAGGGTTATTCTTTTTAATAGCAGTTCTATGCACGAATATGTCTTGCTGGTTGTCACATCTTGTTATAAAACCATAATTTTGCTTAACATTATACCATTTTACTATCCCTAAGATCTTAGTTACTATGATTTTTTCCTTTTTCCGAGTGTCTGCTGTTTTCTGTCTCGCTGCGTCTTTGTTCTCTCTTTCGGTCGCTCCCGTGTTGGAATTGTCGGGGCTGCTCGTGCCTGCGCGCTCTTCCCGGGGTCGCGTTCGGGGCTGCGCGGGCCGGGCCGGGCCACGCCGCTCAGTTCTCCGTGCGTCGCCTCCTCTGGTCGCAGCTTCGCTGCCGCTGCCGGGCGCTGCACCCACGTCTCGGCCGGGCCCCCGAGCGACGACCCCCCCGCGCCCCGCTCCAGCGCGCGTCTCGGCTGGGCACGGCTCCGTTCCACCGCCATCGCCGCCAGCCGCCGCCCGCGCGCCGCCCCTCTCGGTCGGGCGTTCACGGGGCTCGCTCCACCACGCGCTGCACGCGGCCGTGCGGGTCCTGCCGGGTCCCGCCGCTCCCACCGCGCCTCGCTCCGCCACCGACACTGCGGCTCGCGTGGCTCCGCCCGCACGCGGGAACTGCCTCGCTGCTGCTCTCAGAGCGCTCGGCGCACGTGGCCTGGGCCGCACGGTCCCTGCGCCACGCTTCCCTTCACCAGGACACAGCTGACATTGCTCAACAGTCTCAGTAACTAAATAATATTCACGAAAATATTCTTCCATCGGCATATATTTTGACTCCAGTATTAACTGTGTCCAAACGGTTTTCCAAAAGCCCTTGGTAAGAATTAAATCCCAAGAAACATAGAAAAAGTTCTTAAACAACCATGCCAGGAAGTGTTTCAGTT
Organism: Corvus hawaiiensis; assembly: GCF_020740725.1. NCBI lineage: Eukaryota > Metazoa > Chordata > Aves > Passeriformes > Corvidae > Corvus > Corvus hawaiiensis. Next base: position 77,687,937 of record NC_063213.1, on the reverse strand, counting down.
CTTTTTGAGCTTGAATCAAGCTAAAATTTACAAATCCTTGTTCAAGAATCATTTTAAGTTTAAGATAAATGTCCATATGCGGCTCTGAGAGCCAAGAGTCTTCCCACGGTTCCTCCATAGTTTAGATATGGAATAGCAAAGCAAAACCAAGAAGAGGAATCCAAAGTTTCCAGGGTTTACTCACACAAATCAGTCGCTTAGGGATCGGGGATCGTTCTGCTCACAAATCTCCACCATTTGTTGCAGTGGGGATCCTGCAACACGCATATATCAAACCAGGAGTCCCGTGGAAAGGAAATATATATATGGACAGACAGATTCTTGCTAGCTGTTTCAGAGATGTTTATTTCTCCAGCCGCATGGCCGGAGCTCTGCCGAGGAACTGTTCCAGTCACGGGACCAAGGGTCCTTCTGCCCGCGCAGGGAACACAAACCAACCAATGGGAACGAGGCTGAGCAGGGACAGGGAACCCCGTGTCTGTGCCCTCAGGGCCCCTCTCCCAGGGCTCCATGGCAGGGGAGGGACCCCAACACAAAACCTCTCTTTAGACAGAGTTGAAAAGATTAGATTTTATAATGGGTTTTATAGCCATATAATAAACAAATCCACTAAACTAGATTCTTCAAATACATATGGGTTGTATTTCTTCAGTAGTTCTTCATATCCTGTAACATATTATGGATTTCTGTTTACATATGAATCTTTTATTTTATCTCATGAACCTTTTTTTTAATCTGATCCTTGAAATTTATCTAAGCAATTTGCTGTGTGTAACATTTCCATCCCACAATGGTAATGGCTGAATGTGTTTCAAGACAGTAAGTATGTCCTTGCTTTCAAGTTCATCATTACTGCATTCAAGAACACATTTTGTCTAGAAGTGATTTGCAACAGCAAAATGTAATAAAGTTACAGGGAGGGAAGGGTGTTCACACAACTGGTCTCTAAATAGTCTCCCATATTTTAGGGTATTAAAACAAGAACCTGAAGTCCTTTAGGGTTATTTTTTGGCATTTAAGGTTTCAGATATCATTGAATCATTAGATTATTTTCTTTGCTTAAGTAGAAAACAGTATTTATACTTCTCTAACTTACTTCTGACATCTGGGTAACATTGTGTATAGAAAGGATCAAAAAGAAATACTTCTAAAATAGAATATATAGTGATACTAACTTGTCCAATTTCAGAACATAATAGACAAATATTTCAGTGGCTCATTTCTATAAAATTCACACAGGGAAGACCTAATTGATATTTTTTTCAGAAATTTCTCGAAGAGATTTCTGTACATGAATCTCAGGCACATCTTCACAAGTAATTAATTTCCTTTCCTTTCCTTTCCTTTCCTTTCCTTTCCTTTCCTTTCCTTTCCTTTCCTTTCCTTTCCTTTCCTTTCCTTTCCTTTCCTTTCCTTTCCTTTCCTTTCCTTTCCTTTCCTTTCCTTTCCTTTCCTTTCCTTTCCTTTCCTTTCCTTTCCTTTCCTTTCCTTTCCTTTCCTTTCCTTTCCTTTCCTTTCCTTTCCTTTCCTTTCCTTTCCTTTCCTTTCCTTTCCTTTCCTTTCCTTTCCTTTCCTTTCCTTTCCTTTCCTTTCCTTTCCTTTCCTTTCCTTTCCTTTCCTTTCCTTTCCTTTCCTTCCCTTCCCTTCCCTTCCCTTCCCTTCCCTTTCCCTTTCCCTTTCCCTTTCCCTTTCCCTTTCCCTTTCCCTTTCCCTTTCCCTTTCCTTTTCCCTTTCCCTTTCCCTTTCCCTTTCCCTTTCCCTTTCCCTTTCCCTTTCCCTTTCCCTTTCCCTTTCCCTTTCCCTTTCCTTTTCCCTTTCCTTTTCCCTTTCCCTTTCCCTTTCCTTTTCCCTTTCCCTTTCCTTTCCCGACATTTTTTCACCATTAATTCCACAAGTTACCGGGTCTTGGAGATAGTAAACAAAGATACTCAGTGCTTGCAAAAGTTGTGTTTCATATTGCTAAATAATGCAGTGGTCTCCAGAGGGGTAAAATTCTCTGTCTTTAAATAAAGGCACTCTAAAATTCAAAAGATTTCATAGTAGGTTTTAAAGCTATTAAATAGCCTATAGCAAGTACTGTTATGTAATCCTTTAAACCACTATTTGTGGCAAGCTGGTTTTCCCTGGGGTGCATAGATAAATAGGTTTCTGTAATGCTGTCATGCAGGAAAAACTTATAATCTGCAGATATAAAGCCAGAAAAACTTTTTATTTTTTTTTAATCAGTAGAGAGATAATGGCTGGCAAGGTGGGAAGGTTTCACACATCTGATGGTATACTTCTTCAGAAACCCTAGATGTGCCTGTCAACTTTAAATTAACAGTCTGGATAAAAAGGTCATTTATAAAGTCCGTGTTTTGAAAATGGTTTCAACTTACTAATGAACACAATACTGTGCCAGCTGGAGTTCATGGTGGCCATTAATATTAGTGGGAGGAAATCTGAGCTACTTGTTTTTGTTGTGGTTCTTTGGTTTTTTGTTGGGTTTTTTGGATTTTTTTTTTGGTTTATTGGTTTTCTTGTTTGTTTTGTTACGGGTTTTTTTTGTTTTTTTTTAATTAATCTATGAGCACTATTTTAATGAAGAGATATCAGATACTATTTTATATCCATCATAAAACTCTTTTGTAAAGGAAGAAGACACCTTCCTGGTCCATCCTGTCTGTCTAGACATTCTTCTAAGAGTACATATAAAAATCCTGTACCATACCTCAACTTTTTATGCATCAGCAGACCTGAAAGTAGCTGTAAAGATTTCATCATATAACACAGAGCATGCAAACTGGAACTTTCATGGAGTACCTTGCTGTCATTCTAAAACAGAAATATTTGGATTTCATGCAAGAAAACTAGATGCTCTTTAATTTTGGAAAATTGATTTATTGTCTTTTTGGGAAAAAAATATTTATTCCAAATAAAAGATAAATAAGTGGATACATTTTACCAAATCATGAAACTCTAATTTCTGAGGGAGTGGGATAAAGAAATATACTAACTGATGTCCAGGTGGGTTTGGCCTCTATTGGTCTTATGTTTTTAAAAATGCTTCCTGAGAATACACTCGGTGCCTTCCCAAGTGTAAGTGTGCCAATTTTTCTGCAGCTATTTCTTTTTGATGTTGCTTAACACTGCCAATCTGGACTATACTGACTGAGAGAAAAAAATATATTCTTGCCATGAGTACAGCTGGATTGTCAGGCAGTGTGTGTGCAAGTCTACTATATAAATGTATGCTTATATTACGGTAATATCTGTCAGTTGAATTTTCAATTTTTTTTGGATGTCTAGCTCATTATGGCTCTGTTGGTTTTGTTCATAGATGTTTTCTTCTCCCTAAATACCAATTTTCCACCTTCCTTCGATTAATATATCACAGTTGTCTCCTTTTTATTGTGTTCTTCTTTTTCAATTTCAAAGAAGAAAATGATACTGAGGATAATCAACTCTCTCTGCCTTTGCTAGCGTAGAGCATGATGGAGCAGAAATGGGATAAATCTTTTTTTCCTTCAGTATAAAGCAGAGGTTACCCTAGGGCTGAACAGAGCTCATCCTTGAAATCACACAGAAAAATATTGTATTTTTGATGCTAGGAACTTGAGGGAAATATAAGTTCATGCCATGTCAAATTCTTTTCTCCAAAAAATGTTTGGTTTAGGTGGTTTTTTTTTTTTTTTTTTTTGGTTGGTTTTTTAAATTAATTTGGTTTTGAAATAGTAGAAATAATAGAAAGTTTAGATTTACCTGTATATTTATGCTAATGGGCTAAACTCTTTAATGCTGTACTTGAGACAATTATGTTTCTAAGGTTGCAAATGAAAAAAAAAAAACAACTTTTACTGTTTGCCATTTTGGGGTTGTGGGAGGGTATGGTAGTCCTTTTTGACCCTTTATTATGAATCTATAATGGAAATTATGTTCTCATAATTCCATCCTTGGTAAATAATAAGGCTTATTCCCCCTAAACTAACAGTTCTTATTTCAAATGTAATATAATTTGGCTTTTGAGAATACGTCTCAATATTAAATAATGTGTGAAATGAGTAATAGCAACCAAGGTATTATTTAATCTCACACTTTTGCTGATAGAGCACTTTTTAAGAATAGCATATAAAATTCCAGTCAAAACATCCAAACCAGTCAGAAATCCCAAAGAGTTTTTTTAGACACAAAATAGATCAAATTTCCACTTTATATTCTCAAAATTATTTCTGGGAGAGAGAAAAATTATGAATAATTTTAAGGACAGTGCATCAATCTCCTCTAGATCCCACATATGCCCCCAACATAGAGAGTTCAGAAGTGTAAAACCTGCTGCAACACCAGAGTAGAGCTATATAGATGGTGTAGGAACCAGATCTTAGTGGTACCCTGCTGGTGGCTCAGTCTAGCACTCAAACTATCCTCTATACCTTACGTAGATTTCGTCTTGGAGGGCATTGGAAGATGACTGAGGGTAAAAAAAGATAATGGTATGGAAATTACAGTAGAAAATATGGTTGCTACTCCCTGGATGGAATGCAGTCAGCATATCCAGCCTCCTACACATAACTCTGAGGGGGATTAGATGGAGAGTGGTGTAGAGTAGAGACACCACAGCCAGGCTCTTTCAAAACCCTTGCAGAGGAGGGAACTCGGTGGTACTTCGTAGCTGATAAACTGCACAGCAGCTGACAACGAAGGTAGATAAAGGAAAATGTCCTGCTGTTGAATCAGCAACCATGGTGAAATCACTCTTCTTGGACTGATGCATGTCCCCACCCCAAGGTTATCTCAGGTACTATCCTGAGATACCAATCCCAAAGGTACAATGACCCCCCACTGAGTAAGATGTATGACTAAAGTCCGTCAAGCTCCACCTACACACAAATAAAGAGTATAAAAGTGAATTAGGAATGGGGAAGAGTTGGGGAAGTCTCCTTCTCTCTTGGGGTGACTTGATGTATTCCCTATCACTGCACTATGCCCAGAAATTAGTATATATGCCTTTCTATGCCTTTAAACTGCTCAGTTTCTGAGAGGCGAGAGAGAAAAAGTGTACTTTTCCAAAGCAGTTTGTTTTCATGTTCCAAGGACACAGAGATAAAAACCTGTCTGCTTCTGCAGCGGTGGGAGTGAGAGGAAGCAGCCTGCTTGCTTTCCAGCCAGTTCTCGGCTTTCTTTTTCTCCAGAGAGAGACAGAGAGTTGAACTTTTGTTTTTCTGGGACTTTGGTTTTTTTCCCTTTTTCTCTGCTGGACTGTTTCAACATCAGAATACATTGGGAGGAATTTCCACCGAGGCCTTGGCCCTGGAGGGGGGCCCACCACCCTGTCCCAGCTCCAAGGAGGGGGAGAGAGATCTATGGAAGGACTCTGAAATTTTCCCAGGTTTTCTCTCAGCAGATTGAGAGATTTTATTATTCAGCATTATTATCCTTTTCCCATGTATTCCTTAAATAAATAGTTTTTAGCTCTTTCACTTTCCTTCAAGTAAAAAGTTTTTTTTCCCGAACCTGGGGGGGAGGGATGGTTTGTAACCTGCCTTCTCTCAGAGAATATATTCCTAAATTTGGCCAAACCAGCACACCATCGTAACTTCTGGGATCAGCTGGCAGGCTAAACCTGTATTCTCCCCTGTATGGAGACCTATTGGGTAAGAACCATACTCAGTGAATGCTGAATGATGATCTCAAACCAGTTTTTATTGGGTACTAGAGCTGGTCTGCATAGTGCTTTGAATTAATATATTGCTTTGAACACGTTTTTGAAGTCAGACACGATCATCAGTAATCCTTTAACCTTAACCCATCACAGTTTTATTGACTGTTATTCTGTAAACTGTTAATGTGAGTCCTTTAAGAGCGCTTGTAGTTGTTGGCAGTGGGTAAAGGTGTGGAGACCCAGGAGGGGGTGTCTCTGTTTGGAATGTGACCCTGAACAAGTCAGTCAAGCCACCCTTTGATCTGTGAACTGCTCAGTGAGGGGTCCCCATAACAGGGCATTGACGGACTAGTTGGGCACAAGAGGTCTCGGCTTTACTGGGGCTCTGACAGACTGATCAAACACTAAGGGTTTGAGAAAATCTTCCCTTTTCATGTAACAGAGGGGCAGGGAGTGATTTCACTTGGACAGAAGCAAAGACTGAGCTAACTAAAGTGCATTATGTTTTATATTGGTATTTAGGAGAGAACAGAAATAAGAAGCTATTATTTTGTGTACATGTAAAGAGAATATACCTTTGAGATGCATAAATAATTGTTCCCTGTTCTTTTAAGCAATCGTCTTTAAGATGTCAGAAGCTGATTGTTTGAAAACCATGAAGAATTAGAACTGGATGAAAGTATTTTACACATAGATGAAGATTTTGTGCCTCTTTGAAGTTTACGTCTCTCAAGTACTCAAACAGTAACTGTGGCAGATGCTATTAGATGTAAAAAAGATATTTTTGTAGAAGTACACTTTGGACACACCATGTAGTTACACTCACAAATTTCAGTGTCGTGAAAAGTCACTAACTTAAATTTATTCCACACATGTACAACCTTCCTCATCAGGAAGGGCTTAAAATCTTTTCAGCAAACTTGCCTGAGATTCTTTTTTTTTCTTCAGTGATGAATCAGATGCTTAAATATTTCCCATAGAAAAGTTAAGATCTGTTATTATAATTCTGGCTTTTAATGACATAGTAAGGGTGAGATGCCTTTGAAAAATGACTAAAGGTAGAAATCCATATAGCCAATATATTTAGGGTAGAGTTTACTTTTATCATATTTAATTCTTTAATGTATGTGAACTTTCATCTCAGTTACTGACTAAAATGGTCTCCAAAGCATATCTAAATGTTGATTTATTTTTTACTTAAAAAGTAATCTTCCTGTCATAAACTGAAGGAGGGAAAAGCTTGTACTAATCAAGAAACTGCCTTTTTCAAAATAATTTTCTGAAGTTTCAGGGCTTATTTTTTTCCATTTTCACTTTTAAGTTTTCAATTTCTGAAGAGCAAAGCTCTCCTTGTAGATATTTAAAAGACTGCCAGAAGGCTTTTGTGTTTCCAGTAAACCTAGGCTTATTTTTAAATTGAGTGACTGTTTTGCTTTCCAGATTATTATGGTTCTTTCTTAGCTCTGTGCCATATATCAACTTAATAAAAAGGAACTGTCATGATTTGTAAAAGAATATTCCACTTCAAGGGCTTTGCTCCTTGTTATTATTTGATTATTGGGATTTCCAGATTTTTTTTAATAATAAGTATGTAATATTTAGGTCCAATGTGTTCATCCTTTTATCTGTTATTCCCCTATATCAACTTCTGCCTTTCTGCAGACCTCTCATTACAATATCTAAGCATGTCTCAGACCATGCCAGTCAAATCTTACAAGGACAGCAGTGCACTTGTCCCTTGGTGTCACAAAAACTTTACAGGTTTTTCACTGTTATGTATCTCCCATGTCTGTCTAAGTTTGATGTGCAACAACAGCTATTAGCTGCATAGAACAGGAAAATGAAGATATATGTCAAAATTGTCCCTTCCTTTAGTCTGGTAACATAAGCCTACTGTAGGGGCACTGGAGAAAGCTACAGAAAAAAAATGACCAAGACTTTGCAGGTCAGGCTTTCTCTCTTACGGTAAATGTCCTTACAACCATTTTGATGGTCAGCATTGCTGACTGAAGGCAACCCAGCAAGGAATGGCAAAGTATTCTTAATTCAGGGGCAAGTTCAGTTATCTCACTTTTTCATACTCCATAGCATACCAGTAGGACATATCCTGCATTTTATGTCCATTGCTACATATTGCTTTAGCCCCTTCTATCCACAATTCCAGTCTCAGGGCAGAGGCACCTGCCTGTGGCTGAGGGCACTGGGGATGCTGGAGCCACTGGGATTGGTTGTGCCTGGGCACCCCACATAAGGTCATCCCCTGCAGACATTCCAGTGCTGCTGCTGGCACCTTGTCAGGTAAACCCAGTACAGATGAGTAATTTTATTTTAAAATCTGAATCCTTTTTTATCCTCTGTGAGACAAAGAAAAGGGCAGCATCATCTTTCTCCTAGCGCTCTGTTAAAAGCCACTGTCCAAGGAGTAAGAGCATTGCTCCTGCATGCTCATGGTCCCAAAGGAAATCCCCATCAAAGGGAGGGCACTAAGAAGGTGTACCCCTAGATGGTGAGAGAAGGAGGGCAGTACTGACTGAGCTGTGTTGTTTATAGAGTGCTATGTAACCTATTATTAACCAAATGCATTATCATTTTGTTACTAATATGCATATCAGCTATGCTATTTCCAAATGTTCAGTGAGATAGTTCTCCAGATGTCATTACTGTGAAGTACAAAACCAGACAACAGTAGAGCTATAGATCACAGTGACAGATGTACATTTAGCTTGATCTGCTCTTTTTGCATTTGCAGATTTACTAGACAGAAGCTTCAGAAATCTCAGTGTTGCTAAAAATTATCTGCTGATTCTCTGTACTAGAAAAATCATTAGCCAGTGTTCAAGTATCCCTGATCCACCTGAATATCAAAATATCTGCTTTGCATTGTTGATTAAATGGGCTTGTCTAGTTTCACTTTTCAGCTGTTGGGTCTTAATAAACTCTTCGTACCAACTCTCTGCAATCAAACTTCTGTTCCCTTGGAGGTTTTTCCCACTTGTAAATGAATTATCTTTTTAGTCTTACTGACATATTAAATAGATGGAGCTCCTGAAAGACTATAAAGCATGTTCTTCAGCCTTTTAGTTATTCTTTTCATTATGATTTTGTTCTAGTTTGCCAGCAGATTTTTTGAAAAAAGTATCCTATGTCATACTCCAAGATTCCTGTGTAACAACTTCTTCTTTGAGTCTGAAACTTCTTGATTTTTAACCTAAGGGCAGATAGTTACACTTGAAATACTTTACAAGAAAGATATTTTATTATTATTATTATTTGCAGGGTTACAGAGTTTTCTTCTTCAATATAGGTTTTTTGGAATTTTTTTAATCTGAAGCTGTAAGATGATGCTGTAGGCATAAAAAACCACAGTACAAACATCCCTCAAAAAAAACCCCAAAACCAAAACACCACCTCCCCAAAGCCTTTCACATTGCCAGACTTGCCTGCAGGTGTCAACTGTTAAAGACCCCAAAAAGCCTCCCTCGGTCATGTGTGCTCTGTCAGCTCCCAAGTGCATCTTGAATTAAGGGATCCAGAACTGAACACAGGAATCGAGGTGTGGCCTCACCAGTGCAGGGGGACAATCACTGCCCTGGTCCTGCTGGCCACACTACTGCTGATACAGGCCAGGATGCCCTTGGCCTTCTTGGCCACTTGGGAACTTGCTGGCTCATGTTCAGCCACTGTTGACTGAGGTCCTTTTGCACTGGGCCACTCTATCCCCAGCCTGTAGCACTGCATGTCATTGTTGTAGCCAAAGTGTAGGACCTGGTGCTTGGTCTTGTTGTACCTCATACCACTAGGTTTGGCTCATTGATCCAGCCTGTCCAGATCCCTCTGCAGCTGCTTGCAAGAATTGGCAAAGTCATAAAGCAAGTATTGCCACAGTGTAACACTGTTTGAATCCTACCATCACAGTACCCTTCAGCTGTAAATTTCTTGTAGACTGGAGAGCAAATAATTTCATAAAGGCTTTTTACAAACTCTTAAGCTGATATCTTGCATCTGCTTTCAAACTAAATTGAGCAAATTCTGAATGGAAATGTGTGTTTACTGTTTTTTGATAAATATTTTCTTATATTGCCCATCTGTGCCTTAAGTTGGATCCTCTGTCTGTTACTTGCTGAATGGAGAGAATGGAAAAAAGAAAATAACCCTTTTTCAGACAGTGATAAAATCAGTGTAATGACAAAAAAATGCTTGCACATGCAAATCCCTGCATTTATGCAAGGATATCAAATAGTTGTGGGCATAATTACCACTTTACATCAATGGCCACCAAATTTCTGTGGACATTTCTGGATTCTGATGTCCAAAATGGGAGCTCATACAATTTCTAAATTTACAATTTATCTCAAATTTATCTGAAAGATGCTGTCATCCTCTACAGTACTCTCCACACTGGGCAAAACACATCACATACAATTTACTTATTGAAAAACATGATTACTTTTTAAGAAGAAATGTCCTTTTCAGGAATAAAACAAAACCAAAACCAAACAAAAAAATATCAAAACCAAACCAAAACAAACCCAAAACAAGCAAATAAGGAAAAACTAAATCAAAACAAATCCAAAACCAACGAACCAAAAAAAAAAAAAAGAAAAAAAAACAAAACCAGCAGGTGGAGGAAAAGATAGTCTTATCATAAACTTTTAAACAAATTGTGCTGAGCATCACTTAAGTGGCAGAAACCATTAAGAAAAAACAACTGTGCTTTATTTTATGTCCTTCCATTTACTGATTTCCACTATATAAAATAAATTGCAAAAATTTAAAAGTGGATAAATTGGATAATACCCCTGAGTTTTAATAAATTCTTTTTGCTTGTTTGGTATTTTGAGTTGGATTTGCGGATTTGTTTTTTTGTTTTTTGCAGAGGGTATTGATAGCCCATCATCAGTGTTGAAGACTGAGGCGAAGAAAACATTAAACTGCTTTGCTTTGTCTGTGTCCCTATTTGTGAGGTGGCCATCCTTATTTCTGGTCTCCCTTTTGCTATAACTTAAAATGCCCTTTTCTTTTGTTCCCAAATATAGCATGCACTGCAATAATGAAAATTCAGAAGAGTAATGCATTGTCACAGCTTTTCCTGTGAAAGTTTCAGTAACTTAATTACAAATAAATCAGATAAATCTCAATTTGGATAAAAGAGTGATAAAGGTGTGTTATCCAGCCAAATTACTACTGGCATTTGGGGATTTTTGTCCATTACTAACAGCTAGAAATGGTTTAAAAATGGAGATAGGAAAATTACATGAAATGTGGTAGTTACACTTCAGGGAGTTATGCTCTGAACTGCTTCATAGATTTCTCCCCCTGCAAACAATTTGGGAATGTTTGCTTGAGAGACTAAAAACTTTAAAGAGTAAATATCTCAAACACTCAGCAGAAGAGAAAAGGAACGTTACCATGCCAACGAGATAAGGTGCAGTTAGAAAAGAGTCTTGCAGAGGCAGGATAGCACTTTTCTGGGACCAGCTTCCTTATTCTGGGCCCAGCTTCCTTATTCTGGGAAACTATCTCCAAACCCAAGTTTGAAACAACACTGCACTTGCGTCGCTGACAGAGGGAGTGGGATTGAAACTAAAAGACTCCCCCAACCCCCTTCTGAAAAGTTTGAAAACAACAAATTGAGCATGTGCAAGAACTAACCTATAAACAGCACAAGTGAGAGGGACTGGGCATTCACCCACCATCCAAAGGAAATGGACCAGAGATGTCTCGAACCCTGCCTGGTGATCTGGATATTTATCTCTATTTTTCTACCATTCCTTCTTCTTCTCTTCCTCTCCTTAAAAGTTTCAATTGCTCCTGTGGTGGGCTGTTCAGCCAGTCATAAGGTTAAAAGTATAAATCTCTGCTACCATGGGCTGTTGAGAAATTGCTGTTCAGAAAAAGTAAAGTCAGAAAAGTTGGAATTGCTCTTCTGCCATTGGCTACTCAGGAAGTTTAAATCATTGCTGCCATGGGACATTCAAACTACCTTAATGTTTAAGGTTTAAATCATTGCTACCATAAATAAAACTTTCTTATTGTTCATTGGGCATCATTTTGCCTTAATTTAGCCCAAGGATTTCCCATGCCTTTTTGACGGAACAAATTGCTGTAGGCCCTATCTGTAATGTTTTCATAATTATTGTGTTACTTTCACAAGTAAGAATTTAGAGGATTGGACATCAAGTCAGGTGCAACCCATCCTGTATTTGTAATGATCTATGTTCTGTTTACTAGAAGCAGGACTATAAGAGGCTTCTTTTCTGCAGGCAATAATAAAGGAACATCAATATATTTCCTGACAGAAGAGTACTGATCTCAATAAAATCATCATATCCCTCCCCCAAGAAAGCCAGGGTAAATCATCCAACCAAAAGCAATGACATAGTTAGAGACCATTTTATAAATCATTTATGTTGGGGAATACCTTCTCTGATACAGGCACATCTCTGTATTATTTCTTTCTATTTCAGACTGTTAATCACAGAAATGTCATAATAAATCCTGTATTTTTGGAAGCTTTATTTAAGCTTAATACGCTTAACACAATTGTCTGCATATGCTCAAGCATATTCTAAGTATTCAGCAAAACAGTAATTTCAAGGAAGTCCCACTGTTATTTATGGCATATGATCTGTCACATACTGTCAGTTTTCTAAGATGAAAAATGTTCTCCTTTCTCTTGGAAGAAAGCTGGGTACTGCAGGGATAGATGTGAATATGGGAATTTGGGGCTTTTAAAATTTAGAATTTAAACAGCATCACTGAATTTAATGACTTACTTTAGTGACCATTGTGATAAGCACATTTTTGCATGTAGCTTTCTTAAATTATTTTTGTAGCCAAATTTTACTTTAACGCTTGCCAAGCATCCCTGAAAATGCTAATAAAATTTTAGGGCTCTTAAATAGTACATCCTTACTTCTCTTAAAATGTATATCTTTGGTATGAATCACAAAATCAGCACTCTTAGAAGATGCTGGAAATGTGCAGCTACATGCATATTCCTAGACTTCAATAAAGTTTTGAAATAATTTGAAACTGTAAAAATATTTTGTGACTCAAAAGTCAGAGTTTGTGTACATACATGAAACACAGCATTAAGCTGGAAGCCTGTAGATGCATAACCTCTTCTTTTGAAATCATCCAAGTGGTTCTGGAAGCATGTGCATTTTTGTCATTGTGTTCAAATTCTATTTTATCTATCATTGTAGTAGGCCAATAAATTTCATCTGTATTTAAACACTGAAGATCTGAACATAAATTATGTATAAAGCTTTTCTGGAAAGACAGAATCTCTTAGTCTTTCTTTCAATGAGATGAAGATGATTGAGTGAGTCTGTTTCTTAGAAAACCATAGAAAAACACAATTCAGAAAAACACAAACCATTTGGTCCTTCCTCCAAACTTCTAAAGTGTATTTTGAAGTATGGACAATTCATAAGCTAATACGTGCTTACTCAAATATGCTTCTCCAATGCTACAGATGGAAACTGGACAGTTCTTTCAGTCGCCAAAGCAAAAAAAAAAAAATGGTGAATGAAAGTATATCTAGTGCATTTAAAACAGAATTGCATTGAAATTGGCACATATTTATTCCTTTTCCTTTTGAGCTGAGCTGGGAAATAGCAAAATTAGTGACATTTCCTTACTCTGTGGGTGGAAAATCATTTGGATTTTCATGGGGAGGACAGATCAATGTTGTATATATTTGTAATTTCTTTTCATAATTGTCTGAAAAAATGAAATCCTGCTGAGTCACTTAATTAGAGTAATAGAAATACACATTTGAATTTCCTCTTTAGCCAAATCAGGATGAATCCTGCTGCCATTATTTCAAAGTAATGCACCTCACCCTGCAAGTGTTCCATGGAAAACAATGGAAAAAACTGTAAAGCAACCTTTGCAATGTCAAGCAATACTTCAGATGTTAGGAATGAATTAATTTCTTGAACAGTACAGCATTCACTTTTTAACTTCTGCTAGAATAGGTTCTAACAAAACCTGTTTCTTGGCAGTAAGAGTAAAAGGGGGCAAAAAAATCCAAAGCCTGATTTCTGTAATTTCTGATGCTTCTGTGGTTGGATTCAATGATTCTTGTGGGTCCCTTCCAACCCAGCATATTCTTTACTCCCATGATTCTACAGATGCCACTTAATTTTTCCTATGTATTTTTTTTTCATGCTTTCATGCATTATTTTCATACTTGGTATTGAAACCTTACCAATATTGACAATCTATATTTCATGGCTGAAAACACATGTTCCTTTTTTAAATGCACCAAATGATGTCTCCCCACACACATGCATTTTATGAGTTGCAGTAGTATGCTAAAAGATGAATTCGTAATTATTACTTACTGGTAGAATTTCCTGTTTGAACTTTTGAACTTCTTTAATGGATGCTGCATTCCATGTTGGGAAGGCAATATGTGATGCCATTTCCTAAGGCAATACAGCATATGCTTTCCCGCAGACTTTTTCTAACCACATAAACAAACTGAATTGAATTTTAGTAAATTTCCTTCTAAACTGACTTTGTTGAATAGGTACAACTCTGGTTATTCTGGATTAGAGTAAATTCATTTAGCTTGTTAGAGAATTAAGCTAAATCAATATAATTCACTTATACTGATTTAAGAGAGTTAAATTGATGCAAATCCTTGGTGTGTGGTTTTTTCAGCTATTGAGAAGAAATGCATGGAAATTCATGCCATTTTTATGTGTTTATGGGCCTAGAATTAGTATTTTCACACCTGTTGTTGGAAGAAAACCAGATAAAATGGGGAGTTGTCTTAGAATAAAATAAGAAAGAAAAAAAAAGACAACATGTACTGTATTCATGTTGAATATGAGAAACCCAAGCTGCTTTCTTAGGACCGGTGTCCAGTATTAGCCCATGGCAATCTTGACTTACGTAGAATTTCTCAGGTAAGCTGTCTCACTATCCCAAGGAATCCAACAATTTACAGAACATCAGAAATCCTAATTTATTTTCATCTTAGATATTAATATAGTTTTAGTTTTCTGATGATAAATTTCAATGTGGCTTACAGCTGGCAGAGGAATTTACTGAAATTATCTAGCATTTGGGCATAAGATGAAGTAATATGAAGGTATTCCATCCTTCATAATAGTATCAGGGTTAAAATGGTGTGTGAAAATTTAAAACTAATAAACTTAGTCTGTTTAGTAAAACACAAACAATGATTGTCTTAATTTCTTCAGTACCTCTAGCATAGTTCTACTAAGGATTTGGAATGCTTTCTGAATTTAGGCTCTTGATTGTAAATTGCCTTGCAGGATAGCAGAATTGTAATCATCAGGAAAAGTTACCATTAAATTCCTTTAAAATAATTATTACTTTCCCCTTTTTTGGGTTTTGATTAAAAGTATTCTTGAGCAGGAAAAAAAAAATATGTAAAACAACCTTGGTGGCATCATTTTTATCTTTGAATTTTGTCAGTCACAAGACTTGCTCCGAATATCTGCACAGAATACTTGCTCAAAACCTGTATTTCAGATGTAGGACAATTATTTTCATAGCAGGATTGTATAAATATATGTTTTTCTACTAAAATAATTTTAAGAATATTTAAATAAAGCAAATTTTATTAATTGAAAATTTAAGTGAACCCAGCTTTTTGGCCTCTACTTCATGTTATTTTAAGAAAAAGAGGAAATTTTTCATGGATTAGAACATAATGGTACCCACTTAACTGTTTTCAGTTTCCTTATTGTACTTTTGATGGTTGCCCTTGGACTATTATTCATGGTTTCCTCCAGCTTTGGCAAACTATTGCAGAACAATACAGGGGAAAAAGTTAGATATTCATCTATTGTTTCTAAATGTCTGTAAATTAAAGGATTTTAAAAGATGAAGAGGCATTTCATTTTTTGTTTGTACTGATGCCTGCTTATGAGGTAAATGAAGTAAATTGAATTTTTAAGCACGTGAGTTAGGAGGGACTCATTTGTTCCTCCCAACTCCTCATTTGGCAAGACCTACACATCACTTAGGGGACAATGAGGCAATGATCTGGTTGAGCTCAACAATTTAAAAGAAATGGTTCATATTAGTAATAATACCCAACTTTGTTATATTGTGCATACTTCTCCCACTTCCAGAAAGAATTCAGTGTTAAGCAATTCACTTGATATCTCCATTCCTATTAATAGGTGCTAGGGCCTAAAATAAGGTAAAATGATCTTACCTGAACTATGCATTGTTAGCTCACGGTGACATGCATCACTTAGAGTTTCTTGCAAAGATGAAAAACATTCAGCACATTTGTTTTTTGACAGCAACAAGTACACGTTCTTTTAAAAAAGCAACAAACAAACAAAAAAACCCACCTGAAACAGGCAAAGGATCCTGCTGAGGAAATAATACTTGATTTCATTACAGAGCATGGCTGCTTTCTGTTTCTTCATATTCTTTTCTAAATATTGCAGGTATAAGTGTTACTGTTCCAGGCATAATAAAAGAACATTCCTGGAGTTTCTTTGCTTTACAGTGACATTTAGATCTTTAAAGCTTCTTTGATGGATGCTTCCTAGTGGGCAAATCTGTTGTACTTGAAAACTCTGATCACAGTGTTTCTACAGCATATATTATTATCCTTTCTGATGTTTAGAAACTTCAGTTAAGAGTGAATTCCAATGATGGTGATTTTTTCTTAAGAACTAATACATTTACTCTCCCTTTGATTTCCAGGCTCCCTTTAAGTAACTGCCCCCCTACCCACTCTCAACTTCCCCTTTATCAAGGAAATTACTTCTGGCTTATAAAGAGAAAATAATGTTCTTCCTTGCTGACTTTTGGGGAGATGTGCATCCAAACCTAATTTTGTGGCATTAGTCTGACAAAATCCATGCTGAAATCAAAGGAGAGGCATAGGACCTACATTTGATCATGCAGAAAGATTCTTTACAGGCTTAAATCCACTTTAGCTGAGATTTAGTTTCAATAGACTGATCTTTTGAGTGAGTGTCATGAATAGTGCAAGCAAGGTGGAACGGCTCTCTGGTTAATTGACTGCAGTTTCCAGAAGAAAAAGCATTCATTTTCTTTCAGCTTGAGCACAGGGTGTTTTGCCAAGACTCATACATTGTAAATACTTGGCTATCCTGATAGTACAGAATTTCTGATTTGTGTTAGCTGATTGAACGGTGAGCAGACTTGGCTGTGAGCCCTCCATCTCGAAGGGACTGTGAGCTCTTTTCCCATCCTTAAAGGAATACCTAGCCTTACTACAGCTAGGTGAGTTGTTTTGTTTGGCCGCTGCCTTTACACTCTCACTACTGTCTAAAGAACCCCTTGGGTTGCAGATTTTCATTGTTACCTCCTGTGTTTACCCTACTATACATCTGTAGTACACTCCATGTTCTCAAGGACTGTTCATACTCTTCACCCCAAGGATATTTAAGATAGCTATTCAGTGATTTTGCTAACATGATTCATGAGAAATAAAATGAAATTTTCTGTGACTTCTCAATGCCAAATAGGAAGCTTAGGAACAATTGATCTCAATGGCAGAGGGAGGAATTAACAGCCCCACCCTGCCGAGTGCTAACAGAACCATACCACTTGATTTAAAAGAAAAGGTTTAAAAGAAAACAAAGCAATGTATCCTTCACCCCCCTGGGAGAAAAAAAAAAAAAATTCAGTCACACTCAGTATGTTGAAAATCATACTACTTAAACTAAAACAGATTAAACTTATACATTTATCAGATATTACATAGGATAATGTAACATGAAGAAGGATGATGGTTATGAGACAGGTATCCATGATACTTGTTTGAGACTATACTGCATCTCTTTAATTCTTTCTGTCAAATTCTAATTGCAGAAAAAAGATTAAAGGAGCCAGAGCAATGGACACGTGAGGGGGGATAATCCTCTTTGGTACCAGTATACACAGAGCACAAAGAAATAAAGTCTTGAACACCTCAGGCCTTTTTCCCTGTCCACCATCGGACACCTGGAACATGAAAAGCTTATGTGCTATGACTGTTGTGTCAACCACAAGAATTTGTGACTTTAGTTTGGTGACTGCTTTCATTTGCAATTTGTAGTAAAATGGACCCTTTTGGGAGAAAAAATGAAGATAAGTTCAAAGCTATCTGAGTTTATCTGTTACTTATCATTCACAATTCATAGTCGTAATGAACTTTAGGTTCAGATCAGAATCTAGGCATTCTGTTATCTTTTCTGAAACTCTGAAAGTTTGGTTGGAAAGTTTCATCCTGTGAGCCTCGACCTAGTGGGGCTCCAGTCTTGTCTTTATCCTCTTTTCTCTACCTCTCAGAATGGGCCTGAACCTCTGTGGCAAGTCCTAAGGTCTGGTTGGTGGTTTCAATACCCACTGAGGGTGAACTATCAAGGGGAAACTCCTCTGAGCACAAACTCCTCCTATCCCAGAAAGGGATACTTTCTCAGAAGACATAATGCTTTCAGTAGTGTATAGACAGATAGATTTTTTTTCTCTTCCAATATGTTTCCTGCCTGTTTAGGGGAAGTTAGACACCTTGGGAGGAGAAAATGACACCCAAGTTTGATTCACTTATGTTAGTCACTGGTACAGCAAATTAAGGCAGCTACATGAGGATGACTTCTGGATAGTCTTTCATTAAAAAAAAAAAATAAAGGGAGAGCCTTGAATGCAGCTTAACTTTTCATTTTGGCAAAACGTTCCTGCAATTTATACCTGTCGTACTGCTTCTCCCAGTGTTTCTAGATCTAACTGAAACATCATATTTCCCCAGAAAACTATTCTAATAACACTAACCCAAGATGCAACCTAAAAGAATTCATTTATGTAATGGTGGGGTTTTTTAAATCTGTAAATTAGTATTTGAAAATAATTTTCCTGATCAATACATTGGGTGCATTTTTCACCCTGTATCCAAAAAGCGTCATGTATTTACTATAATATCTTCCTGTTTTCACTGTCCTTTGGAATCAGGTGCTGGTTCATGTCATTATTGCCATGAAGTATTGAATGTCAGTGGCATCAACATGAAAAATGGTAATCTGAGTAATGTGATTTACTTGACTATAGAGCTCTGTTGAGAATGGACTATACTGAAGCAGTGAATTTGCCATGATATATTTCTGATTGCAAAGTAAAAATCAGCAATATATCTAAAGAATAGGAATGAAGATTATCAGGACCCCGAAGGCTTAATTTTACAAAAAAATAATGTGAAAAGGACTCTACATCAGCTGAGGTCCATGTACAGAATTTGCTTCATCCTTTGCACCAAATGAAGCAGTGTATTTTGAATTGGGAATAAGAAGTAAGAATAATTAGGCTGTATCTTAGTGCTTGTGCATGTAGGACTGATTTACTTAGGTGTCTTCTGTTGTCTTGATGAACACAGAGAATCACAATTCAAATTAAAAAAAATAAAAACAACTTCAAAACAATCAAACAAACCAAAACAAAACCCTGTAAATTCAGAGTATGGCTACAAACTGGCAGTTGTTTGGAATTAGTTTTCTTTCTAGGTTAATACTTTCCAGTCCAGAAGGACAATCTTATCCTGAGCTGCATTAAAAG
This sequence comes from Corvus hawaiiensis, assembly GCF_020740725.1. Taxonomy (NCBI): domain Eukaryota; kingdom Metazoa; phylum Chordata; class Aves; order Passeriformes; family Corvidae; genus Corvus; species Corvus hawaiiensis. The sequence goes on along the minus strand of NC_063213.1, from coordinate 77,668,739 downwards.
AAGCATGACCAAATGGGATGATTCTGTTCCTCTACTCTGCTCGAGTGAGATCCTACCTGGAGTATTGTGCCCATGACTGGAGCCCCCAACACAGAAAGGACATGAACCTGTTGGATTGAGTCCAGAGAAGGGTCATTAATATGATCAGAGGGCTGGAGCACCTCTCCGATGAAGACAGGCTGAGAGAGCTGGGGTTGCTCAGCCTGGAGAAGAGGAGGCTCTGAGGAAACCTTACAGCAGCTTTCCAGTACCTAAAGGGGCCTACAAGAAAGCTGAAGGTGGACTTTTTATAAGGACATGTGGTGATAGGACAAGATGGAATGACTTTAAACTGAGAGTAGGTTTAAATTTGATATCAGAAAAAATCTTTGCAGTGAGGGTGGTGAGGCACCAGAACAGGTCATTCGGGGAAGTTGTGGACATGTCATCCCTGGAAGTTTTCAAGACGAGGTTGGTTGGGGCCCCTACTGGAAGGAGTCCCTGACCATGGCAGGGAGTTGGAGCTGGATGGTCTTTATTGTCCCTTCCTGCCCAAACCATTCTATGATTCTAATATGCTGGCCACAACAATTCCTGTGCCCATGTTCTTAATTTAGTTGGAGATGTTTGTCTTAAGATGGTTGTGCTTTAGGACAGTTAAATAAGTTGCTAGATAAAGATCTCAGGTAGACTTTTAATGTTTTAACATCTGATTACTAAAGGACCACACCAGTTTGATTCACACCTTAGCAAATCTCCTGCTAACCTATAGTGAGTCTGCTTGCTCTTAATGCTGAATTCTCCCATACTCTTTACAAGGCATTTATTTTATAAAGACGTGATGATTTTATCAGGCTGTGCTGCTTAAGTGATGGAATGATTGATGCTGAATCTGGTGGCCTCAGTCAGGAAAGTCCATTTCCTTTTGTGACATGAGAACTTATGCTGGTCATTATGCAAATAAAAGCATAAAAGCTTAAGCTCCCTGCAGCTCTTAGCTCACAGAAGAAGTTTATTAGGGAGTTCATCTGTCTGGCTTTCTTCATCTTCCACAAAGAACTACCCAGTTGTCTTCTGCTGGGTTTATGTTCACAGTCTCTGGGAACACAGCTGCCTGCCGGCACTTGCTGTTGCTAGAGCAGCAGGAGTTTGTGAGAAGGAATTCTGACAAGCTTAATTGCTAAAAGTATTGAGGCTGCCTGCTGCTGAAGATGGTCACAATATCCCCAGGCTTTTTACCTTCACTTCTTTTTTCCTTCATTCTTTTTCATTTCCCCTTCAAAGGAAGAGATTCCCTCTTCTAAGAAACTTGTTGGAACTGTAATTTACAGTTCAGCTGTTCATATATCAGTATCCTCATGTAAATTTAAAATATAATTACCTAAAAGCATTAATAGAAGATTGTCACTTTGGTCTAAAAACCTGTATGCCAGGTCTCTGACATCCTTGCTTGTAACAACCAAGATTAGTGGAGTCGGAGCTGCTTGTAGGGAAGGGAGAGATGCTGACTTTTTTTTAATCTTTCATCACACTATCTGCAGATAGCAGTATGCAAGAAAAATGCCTTTTCAGATAAGCCTAAAACTTATTTAACAGATTAGAATCTTTTCCAAAATAGCATATGTTAAATGCCAAACATGTCTGAATGGTTATGAGCAAAACGTAATACCAGGCTAATATGATAAGATAAAATAAACAGAACCATTTTTCAAGTTGTGCTCAGAAGCAGTACAGACTAGAACACTGCAAGTAGGTAGTTTAGGCTATTACTTTCTGTACAGGGTTTGTAATATCAAGGAAAAATTATGTTTCCCTTTTCTTCTTGGTATTGTGAGCCAAAACCAGTTTTATCATATTAAGTAGGCTACATGTGATAAGCCAGCTAGGGCAAGTACTGTGAGCTGGAAGGAGAATGCCCACATGGATTTTGCATGAGGTACTGGGGCATGACCTTTATTCTGTAAATAATGACAAAAGATAAGTCCACACAACTAAAATAGCTACAACAGGAAAGAACACCTTGGCCTTTTCTGGGCACTTTCCCTGCCAAGATTTCCACATGGGGAGCTGGTGGATGGTGCTATTTATTAAGCTTGTTGGGTCTCTTTTGGAAGTTTCTCTTAAACAATGAGGGTCCGTTGCTGGACTCCCTATGGATTTCTGGTAGTTTCCTTGATGGTGAAAGTAGTCTGGGGCATCATTCTACACCACAAATAAGAGGAGTTTTAATTGAGTGAAATGGGAAGCTATGCAGTGGCAAGCCAGTGAGACGTTGTTGCAATATTAAATCTCAAAAGTTTTACTATGATGGTAGTAGGCACTAAAGCATTGTGGATTGGTTTGTGGGGGGCATTCTTAGCTGTTTATTTGTTGTGTTTAATTTTGGTTCAATATCCTTTCCTTCCCAAGCCAGCCCCACAGTACAGTACTCGGGAATTTATTATAAGGACTCAGCCATTGAGCAGATATTCTGAGTTAATTCCAGCAGGCAGCTAAGAACTACATAGCAAATTTTCTTTCCCTGTCCAGTAGGATGGGTGAGAGAACTGGAAGGCCAAAGTGGGTTGATAGACATCTTATACAGAGAAAAAAAAAAAAAAAAGATGATGTGCATGCAAGCAGAGCAAAATAAGGAATTCATCGACTACCTCCCAATAGCAGGCAGGTGTTTGGCCACCTCCAGGCAAGCAAGGCTCCATCATGTATGACAGTAACTTGGAAAAATAACTGCCATTACTCCAAACATCCCACCCTTCTTCCTTCCACCAGCTTTATGTCCTGAGCATGATGCCATATGTATGGAGTCTCCTCCTTTGGTCAGTTGGAGTCAGCTGTCCTGGCTATGTTCTCTCCTAACTTCTTGTCACCCCAGTGTGCTCACTGGCAGAGCATCTGAAGAAGAAAAGACCTCTGCACTGTGTAAGCACTGCTCAGAAATGGCTAAAACATCCCTGTGTTATCAAAACAGATCCAAAGAGTAGCACAACAGCAGGTGCTATAAAGAAAACTAGCTCTATTTCAGCCAAAATCAGTACACCAGACAAGAGAAAACCTGGACATTCTCAGACAAAGATTTAATCCATCCTGTATGACCAGGGAGCAAGATGGACCTGTCCTGTGAAGTGCACAGATGCATTGCATAGGGTCCATGTCCTGTAATTCAACAAATGACCAGGCTTGTCAGCACTGGTTGGCCTGTGTCCCACTGTGCCTCTTGAGAAGCTGTTTCGGACCCTCATGCCATAAATGATTGGGAGCTTTCCTCTAACCACCAGCTTGATTTATTCAGACCTTGTTCCTCTGCCAGCCTCTTTGTTTAGCTGAATTATCTCTTTCTCCCCAGCATTTGCATCCTGATTTATTTGCACGGAATGCTTTCATTCCATCTTAGCTTTTGTTATGCTTAATCAAGCCAAGTTTCTTTAATTCATTTATGTCAATATAAATTCAAGGAAGATTAACGTGTGACAGAATTACACTCAGCATTCTAAATAGGATTTTTCATCTAGCAATCATGTGGTCTTGACAGGTGTAGGTCTTCTAGAAGAGCTTTGCTAGATAGATACAAAGATTTTTTTTTTCTTTTTGGATAAGTATATCACAGTTTCCATGACTGACATAAGCAGAGTAAACAACTTCCTTGGGCACCAGAATGTTACAGCAATTAAATAGGCATGGCTTTCTGTTAATTCTGTCACATTTTTTGCTTAAATTCTGAACAAATCTTGAGCTGAATGACTTTGTGGTCAAACAACATACGCAGAGGTTTCTCTTTTTGAGGAGCTTGGATAAAAAAATGCTTGCTACTTCCTAATGTTATTTAATTCTGGATGATGTCTTTTCATCCTGGCGCGGCCAAAAAAAAGGTATTTTGATCTTTTATATTAAGGTGCCGCTCATGTTTGGATCAAAACTGAATACTTTTCTGCCTTTTTGGTGTGACAGTCATTTCAAATAGCATGACCTATAGTAATCCCCATCAGTAGACACATTTCATGAGATAAAAAATGTTACCCTACCAAACCTTCTGAGTCTGCGTGTCTTGCAACAAACCTAGGAGAAAATTTTCAGATGTTTTTTCATCAGGTTTTTCAATTTTTTGCTGCTTATTTTGTTTCCCTAAGCTAAGAATGACAATGATTCTTTTACTGTATTGTGAGATTTCTTAATTTTATCATTGTATAAGAAAATACAGTTTCTTTGTATGGACATGCTATTGTTATAAAAATCACCCCACTTAAGTCATAATCTGAAATGTATTAAGTTGACTGGCTCTTGCACTTAGAAATTTGACAAGGAAGGGTGAAGATGTTACTAGAAAGGTAACTTTTCTATAAAGGTCACTCTCATAGTATACCAAAATGGAAGAGGTTGGACATCAGTCACAAAAAAAAAATTAAATTGGTAATTACTGTGGTATCTTGTCTTCATCATTAAAGCACTACACAAAATTATTTCATTTAGGTGTTTGAGTCCTGCATATTTTTTGACACAAAGATTGATACAGGATGCAATGAAAAGTGCAGTGAAAAATGCTTTATGCAGTGAAATATATCAAGCAGCTATGAAATGTAAATCCAATAGCTAACAAGCACATTTTTTTTATTAAATGGAAACAAAATAACTCAGAAAAGGTAAGTAAACACAGTATTTAATTCTTCATGTGTACCTAGACCAACAATATTTTACTAGGTTTTCTTCAGAGGAAGCAGCTGCTAGGTCAGCTTGTTGCTTTTTCTCTCCTGTAATAATTGGCACTCACTGTTCCAGGTTTTTGAAGTCTTGATGGGGGGTAAGGCTGCATTTAAGCTGAGTTGGTGCCTTGATCTCACCTGGTTCTGATTTTGTTGTGTCTCATGCTGCCAGCCCCTGTTCTTGCTGTTCTGCACTACCCATTGCTCTACTTCTCATCCCTTTAGACATGCTTCACACAACTCCCCCACCTTCCCACTCTCTCTCTGCCTCTGCCTTGTATCACTTCTTTCTAGATATGTTTCACAGTGCTTTTCTCCCCTATTTTCTCACTTCATTTTAGATATTGTGTCAGCCATTCTAGTCAACGTCAGAGCTTTGTTGGTGTGGTGGTTTGACCTCAGCCAGCAACTGAGCACCCACCAGCCACCTCATCACAAGGTAAGGGAGAATATCTGAAGGTTATCAAGAAAACCTTGTGAGTCAATAGACAGTTTAATAAGTAAAGAAGGGAGAGAGGGTGTGAAGGAGGAAAAAAAAAAAAGAGCAGAAGAAAACCCCAAATCAAACTCCAAGTGATGCTAATGTAATCCCTCATCACCAGCACAAGGAACAATGGCTCCTTTGGAATAACTCCCTCACAGTTTTTATTGAGCATGATGATACATGGTGTGATGCATGTCTCTGTGGTCAGTTCACTCCCCAGTCCTAGCAGTGTCCCCTTCTAGACTCTTGCCCACCTTCAGCCTATTTATGGGTGTGGGGTTGGGGTACCACAGAATGATAAACAGAAGGCCTGGATGCTGTGCAAGTACTGTTTGGTAACAGCTAAAACACTGTTGTGTTAGCCTAAAGCACAGCACCCTATGGCCTAGCACTATAGCTCTTACTTGACAAGTAATTCTTAATGTTAAAGTCAGAATTTTCTTTTTCTAACACGTCTTCCTTTGTTCCTAGCTTTTCTATTGCAACACTGTAAACTGTTAACAAGGACTGCTGTTACAATTTATTCCAGATATTCAAGTATATTAGAATTGTATATTACTTTAAACTCAGAACTTTCGTACCCTCCTTCTAACAAAAATGCCTTTCAAACATTACATGACGCATGAAAAGCAATCATGCTTTAGGCTTGCCCATTGATCCTTGCAGCTTAACTTTCTTCTTCTTGCCTAATTGTCATAAATAGTCCTTTTCACTCCTCAGCATACTCTGTTTCAGGTTTCTTGGAGCTGAGGGAAAGTGTGGTGAAATTTTCTTGTACGTCATTCCTCAACACACACTCTTTCCTAAGGATATGAAACAGTCTTTGTTTAACTAAAGGATTGACAGAACTCTCCTTCCATAAGCATGAGGCTGAAAAAGAATTGCAGATGAAAGATGAAGTCTGCAAGGACTGTCTCAAAGGAAAATAATCTGGAAGGGAATATTTGCCACAAGAACTAACATTCTTCACCATGAGGCAGTATTACTGGAGGTGTCCTCTAATGGTAGTGCTCCAGGAGATGTTTTTTTCCTGTGGCTGAGCTTCTGACAGGCTTTGTAGCAGCTACAGCTCACACAAAGCTTGAAACATTTTACCACATTTTCAGAAGAAAGGAGGAGAAACAGGGAAGACAGCAAAGTAGCTGAATGAGGAACAGAAATGTGGTTTTGAGGTAACTCAGATGTAAATAGTTAAGGTATAATTCTGCTTTCATTTCTTCACTTGTATCCTTTAGGCACATTTATATCTTTTATTTGATGTAGATTTCATAGAAAAATGCTTGTTGCATTTTATATTAGTTATTTTTAAGTTGATGATTTAAGTATCTGGGTAAAAACAAGGTATTTCCCATTTAAAGATATGCAGAATTTCTGTAGGTTCTGCTTGAAGGAATTTCACATGAGCTCCAGGTGCCCACCAGAGCTTCTGCCATACAAGCCAGATGGAAGTTCAGGGGCCAGGGGAAGCAGGAATGTTGTCCAGTGTCTGCTGGTGACAATTCAGGGCTTTATGGCATTTGGCAGGGCATGGGGAAATATGTTTAAGCCCGATGGGTTGTAGAAAGCCCAAAAGGGTCACAGGGCATCATTGGATGTAAGAAATAGCTTTTTCTCTGTATGTCTAGAGGTTTAAGATACATCTATCAAGAACAGCAAGGCATATTTTATAGCCGGCAGCACAGTTAAGTACTGTGGAATATGTGTTCCAGGTAAGGATCCACCAGGGGTGTATACAGTAGCATGGTGTAAACACTAAGGATTATTTTTCATTTGACTTATTTATACATTATATTTTGAGATAAATTTACTGACTGCTAGATTCTTATGCTAGTGACTGCTATAGATTATTGACTTGTGGGTAATGCATTACTACTTGCAATAGAAAAGATTGTTTTAGTTTTTTTCCTCCTCTAAATGAAATGCTGTGAAGGTTGTATAACTGAAAGGCTAAATTTGGAGCCTTGAATTTACATTACCTGTGCATGTATTATAAACAGATCATATCTTCTGAACAAAAAGAAAACATAGAGATATATTAAAAAAATCATCATATTTTTGAATCGTCTTGGAATAGTAGTGGATAGACACTAGATAGTAAATGCAGAAATTTGGAGATTAGGTTCTTCTTTGCAGAAGGTCAGTTGGGATAAATCTCAAAGTCCTTCTTGGCATTAGGAGCTATAATTAATAGGATAGAACTTCGTGTTACATTCCTGGATTATTCTGGACCATGAGGGTTTTCCATTATATGCTAATTAAATTACTCCCTGTTTTATGTCTATCTGCCATTTTTAAATTTTTAAAATTACGAAGAACTTATTAAAAGAAAATTCCAAACCTTCCTTAAAAAATATTTTTATACCCTTTAATGTAATTAAGTGAAGTAATGCACTGTCTAAACTGTTTACTGGAGATCCTAATTAATATTCTACTATAGTCCACTCCCCTTCTAGTTTTTTATTTTGGCAGCTCAGAGTTCTGGACAACCTGTATAAAATTTCTTCTGTGTAACTAAGAGTATGTAACATGCTAAAAATATTCTGAAAGCATATTCACTTTTAAGAAGTTATTGTATCTTCTCTGCAACTATAGAATTCTTGGCATAGTATTCCACCTACACATGGCACTCATAAATACATACTCAGGAAGGAACAAATGAACTGTGATTTTTGAGTCCTGGGTAAGAGAAAAATCCAGCTGCTTTCCAGTAATGTTCATCTTGTTTAATTGGAAATAGAGTCTTTATATATTAATTATTTTCAATTTTAAAATAAGAAAAAAATCCTCACACAACCTTTTTGCTGCATGGCAAGACGTACTATGCATACCTTAGAATGCATTAGGTAAGCAACTTCCTTAAAAGCTGGTGCAGCTGATGACTAAGGAAGGTTACTCTAATTCTGTAGTATTCTGCAGGACAATTAGGTGCAAATGCAGTTGTTCCATGACCAGATTTATCAGCCTCTTCATGCTCAGTCTAGTGAAATGGCAAGTGTGATTCAGAAGGCCTTGTACGACAGTTTCTTCCTCTAGTAAGGGTGAGGACCAGTCCATAATCAGAGAAATCCACATAGAAATCACTGATTTCTGGTGTTTGAACATCACATGTGGACTCTATGCAAAACAAATAGAATGTTTTAAAAGCAAAGGTTAAGAAGTCTTCAGTTTGTTGCATAGTAGTATGTATAAGCCTTTGTAAATGAAGAATACTTAAGAGGCTACACAAACAATCTATTTGCTTGAGATCCAAATTTGGGTGATTGTATATTTTGGGAAACTAGGAAAAATCAAGTTCCATTACTACCAAAAATATTTATTATTTCTGCTGAAAATATAGACCATATTTTGAAAGGAGAATCTCTTCCTGGTACCTTAAATCAACTAGCTATACTTCTTCCATTCTGACAGAAGAGAAATCATCTTTTCATCAAGTACTTTTGCCATGTACCAGAAAAAAGCAGACATATATTGCTTTTTCACTTTCTTGATTAGTGTATTAGATGTGGTCCTTGTAACAGCCTTTCTCTTTTTCCCCTATAAATAGTGCTCAGAGTGGGATTCAGAATGGTGTCAGCACATGAGGCCCATAATACTCTGCTTTTTGCCAGTCTTTTGACCCTTCTGTGCCCGTGAAAGCACTACTCTGGAAATGGCCCCTCACTGACAACATGTAGCAAATGTCAGGTTTAGAAATTTTGAGGTGTCTGAGACAAGACTGATATACTTGGAGAACTTTCTATTTATAGGAGTACATGATTCCAGCCGGACACCTCAACTGAATGTGCTGCACACTTCAGTGGGCTTGTCAAATGTTCACACTTGAGAAAGGCTTATCACTCACAGGGTTAGTCAGCAAGTTCACTGGGATCCTCAAAACCCCCTGCATTTTTTCAAATTAAGCTCTCATTATCTATCTGGTGGTATCTGGTACAGGACATAACATTTAGCCTTCAAATGAAAACACATTTTGGGGGGCAGGCTAAAGCAATATAAACACAAGTGAGGGACAGCTGAATATGGAAACAAGCACCTACTACAGTGAGGTTTAAGAAACGTGCTGACTTCTAGAGGTTATCTGAAATCATGCTGCACCTTATCTTAAGAAAAGTTTAGAAAACCTTAAGCCACTGTGATATCTCTATTAGTAACAGCCCTGCTAAAGAATGGAAGTTAATTTAAAAAACCCTGAAATATTAATGACAGGAAGGTTTTTCAGGTGGTTATTGTAACACTGTTTTCCACATTCATTTTGGATGGTAGGTGAAATCTTTATTACATTAAAAAGAACCTATATTTAAGCATTTATCTCCAGCTTTCGATATGGCAGTGTGTATTTCACTTGAATTTCACTCCACACCAGTGTGTAAAGTGTTTGTCTCTTACATTGATTGGTAACTTGCAGAAATGATCATAAATTATGATGAGAGGAACTGAAATGCCATTCACATTATTCAGAAAGTACTGGTGCTAACCTGAGAGTCATTCCATTATATCCCTTCTTTATTAGTCTACCCTTAAGGGTACATTTGTGTACTAATGTAGAAATGTGATTCATTACAACAAACCTGAATTTGTGTGTATTTGTCACATCTCTGCATCTCCAGGACTATTCCAATGCCTCTTCTAGTGAGACACGTTCTCATTGTGGACAAATTTGGTAGTTAATTTATAAACACGTACCATGGTAAACCACACAGAGCTGCAAAAATTTACATAAGCCAAAAATCAAGAGAATTCTAAGGCCTTTGCTCTTTAAAATAAATGGTCACTCAAATCCTGACATGCTTTATCCTTTTTGAGTAACTTGCCCCCTTTTAAGTAACTTGTCTCATTGCAGGAGGCTAGAGAAGTAAAACTATTGTTTTATATTCTTCTGAAGAATGAAGATAACACAACAAATATTCTTGCTCAAAATATCCTCTTTTTGTGATTGTACTAGATGACTGGTCTCATTTTTAATTCCCAGATTTGACACAAGAAAAACTCTGTGCAGTCCAGGTAAAGCTTCTTTGAGTTATGTATCTTTTCCCAAACATCTGGCTCAAGTCAGATGCCTGGGGAAAATCATACACATAAGGCAAGCACAGAATGACATTTCCACTGAAAATGAAGTCAGCAAAGAGCAGTGTATGTGGTATCAGCATTGTCTGAGAAGGTATTTTCTCAACGAAGGAAGTGTCTCTGAAGTATCAGATGATATGCATGGTGCAGTTTCCTCCTTTTGGTAATGGTAAATTTAGGATAATATCTATGGGGAAAAAAATCAGCCTTCTAACTACAGGTTCTTGTAGCAGTTGAAGAGACATTGGAAATTCTCAGTACCTTAATTGCTTTTAATTTTTTTGTGTAAACTTTTGAGGCTGTATTGCTTTTTTGGTTGTTCTGATTGATTTGTGGTATTTGTGCTACTCCCCTCTGAAACAGTATTCTCTAAGAGTTCTTTTCTGGTCACCAATCCACTACTTTCTGTTTAGTTACAGTCATGATTTTCTCCTTCTGTGCTATATCTCATGTCTTACCATAAGTCACTTCATGCAGTGAAATATATTAACAGGTTTTTGTCCCTAAAATATTCACAGTTCATATTAATCTTCTTTTCTAAATCCTTCTCTTCTTTTTCTTTTTTCTTTTTTTTTTTTCCTGTTCTATGCATATTCTTACTCATCCTTGCCTTATTTGGATTTTAAAATCTTCCAGGAAAGGACTTTGTCCTTCTGTAATCTCGTTCAAGGATCTTGAAAAGTTAATAGATTGTATGAATGTTTAATAATAATAATAATAATAATATTCATGCAGATGTGGTTTTTATAATAATGAAGATTTTGTAGCTGCGTGAATATTCTAAGATATTGCCTCTTTAAATGCTGACATTCAGGATCAAACTTTATGAAATAATATAGTTTTCCCCACTTATCTGTATGGCCAATATGTTGTCTAAATATATGCCTGGCATTGATTATACTGTGCAGGCAGACTCCTAAATCTGTATGGTAGCTACCTACATAAATCTTGCTGATACTGCTGTCAGCAGAAGGGCTTATATGTGTGTTACAGGAGTCTGCAAATCAGGCACATAAATACCTGTCTACCCAGGAGTTTCCTTGCAGAATTAGAGATACAGAAATGGAAGTTTGGATTAATCTGGCATGCTGCAGTAGGGTTGTAAACAAGGAAGACATACAGCTGCTCTCTGAAGAAGGCAAAATTTTTGTTCCTCTCAGGCTGCGTGTTGTGTATAAGCAATGACAGAATAACCAGATTTGTTGATTAGCTTAATCTGGTAAGCAATTTAACATTTGCTGGCAAGTTTATTTCATTCAACTGACAAAGAATTTTGCAACTGACTATTACCTAGTTTGGGGAATTTGGGAAGCAACCCCTGTCCCTTCACCTTCCCATCAGTTAGGTATCCAAACCACAAGGACTTCCAGCTCCCCAGCTTCCTTTCAGTCCAGGTAATAAGGCTGAGGGAGGCAGACTGTAACTGACTCCTTGCTTTTAAAGATTTGATGTTGCTGTCTTCTAAATGGCCAGCTGTGTGAAAACCCCAGCTCTGGTATCATTGGCTTCCAAACAGCTCACGGGTAGTTGGATTTGTTGCCATGTGAGCAAGCTGAAAAAATTACCTTCCTGTTTAGATTAGTTGTTAGAAAAATTCATATTATTTTTTACATCTCTTTTTATGAGGAGCAAGGTTGAAGTAGATGGAAGCACATATAGGAAGCAGTAACAGAAATTTAGAATGCAGCAGAGACTGTAAACTGAGGAGAACATGCTGTGCAGACTTGTAAAGATTATTTAAGGAAGACATTTTAGCAGTCTCTCAGAAAGTCATAGTCCACACTTGCAGGTGCACTGGCAGTCAGATTTTATGTTTGTCTGCTGCGAACAACACTATCATTACCAGTTTCTAGTACATAGCTCATCCTTTTCAGTTTTGTTACTTCTTTGGTAATAAGTAAAATATATTAATATTTCTGACTTCCTAGCTCTATCAAGAATCTGTTGTCACTGTCCTTAGTGTTTTAGGGATTTTTGGGGTGGTGGGTGTTACCTGTGTTACCACTCAAATGTTTTTCTTTACATGCATATCACTAATTTTCATGTGAGGAGATTAGATGATTCGTTATCTGACTATTATTTCTATTGGAAGAACCCTTCCTTGTTAAGCAGAACAGTGTTCAACAGTCTTGCATTTCTTTTTGCAGGTTTCTATAAGGTTTTATTTATACATATTTTAAATGTATATTTTGTAGGTGTTTAAGCAGGTTTTAACAATAGGTTATGTAAATAACACAAGGGGTATGTACACGTTTGATAAGCACACAAGATTGCACACACATATATACATTTTTAATGGATTTACTGTTGTCCAGTTGCAATTCCCATGGACACTGTTAGAGTTTACTGTTAGTTTGAGACATTTCTTTAAAGAAATCCATTTTATGAGATTGTCAGTAAGATGAAGATAATGTTTTTATCATTCTTGCTTCGATTGTCTAAACCGAACAACAGCATTTACAGTAAAGAAACTGAGGTTCAGTGTTATGCTTCAACACTGATAATAGATCTTTATTGTCTTCATCCTGCTCTCTTAACCAATTGAAGATAGGGCTTTGATTACATGTCTAAAATCATAAGTGTTAGCTGCCTTTCTCTTCACATTTGTTCATGTTAGCCACCACTGCTTGTAATTTAGAATTCTTTGTTAATCCTCGGTACTCTTTTCATACCTCTTCATTTACGGCTCCTCTAGCACTGTCTGTGTAAATTACCATGCCATTCCATTCTACTGTTCCCTGTCTGAGAATGAAATCCTGACCCCCAGAGAAATCAGTGGCAAAGTACATCAGCTTCGCTAAGCACATGGTTACGTCCTACCAGGTCTGTATCCTGCCATCCCTTGATTTGATACACAATGTCCTATGTCGGGAATTTAGAGCAGAACATTTATTGTCTGCCATTTGCTCTCTGATTCTATAAAAATTTTTGTAGAATTTGGATCAGATTTTATTGTACAACTGAAGACAAGTCAAATTACAGTCCTTTGCAGGAAGAGAAGTCAGCACATTTTCATGTTAGCTAGGGCTTGAATGACACTGGGTAACATCAACACAAACCCTGCAGAACTCAGCTAGCAAAGTTCACTTGTTAATTATTTTTGTCTTGCTATGATGTCAGGCTGAATTGTAAGTATACATCTTTTCCATTCTTGTGCTTGGTGTTTCAGACAGCTACTGAGAAAGATAAAACTAGTATATGAACACAGGTTGAAAAAAGTGTTATCACATTTTATCAATAAAAAGTACAGCAGCCCATTTTATGTGCTGTGCAAGCTCCAGAGAGGTGTGCTGTATTGCTAAGTGGTCGTAGGTTTTTGAGTAGATAGTTTCCTAGTAAGATAAAAATAGGACATTGAGTATCTTTAGAAAAGGATCAAAATATTCTTGACTACTAATTGACATTCTGAGTTTGGTATGACTTTTTTAGTAAAAAGAAGCTACTTATGTCAATGAGACAGCTTTGAAATAAAATGCTACTTAGCATAACCAGTAATAGAGATGACAGTGTCAGATTCTGGCCCATAATTACTGTTTGAAATGCAGAAAAAACAAGCCTTCATTTGCAGTTTTGGAAAGAGTATGATTTTTTTTTAATATTCTGTAGTAGTTTGTTGTTATATTTTCTGATACATGTCATAATGTACCACTTTGGAGCTATGTCTCCCTATGTTTCTTATATGATTCTAGCCAAATACTTTTTTTTAGTAGTGTCTTCTTCAAGCTTCCTTATTTGCTATTACAATTTAAAAAAAAAGTTCTATCAGCCTTTCTATGCATAATAATGACATCAGAACTTCAGTTCTTCTTTACTACTGCTGTCACTTACTAGCCCTTCTTTTCAGCATTGAAACAAGTTATATCAGTAGACTCAATTAGATGCTCTTTGTTGTTAATAGAATGATTAAAGGTATAAGGAGGTACAAAAAGGAAGTAAAAGCATCTTACTTTCATGAATTGTAACTAGCTGTTCTGAGAGTTATTTTGTATATAGGTGGATTCTCATTCCTCATTTTGCAGTCTGAAGAGATAGAGAATATATGTATTTCTTGTATACATAAGTATATGTGTGTGTTTTATGTCTGTATCTGCCTGTTGATCTGACTCTTTTCTTTCTGCTTTCCGCAGCCCAGGTTAGTTAGTTTTCTAACTAACCACCTGCACTTGTAATGATACTCTGTAGAAGATTTAATTACTTGTATGTAGCTGCTGTTTCTCAGACTGTTTCACACTATAATTACCTGAAACTTAAATCACACTGCTCTGCGTGTGTGTGTGGTGTGTGTGCACATACTCATTGGAGAGATTCAACCCAGAGTAAAATGATTAGCAGCTATGTCTGATCTTTACCTACCTCAGTAGCTATTAAAAATAAATATGGCAGAAATGTAAGATTAATTACAATTTACATTGCTAATATCTGCTTTATACACTTTATATCTGTTATCTGCAGCCATGAAAAATATTGGGTTTTGTAAATTCTAACTGAATTATTGTCTAAAATTTTTCCAGTCATGATAGAATTGCTTTAAAATAGATAATCAAATTATGTAACCATCGTAATACCCTATTTATTTCATAATCCAAACATTGTGTCAGAAGCATGCCATGTTTTTTTTGTTGGGGGGGAGGAAGAATTAAGCATCTGATGGTTTTGCAGTGAGAAAGTTGTCTCTTTGTGTTTATGAAGTCAAGCAGTGATGGAAATTGGAAGGAATGTCGAGAGTTGACCTAGTTGCTGCAGTTACTTAAGACTATTTCTTGTAAGGTTTTGCATACCTTAAAAGGAAAAAGACTGCATATCTTCCTTCTTGTGCTTGACCACTTCAGAGTTGGGGAAAAAAAAAAAAAAAAGTTTTATTTGATGTTTTTTCCAACAGTTGACTGGAATTTCCCGTATTTCCTTTATTATCAGATGGTTAAGCATGATTTTCCCTTTGTAAATCCACTTTCATGTACTTAGTACTGAAAGCCATTTCCAGACATGCTGCCTGCTCCACCACCTTTACAGGAATGGAGATGAGGCTTACTGGCCAGTGATTCCTGGATATTTTTTTTTTACCTTCTTGCTGATGGCTATGACATTTGCTGTCTCCCTGTCCCTGGCTATCTCTCCCGGCTGTCATGGCATTGACAACACAACTGAGAGTGGCCTCACAGTGACATCAGCCAACCCTCTCAGCACTAGGGGGTTCATCCCATCAGGTCCCACAGCCCTGTCTGTGTCCAGTTTGTTTAAATGTATCTTCATCAGTATCCCTGAGGGTAAATCTTCCTTGCTCTAGACTTTCCCATAGGTCCCAGGGGTCATCACCTAAGCTGAGTTGTTACAGGTGTTGCTGTGATCTAATTTCCATGAATTTGAAATGGTTTCAGATAATTTCTGGATGGAAGGTTTCCCTAGATAGTGGGTAATATAATATTGCCCCTTTTCCTGATGGTGTTAGTTGAATATAACTGTGCAACTATGTCCCTTAAAACCTCATACAGATTGATAATGATAATTGAAACATTTTTTTCTATTGGAACTATGGCTAACCCCCCAGAAGGAGCATTTGGAAATACTAAAGAAGTGATGAAATGTTGCATATCACACTTCCTGGACAGATTTATCTGATTCCTGCTTACATCTAAGATGAAGTGGAAAAAAAAAATTGCAAATGCTTTTGTGTATCCATTTATTACAAGTTGGTAAAACAAATTTATTGTCGTGGGAACAAGATTCAGTTTTTAATAAGCCTCAGCACAGGGCTGATTTAAAGAAATCTGATAAAAATAATTAAGGAAGAGAAGACTTTAGGTAATATACTCAGCAGGAATACCTGTGTGTTCTCAGTAGTTTTCAGACCCTTCAGTGTGAGGTGTCTAACTTGATACTCCAGGTGTTGTGATTTATGTTTGTCATGCTATGCATCTTTGGGAATTGAAATATTTGTCCATGTCACTGAACCAACAGAGATAGATTTTTCTCATTAACTGAATCCCAACAAGATAATCATTGTAGACTTTAAATGGATCTGTATATTTGATGTTTATTATTCGTTCCACCTAGGAAAAGCCTTTAGCTAATCATATTTTAATGACCTAAGAGACTTCAATGGAATTATAATTAATATTCAGAAAGTAGTCTGTATTTTCTTCTGGAATGTGCAGTTTAATTAAAGGGAGAAAGCTGAAAAACAAAGCAGTATTTATAAAGGTTATTTTCAATTGAAATCTCTTAGTGGAAAAAATTATCTCAATAAAAAGAAAGTAGTTGTTTCTAAAAGTTGAATAAAGACTGACTTATTAAAACCTTTTAGCTTGAAAATAATCTTTTGGTTTTATATATTCTTTTTCCACAGTCTCAATGTTTTTAAGTTAAAGGATTAGAAAATTTCATATTATTTTCATTTGGTTTGTAAGGAAATAATTTATGGTTATACAGATTTTAATAAAGAACTACTTTTTTTCATATGAGTTTTTAATGGTGTTGTGAAAGGTGTTCTTCATATATGGTTTATACCCCAAATATGTCTTTATAGAATAGCTGTTTCTTCCTTCTTGTATTAGTGTAAGTTAGTATTCCTACAGTGGAGCACATCTTCACTTTACCATACAATGCAATTGAGAGACCCAACCTCTTGGAACTGTGAACTGTGTCTGTAATTTGTAGTTCCCAGCTGCGTTATGCTGGGCCTTAGTTGATTAACCATGAGTGGAAGGTATAACTAGTCCAGGACTTATGCCATGCCAATGGAGCTGCCTTGCTATAGGAGTCAGAGGTAGTATTTTCCCAGTTCACTGGACTATGTAGACTTCACCAGGTTGAATTGATATTAGCATTGGATTTAATCTGTGTTCTGCTGTGCAATGCAAAAAATTAGTGAGAGGGGACTTAATGTTGACTACAGTGAATACTCAGATCAGTGAAGTTAGAATGATGATCTGACTTTAGATGATGTACATATAAAACATGACAACTGTTAGATACCTGATATGTATTTACATAATTTTATATTTGCCGTGGTATAGAAGGACTCCGAGAAATTCCACACAATATCTGCTTTCATTTCTGACCATGAAATTATTTTCACTTAATGTTGAAATTGCTGGAGGGAATATATGTCAGTTAATCCTAGGCTACTGAGGGCTCTTATTCTAGATTTGAGAAAAAAAAAGAAAAATATGCAGCTGGTAGAAAATAAATTTACCCATAAAAACTCTAGATAGTTTTCATAATATAGTTTGCATTCAGAGGAACGATTCCAAATGTACCAGTCATTGAAGGTTCCCGATAATCTATTAGAGGCATCAAAACTAGATCTTTTAACAACCATGTAGCTAAAATTTCCAACCACGTTAGGAGTTGTGTAATGCAAATCTTACTGGAAATTTTTGACTGAGAAGTAGTGGGCGAAAAGATCTCAAGGACGTGTACCATTGTTCAGTATAATTCACTGTTGCTTAATGTTCTGTACTACTGCTGCATTGTTTACAGGCTGAGATGCATTAAAAACTCCAGTGACTGATAGAAATCTTTTTTTTTTTAAAAAATAGTGCACAATAACCTCTGCCAAGTATTTTTCTTTTGTTTTCTTTTTTTTTCTTTTTTCTTACCGAGACCATCACTACTTGGCTTTCATTTGAAGAATAATCTTATGCCATAACCAGTAAGATATTGGCAGACTTTTTTCCCAGTATTTCTAATTTGACCTAAAGAATTTTTAAGCTGTAATAAAAACAGATTCCAAGGTCATAAACCGTGAGTGTATTTGGTGCCATAGTCATTCCTTTAACTTATATATTCCCTATGTGTCCTGGGAACACTTATAGTCATCAAAGAGAGAAAAAGAGTTGCTAAATGACTGAAATTTTGAATTAATCTGGTCTCTGGTACTGGAAATGAAGACATTTTTTCCTAACATATTGCTCTCCTGGTTTTGTTTTTGTTTTGTTTTTTTGTTTGTTTGTTTTGTTTTTGTTGTCATTCTTTTGTTTTATTTTGTTTTGTTGGGGTTTTTTTTTAACCTTGTCTAGAAATATTAGTCTTTGTGATATAAATGGTTAAAGACATGCTTAGTCAAAGGAAAGAGTCAGCTTCTTTATAAAAGGTTGACATCCACCATTGTTTCACCTAGAATACTTACAAATATAAATTCATGTCAAATATGGGGCTTACATATCGGTTTTTGGGGTTGCATAGATCTTGTTCACAGTGCAGTGATATGTTTAGTCATTGATCTAATATTATACAGTTGATAAAAATGTCTCATATAAAGGAGTTTCAGAAAGGAACCACATCTTTAAAACCTTCAATGATGTAAATTCTTGTGGTAGCATGATTTCCTGAACTGATATATTATGTTTACTTTTACTAAGTTATCAAGAACAGGTTTGGGAATCTCAACCCAGATCTGTATAGGTATCTTTATCTGTGTTGCTGTATGTGAAGTCTGCAAAGGTCTGCTGTAGCAATTTGCCATGATAGAAATTTTGGTGTTTGTAATTTTTTTTCTTTGGTTTTCTATCTGAATATGTTTGTTTGACAAATCCTAATATTTACCATTTCTTAATTTATTGAACATAATGGGTCTCTTCCATAATGTGTTAGATATTTTCTGGTTTTACCTTGCTAGTACCTTTACTTTTGCCAAGTAAACAGAGCTAGGAGAGATTTCTGATTATTAACTCCTTATAATAAATAAAATTTGAATATTTCAAGTAATATATATTTCTAGCAGATTCAATGTCATTTTTTCTTGGGAGTCTCACTTTAAGTCACACTTTTTCCTCATGTCACCTTCAGGAGTGCTCTAGTGGGTGATTTTCTGAGTGATGTAGAAGATTTAAAAACCTTGTTAGACAGAGCATATTTGAAACAGAATAAAAAATGTTTCTCGAGCATTACTTGAGGTACCAGAAGCACTTTCATACATTCATAGCTGGAGATGCTTAAGACAACATTTCAATCCTGCAGGTACCTCTGCCAGTTCTTCCTGACTTTTCAATACACGTATATCCAAATGCATTAAATACTTCTTTGTAACTTTCTTTACATTCTTTCCACTAATTTTTCAAGGTGTATAGTTAACCTAGCAGAAATTATAAAATAGGTGGGGTTTTTTTGTGAGACGAGTTTTGTACCCTATCCCATATCCATTTTAAGCTTCCCTGCAAATGAAGAGAGGGAAAAGGAAAGCTGGAACAAAATAGTGGAAGGAAGATTAGACCTCAGAACCCTGAGGCGATTGCTTCATTTCTCTGTGTGTGTGTAATTCTTGATGCCTTACTTCAGAGAGAATGTAAAACCGAAAAGCCTAAAATCTTCTCTGAGCAAATAGATTTCACTTCACACATTTTCAGATAGTAACTTGGGGATATTTTGAAATAATCAGAAATTGACCAATCCTGGGATTTGACTCCAGGAGTTGTCTCTCTTTCAGATTTGCAAAGACACTATACAACTGCTAAAAACATCTTCTGTGTCTTCACTGACATTATTCAAAATCTGGGCGTTGTTTTGACTATCCCAGAAGGTAATTAAATTACTATTACTACTAAATCACTATTAGACATATTAAGTGACTTCCAGTTGACAAAATGGTTAAAGTATTTTACTAACGTAGTTACCTATCTATTTTATAGACACTTTAAATTGTTCTCAAAGATTATCTACTTGACCTTGCAGTTGATCATTCCGATCAGGCAGATACAGAATACAGAATTCTCCACTTCTTTATCTTTCACTTTGTTTGTGCTCACTAAAGCGTTATGCATGGCGTGAGTGTTCTTACAGCTACACTTTCTCTGTATTTCATTTCCTACCACTATATTACAGAGTCTCAGCCTCTCATGCTTTTCAAATGAGCGATACTAACTTCCCCTAGTTTTCAGTGTAGCATACTCTGGCTCAAGTGAATAATTGCAAAAAATTCAGAAGAGGTTTAGAGCGTGTTTTAGTTTACAGTGGGTTTGTGGTAGGCCCAGTTTTTCTTCACAGAACTTAAAGGGACTCAAAGAGTTGTGTTACTTCATACTGCGGAAATCATATCTAGGAAAGTGGACACATAACTAAGTTATATGTCTTGAATTATCTTTTTTTTCTGAATCTGTGCAGTTTTCTTACAACTTCCCTGGTGTTTTTCATGCCTAAACCCACTTTTCTTGCTTTACTGGAAGTTATTATTAAAAAAAAAAAATTAATTGGAACATTTCTTTCCCAATATGATTTAAAAAAAAGGCATTGTATAAATTACTGTAAAACATATTCATACACAAAATAGAGGACTCAGGACTTTGGATGATGAAGTGAACAATCTTAGAATTAATTGCTGTGGTATCTATTCTTTCCTTTCCTACCTTTTACCATCTTTCTTTCCAAGCACATTTCACGCTCAGTAAGAATCAGATCGCGTGACCTGAATGCCCTGAATGTCACAATTAGAGGGGACTAGAAGATCTTTAAGGTGCCTTTCAATCCTTAACATTCTCTTTTTCTATGATTATTTTCAGATTTTCATGTTTACTACCAGAAGTCCAGAAATATCTAACATGAATATTTTAGTTTTATGAACTATTCTACATGTTTATTATTTTCCAGTATTAAAAGATACATCATTTCACTATAATGATATGTTGACATATTATGCTTTTTAAAATTTTTGAAGTGTATCCCTCAACATGACAAGTCCAATTTCCTACCAGCATAAAAGAGCTGGTAGAAAATAACTTTATTTCACATAGGATGGGTAAGGTTGTAAGGGACCACAGTGGGTCATCTGGTCCAACCTCCCTGACCAAGCAGGACCATCCTAGAGCACAAGGCACAGAGTTGCGTCTAGAGCGTTCTTGAATACCTCTGGTGAGAAAGACTCCAAAACCTCTTTGGGCACACACAGCCACAGAGTAAAGAAATTTTTCCTCATAGGTGGAACTTCCTGTGCATCAGTTTCTGCCTGTTTCTTTCCCATTGCTAAGCATCACTGAAAAGAGCCTGGCTTCATCTTCTTGACACCCTCTCTTCAGACACTTATTTACCAGTGTAAATAAGACCTCCTCTCCATCATCACTTCTCAAGACTGAAGAGGCTCATTTTTGCTGTCCTCCTCTGGACCTGCTGCAGGAGTCCCATGTCTTTCTTGTGCTGAGGAGCCCAGAACTGGACACAGCACTCCAGGACTTGCCTCACCAGAGCTGAGTAAAGGTGCAGGATCACCTCCCTCAACCTGCTGGCCGTGCTATTTCTAATGTAACCCAGGATAACATTGGCTTTCTTGACCATAAGGACTTTTGGCTCATGGACAGTTTGTTGTCTACCAGGACCCTCAGGGCCTTCTCCACAGAGCTGCTTTCTACCAGGTCAGCCCCCAGCCTGTCCTGGCGCATGGGGCTATTCCTCCTCAGGGGTGGGACCCTGCACCTGCCTTTGTTGAATTTCAGAAGGTTCCTCTCTGCCCATCTCTCCAACCTGTCAAGGTCCTTCTGAAAGGCTGCACAGCACTCTGGGGTATTGGCCACTCCTCCTAGCTTTCTTTCCCCTTTGTTTTGTGTAGTATTTAGACTGTGAAATATTTATATATTGTTTTGTTTCTCATTATTTTCATTTATATATTTGAGCTTATTTTCCATCACTGTGATTTGTGAACTGAGAAAAAAGCATGATTCTCACGGTTTGATTCTCAACATTATGCAAGTCCACTGTTCTTATAAAAAACTCTTTATCTTGCAGGTATCTTTATGCATAAGCCTGTTGATAGAAATATAAATGTTATCTCACAAAAGTTATTTAAAAGCAACTTCCTGATAATCATTCATACTCCCATTTGATGAGGTGAAGTAAACCTGGAGACGCACAAATCTTTGTAAATAGCAGAGATGCATGCACTTTAATTTAAACCAAGCAAAAGAACAAACAAATAAACAAAAATTCAACACTTTCAAAATCCTTTCCAGCTGTCATATCTGACAGGGTACAAATGAGTGTTGGAAAAATGTTTATTCATTTGCTTTCCCCAGGTGACAATTCTTTTCCTGAAAGGAAAGAATTGAGAAACTGTATGTTGAAGGCTCACTAATATTTTTGTAGCTGCAGAGAGACAAGTACTGTGGAGCTATTTGAGCAGCCTTTCTTTCCATTTAAGGTTTTACCTGACCACTGATCTGGAGATACATCTGAATGCAGTAATGGTCTATTGCACTTTTACATGCTACATTAAGGTGTATGCTATGAAAATGCTGCACTGAACCATCAAACGGTAATATTTGAGAGAGTGTCTCCCTATTATACAATGCTATGAAAGGCTGGCCTCTGCAATTATATAGAGAATATGACCTTGTGGAGGAGAGCATTTTTATTTGCATGTATACAGAAATCCAGCATAAGGGAATAGATTTCAGCATTCACTGCTATTGCCTAGTGAAAAGCCGCCCTAAACTGCTGCTGTGTGTCAGGAAGCACAAGGTTAATTTTTTATCCACTTCCAGATAGATGAAAAGTGAGCTATAGCAAGGCATATATTGTTCTTTTATTGCTACAATACAAGCTCTATTTCAAAACATTTTTTCCTATTTACTTATATGGCAAATTAAAAGTGTGATTCTTAAAACAGTAACACAGAACAGGTGAAGATAAAAAAGGAATTAGTTGGAGAGAAAAAAAAAGAATCACCAAATCTTGAAAGATATTAAACACATAATTGGGGTGCAGAAAAATTGGGTGAGAGTTTGTAGTTTCCTGACAAAAATAGTTAGAAAATGACTTCATGAGTTCTCAGGAATTTATACCTAACAGTAACCCTGCTGTTCAAAATGAACAAAAAATAAACAGTTGTGAAAGTCCGTAGATTATATTGAGTTGCAACTCCACAGGGTTGCACAGTTTCTTTTGACTTTGAGCTATTGTCACAAAAGGTGTGAAAAATAATTCTCAGTGCTTGAAAGAACCAATAATAATGGATTCATGAATCCCCATAAGCTCAGAAATATATAATAAACCGACAAGAACCTAAGTAAATAGCCAGAATTCTATAGAAGTTGGGGAGTAAAAATCTGACACTGACTTTCATTTTAAATCTTTTTTTTTCAAAGGTGTCACATGAAAAGGGTAGCTTTACTCAAACCCTTAGTGTTTGATCAGTCTGTCAGAACCCCAGTAAAGCTGAGACCCCTTGTGCCCAACCATTCTGTCAATGCCCTGTTATGGGGACCCTTCACTGAGCAGTTCACAGATCAGAGGTGGTCTCAACCAAATTGTTCAGGGTCACACTCGAAACAGAGAGACCGCCTCCTGGGTCTCCACAGGTTTACACTCTGCCAGTGACTGTCAGTGCTCTTGAAGGACCCACATTAACAGTTTACAGAATAGCATTCTTCTTAATCAATCAAATCTTGACAGGTTAAGGTTCAAAGACTGCTGGGGATAGTATCTGACTGCAAAAATGTATTCAAAGTGAAATAGTAACACGATCTGATCCCTAAAAAAAGCTAGGACAAGATAATCATTCTGCACATATAAAGTACAGTTCTTGTTCCCATGGGGAAAAAGACAGGTTCAGCCCATTCTTAACTTACTTTTATACTCTTTATTTGCATTTAGGGGGAGCTTGAGCTACTTTTGTCATGCATCTTAGCGAGGGATAGTCATACCTCTGAGGTAAGTATCTCAGCATGGTATCTGAGATAACCCTGGGATCGGGACATGCATCAGTCCAAGGACAGTGATTCCACCATGGTTGCTGATTGAGCAGCAGGACATTTTCCTTTATCTCCCTTGGTTTTCAGCTGCTGTGCAGATTATCAGCTAGAAGGTACCACTGAGTTCCCCCTCTGCAAGGATTACAACAGTCTGGACATGGTGTTTCCACTCTGCTCCACCCTCTGTTTAGTCCTCCTTAGATTGTACTGTGTGTGGGAGGTCAGATATGTTGACCGCATTGCATCCAGGGAGTAACAATTGTATTTTCCCTTATAATTGTTGTATGACTCTCTTTTTACCGTTATTTTTCCACAAAAGTTCTATCAATAGACTTCTCCAAAATACTAGTCCTTGTATATTCAACATCATAATTTGTCGCAGCAGGGATTACTGCAACAAGTATATTTCAAACCAGGAGTCTCATAGAAACGAAGTATATATGGACAGATTCGTGGTAGATATTTCAGAGATGTTTATTTCTCCAGCCGCATGGCCGGGGCTCCACTCAGGAACTCCGCAGTCACGGGACCCGAGGGTCCTTGGCCACACCGGGGAAGACAAACCAACCAATGGGCAGTGAGACTGACCAGGGGCAGGGAGACCCCGTGCCTCCCCCCAGGGCCCCTCTCCCAGGGCTCCATGGCAGGGGAGGGACCCCAACACCTCACCCGTTTTA
Source organism: Corvus hawaiiensis (assembly GCF_020740725.1). Lineage (NCBI taxonomy): Eukaryota > Metazoa > Chordata > Aves > Passeriformes > Corvidae > Corvus > Corvus hawaiiensis. Next base: position 77,644,171 of record NC_063213.1, on the reverse strand, counting down.
TTTTAATAAAAGGAGAATGAAAATAACTGGATAAACATAACAAGAACAGTTTCAAGACAAAACAAGCCACCCTCCTGAGTCTTTAAATGTCCAAACAGATTCTCTGGAACATCTTAGGGCTGACAGAAGGGAGACAGAACTCTCCGGGCATGCTTTGTGGGGAAACTGAGGCAGGAGAGGGTTTAATTTCTTCCCTCCCTCTTTTCATCCCCCCCTCGGCATCGGAGAGGAATTGTAGGGAAATGGAATTGTATAGGGAAGCCATGGGATGAAAAACAGATTAGGAATAAAATGGGGATAGGGTAAACTTAGGAAGGGGTTTATATTGGGTATAGGGTAAAAGGGGAAAATAGGCTGTGGGTAGGGAAGTTGCTGCGATGGATATTGTTTATAATTTTGTGCATAACGGCTGTCTTTGACTGGAATACCCCCAGGCCCAGTAACATTTGCTGCTTGTAAACCCTTCTTTCCTTGCACTATATCAAACTGTACAACTTCTCCATCTCCTGCACTTTGCAGGTAATTTTTAGGGTTATTCCTTTTAATGGCAGTTCTATGGATGAATAAATCTCCCCTTGTATCATCTCGTGTTATAAATCCATAGTTGTTTTTGACATTGTACCATTTCACACTTCCTGTGACTTTCGTGGCTACAACTCCTCCTATCACGTGCTTGCGTGTTCGTCGTGGCTGCTTGTCCTGCGTGGCCACCGCCTCGCCGGCTCCGACGTCTCGGCTGGGCCCCCGCGTTGCAGCTGCTCCTTGCCCTCCGAGCGGCGCTGCTCCGGCGCGTGTCTGGGCTCTGTGCGGCCCCGCGTTGCCATCGCTGCCGGCCCCGTGCCCTGTGAGCGGTTCCGCTCCGCAAACTCCACACTGCTTTGAGAGCGGCCCCGTTCCGGCTCGGCGCTGCGCTGCGCGGCTTCTCGTGTCGCTGTGGAAACTGCCGCTTCTCCCTCTGCAGGGCTCTCCGAGCCGTGTGCTCAGAGCGGCCTGCCACGCCGATGCCCGGTTCCTGGCTGCTCGTGGCCCACGGCACCCGCGGCGCCTGCGGCATCGCTCCCTCACTCGCGGCCGCGTGGCCGGGGACCCCGAGACAGGGATGGGGTCCGCCATAAGGTGCGCGTGCTCCCGAGGGGGCCGGGCGCATCCAGCGCAGGCACCTCCGCCGGCACGGCTGCAGTCATGCGCTCCCGGGATGGCGGCCGCGCGGCCTCAGCCACGGGATAAGTATGATCCTCTGCTTTAGGGGTAATGGGACCATACAAATGCTCCTCAAGAGCTTCCCTGATTACAAGGTATGCACGGAAAGCTTCTCTTTGATCCCATACTTTATCCCATATCTCATCCCAGAAACACCCCTCACAAGATACAGGAGGTTCGATATCAAAAAGTAAGTCTCGAGAAATATAGGAGAACCTTTTGAAAAGCCAGATGAAGAAATGTTCTAGATCTCCCGGTTCCAATACTTTTCTTGTTTTGTTGTTCAAGGATTCCTTTTACTTCTAGATACATTTTTTTCTGTGTCTCAGAGAGCCTCATTTCCCACGATTCTTCCATAGTCCAGAGAGAATATCCAAACCAAGATGAGAAGAGAGAGGTCTAGAGTGATTATGTTACTCATGAATCTTCCTCAGGGATCGGTATCTTGCTCGCATTCCTCCACCAGTTTGTCGCAGCGGGGATTACTGCAACAAGTATATTTCAAACCAGGAGTCCCGTGGAAACGAAGTATATATGGGCAGATTCGTGGTAGATGTTTCAGAGATGTTTATTTCTCCAGCCACATGGTCGGGGCTCCGCTCAGGAACTCCGCAGTCACGGGTCCCCAGGGTCCTTGGCGTTATCAGGGAACACAAACCAACCAATGGGAAATGAGAGTGACCAGGGGCAGGGAGACCCCGTGCCTCCCCCCAGGGCCCCTCTCCCAGGGCTCCATGGCAGGGGAGGGACCCCAACAATTATTAGGTAAGAAAAAAAAAAAAAACCAACAAAAAAACCCCAGATGGACTGGAAATCTGATTCCAGTCACAATGATCTTTAAATTACTTGGGATAGATAAGTTAGAACACAGACATTACTGATTTCAAATAACAGTGCCTCGTGAAACTTAATTTTAGTTATTTTTAATAATAATTAAGAAAGTATATTGTAAACCATCAATTTACATCAGGATATCCACTTGATATTTATTGACATCGCATTCTCTTGTATAGAATGATGCAATACATTAGTGACTTACACAAAATTCAGTCATTTTGTTGACAAGCATTAACCACAGTATTTTCTCTTTTTTTCATAGTCTGAATTAAGTTGTTAATAAAAAAAATTGCAGGGAAGGGAAAGGGAAAGGAAAATAAGAGGCTGCAGGCTCCTTCTGAGCTTTCTTTCATTTCACAGTCCTTGACTCAAATGGGAATTAGGGATTTAATATTCTATAAAGTTCCCAAAGGATAAAAATGAGACTCAGACTTTGACCCAGCTCTGATTTCTAAATGCTTGCAAAAGGAAGAGAGGTGTTATAAAAATCTGTTCAAAAAGAATTACTTCTAGACAGCATCTGCAAATGTTCATTAGAATCATTTTATCGTCTTGATTATGGTGTAAAGGGGTAGACCATAAAGCAGAAATCATAAACAATTAGTAGGTATAAGAAGAGGCTGAACTGAGCTCTGAGTTACTGTAAAGTGAAATTATGGGTTTGTGACCCACATATGGATTCAGATCTTAATGCCAGAACAAGGATGATGATTTTTAAGTTCCATGGTAGCCAGTTCCTAAAGGCTGGCTGTTTTATGGACAGTGCTTCTGTACAAAGCCACTTGCGATGCGGAGGAAGAATTCGTGTACGCAGATTTTCTTCATTCAGGTGCAAGTTTTACTTCTTTAGGATGCCACTTAGAGCTATCCTCTCTGAAAAAAAATAGTCATGAGACACAGTAATGCTCTTGCTGATTTTTTTTTTTTTTGGTTACCCTGACTTTTCTTTTTTACGTCAAGTGACCAGCTCATCCACTAGACTGTGTTCAATGCCTGACAGTAACAAATATGATCCACACAAAAAGAATCCTGATAACACCAGCAGCAAGGCAACAATCTTGATGGGATCGTGGAGTTGTGGTGGGATGACTCTCGTAAGTAGAGTGTTGAAATGGAGGGATATAGGATCTTTAGGAAGGACAGGCTAGAAGGATAAGTAAAGTGAGTTGCCTTTTATGTGACAGAACACCTTGAGTGCATTGAGCTCTGTCTGAGGATGATTGAGGAGCCAAATGACAGTTTATGTATCAGGATTAAAGAGAGGGCTGGCAGAGGAGACATCATAGAGGGTGTCTGCTACATGCCACCTGACCAGGAAGAACAAGTGGATGAGGCCTCTAGAGACGGAGAACAGCAGCCTCATATTTACAGGTTTTGGTTCTCATGGTGGACTTTAAGTATCCCGATATCTCCTGGAGGGGCAGCACAATAAAACATAAGGAATCCAGGAGTTTCCTGCAGTGAATTGATGAAAACTTCCAGTTCCAACTGATAGAGGGAACCAGCAAAGAGAGGTGCTCTGCTGGACTTCTGCCTCACCAACAAGGAGGATCTCATTGGAAATGTGACGGTTAAATGTAGCCTTGCCAGCAGTGCACGTGAAATGGTGAAGTTCAGGAACTTAGGAGAGGGAGCAAAATGAAAAACAAGCTTACACTCCTGGACTTCAGGAGAGCACTCTTTGGCTTCTTCAAAGATCAGACTGGAGAGACCTGTGAGACAAAACCCTGGAGGGAAGAAGCGCCTGAGAAAGCTTATTAATATTCAAGATTCACCTACATGTTCAAGAAAGGTCCATCCCAACAAGCAGTAAATCAGGTAAAAATGCTAGGAAGCCTGTGCAGATGAAGAAGATGAAGGGGTGCATTCAAAAGTGCTAAAGTGTCTGGGAGATGTCATTGCTCAGCCACTGTCACTCATATTTGATAATGAATGGGAGAAGTGCCTGAACTGGAGGAAAGCAAATGTCACGCCCATATTCAAGAAGGGCAGAAATGAGAACTGAGGGAGCTACAGGCCAGTCAGCCTCACCTCAGTCCTGAGGGAAGATGATGGAGTAGCTAGTCCTAGCACCTGAATGACAAGAAAATCATCAGGAGTAGTCAGCATGGCTTCACCAAGGAGATCTCCTGCTTGAACAACTTGATAAACTTCTGTGTGGCACAAAATCTGCTTGGAGATCAGTAAATAATGGTGTGGCCCAGAAGTCAAAATTGTGTCCTGTCCTCTTACATCTTTGTTACTGATCTGGATGATGGGGCAGAGTGTATCATCAGCCAATTTGCTGATGACACAAAACTGGGAGAACCGGCTAACAGGCCACAGGTTGTGATGACACCCACACAGACCCGGACAAACTGGAGGAATGGGGTGGAAGGAACCACATGAAGTTCAACAGGGTTAAGTTGAGCAGGTCCTGTACCAGGGGAAGAACAACCCTACACATCAGTATATGTTGGGGACAACCCATCTGTAAAGCACCTTGTCAGAGAGAAGGACCTGGGGATCCTGTTAATCACCCAAATTGAACATGAGCTGGCAATATGCCCTTGCCACAAAGGGTCAATGGAAACCTGCTCTGCGTTAGACAAAGTATTGCCGTCAGGTTGAGGGAGGAGATCCTTTCCTTCTACTCAGCACTGGAAAGACCACATCTGGAGGGCTGTGTCCAGTTCTGGGCTATTCAGAACAGCAAGGGTGTGAACATACTGGAGACAATCCAGCAAAAGGCTGCAAAGATGATGAAGGGACTGCAGCATCTCTCCCATGAGAAAAGACTCAGAGCTGGGACTGTACAGCCTGGAGAAGAAAAGGCTCAGGGGGGATCTTATTAATGTATACAAATACTTGAAGGGAGGGCACAAAGAGCAGGGTTATTTTCTGAGATGCCCAGTAGCAGGACCAGATGAAATGGGCACAGACTTCAACACTGGAGGTTTCCTCTGAGCATCAGGAAACACTTTTATACTGATGGTCAGTGAGCACTGCACAGGTTTCTCCGAGAGGTAATTGGGTGCCTCTCCTTGGAGGTATTGAAAATCTACCTGGCTATGATCCTGGTCAGACAGATCTAGGTGTTCCTCCTTGAATACGAGGGGTTGCACCAGGTGACCTCCAGAGTTCCCTTCCAACCTCACAAATTTTGTGATTCCATGATAACAATATGCATTAACCTTTTTCCTAAAAACATACCTTGGAGATTATCCTAAGCTTACTTTTTATTCTGCTTTTGTGTTAGCAGTATCAATATCTTATTTTGGGAGGTGTTCAATGTTCAGAGTTTTTTTATAGCTGTTTTTACAGTTAGTGTAAAAGGAGAAGAAAAGGTTTAAAACTATCTAGACTACTCACTGACAAAACACTTGGGCATTACGATATTCACTGCTGTAGTTCTTCAGAGAAGCAGTAGATGTCTTGATGAACCAAATATTTTAAAATAATTATACCATTAAAGTTATTTTGAGACTTTGTACCTTCTGCTTTTGCTAAGTGTAGCCTAAGAGAAACAGAGCTATTCTGCATAAAAATTTATTCCTGAATCCTGTGTAAAAATACCTCCTATAATGCCAGTGAAATTTGAAGTCCAGTGTACATTCAGCCACTAATGGGCATATAGGTCACACCTTACTATGGAGAAACCTATAGGTTTTTATCATTTGAGGCTTAAAATTTGAGCTGTGAACCCATGATTTGTATGTGTCCTGAAGTCTGTGCATTCCTGAAATTTTGCTGTTTATTTCACTTTTTCCATATAAAAACTTTTGCTTGTACTGCCATTCAGTAGTGAATGTAGTCAAACAGCTGGGCAGAATTAAGGTTGACTGCATGTTTCACTGTTATTTTTAAGCTGATTAGAACAATTTCTTTTTAATTTCCTTTTTTTTCAACCTAAACTATTGAGTGAGTTTAGAACTGCATTAACGATAAACTGAATGGGTTTTTTTTATTTAGCTAATTTTTTTTTTGTGTTGTTATCTAGACTAGGTCGTTATATTTTGTGTGCTTGTATTGTTCAAAATCAGGTGAGCAACCGGCGCAAGTGGTAACTTGTAGATGCTTAGGTTCACAAGCAAAAGTTAAGGGAGTTTTATCCTTCATCCTTATATTTTATGGTTATTACCTCAAGACTCCAGAGCCTGAGTTTCTAGGAAAACCATGAAAAGTCACCCTAAAATTAGAGCATGAACAGTATTGTGCTAATGTATAACAGATTCTGAGCCATGTAATGACAGTAATTGAAGAACTCAGAATGTTCTTTCTCTGATACTGTTATGAACTGTATTACATATATAAGTTTATTTTACATAGATGATAGAAGGAAATGCACAAGAGGAAATACTGAAGATATTGGTAAATAGACATTCAGCTTTTTTAACTGCAAATAATATTTTTGGAAAGAAACAGTCAGCCATCCTGAGTTTGATATGCATTTTTTGCCTTGTATCACGACTGATAATATTACATTGATATAGAATTGATTTGCAATTTCTCCCATGTCTTCCAGGCATGCATGCATCTGTAGTTCTACTGAGATATTTTTCTCTGCTGTGTGTACCTCAGCAGCTGTGTCCTGCATCTACACTAAGAACCATTCAGACGCGTCAGCTCTCATGTGAACTGAACAACCACATACATGTGCACTTACCACTTTGCAATGCTACTGCTAATCTGAAAGGGGAGGTAAGGGCTTGGAGTCCTTCCCAACTTCTATATCTGCACAGCTGCTCCTTTTCTATGTGTTTGTCTGTCACTTCAAGAATTTCTCAGTATTACTTGGAAACCATAGAGGCTTAAAGCCTACTAAGTACAAACCCGCAATGCGCAGCAATCCACTGCCACTTTAAATATACCAACAATTCATTTTCTTAAAATTTCATGCCAGAAGATTGCTTATTTAGCCTCATATTCTCCCGTTACTCTTCTTTACTGTTCATGAACTTGTAAAATCCAATCTCAAAATGACTTACCTCTGAGATTAAGAGCTTTTCAAGAACTTTGAACCTCTGATGGTTAAAAAATTCCTAGTACCCCATCTAACCACACTAATCATAGTATGTTACATTATCACCCAAGAAGACTCACAGTACAACTCTTTGAAGCATAGAATAATTACAGCTCTAGTGAGCAGGGGAAGCTGGCGCTTACTGAACACAAAAAAGCTTAGTAGTCCTAAGTAACATAAATAGATCTCATATGCTACTCAGTAACTATATGTCATTACAGCTTTTGTATTCCTAACATGAAAAATGAGACTGTTTTTACATCACATTTCTTTCCTCAAATAAGCCTAGAAACTCTTCTCCACACCAACCTGCTTTAAATAAACCTTGTATTTTTAAATATCTATCAGATGTCTGGAAAGGATTATCCACAAAGTATTTTCAGCTCTTTGCAGATAAGCACACCTAGTTCCCCATTGCTGAATGTCTCTCTGTTCTTGCATGTTAGAAATTAATTTGGGTCTTTTTCAGTCAAGTCATAATAATCACCTGCAATAGTAGAATCAAGCAATACTGCCTCTCTCATCTTAGGACACACATTTTTATTATTATTCTCTTAGTGCATGAAATTTTCTGTTGGAGATTTGGGGTTTTTTGTGCATGTGGGTTTTTTTTTTTTTTTTTTTGTATGTTTGTTTGGTTTTATCTGCAGAGAAATCTAATTACTCCTGAAGGAGTAATGCAGTCTTCAGTAGTGATACTGCCTCTGAAACTGCCTCTGAAATTTGTCTTGCTAGAATTCCTCATATTACTGTCACCACTGAAAATAATAAATGGGATCAGTATCAAGGTCTGTTATTAAAGAACATCTTTGGCAGCTCTTGTGTGAAAACCTGCCTTTCAACATATGTCTTTTTTTCTGTTGTTGGGTTTTTTTGGTTGGTTTGAAGGTTTTTGTTGTTGCTATTTTTCTGTTTATATAAAATTTCTTGCTGTAAATCAGTTCTATGAAACCTGATCTCTTCTGAATTAAAAAATATTTTCCCATGAGGCATTTCTATCAGAAATTCTGCTTAAATTTAGATAAATTAGCATGGATGCATTTCAATTGTCTGAGAAGAGCGATAAAACAACAAAGGCACGTTTCCATGCTTGAAAAAAGAGTTGATTTTAGTTCACTTCCCTCCATGTACAATTGCCTTTTCTTTGTAATTTTCTTTCTGAGTTGTTCCTGAACAGGAATCAAGCAGGACTGTAGTTGTTGAGGCATTTTTCTTTCCTTTTCTTCCCTTCTTCCTCTCTTCTTACTTCTGACAGTAAGAGTAATAGGCTTTCTATTTTTTAGTCCCAGGTTACAACATCTACGTGACTGATTAATTAAAAATTTGCTACCAGAAATCTATAAATATCCCAGTTTATGGATTTTAGTTCCCTTCAGTTTTAACAAAGTAAGTTTGATTCTACATCTGATGCAGTCATTGCCATTACCCTACCTCTAGACAACTAATTTTATCTTATTTTAAATCCCTTAGAAAAGTGAAGTTCAAATGTGCTTACGGATATTTGTATCAGTGACTTTGATTTGTGTAACTCATTGATCCTTTATCCATATGTTTATAGATATTTTCACTTTTAAAGTTCTGGCTTTTCTGCTTACTTATCCAAGCAGACTGTATGCCTTCTGATTTTCTCTTTTCTTTGTGAGGACTCCAGATACTACATTTCTATTTAAATTCAGTACTTCTACCTCCACATTCAAATCTTTGTGTTCCTCTGTTGACTTTATTTATCATCCTCCTAATTTTTCTCTCTGCCCTACTAAAAAACCCGGTTCCTTAGGTTTTTATCTGTTTCTTTCTTTGGCGCCAATTTGAAACAAAACAAAGTATCTTGAGATCTCTCAACCAAAAGGTGGATGTTTCTTTTTACAGAACCTTGAGTGTTTACCAGGGCAGCACAGGTGAATTGATTTAGGAATTTACTACTTATTTATATCAACGAATGCCCGAGAATTACTGTTGTGAATTGATACGGGTTGGAAGATAAATGCTAAGACATTAGTAGGAATCATAAAAGTAACACTACTTTATATATCTCACATAAACTTACAAAACCAAATTAACCATTTTCCAGCCCTGATGCAGAAGTACTAGCATATACCTGAGAAGTCATCCAAAAAAAGCAGGGTTTTTTAATCTATGGGGAATATTATCTTTATTTAATCAGTCATTTTTGTAAGTACACAGTACCGTACCATCACCTTTAATTTTAATTTCATGCTTTAAACAGTTAATTCTTTCACCCCAGTTACAAACAGTCTTGTTTTGCATTCCTACTATGACTATAATGAATGGTTTCATATCTTTCACACATATCTTTCAAAGAAGTTGTTTAAGAATGCCTAACCCAATGCATTGGCAAACAGCCGTTTGAGTTGTTTCCGTTTGGCCTCATCTGTATTTTCACCTGGAGGTAGAATTCATTTGCTGGCTGAAATTTCTTACAGAGTTATGCTTGTAATAACAGGAGGTTTATCCTTTTCCTTAGTGTTTCTTTTTCAATTGCCACATTCTTTTTCAAGGGATTTCTCTTCTGCTGCGCAGGTTTGAAATTTTACCAGTCTTTCAAATTCTTCCCCTGCCCCCAGCTGCAACTCCACAAAAAGATGGTTTCTTTTGAATTCATTTGGCATTCAGACTGTATTTGGCATCTCTCTCCCAGTGTATTCCCAGCATTTCACCTGAGAAGCAGCATAGACTTCAGCTGTAATTTTGGCTCTTCATTGATCTCTTCTTGTAGTCACTGAGCCAGCAGCTATGGCTGAGGGGCCAAGGAGCCCCGAAATAGCAGGGGCCTGCTGGTAGACCGGTTTCGAGGTTTGAGAACACCCCCTGACCTCTTGGTGAGAAAGGAAAAGCCTCTCCCGTCACGCTTTGTGCTGCTGTGCGGACTTGGTCTGTCTGAATGGCTTGTTACCCTGCACGCCCCAGGCCCTCCCCATTGACTCCCATTCCCCAGTCCCGCCTTTGCAGTGCCCCTGTGCCCTCAGACCATTGGTCTCTGATGCTCTCCCCGCTCCCGTACAAAAACACTGGACCCTGCTTGGTTCGCTCTCTTTAGTGTCTGGTCTTCCTTCGCCGCAGGATGCAATAAACCTCATCCATGAAATACCCAAATGGGAGAGCCCTCCTGACTCTTTGCCTCTGGTAACGCTGAGCAATCCGGCTTGAGTATGTGTGCGTGAGAGTCCGCGCCCGAGAGCCGCGTGGGTGAAAGGAGTCAGCTTGCAAGTCAGCTTGCTTTCACCCACCGGAACGATCCCACAGCCAGGGACGTTTCAGGGAAACGCAGCTACCCTTCACGAACCGCACGCAGTGTGTTAATCTCTTTTGTGAGGTTTTCAAGTAGTAGTTCCTGCAGTTTACATTATTCGCATCAAGTCAATATATTCATAATTTCATGATGTCTGTTTTACTTCCAGTCTCCCTTCTTATTACTGTTGTCACAGTGTTCCTCACCCAGGACAAGGAGTAATGGTTTTAAACGGAAGGAGGGTAGATTTACTTGAGTTGATTAAATATAAGAGTGAATTTTTTTGCAATGAGAGTGATGAAACAGTAGAACAGGTTGTCCGGAGAAGTGGTAGAATCTCCATCCCTGGAAACATTCAACTCCAGGTTGGATGGGGCTCAGAGCAACCTCATTTAATTGAAGATGTCCCTGTTCACTGCAGGGGAATTGGACTAGATGACCTTTAAATGTCCCAACCCCAACTGTTCTGCGATTTTATTATTTGATTAAAAAGAAGGAGGGGAGAGGGAAGAAAAAAATAGAGGAGGCCACCCAACCACATATTATCTAACTATGTCTAAATATTGGAATTCCTTGGAAGTAGAAAAATAGTTGTGTAAATATGAAAAATGACAAAAGGTTCAGGATTTAAATTTCCACTTCTAACTCTGATTAGGTCTCACTGGTTATTGTCTTACCAGGATTGTCTTACCAGTTTGGTCTTTCATATTACTTTATCATTGTTGAAGTTCTCTCTTAAAATACAAATATACCAAGCTTAAGGTTTTCATAAAATAATATACATGTTTTTAATAAGCTTTTGAAATTTCTAAATCATGTTGTTACTATGTAGCACCTGCCATGCTCCTTTCTTGAGTTTCTTACTTGGTTTTAAAATAAGGGCTGATTTTCCTATGATTTGAAAACCTGTTAAAATGAATACTATAACCTATTTTCCTATTTATAGTGATTGTGGTTCTTCTATCTTATTAGTACTATTATGTTTCGGTACATCAGAGAATATTATTGCTACTGTAATAAGTGATTTATTGGTTATCATTTCTAGAGTACATGAATAGTTGCCAGTACTTTTTGCACCTGCAGTGAGAATAGCAGGTCTCTTCAAGTCACTTCTAGCACAATTGTAAAAAGCCTGTAACAAGGAATTGATTTTTGAATAAGTTGTTACAGCTGTAGCTTTATCGTTGTGTCAGTAGGTACAGTGTAAAATCCGTCCTTATGATGTGCAACTAATACACCCCCTCTCTGCATTCTGTCTTTTCACAGGGGGCTGTATTAAAAGGATTTTTCTGCTAGGAAGAAAAGTAAAGCAGCCTTGTTCTCCTAGTTGTTAATTTGAATCAATGTGTTTTGTATTAACTTCCTTGAAGTATAAGGACTTGACCTTCCTAGGTACTTGCGGTGCAGAATCACATCAATAGTGTCTCTATGGAAATCTCTGCATCTTCCAAAAAAAAAAAAAAAAAAAATTTGCTTTGTGCAGTGTGTTACTTATTTTGTACAACAACTAGCATTTCTGTGAGAACTAAATGCTACCTGTCATTTAGCTAGAAATTTTAACTGTGGTAGATTTGCAGCTTCAAGTGAGTTATCTGGTTGCAGTTTCACACAGTCTTCACATAGTCTTCTATTATCAGTAGAATGTGAGTTGGTGAAAAGCCGTTTATATTGGTCTTCAGTGGTTAAAATCAATAGATTATTACTAGAAAAACAGATATGATCTTAATCTTGTTATCTAACGGACTGCAGTTAATTGTCCGCATTGTGAAACTAATCCTTACTGTGAACATTTCCTAAATCAAGGGAAAATTTCCAAAGGATCTGTGTGATCTGATTTAGTAAATTCATGAGCTTAAACAGCTCATTTTACTTACTTTAAAGAAAATATAACAGAAATAAATTTCACCTTAGTAATTTTTTTATAAATCATTCAGGTTTGCATAGCTTTTATTGCTACCTTTTGTTTCTAATATACTGGGTAATTTCAAATGAGCTATTTTGTATCTCAAAAAATTGCATCAAAACAAAAAAAACCTTTATTGTTTATTGAACTCTTAATGGTTTTGTGTGTTCAGATCACATTTAATGTACTAATAAAGTTATATCCTCCTGCTATCTCTCTTATCTAGCCAAACATGTTGTTATATGGACTGAAGATTTCTTCATATCTCTATTTTATTTGATCAAAATTTATTATACAAATATTATCTGAATTGTATTGAAATTATTATTCCGCAAGTTAACTATGTAAAAAGGGAATGATTATCTTTGTAAGCAAGCTGTTCACTCAGGTTTTTTTCCAAGATTTTTTACTGGATAATGGGCAATAAAATATTTGCATAGTCTACTTTGCAACCTATGCCAAAATCTATACTGCTGACCTCTCTGTGAACTGATATAAGCCATCTTCGCCTGCTTGCCTGCCACAGAAGCCAAGCTAAATCTGTAAATTATCAAGTTTCAAATTTAGTTTATGTCTCAAGATTTTCGTTAGTGGCTAAGACTCTGCTTCTGCACACACTAAGTATATCTGGTGACTTCCATGTGCATGAGAGCCATGTTTACTATGAAGAATATTTGCATACATGCATTTTAACACATGTTCCATCTTTTTTAGCATCTGAGTGCAGTGAATCACAAATTCTGATGTAAAAAATCAGTATTATTCTTCAATTCTCTTCATTTACTACTGTTTGAATGGAGACTCTACTTTCATCCTTAAGCTGTTGACTGAATAACCCTAGGATATCATCCTATCTCAAAACTTGATACAAAGTGGATTGTCAGGTTATTTCCCTGAAAATAAAAGTTTTCTGGATATATTCTAATGCACAATAGTTTCCAAAGCAGATGTTCTGTTCTGCAAGTTAGATGCTTTACAGTGTGGTATTAAGGTGGTTTGTTGCTAGTATCTATTTCCTTTGGAAGAAACGAGGATAGAGTTACAGGTTGAGATCAAACAAATTTCTCCTACTTGCTAAGACAGACAGTCATAGATTTAACTTAGTTATTACATTGAATGGCCTCCTAGAAGATGACAAGGACTAAGTCTGTGACCTCTGTATTTCAATTCAAGCAAGACTCATCACCTGAGTTGTCCTGTGAAATTGCTGCCAGCAGGGGACCCTCACTGGGGTCAAAGTACCAGGTTCTGCGTTGCAGTTCATTCATCAAAGAGGATTTGATCTTGTACTTTGAGGTAGCGTGCAATTCAAATTAGTTAGTAAATATCCACTTGTGCACAAGTGTGTAGTGGAAGATTGAACATACAGTTCATACAGTGATAGCCTACCGTGTCTTTGAGAAGACTATATGATAAACAAGAAGGACTGATTCTACAGGGAAGGACAGGCTGTGTCCAAGGAGTGATTGAAATTAGGCATTAAGTACAATGTATTAACTAAGGAGCAAGTTCCAACACTGTTTTTTTCTGTTTTAAATGGTCTTTTTAATACATTCTGACACTTGACTCAACCTGATAAGTAATCCTATGTTTAAAAAAAATCAAACTGTTATCTAATTTCATATTTTAATGAGAACTTAGTAGGTTCTATTTCACTTAGTGTTTATGGAAATACTGACTTCTCCTTTTCCCTACTTTATTAAAACCCACTCATTTGGAGTCATTAAGTTCCAATGAAAAATTACCAGATATTTTCTCCCGTGATTGCATGTCAACACAACTGAAGTAACAAAGACTGGTTACTGAATTTAGCAAACTACAAGCTATTCTTTCAAAAGTTCATGATAGTTCACTGATTTAAATAGAAAGACTCCTAAATGAATAAAGCAAGTCCTACCTGAGATACTTGGTCACCTGCTGTGCTTTGTTTTTGGTGGCTCATTTATCACTTCCAGCAGAACCATTGAATTGGAACATTTTTGGTCAGCACTCTCTGTATCGAGTTACCCTGTCTCAACATTAAAGACCCAGATTCTGCCAGTATTTCAAAAGTGAGTATATTTTTCTTCTGTGCATCCTGGATTTATACAATCTATCTGGAATATGTGTCAAATATAAGAAAGGAAAATCTGTGTTGAGGAAGACTTTCCTTACCACTTACTTTTAGACACGTGGATGTGGGGATGTGAAGCAGTGAACATTAGCGCTGTCTGTGGGGAAGGCATTACTTGTGGAGAAATGGGGTGCCACTGAGTGGAAGATAAATTATGCTTCAGAATAATAATGTGCCCAAGAGGTATCTGAGAAACTTCATCATGTTCAAATTCCTAAGCACAAAATACAGCTTTGTGCTCAGGCTAGCCTGAATTTAGACCAGAGTGGACAATAACATTACTTTAATTGTGTTTTGTGGAGTGGGTATGTTCCCTGCAGGTCAGCAAACTGTGTGAAAAGAACCATGTTTCCATAAATGTTGGTGTCTAAATATCTAGGTAAGTTGCTTAATATATACATAAAAATACTTAACCCAAATGGAATTTATTTTTGAAATGGTATTTATATATTTCTTTCTCTAAAATGAGTCAGTCTCCTGCTTTGAACTGGGATATAAATTATTGGCTTTCTTGTCTGAAATTCAGTAAATTAAAATAATCTGCAATTCAGAACATTTAGAATTGTGTATTTAGAATAAGTGATTTTAGCATCATTCCATCCTTTCATGGTAGTGGTAACTCGTATGTCTAAAATCAGGACTGCCAAAGAGTTGTGCCACTAAAGAGTGACAAAAACTGCATGTTGGTCTGATGTGTTGAAGCTTTGCTTTCACTGAGAAAGACATAGTTCAGGCTATGCTTCTCTATTACTCTCTTGATTCAATAAATACATTTCATATTTTCTCACAGTATTCTGTCATGTGTGTTTATACCAATTTATATTATTTCTCCTCATGACAAAAAGGGATTGAGAGAAATAGTTGATATCATTGCTACGCCACTCTCAATCATCTTTGAAAGGTCATGGTGATCAGGAGGGGTGCCTGAGGACTGAAACAAAGCGCATGTCATCCCAATGTACAAAAAGGGCAAGAAAGAGGACTTGGGGAACTACCAACCAGTCAGCCTCTCCTCAGTCCCTGGAAGGGTGATGGAGCAGCTAATTCTGGAGGCCATCTTTAAGCACATGGAAGACAGGATCATCAGGAGTAGTCAACATGTATGCACCAAAATGACATTGTGCTTAACCAACCTTATTGCCTCCTGTGACAGGACAACTGGCTGGATAGATGAGGGGACAGCTGTGAATGTTGCCTACCTCAACTTCAGCCAGCCTTCCAGTGCTATCTCTCACAATATCCTCATATATAAACTCAGGAAGTGTGGGCTGGATAAGTGGGCAGTGAAGTTGATTAAGAAATGTCAGAATGGCCATGCCTCAGAGAGTTGTGATCAGTGCCACAGAGTCTGATTGGAGACCTGTCAGTAGTGATGTCCCCCAAGGTTCAATACTGACCCAATACTGTTTAACTTATTAATCAATGACTTGGATGAAGGGGCAGAGGCCTCCTCAGCAAGGACTGTCATTGTTTTCACTGATGACACAAAGCTGGGAGGAGTGGCTGATAACCCAGAGGGCTGCACAGACAGACGTTCAGAAGGACCTCTAGAGGGTAGAGAGATGGGCAGAGAAGAAACTTTTAAAATTCGAAGAGGGCAAACCCAGGGTCCTGCCCCTGAGGAAGAGTAACCCCATGGACCATGACAGGCTGGGGGCTGACCTGCTGGAAAGTAATTCTGTGGAGAAGGACCTGAGAGCCCTAGGAGACAACAAGCTGTCCATTAAAAAGCAATGCGTCCTTGTGGCCATGAGGGTCAATGGGATCCTGAGGTGCATTAAGAACATCATTCCCAACAGATTGAGAGAGGTGGTCCTACACATTTACTCAGGCCTGGTAAGGCCGCATCTGGAGTGCTGTGTCTGGTTCTGGGCTCCTCAGTACAAGAGAGACATGGAGCTCCTGGAGCAAGTCCAGTAGAGTGCTACAAAGAGGATTAAGGGACTGGAACCCGTCTCTTATGAGGAAAGGCTGAGGAAGCTGGACTGTTTAGCCTGGGGAATACTGAGAGGGGATCTTACCAATGCATGTAAGTATTGGAAAAGATGGTGTGAAGAGGATGGAACTGGCCTCTTCTCAGTGCTGCTGAGTAGTAAGATGAGAGGCAGTGGGCAGAAACTGATAAACAAGGAGTTCCTCCTGAATTGAGGAAGAACTTCTTTAATGTGAGGGTGACAGAACACTGGAACAGGCTGCCCCAAGAGGTTTTGGAGTCTGGTTCCTGGAGATATACAAAAGCTGTCTGGACACAATCCCAAATGATGTGATACGATGTGCTACAAGGGAGATGGCTTGAGCAGAAAGGTTGGACTAGATGACCTCCAGTGGTCCCTTCCAACCCTACTTATCGTGTGATTTTGTGATTCTGTCAGAATTTTAGATTTGAGAAAATGTTTTGAATTCTTTTGCTGTGTAACTATACTGTCTTACAGGAGACTTGTGGGAATCCAAAAAGTTCAGTTTGTTTCTATTTTCTTTTATGTATACTGTGGTGTAACCTGAATGAACTATTAAATGTTAAATTTTATAGGCTTCAGAGGAGGTGATTTTAGACCTCCTGTGTCTAAGGCTGCTTAGTCTCAGAAATTTCCTTTTGCTCTAGTAGACTAGGTTGCTCTAAGTATTCTGGCAATTTCACTGTTCAGTTACTTTATAATTTAGGGCTATATGTGGTTTCATCTTGTCTGTCCTTTCCTTGAATTTCTGTTGTTACTATAGCCAGTACCAGTACAAAAAGAACTGAGACTGGGATACAGAATTGCCACAGGTAATATTTGGGTTCAGTCAAGAAGAATGTTAAATAGAAACTATGGCATATTGGATAGGAACTCAGACTTCAGGATGCCAAGAAGTGAATTTTAACTTCAAATCTCTTTGAGCTGAAATATGCCTATAACTAGCAATGGAAGAGACAACAAAGAAAAAAAACAGAGGAAAGAAGACTTGAGTTTCTTTCCTCATTCACCCTTTGCATGCTAGAACATTCTAACACTTGTGCATGAAAGAACAATTACTTCATCCCTCATGGTGTCATGGGATATATTTCATAAAGTGGCAAGGAACACATATGAAGAAAACAGCTCCATTATTATTTTACACCGACACATAAAACAAACCAGGAGACTACAAAAGGAATCATTTTCCATTCACAATAAGTCATGATCCACAGCAAGTGGTCCTGCTTAGTGTGGATAGAAATGAAAAGAGTTTTTTTTAGTGAAATGAGGAACAACTGTGCCTCAGTAGCCTATTGAGAGACTGGATCTTTTCTGCAGTCCAAATCAAAACTACATCATTGACAATATGTCTTTGAAACAACGAGTATGTGCTCAGACCATGAGAGGTTTGGGGTTTTTTTATCTTATACAATATTTTAAAATCAGAGAAAAAACTTTGTTAAATTTTTCTCTTTTTATTTCCATTCACCCTAAGCAAGAACTTGTGCCATGGACAATCACTCCTTAGGACATGTAATTTGTTTGCAGAGCAGAGGTCAGTTATGTCTTTGCTTTCCCACTTTCCCTTTCCATCCTACCAGCAGTTTCTAAAACACAAGTACATTGCAAGGTCAGGTAAGGTATCAAGATGGGATCCTGAGGTGTCACAGATTAAATGAGGAAAAATATTAATATATCATCCTAAGATTATTGATGCAATTAATCTTGTTCTTTATAGCAAATTATTCTGTCTTTGAATAAATACTTGGTTTGTATTTTCTTAACCAATACATTGCATTAATAAGTCAGTACACTGAATTTTCACAGGTGCTATTGCATCTATATTGAAATGAAAAGATGCTTTCAGAAAGTTCATTTTCATTGTCCTTTCTTATGGGAACCTTAAAATAGTTGCCTTCAAAATGCTTTCAATATTTGTATTGGATAGGAAAAGAAATCAAATAATAGAAGGATATTTTTTTCAAGTTATTTTTTCACCCAGAGAAGAGCATATGCGCATCCTGGAAAATAAGCATGAAATTGTTCATGCTGAGGACTTATATATCCATTCAATTTTTGATGCTATGTCTAAATTCCAATACATATAAAACTGTCTGGGTGAAGCAATATCTGAAAACAGAGACTAAAAAATATGTCTGCTGCAATTGTTTACTTGCCCAGTTATCTGCATCACCAGCATGAGAGAAGAGAAACAGCAAGTCAGCTTTAAGAAATAATCGTTAACTTACTCTTCTGCCGAGTAGGACATATCATTAAAAAATCTAAACTCCTCATGAGTGTTTTGGGATATCTCCATGAGAAGTACATTTTTCGTTATTCTTTATATTACTATTCCCTCCTAAACTTGTTCTTTAAGTACTTCAGCAGCATGAAAGATCTAGTAACTGCTACTGTGAATGAATAATAGATCTAATTATACTTTGAGTCCCAGCCAGACAACCTAGACATGAACACAGAATAAAACCCTTCTTTTGGATTATTGGAATTTGTTTGAGTGAGAATGTGAGCTTTCAGCAGAATGGTTTGTACATAGCACCAACCTGAAGAGTGTGTAATGTCCTAGAGGAGCCACTGGAGCTTTTACTCACACCACAAGTTCCTAACCAGCACCTGGGCCTTCATAGCTCCACTGCCATGGAGCCTAGAAACATAACATCAAGTTAGAAATATCTCTTGATTTGTTTTGCATGGCTGTGCTGAGAATCTGTATCTAAATAACGGCTTCAGTACATGCATCAGACATTCTATGCAATTTTCCAATATCTGCCATGCAACATAGGCAAATAGAAGACTGTGACGGTCTAGAAGGAGCTCTTGCTCAAGCAACGTAGTACAAGTCTTTTGTTATTTGTTACTGAAGCTTTGAATGATTTCTAACTATTTTTTGCTTGGGAACCTTTGGAAGTCCATGCTTCTCTTGAAAGGATTCAGCTTCTAAGTAGAGTGAAAATATGGAAATAATCCATCATGTCTCCATAATCCATCATTTCTCAGTACCGCTTAGAGCCTCAGCTGAAAGCTCTTCTGTGCATAACTGTGAACATGAAAGTCGTTGTCATGAAACAGATTTTGAAGGAAACATTAGGATTCTAAGATTTTAGTTAAAGATAAGTTTTGCTAGAATTAGTTGGAGGAAGTAGGTCCATCTGAGACTAATTAAGAGTTAATAAGAGTTAAGTTAGAAATAAGCTTTTAAGTTGCAGATAATTAATTAGCTGTCTTCCTATATTTGCTTAAGCTGTGTTTATAATGAGAACCAGAAAACATTGATAGATAGATCCAAAGAAATTTAAAACAATTGTTAATTTTTCCCATCTGGATATTATTCAAAAGTCATAAGGAAGAAACTGGATGTTCTCCAAGAGGCCATTTGTATTGTCAAAACCCAGAAAGGCGGAAAGTTCAAGTGAGGAAGACCATTATTCCTTTATCTCTAAGACCACTCCTCAATTAATAATGACCATTGACCCAATTTAGAAACTATACTACGCATGTTTAATGACATTAAAGCCAATTTCCGTATGAAGTGGAGAATATGAGGGGTCATTGTTATAAAGATGTATTTGTATTTTGGATATTCTTAACTTTTGTGGATAAATAGACTCCATAACCGTCCATACTTTGACACTGCATATTAGGAAGCTATTCCACGCAGCTGTCTGGTGCCAATAAACATGCATCTTCTAACTTTAAACTGTTAGAGAGTTTTTGTCCATCTCAGTTGGATATCGATACTAGATCCATATCCATATTTGGGTAAATCATTCATATTTAGAGTCAAATAGTTTAAACATGCAGAGGCAAACTCTAGAGCAGGGGCAAGTTTTAAGAAAGAGGTAGTTCCATGACAAATTGACTACTCCCCCAAATCACTGAACAAAACCACTGGTCTAGTCCATATTAGATGAGGTACGAGAATAAGGAGGTATCACAATCATGGCTGCTTGAGCAGATAAGCAGCTGGTTCCCACAAAGAAGTGAGACCAGCTGAGAGCCAAAATTACGCCTTCTTTTTGAAAATACATGACTGTGGGCAGATTACCTGAAAAGATTTCAGTGAAATGGTCCCTCAGCAAAACTACAAGGTAATTATCTTGCTCTGAAATCGCTAAATTTACCATACAAAACTATTTTTTTTTTTTTTCTGCATACACTTTTTGATTCCAGTTTCATTTCTGCAGGTGGAGGACACAAACAATACCCCTTTATTTTAGACCAGTCCTGGTAAATCTGTTTTCTTAACATGTCTGGTGTTCTAGTCAATTTGGTCTGTTGGGATTGACAAATTCCTCTGGGAATGGTAATTATTTGGCAAGGAATGTGTGCACAGGAATTGCAGTGACATTATGTTTTGTAGCATAGGAAAAAGTAAGGAAAAGAGCAGTGTCTGAATAATTTGAGGATATATTGTGAGGGCGAAAATAAGAATGGGGAAAAGTTACTACTAGAAGAGGTAAGCACTACAAAATAAAGAAAAAGAAATGGAGTTTCTGGGGGAGATGGAAGGAAAAATTATCCTTATGGGAGGAAAAAAAAGATATTCTGAAATCTTAAGCACAGTCAGGTTTTTAAAATATTGTTTTAATTACAGTGCTGTCCTTAAAACACTCATAAACAGAAGAAAGGAATGAAAATCGAGTGAAAAGACACTGGAAAAGGAAAGAAAACAGATACAGGCTAGAAGAATCCAGATAGATTACACTAAATTTTAAGGCTGACCAAACTGAATGCAGAGGCCGTTGTCTGTTTTCAGTTGTGTAAGGTCCAAATTTGGCCAGCCCTGCTCATTTTCTTGTTTACTTGTAGTTCCACTGGTTTCAGTACAGGTGGAGTAAAATATTGTCTATGTATTAAGGACTGACCCTAACATATTAAAATATTAAAAAGTACATTTTCAGAGTAAAAATGCTTAATTTTTTTTTTTTTTTTTAATGAAAGATACAATATCTGGAATATATTTTAAGTATATTAGACAAACTACAATCTTGTTTTTGCAAAAAGCACATGCATTTCTAATGCTATACAATAACAAGAAATAGAGGACAAGGAATGGGACTGATCATTACCCTGAAAATAAACACATTAAACTATATACTCGGTTTATTGAGTCCAGTGCTCCCTGAAGCAGAATGCTGCTGATGCAGTAAAATCTCTCAGCTCTGTGGAGGCAGATAGGTTTTGCATTTTTTTCTTTTAGGATTTTGGTAGGGAGTTTTGGTTGTTTTGGTTTGTTTGTTTGTTTGTTTTTTAAGCCTGAAATACCTGTCTAGAAGTCTTTGGTCAGGATTTTAGTAAAAGGAGATAAACCTTTCCATTCCCCTGGTTTAAATATCCAGGTGTGGACTATGAAATAGGCTCAGGTGAATTAAGTATGATTCACATACAAGTCTTTCTGGTGTCATCATTAATAGAATGTGTATTTTCACTAATCTGGTTTTAATTTATTTTACTGGGGGTTTTTTTTGAATCTAGTGTAAAAGATAAAATTTTGAGTGCAAGTATTTGTTTCCTATATCCAGTGTCTTTGAAATTAGTTTTTGCTTTTAGTTCAGCTCTAGCAACTCAGCTGCCATCATTAAAATGATCAGTTACTGTTATCCATTATTAAATCTCTGTCTGGATAGCATGGATTGAAAGTTAAAAGGTAGGATTGCTCTTGCTCCTTGAAGAATCTCCCTTGTCTCAGAACTGAGCAACAGTGGTAAAACAGAACAGAGTAAAATGATTTGACCTATATCCCAGCCTGATGTTTGCAGGATAAATAGAGCTGCTAAAACCCAAACTTTTATTTTTCTCGTGTTTGAGCTGTAAGTCAGATTTGTTCAGCAGTTTTGGTGAAAAACCTGGAAATTTTAACTTCAAAACCCAACAATCTCTTTCCTAACATCTGTCAACCATAAGGATTTTCTGTCTATCCAGTTAGAATAATCCACACTAAAATGAGTGCTGTGTGGAAATTTCATTGTCTATAAGTATTTTTCAGTCCACATACTGTTCTTTATTACCTACAAAAAATTTTAGATAGACAGAAGTATCCCAAGCTTCTGGAGTGAAACATTCTCTGTCTCAAGAGAATGTTTTGTGAAGAGAAAATTGTGAGTCAAGATTAGATAGGTGAAGTGAAGCATCTGCTTCTGCTTGAATTTGCAGAGCCTGAAATAAAGCAAGCACAGGTCTAATCTCTGTACAAACAGAGGTGACAGGGAAGTCAGTAAATGCTTATGCTCATGCCATTTATAAAAGATGGGTCCTATCTGCTTAGAAACATCAAAAAACATAAGTGCTGGTAGAAGGAGTTAACCCAATAGGAAGAGTTGCAGCGCTCTTCCAGTCAACTGCCTAGATTTCAGATCCCAGGGGAAACAGATACACACCTTTTTAAAGAGTCATTTGGGCCAGTGAATATAAATAAACAACTAACCACTTAACCACCTAAGGACACAGCAAGAGAGAAGCAATTTTCTTGCTGCTGGGGAAGAGGAGGAATCTGGCAATAAATTGAGATACCTGCATGCAGTGGCTCTGCTGTCTTACATTTTGAATCCTGCCTGGGGCTCTTGTATATTGTATTATTTATGCTTAAATTGTGCCAGGAGCTAATGTGAAATGTAACAGATAGGGTCCAAATCTTTCTAAAGGTAGGTGATTCATACTCTTATGCTGACCTTGCACATTTCAGTAGGTGCATAAATTATTGGTATATTTGACTTTTTACAGCGGCTGATTAATTGAATTATTGACTGCTTAATGCTGCTTACTTGTTAATATACTGTTTCCATATTATTTCTGGTAAGATGCTTTTAAAATACATTTCATTTCAGAAAAATGGAGTGCAGTCTAAATGGCCTTGCTTATTTATGCTACATTTATTTCTGATCTCTGAAGAGGTGAGGTGGATGAGTCACAGTTCCTCCTCTCCTCCTCTGAAGTGGTGCAACAAACTGGAGTTAGAGTAACACAGGTTATGTACAGCACATGAAAGGGGTTTTCATAATCCCTAAGATTACTCCCTAATGGTGGGTAGTCATTGAAGAATTTTTTTCTCTATTTCTGTATGTGGAGCAATTTGTGTAAGAAGGGAACTCCTCCCCTCTCACTCAGCATCTTTGGCAGGATCCCTGACTGATGGGCTCAGCTTTAAGAAGGTCTGAGTGAGAACTGGCAGAATAATGGTAAGAGCCGGAAGGAACTTTGAAAGGGCTGATTTCAGAGAAGAAAAATACTTTTTTTTGGTGTTTCCTCTTAATTTCTCTATCACAAAAAGAAATGTTTTTTATCCTAATACTTGCATGATACAGACATGTATGGCATGGAGTGGCTACATGAGTGAATGTATTTCTCTACAATTTTTTTACTGTTGACCTTCAGTTTTACACATCTCTTTCATGGTGTGGATTATCAAAATGAATGTCAGGAACTTTCCATAAAACCTTTTTTTCTGTGACTGATTATTCATTCTTTCCTTTGCGAAGAAGAGAAAGCTTTGAGGTGACCTAGTTGTGGCCTTCCAGTACTGAAGAGAGCCTACAAGAAAGATAGAGAGAGACTTTACAAGAGCGTGTAGTGACAGGACAAAGGGGAATAGTTTTAGACTGAAAGAGAATAGGTTTAGCTTAGATATTAGGAAGAAATTCCTTACTCTAAGGGTGGTAAGACACTGGAACAGACTGCGCAGAGAAGCTGTGGATGCCCCATTCCTGGAACTGTTCAAGGCCAGGTTGGATGGGGCTCTGAACAACCTGGTCTAGTGGAAGGTGTCTGTGTCATGTGACAGGGTCTCAAAACAGATGATCTTTAAGGTCCCATCCAACATAAAACATTTTGTGATTCTATGATTCCATCAAAAATGACTGATTATGTTACCACAGAAGATATCTACATTGATAGCTCTTCTGCCCAGAGGTGAGAAAGAGAAATTAGGTCTAACCCCTGACAGGGTTTACCAAATTTCTGGTTTTTGTGCTTAGAATAGTAGAAAAGATTATTTTATGCTAATAAATCTTCTGTTAGAATTTGATATTTATCAGTCTTTTTGAGTTCTTGGATTTAACTCTCTCTGGAGGATCAAGTGAGATACAGTATGTTTGATTTTTGAATTTAGCAATTCATCAGGCAAGATAAGAAGACAATAAGAAGAAAGAACGACTTTTGGATACCAGTGTTCAGACAGGCAGTAGAGCACAGGGGAGTAAGGACAGGAGGCTCAGCTTACTTCTTTGTAGAGAGAAACTGATCTGACCAGACTGTAACAATAGCCATTTCCGTGGTGCTGTTGTGAGGCTTATTGCATGTCTTAGGTAAAAACCAGAATTCGTAGTTTGTTATGTTTAAATGAATGAAAATGTGCAGAAGCAGCAGAATTATTTCCCCATTTGTAACATTTTTGTGAGTCTTAAGTCTATGAAATTTACTATTATTTTACCTTTTTAAGAGCACAGGAGCTTTTCCTTTTTAAAATATTTTGGATTAAAGGTTTCCATAGAGCTGGAAAGCTTGTTTGACTGTTATTTGAAGTTCTTCAATGAACCTCAGTAGGAGCAGAATCAGACCTTTCAGATTGCCAAATGTTTGTGACTTGGAAAAGCTTAGAGAAATAATGTTCTTAAGATAAAAGGAGCAGGCAGAGTCCGTGATATTTTGTGCTGGAATTTCTATTACACAAAAATGTCACAGGGCATGAAGTATTTGAAGAAGGAAAAGAAAGAAATACAATGTCAGGTAATACTGGATCTAAAAGCCAAATAGAAAGTGTGCATGATGTAAGGACACATTTAAACCCTAAATTATTCTAGAGTTTTAATGAATAGCCCTGTTAACATTCCTTATAGGGTAAGTAAATCTTCTTAGAATTCTTCACAAATCTCAGCTACTTTTAAAAAATTACTTTCTTTTGACAGCTATTTTAACATACCGCTCTGCATAAAGGAGCAATTTTGAACATGTGCAATGTAATATTGGGATATACATTTTAAAAAAAGAGATGAGAGGACCCAGAAATATAATCTTCTTCTTGTAATCCTGTATTAATCTACTTTGTACTGCTAAAGTTTTCATTTGAATGTGGAGCTCACGAAGATTCTGGCAGAAGCAAAAAAAAAGAGAAATAAAATGAAAAGTCTTCTGTATATAAATCCCCGGAGCTACACCTATAAAGAATTTTTGCAATCTGTGAAGAAAGGAATAGCCCCGGGAACTAATCTCTTATTGCATGGATTTCTCTCTTTTTGTCATGACCTTGACTCTTCCACAGCCCCAAGTAAGTGTGCTTCTGCCTCGTGATGCACTCGCTGCTGCTACTGCTCTCTCAGAGCATGCCTTTGCAGCTTCAACTTGCTGTTTAACTAATCCCACACTGAGATCACTCAAACACTTAAAAGGGGTTTAGTTTCACTATCAGATAGATCCACAGAGATAACAAATCAATTGATTTCATGGCACATGATGAAAATGCTAATGTTTAATTATCAATGCAGTTAGTGAACTTCAGGCTGCGGTCTGATCTAAGCAGAAAGTAGATCACACAGCAGTTGCTTGGAGCCGCAGCCCACCTTAAAAGCTAAGAATGCCAAGAATATGTTTGCCTCTAGCATTTCTGTAAACACTGGCTTAAAGAAGGTTAGCAAGGGAGAAAAATCTGGTTTTTTCTTCTGAATTTTGAATCAACAATTTCAGTATTAGTAATGGATGAGGTTTAAATCTCATAAAGTGATAAATCTGAGAAGCTGTTCCTATGGGTAGGTAATATTCTAGTTCTTATTTTCACAGCCTTTCTCTCCAACTGTTACGGACTGTAATGCTAAATACTACTATTGCTATTATTTATACTCTTTTCACAAACAAACCATCTATTTATTTGACCAGAGAGTGAAAAACACATCTGGAAACTGAAGCATGTGAGTGGACACCTTGGTAAAAACAGGCAGTACAGCAGTCCTAAATTTGAAGGACTTATGTATTTATTCTTGCGTATCTTACACAGCTCATTCACATTTCTGGTTTTCTACAATTTTAGACTGCATCCAAGATATTTCTTGAAATATATTTTTTTCTCTCAGGCATGGAAATAATTCTTTCCTCTCTGGGAAAGCAGGCCTATTTTAGTTCTTGGGATTTGTCTTGTCGGGGAGCCTGCTGCTTTGAGTTTTGCTAAAGAGCTGTGTTCACAGATCTCACATTTCCTGTGTGCTTCTGACAACATCTTCTCTCCATCCCCTCTTTTATTGCTGTCTATATTTGTTCAAGGGACAGAAGACTGCAGAGACATTCTGCTTGTACCAGCCAGTATCTTGTTGTATTTCTGGCTTCACAAATGACTTTTCTTCCAATCTGCTGGGTAATTTTGATCATCTCAGAAATTGTCTTAATTTTGTTATACCATGATCCACTGGTGGTATTTGCCACAGTACCACACATACATCACATACTTCCAAAAACATCAATTTAAAAGGAACTTTTATATTCAAAGCTACTTATTAAATGTGCAGATTTATGTCTTATATTTTTGTGCCTTTGCTGTTGCTGACAAGATTGTATTTAAATGACCTCCATATTTGTTGATAATATTTTCATATTAACACTGGCTCCTCTTAATTTCTTAGCATCAGGTTCCATTGTTTGCTCAAGAGCACTGCTTCATATTATTCCCCAAGTTTCAGATGTGAAGACTGAGGATGATTTATAAACTACTACTTTTCTCCTACTTTCAGCCCTATTTTTTGATTTTCTGAGAGTGGGCACTACACATTCAAGGTTGATATTTTTAGGGCAATTTTTCTTGAAATTCATTTTTATAGTTTGGCAAGCAATGCTGCACTTCCAAAATTATCCTTATGCTGCTTGCTGTCCACAGACTGATCCTTTTGTTAGGTGTTTTGTGTACCTTTCTGTGTTTGATATTTGCCCTTTGTACTCCTTTCATTAGATGTTTTGTATTCAATAGTTTTCTTGGTTACTAGGATTTAGCTTACTCTATGAATTTAGAACTTTAATGAATAATTTAATCCTACTGTGAACTTTATATATATTAATAAGATAAAGTATGCACCTTATTTTCCAGAATTGAGTCATTGCTGATGCATAAAATAGAGATGAGGTGCATAGCTTGAATCATAAAAAACCTTCTAATCCTTGCTGCAACTTACTTGTGTAAAACCCACTGTATTTTTCTTTGCTTGTTGACTTGAAAGGGCTGAATAAGAAAACAAAGTTTGGTTTTACAGCTACAATATCTTTTATGAACAGAACAGTGGGAGCATTTTCTCATGTATCTAATTTTAGAAGGTCAGAAATTTCCAACTGTGTTGATGGAGAATGTGTGATTCTTAGTTCAATAATATTATGTCATTTTGATAACTGTATTTATGACTTTATTATTTCCATGACTACATGACATATGTTAGAAGTAAAAAACAAACAAAAAAGATAAATAAATCCTATAATATACTTTGCTATCCACCCTGTTGCTGAAGACAACTAGCTTATATGTATCATTTGTACATAGCTCAGTTTGGTTTTAAAATAATTATTCTTTATAATTGTTAACAGACGATTGCAGTATCATGAGGAAAAAAAAAGTAATACGTATTTTAAAAAAAACCTGCTTTCATTCAGTTTCAGTTTTTCTTCATCCCAAAAATGATTTTATTAAAACAGTGACTTCTCATAAAGAGGGAGATTTGAACAGATGGGCTTAAAAAAGATTCTGCAGTATATATGCCACAAATGGTTGAGCACTGCTACCAAAGTAGGACTAAGATATGACTAAGAATAAAGAACTTTTAGATTGTTTGAGCTCTCAGTGAAGGAGTGTTAGATTAAAAAACAAAGGTTGTGATGTAAATGAACATAATTCTAAGAAGACACATAATAGAAACTTGCTATAAAAGGAAAATCCACTTTCTACTAAAGTAATAAAATTTCAGTGTGCTGCAATGGGAAAACAACAAATCCTGCATTGCTCTGGGGTTATTTTTGGTTTTGTTTAATTTATTGCCACTCCTAGTTGAGATATGTTTTCTCCTCTTTTGTGTAAAAAATTTCAAAGAATGCAGATGGTTTACAGTGTCACTAAAAATAATGCTATTGAATCTTTACATTTCCATAGGTATCCCTCTCATGGATCTTTGTGCAAGGTCAGAAGTTACTGTTATCATTCTTCCTCTGATATAGACTTTTTTCTTCCCAATAATGCATGAAAAAATTGAAAATATTTACACCACCATGTTTGGAAGGACAAATCACTTCAAATATGTAGTTACTGAATAAAAGGTGTCACAATGAAGACCATATATATATTATAAATTTAAATTTCTACAACATGCTGATTATATCTAAACTGATTAAATCCAAATTGTGCTGTTACCTAAAACCTAGTGAAAGACGAAATTCAGCTCATCTGCACATTTGAACATTAATAGTCAGGGAATTAGACAAGAACCATCATGTACTTTTAGTCTGTATATTTTGATGAAGAGTTCACAGCCCAGGAGAATTGTAAAACAATACTTCAACACATCTCTGACTTGGCTTTGGCGAAACTGGGTAGGGTTGTGGGTTTCTTTATGTTGAATTTTGAGATGTAACTTGAAGTGGTGTGTTCCAAAAAAACACCTATTTCCTCTGTATGCAAAAAATTCCATCATGGTCACACCTTGAAAATTTGTAACAAGGCTTTGCTTCATACAGAGAAAAAAGTTACTACTGAAATTCTGAATACTTTGTTTATAACTTCGGAGCAGATCTTCCTTTTAGCTATTCCAGTACTTTTGTTTAGAACACTCCTATTAAAGTATCTGGTTTGAAAAGTTTAACTTTTTTTTTTTAATATATATTCAGTATGAGTTCTGTTATTTATTCAAATGCAGATATTTCTTTAAATACTGAGTTTAAATCTTCTGGTGATATGATAAATAACTGCCTAATCTCAGTTACCAAGATCAGTTTATATGGAGAAGAATGTTTATTGATGTATTGTCACTGTTTATTTTTTTTATACAAATTTAAATCTTACAGCTTTACAGCAACAGACCAATGCTGCTGCCTTATTCAAAACAGGTAGATATGCAGATACTTATCTATTGCACCTTGTATTTACATGGAGTGCAGTGCTAACAAAACTTGTCAACTTTACTACAGCAAAGCTCCACTTTTAGAAAAGTCTGTTTGGTCTTTTTTTTTAAATTAAGGTACCTGCTGCCTACAAAACCTGAAAAGAGAACTGGAAATTAGTATTCTTGCTCTATGACCTTATATTTCATGCAGTTCTGTGAATCTTGAAGTGTTTTGGGGGTATGGTCTCCTTCTCCCCTGTAGTTTAACTGACTTTTGGAGGCCATCTCACTGAAAAGGCATGTTGTGAAGGAGCAGTCAGAAGAACCCCTAGCTGCAACTGCCTCCACCTGTGCTTGGGGCAGTCACTAAGATCTGAGGGTCCTGTACTTGATCCCCATCTGAGCTAGTCTGTGGACACAATGATGCTCCATTTGTACCCCATCTCATTCCTTCCTTGTCCCGATCTTCATCCCAACCTGTCGACTTGGCTTTCTGGTTTGACCTCGTGTCTTTCTCCTGGCTGTGGACTTGATGGGTTTTCTGGACTCTTGTCTGATCCTGGTTACCATCACTGGGCATGATCCAGACCCTGACTTACTGACTTGGTTTCCTGACTCCTTTTCAGGGAGGCTGCTGCCTGTGCCTGCCTTGTGATGTTCAACTCCTATCTTGCCTTCTACAGGGCAACCTGCCCTTGCTTCTTCCTGACAAGGCTAAAGGGAGAGAATCACAGTACTCTCTAAACCCCATTATTTGTATTATTTTGGCTAAGTTTCTGCTCTTTGCTACTGTCACCCAAACACTGAATCTGTCTGCTTGTAAGTGACCTTGTAGCTGCAATACTTATGGGTACTTATGTTCTCCCTGTTCCTTGCTTCCCGTGTTTAAATCACTGCATCCATCATGAAAGTGCATGTCCCTTCACACTAATGGTTATTTGATTAGCAGCAAATTGAAATTACTTGGATGAATTGTCAGTGGCAATGATTTAGGTATAGCTCAGTGTTAACACCAGGGTGAAACATAAGGGGAATGGAGCATTGGGTCTGCAGTGAGCTCTTGAAGAACGATCAGAATAAAGGATATGACCACTAGTCTCAACTTGCCAGCACCTTTATTTTACAATAAATTGGAAATTTATTCCTAAGGCAAAGACAGTTTAACTGGTTTGAAGACTGCTACCATTTTGGGATGCTGCATGCTTAATTTAAAAATGGTCATTAAGAATTAAACAGCTAGTCCAGTTGCAACAACTCTCCTTGGAGGAGGGTTTATTATCTGAATTACTGTGCAGGAAAATGTGCAATTAGAAACGTAAATGTTCTCGTGCTCTTGATCCATTTGAGTATTTCTAGTGAGGACACAATGCTGCTTATAAAGAAGTCAATAAGAAAAAAGGAAAATGCATTTATAAATAAAACATAGAGGAAGAAACAGCTTTGTTCCTTCCAAGCTCAGATAGTCTATTCCATCAGACATTTAAAATAAGCAACTTTGAGACAGGAAATATTTTAAGAAAAGGACATATGTCTACTTTCTTAAGACACTAGATTTTAAAT
Organism: Corvus hawaiiensis; assembly: GCF_020740725.1. Classification (NCBI taxonomy): domain Eukaryota; kingdom Metazoa; phylum Chordata; class Aves; order Passeriformes; family Corvidae; genus Corvus; species Corvus hawaiiensis. Next base: position 77,613,299 of record NC_063213.1, on the reverse strand, counting down.
ACTTTTTCTTTGCCATGAATATCTATGTGATATGTCCTCATAAAAGCTCTTTAAAACATTTATTGAATTCAAGGACAGGGAAATAATTTGTATTCAGTCTACAAGGTAGAGAGATTATATGTATTTATTTGCGTAATACAGAAACATAAAAAACAAAGACCATATTCTGTCATAAACAAAATAAGATTTTACAGTCATTAGTAACGGGTGAATACAGGACCAAAGTATGTACAGGTACTTTATAGAGGAGAAATTATTACATGCTTGAGTGTAGCTGAATGGAATAATAAAAGGGAATTCCTGCTAGGATTATACTTACAAATGGGTCTTTTTAGCTGTCAGCTTATGTATAGGAGAAAGGTTCACGAAGGATGTCTGGACTTCAGGCAGGTCTCTTGAAAGCTGTTTATTGCATAGGTGAAGTTACAGCATTTCAGGGAGTGGGTATCCAGAGCCAGCCCTACAGCTGCCTGCTCCAGCTGTAGGCATACCTGAAGCCGCTTTCTGTTCAAGTTACAAAGCATTAGATACTTTTCTTTGCTGAGTATCTTAATACAAAACAACCAATAAGCACCATACACAATACCTTTACATTTGCCTATAGCCTGTCATAGCTACTACCATTACCATATTAGAGTCATTATTATCCAATCACAAGAGTAAGTAAGTTACAATTTAAGCTTACAGTGGAAAATTCTCAGACCTCTCTTCTTCTTGCTACATCGACATTTCTTGTTTGCCTGTGATATCTCTCTTTTTGGTAAAAACATGTTTTCTATTTACTTATGCTCTTCTTGAGACTTATTTACTTGGTGAAAAACATGTCTTTGTTTGTAGTCACATACCTTTGTCCTAATCATAAAAATCTCCTTCCAACTCATCTCCAACCTTTGCCTTCTCAGTTATTCAGTGCTCAGTGTTTCAGCAAAACATCTTTTACTGTATATCAAAACTTGCTTTCATTTCTATCTCATCCTCAGTTTCTACATTCAGAGATCTTTCTGCCAAGCCTACATATCGGTGAAACTTTCTTACCAAACTTTCATCCTCTCCAACACTTATGCTTAGAGAAAAAAAATAGAAAGAAAAAAAAATCCAAAGAGGTTTATTCAGTGTGATTTCAAACACAACCGAATAAGAGTCAGGATTGCTTGTTCTGAGAAGTAGAAGGTTGAGGCAAAAGCAGGGTACGCCTGAAACCTCATGTGGTCCCTGTGAAGGCTGCCCACAAGTCCACACCCAAGTCCTACTAGCTTGTGTTGCTGAAGGCAGTTGGGTGAGCAGGGCAGAAAGCAGGGCAGCAAAAAGAATTTTAGGAGGAAAGTGAGAACTTAGAAAGTCTTACTATGGCATTGACCAACAGAGAGATGATGTCTGATAACCCAGCATTTCAAGCATGAGTTGCAGCTTAGTAACAGAGCTGGTTTTGCTGGCATTGCAGTCACAGTTGTGACATAATGCACACAGAAAATAACAGTACTGAAAAGAAGATCGAAAGAACTGTGTATTTGTTAACATTTCCAGTTACCACAGGATGAAGCATGAATGTGTCTAAAAGGTAAATGAAATTTACATAAATAAAAATTATCAGCAAGAGATGGAAAGTGCCTATTAGATATAGGAAAAATCAAGGAAGAAAGTGAAAACAGCAACAAGAGCTGTATTAACCCAGGTCTGAATTTACCTGTGAACTTTCAAAAATGTGAAGCAGTCTCCTTCTCTTTGTTTATGGTTAATTCACCCTCTCTGTTCAAACACCATGTCTCTGATTAAATCTGCTGCAAAGTCCATGTTCCATGGTAAGTTCATGAGCCATAGTATACTGGATGCGAGTTAAATAATTCACAAAACTTACTTAAAAAAATCTCCCAGTCAAAATGTTGAGAAGACCACATTTCTGTTTTAAGGGTAGCATAGAAAATATCTGAGTGTATTTCTTTTGAAATCTAAAGACCAGTTAATACAGCCTGAAGACAGGTGTTAACATATCAATATGTCAACTATGTGATGAGGATAAACAGAATCAAACAGGTCAGAAAAGGTCCTGAAAGTCAGAGAAGTTGTTGAAAAAAAAGTCTGAAGGAGCTTACTGTCTTATCCACATTCTTCCTAAACATTTCACTTTATTAGAACAAGGGAGAAAGCATAGATTTCTGTTCATTTTTGAAGGTCTTATATTTATCTCTAAGTGAGATATATAGGATTAAGCTAGTGACGTACATGTTTACCTGATCACAAACTATTTAACTATAACTCTGTAAAAGAACTAGTCATAATTAAGTTTAAAGCAACTTTTATGCTTCATATGACATATGTTATATACTAATTACTTAAGTGTTTCCTGAATACACCAGTCTCTGAAGCTGCATAGATTTTGAGAAAATTGTGAAGACAAGGATTGGGCAAACAAATCGCACAAAAGAATGTTATATCACGTCACAAAAAAAAAATCTAATTCTTTTTCATGGAAAAAAAGGCTTTGATTATTCATAGGACTCTACAAACAAAGCATAAGTTTTTCAGGTAATGGGCCAGTGATCTTGAGTATTAAACACTGCTCTTTATTCTTCCTTTGAGTGCATGTATTCTTTGTACATGACTGTAGATGGAAAGAAAAAAGCTACACACATATAAGAATACACATACAAGGGTTGCTTTTTATTGGTGAAAAGGTATTAGTAATTGGTTTTGCTAACCTGGTTTTTGTGCTGAGATTTGAGTAAAGTCCCATCTCATCAAAGAAACAAACTGAGAAGGAAAACTCACTTCTAAAGCTTGAGTGAGCAGTCATTTGCCTTTGAAGATTACTCAAGATATAAAGTTTAGGTGCCAGTTATGGAAGAATTAATTATAATTGTAAATGAAGGGGGCAAATAGAATAGATCTTAGTATAAATGTCAATGCCTTCATAAATATATATATATGTGTATCTGAATACTTCTAGATAGATTACACCTGAAGAACTCACACAGCTGATACAGAAATGGTGACAACTGCTGAGCTAAAGGCAAAGTCATTAGTTTTTGTCAGACAGTCAGTAACATTCCTTTCCATACTTAATTTTTTTTGTTGGAAAACTTATGAGGTCTTTATTGGCCATGGGGAAGTGATGATACATGTAGATTTAAAAGAGTTGATTTAGATTAATTTTTTCAGGGACTCACAGGAGCTTACAAGTTATATCTGTAGCAAATGCTAACAAAGGTATCTGGTAATATATCAGAGTTCATTCCAGTGCTTATTTTGGTTTTTTTTTTTCAGTTCTGCTCATTTTAGATATTACTGTGAGGTAGTCAGACAGACTTTCTTTTAGAAAGACTTTTAGAAAGAAAAGACAGTTTCTTTTAACAGGTGAGCTAGCTACTGTGTTCTTATTGATTTTTTTTTTGGTGTTGGAGTTTGATTGACAGCCTTACCTATGAGTTCATTTTGTTTTGAGAACTTGAAGTGACCACAGGTTAACATAATTTAAACAGAATATTAAGCGTCAATATATGCGGTTAAATCAAAGTCTGGTCTTGATTTCAAGTACAGTATATTCATTCATGTATCAAATTGCAGGTAGATTTTATTCTTGTTGGCAGAGTAAAATTTATTTTACTATAAAATACTTTGTTTTATTATTTACATTACCTGTAACCTTGCAAGAGTAGTGATTTATTAACAGAAATGACATATTATACATGTCCCAGATTGGTTAGTTTTCTAATTAAATAAGGTCTGAGTGTCCTGGGGTGATGTTATGAAGCCGCTTTATTCCTTAACCATCCGCTCAATGCCTTTTAGATGGACCCGGGGGCCATGGGACCGAGTGCAGGGCAGTTTAAAGGCTGCGGCTCAGGGGCTCGGCGGGGCTCAGGAGGGAGTGCTCCGGGAGCTCTGTGCTGATCTTTGGTTTCTTTTGTGTTCCAGCTAGCTGGGAAAAGGTTCTGTTGGGTTTTTTCTTGTTCTTTTTCCCCTTTCCTTCCCCTTGCCTCACTGCCTCCCTTCCCTCCTTGCCGGTCCGGGGAGCCTGTGGGGGTGGCCCCGGCTGGTCCGAGCCCAGGTGTCTGCTCCCTCTCCGGGAATTTGTTGTATTTTGAGGTTTGGTTTTTTGTTGTTTTTTTTTTTTTTTTTTATCCTGTTCTACCCTGTTTTGTTTGTGTGTTAATAAACAGTTTGGTTTCTTTTTCCCACTTTCACTCCTTGTGACCCATTTGTCTCATTGACGGAGGAAAAGGGGAGGAACACTCATTCCAGAGTGTTTCCTCCTGAAGTTTTGTCTCAAAAACAAAGACACTAAGAAATATAATTTTGTTGATAAAACTTGAGGATTTTGCTGTGAAATAATAGAGATTCAAGTAAATATGCTTAAATTTATGTTTTGCTAGCCATAATTTGGCAGCTTGAAGTAATTAAAGTTGTAAACATTTACACAACCTTCTGAAGGAATTTAGTTACTGAATGCCAAGTATAGGGATAGTTGAACAAAAGTAATAATGGTAATTATTAGGTCAACTTTGATTTTGCTATTACTGACCTTGCTGTATGAGAAGATAAACATACCAAATAACTGTGTGTATTCAAACATGTGATCTCTTCCTTTTCCAGCAGTCTGCAGTAGTGGGGACCATCTGTATCTGTGTATGTTTCTCTGTGTGTGTATATGTGAAAGAAAATTTCTTAAAATTTTTTAGCTTCATAGTAAGAAATAGTTCTACTGTTTCTTAAGCACCCTTGACTTCAAAAAGACTTCTTAAAGGTTTTCTAATACTAGATTCTCTGTCAGCATAAGATTTTACAAAAGTTGGGGGTTTTTTTGCTGAAGTTTGATTACTCTTTGGATCTAAGGGAGACAAGTTTGAGGGAAAGAAGGGGAAAGCTATATAATATTATAATACCATAATACTCTAATTAATATAATATTATGTGTATTATAATATGACTCCCAAGGCAAAATAACTGGTCACAGCTGGTTAGGAAGAGTCCAACCAATACTAAATGACAACCAAAAATTATATTGATTTGTTAATAACTTCAAAATGTTAATCTTAGTTGCTCTTAGCAGTTATGTTCCACCAATATGTGCAGATTAATCCTTGTTCTGCTATATGACAATACAGTTTATACATATATATGCTGAAAAGGTACTTTAAAATATGGTTAAATGGTTATGAATCTAAGACTGCAATGTATTTTTTCAACGCCTGAGATTTTATTGGTGTTAAATAGATAAATCAGTATAAAATCTCTATATTCATCTTCCCACCTCTGACTACCCTGTGTTGTGCTGTGGACAACCCACACTCCTCTGTAGTGTAAAAAGTAGTCTTTGAATCATCAATCTTATACATATCATGTATGAAGCTTCCTGTATTTACCTGACTAACAACCTGGACTTTGTGTTTTAAAATTTTAAATGAAATTCCTCATATATGCTACTGAGAGATCTGTATTTCTTTGCTTTCTTGAACTGTGTTCCCAAGTCACAGCCAGAGATTAATACAGTGTAATCTCAGAGCTTTGGAGCTGCTCCTGGTAATTTTTTTCCTGTAAAGAGACTCACCTTATGTTTCTATTACTGTAATTTCTCTTTTGCAGTATTGATGTACATATTGGCCTAGAGCTGTAGGCTTCAGAATTATCTACCATTTATCCTTTGCCCTGATACCATCGCAAAAAACAACCAGTGATTTTAAACCTTTTAAAAATATGGTAATTTAAGCATTAGAACTTGAAAACTGTAAGAAAGCTTTCCTTTTTATTGACCTCTCTATTTTTCCTTTACCCTGTGACAAATTTTGTAGGGAAAACCTTCTCAGTTACTTTTAGTTAGTATTAAGTCTTGAAGTTTTAGGTCAGGGAAGATGATGAAGTGCATTAGAGTTGTTACTTGTGTCTGAAGCTGTATCCTCAGAAGGGACAACAGCAGATATGAACCTTTGCCTATCGCTAGAAATAGAATTATATATTGTATTTTCAGCATACCACATTTGGAAATATAGAAACCTACCACTAATGAGTTATTTAAAGCATTACTTTTGCTGCCTTGTGAGCTCAGGCTAATGCTTTTGTTTGGATCTTAACTGCTTAAGGCAGGCTATAGCCAAAATTAAGACCTGGAGGGATTCCAAATGGATGGCATCAAAAAGTGATGATAAAAGCAAGCTCTTCCTACACACATCCAAGTTAAATTAAGGATTTTAGAAAAGAATGATGGCCAGTAATTTTCTCTTATTTTATTTAGCAAATTTGTCTTGCACTAAATTTTCTTTCTGAGTTTCAAACTGCAATCCTGGAGTTTAAAACAACCTCTATTATGATATTGCTTCATCTTTGTGTTCAATTCAATTTAGTCTCTCTAACTTTTGATATAGTTTTTGAAACAGCCAGTGATAGTTTCTTGTCACAATGATATTTGAGGCCCCTGCAAGGGTCTTAGATTTACTAATGTCTTTTCTTTATGACTTCTGTGCTTTTATGTTATTTCCTACACACCTAAAAATCCCCTAATCTTTCTCTGATCCATTGTATAATACCCTATTTTATTGCTCAAAGTCTGAACTGAATGATGCAGCATTTCTCTGGATGTGAGCAGAGGTTTCTGTATCCTTATAGGAATAAAGGACAATTCACTCCTGAACCTGACTAATAGGGTTACATCAATTAGTTGACTTGTTTATACCTGTTTCTGGTTAGATAAGGAATTCTACTGGAAGTGATGAAGGTTTTTAGCCTCTGCATGTGAAGTAATTGATTGTCCCCCCTTTCATGAAGCTCACATCTCAGGTAGGGAGCTAACCTGTTTCAATAGCTAAAAATTGAGTCAAATGGAGAGTTCATGGATCTGATCTGAGAGAACAGAGCTCTTTGGGTTTTTTTTGTTCATTAACTAAGATAGATTTCCAGATTAAAATAACTAGCCAGCAGCTAAAGGACTCTCAGAGTCAATTTACTTTGTAGCAATAGCAGAAGCCTTCTCCCCAGAGTCCATTTTTAGTTCAGAAAATATGTTACATGAAATTATAAAGAATAAGACCTAGAGCTGATGTAACCTTGTTTTGTTCTAATGAAGTAGGAAAACAGATGCCCTATGAAAAGTATTAATGTACGTTTTGGAGTAGATTCTAATGTCTGGAATCAGGACTGTTGGGCACCTAGAGGTGCTGCTCTAGGGCTACAGCTACCCTAGTGTTTTAAGTACCTTTGGAAAGTTTTTGAGATAAGACATATTTAAACCTGTTGCTCTAAATATTTTCCATATCCTCTGAAAAGATGCCCATGTATTCTCAGCTTGACAATTTGATTTTCAGTAGGATGATAAAAAGGTAACAAGAGAATAAAGACTTTCCTCTTCAGTGTCTGTACTAGAATTAAGCTGAGGGACAGCTCTCTTCCAAAGAATATTGATGTTCTAAAACTTAAAAGGTATTTATGTCTTTATTCCTACTTACAGTTCACAAGCAATCTTCATGCTAAATTCCAAGTCCATATCTATTGTGCTGATGGGCTCAACAGCAGTTTGCCTCTTGGATTTTAAGGATGAGTGCAGATGTGTTCCCCTGTGTTTGAAGAAAAAGCTGAAGAAACAGTACCTTTGACGTTTCTAAATGAACAATCCATGCACTTCTGGATGCATTTCTTATGTGAAGACTGGTAGGCACAAGCCACTAAAAAATTTCAGTGAGATTTGTCAGTTCCTAGTCCTGGCATTGCTACATTTAGAGTTGTAGACAAGTGGAGAAGCTTGGTTTGGGAGAGCTCTCTGGAGGTTGCCTGCTCCTGTGGCCTGCACAAAGTGGAGTTGTCCTCCAAGTCAGGGTGGGCAGCATCGGCAGGATATTGCCTGGCTGTGCTGGGAAGTCCTCAGGACAGAGACTCCATGACCTGTCCCCACGCCCTGCTCCCCACAAGGAGAAACTGCTGCTCCTCTGCAGATGAGTTGGAAAGAAAAGGGTTTCTTTTTTTTCAGTGAAATTCTGAAGAAATATGACTCTAGATGCTTAAATATGGATATTTTATTTAGCATACCAGCACTCTAGTTAACAAGATGTCAAAAACCTCCATTGTGTGTCTCTAAAGATATTCGTTCTGATGTTTATCACCAGCAAGCACTGACTGACATAGGTGTAGCAGGTAATATTTCAAACCTGATTTATTACTAAAATTACCTTAGGATTTACTTTCTTGAACTTTGTAATACAAGTATTTAAGACATATATTTTTCACTATATTAAAAGTTTGCAGATTACCATCATTCACCTAGTATTTATTGGCTATAATTTTAAGCTTATTTAATTTCTGATTTATAATGAAGACTCTTATAAAAATCTAATGCAACATAAGAAATGTTTTTGAGTTCTATATGCTTATCATCTATGTCAGGAAAGAAGTTTGGTAAACAAAAATTGGTAAATAAAGTTATCTGCCAGACATATTTTTGATTAAACTTTTTCAGGTCTGTCTTATCTAGTATTTTACTTCTGTTTGTTCACTCAGGATTTTTTCCTAAGGAATGCCTGTATGTGTTTTCCTTTATTACCAGCTATGAAGGTGGAAAAGAATAAAAACTGCTTGTTGACTGGCTTCAGTGAAAGGTCTTTTGATACAAACACACAAAAATATTTCTTCTAAACATGGGAGGTAACGTAAGGAAACAAGGATCTTTCTAGTCCATGTATTAAATGTTCTGTATTGCAAAATAAATGTAGTTTATTTTTTTATGAACAGTTTTGTTGCTTTTGTTGTGTTTACACAAAAAACAAGCCTTTAAAAATTATATGACTTTATTATTAAGGTCAGAAGAAAAAACGCATTGGAAGAGAGCTCAGGTTATTCATTTTACAATGGTGTTTCTTTAATGTATTACCACTGTAATACCTCCAACTTTCCTCATTTTAAAGCACTGCTCTATTCAGTTGATGAACAAAAAACACAAAACAGCACAACAGGTTTTTAGTCATCAGAAATTGCCTCTTATGAGTAATCAAAATATAGCAGATATTTCTTAGATCTCAGTGTCCATGAATTGGGCCTTTCTGCTTTCCACTGTTCTTGTTCTGGATTAAAGGATTGATTAAGGAGCCAGGATTTGGCATTTCGTTTGCAAAGTCAGCCCCCAATTTGTGTCTGTAAAAGGTGTACAACACTTCATTTCTTTGGTATATCTTTCTAGTTTTTACTTCAAGCTCACGAAGGCAGAACTTAATACAGTAAGGACCTTCTCTTTGTTTTATGCTTTTTTAATGTTTTCTGACTTTCAGTATATTAATCATTAAAAGTACTAAGCTTACTTTCTACAATGCAAGTTCCTGGTGATATAAAAGTGAAACTTTACTTTTCTCAAAGATCAAGGTATCTCCTTCAGAAGTGCATAAAAGTGAACACTTTTGACAAAGTTTCCAGTGGAAATAAAAAAAAATGGCTAAAATAAAAGACAAACCCCATCAGCTGTTCAGAGAAAAACTTCATGTGATATAATTTGAAGAAGAGCTGAGTGAGTGAGGGGAGTGAGTTTCAGAAAAGGTTTTACCTTGTTACGAACATAAGCAGTATTTACACATCTCATCTTACGAAGAGCAGTACAGACTTTGCTTCATTGTCCTGCTCCCTTGAAGGGTAGTAGAGGCAGAGTTTATACGTTTTGTGGAAAAATCTTTCCAAGTGCCTTGAAGAAATGTGTCCAGCAGACTGAACTTCTCTATACCTCATTATTATTATTTATTTACTGTTCAGTAACTTTTTCAAACACAAACAATTGTGAGATTTGTGTTTATTGGTCTCTTCTTGTTGAAAAAATAGATTAAAATCCTAGTTATTAAAAGATTAATTGAATTTTGGAGCTTGAAGAAAGGTCGTCCTAACACTCACAGTTATGATTCTAAACAGTATAAATAAACAATTTTCAGTGAAATTGTACAGAATTTAGTTATTCAAATTAGGGTTGACTTAATGTGAAAAATGCTTCTGCAAACAATATGTTAAACTGACAATGACCTTGTTATTTTCATAATGTAATATATAAGAATAGAGTGTTCTTGTAGGTTATAGGAATAGTACCACAAATCAACAGGATTCTGTTGATTTCTGAGGCACTTGAAAAATCTCTCTACCTGCATTTGAGTCCTCTCCAAATTCACCAGCTGCTAATGTGAATTCTCAGAGCACTGAATCAGTTACTATTTTATAAAACAGTTAGAGAGTAATTGATATGTTTTTTAGTAATTTGCACACAGATTGCCCATAGAAGAAAAATAGCACCTGTAGGCCTTGTAGAATTTTAAGTGCAGTTGTGGCAGTTCCAAACAGTAAAAAGAGAAGGGTGTACACTTCTAATTTTCATCCTTTGAGTATTAATTCTCCCTTGAGCTCATATGGATTCAGGAGGAAGAAATTAGTTTCTCTAGAAAGGAAATTCAAAGCCATTACCTTGCCTTTATCTACTATAGGAGTTTGCTCTTCTTTTCTGCCACTGTCTAGTGATGTTACTGGATTTCCTTTTCTCAGAAGAAAACTGCTTGAGCGTAGGTATGGGTTACCATTTAGTTAGAATCTGAAGTCTCATAAGGCTGTTGACATCTTAGTAGGAAATTTGATTACAAATAAGAATTTGACCTCAAAATACAGTTCTAATGGTCAAATATCAGACAGGTGAGACACTTAATATCCATAAAAAAATAAACTTGAGTTTTCTGTCTCAATGTGCCTAAACAACCATTCTGAGGAGACATTCTCTCCAGCTTATGCAATATGTAAGTAGTCTGTCCATTGTGGTGAAATCACAGGAGATAAATCCAAATCCACAGGGCTTAACATGCAACAGCATGATGCTGATTCATTCACATGGTGTATCAAAATCTGGTCTCATTTGGAGATACAAATTCAACCCTGAAAATACTTCCTCCATTTCTCCTCCTAGTTTAGTTGTTGTTGCATTTACCTTGTGAAAACTCCTGGTTTAGACCTTTCCTTGTGGTATGTTATCCTGATGTATTTCACATAACAGCATTACTAACATTCACCCATGGGAAACTGGAAAATATTCTTCAATTTTCATTTATTCTGTTTTATGGTACATACTACATCACAAAATATGTCAGAATTAGTAAAAGTAAAATTTAAAAGTATTTTTTATTCATAATTTCAGCTGAAACTACTTGGTCAGCTTTGACACAAATTTGGAAGTACTTTTCTGTGACCTTTACGTTCAGGTCTGTGAACTACATTCTGTATCTGTCAGTCAAGGATGTCACTTGACAGTTGCAGTTAACCTTGGCAACAAAATGGTCAGCCTGGAAAAAGGTTTAAACCTGCCTGAGTGTACTCTTGTTGCTCTTCTTGCTGCCTCTCCATCTCTGTCATTCGAGTTAAGCTCCAAGAAACTGTAATTGTGACCCAGGATGGCATCAAGTGACACTCATTTGAGCCCTTGGTCCTGCAGTCTTGACTTAATTCAGCTGGAGACCCTCACTTTGGCCATAAGGTGGGGGTCAGGATTAAGTTCAGGATTATGTCTGCACCATACAGACAGACATAGGAAAGGAAAAGCAGCACATGATGCCTCCTACCCTCTTCCTCATTCTTTTGAATTAAGATATAGAGTTTCTTGCAGCCTCAAGGCAGGACAAGAGGAGCTAAGGGCTCACTCTGCTCTATTTGACATCAGGTATTCAGTGCATGGGAGGAGGGATACCTTGAGATCTAGCTCTAGAGGGATGACTCACCGTTTATAACACTAAAGATAGTCTGCCTGCCAGACAGCACTTCCATCCAAGGGTGTGCATGTACACATTCCCTTGAGAGAAGAGTGGGTACATGCAAAAAGGTTTGAATGTAGGACAACAAAGCTGTTGTCTCCTAGTGAATACACAAAAGGGTTCAATGATTCAACTGTAGAAAAATTTAGGAGTTTAGCTTTACAAATGTATCTGAATACACAGACACCCTGAGGCCTAAGAAGGACACAATTATATATGGGGATATAGTGTTTTGTATAGTTGCAATGAGTTGTCTCAGTTACCCAACAGAAGGAGATGTGGACTTTCTAAACAGGTAATCAGAGGATTAAGCATGTGCTGAACAACTAATTTGAATCCTCTGTATTTTTATCATTTACAGATGGAAGTGTATGGTACAGGAACTGTACATCATACCACTGTGTTAGCTGGCATAACCAGTGTTATTACTGAGACTTATTAACCTGGAATTTTAAGATACCACAGAGCAAGTATTTATAGCTGTAAAAATGCATGTCCTTCAAATGCAACTGTTTGTTCATTTTGTTTTAAAGTACTAGATTTATTGTTAGTAATAAAGCTAATTTCATTATCTCTACCAATAAAGGTCATTGATTATAATAAGTTGCCTTTTTCCTGCCTCAGCCATCAACACTGGGGCATTTATTAGAAGAGATAAACTGTATTAGGATAAATATTTCTGTCAGAAGTTTTGCACAGATAATACATAATTTCATGTCCATCAGCTTATTGATAGCAGAGGCATAGTGCCACTTTTTTAGTGGTATTGTCACAAAGAAGCAGGCTAGAAGCAGTAGAATAATGTCCATTCTGCTGTCTCTCGCTCTAATTCTTATTAGCTACACCATTCTGACTTCATTAAGAAATTCAGCATGGGTCATGCAGACAAAAGTCTTGTTCTTTATAATTCCCTCAGCTTTTCCCAGGCCACTCTGCCTCCTGTTCCACCTTGTGGCAAGGATTCTGGGCATAAAATTCTATGTTCACAGTTGAATAATTAAGAGAAGTCATAGTTGTGGGGTCTCCTAGAAGGGTTTTACGAATGACCAAACTATGATCAGAGGTTAATTACTGAATTGCTGAATGAAAGTCAAATGGCAATCAAATGATGATTATGCAATAATTGATTTTTAGTCAAACGATTTAACAATGACCTGACAATTATTTCAATTATAATTTAGGCAGTAACTAGATCATGACTTAGACAATGATTCGGACAGCTGTCAAATTACTACTTCCTACACTTCTAAAAATTAAGTTTATCTCTGACTCGATGTAAATGTCAGTAGCATACAATCTACCTTTGGGCCTAATGCAAAATGTCACTTACTCCATTACAGATATCAGATGACAGGTAAGGGGTCTCTCAGTCTCAAGGGCAACCTTGAGAGAAGTCCCTCGTCAAGGGGCAGTTCACCAGCATGCAGCCTGCTGCCAAGCAGGAGAGCCTGATAGACTCAGAAAGCCTACAGATTTTGTAGCATAAAAGTGATTGACTGGTAGTCAACCTCCCCACTTCGGGGTGTGTGCAGGGGTAGAGCTGTAGCAATTTTAGCTCTGTGTAGTCCCAGCTTGAGTTCATATTGTTGGCTGCTGATAAGACACAACTTAAATTCCTTAGTTCCTGACAAGAGGCAGACTGGCACAGATCTCACGGTCTGCACAGCAGGGTTGATTTCAGTCAGGACCGCTTGTCAGTGAGGGCTGGGTGCATCTGTCACAGTGGTCATGTAATTAGAGACCCTGTAAAAGGGCTCACTCAAGGTGTCAAAGAAAATCTGATTTACGGAAGTATTAGCTATTTAGCCTTTGGTTTATTTTATATAACTTCTATAAATTATATATAATTTATAATTTATATCATTTATAAACCCAGTAAGAAGAGAAGTTTGTGCTTCTGAAATAGCTAATTTTGTGTATTACCACTGTCAACTGATATGCAAAGGCTTTTTGGTACACCATAGCTATAACAGTACAATATTTATAGTTCATTATAGCTGTGGTAAATATACAGAGATGAAGCTGGCATCAGTGCATGTGAACATGACATTACTGATGTATAAATCTGCATTATTGACTTGAGTAGAGCTGCACTCTCTTATTACTGCATCTGACTATTGCTACATCTGTAGTATATGTATGGGCTAACATTGTTATACCAGTGTAATTTCATTTAGAAATACAATACTCTAGTGATTTTCCCCTTTAAAATGATCACCACAGAACATTTCTCCAATTAAACTTTGCTTTAGACAGCTTTGCTTTATTGTACTGGAAATAAAATTTAAAGTTTAATCAATAAATAATTTTGAAGCTAAGCTTCTTTATATTCAAGTTTGTTTCTGTTTATTAAACAAAAGAAAAAAAGTAGAAGATGAAAATCATTACTCCAATATTCATTTATTTTATGGAGTGGCATTTTAATATTGAGATTATGTGTATAATATATATCCTATTACATAAGGTGCATCCCTATCTGAGTGGTGTATTCTTATCTATAATAAATACTATGCAAAATCTTGATGTAGTGAAATATTTGGTTATTTTGAAATGTTCCTTCATAAGCTATTAACTGTACATATTCCCTAAGATACCACCATTAACTACACTGCTCTTAAAAAACCTTGACATATCATACCTATAAAAAGTATAGGATTTATTTTGAAGTTCTTAAAGTTTTTCACAGGTAGTAGACTGTAATCTCTCTTAATTAAAACTTTATTGCTTATATTCACCTGGTCCTTTTTTAAAAAAAGAAAGAGAAAGTATATTTTTATTTCCCCAGGAAAAAAACAAACAAACAAAACCCAAACTTGCTGTCAAATAATATTACATGGGACAGCTCATCTGAAGTTTCTGCTGGAGTATATTCTTTCATCCTTTGAGCACTGACTTCAAAATAAATGTTCTGTGAGCTCTGTTTCCTTGTTTCCATCTAGTTTTTACTTCTGGTTCTAATCAGAACCTGGAATTATATCTCAGAATTTGCAAGTTATTGGAACAGTTCTATTATATGGACAAGCTGATCAAAAAGGTGGCCAAATATTCTCTTTTATAGGTTTGTCTTATTTTAGAGGTATTTCTTAGCAAGCAGCTTTGCAAGAGAAAACAAGCTAAAAAGAAATTGTAAAACACTGCAGGTTTTCTTCCTAGCAATTTCTTCACTGTAGGCAATAATAATGCCAAGAACAAAGAAGTGACATAATTTTTTAAATAGGAAATGCACAAAGGATGGTTCCCTTTGGCTTTTTTCCTTTGTTACATTTATCTTCTGCATGTATATTTTTGAAACAAACAGAAAACAACCAACATTTCCTGAAATCATTACCCCAGGAGGATTTGAAGCAGTGATACAGTAAATTTTGTCTTGTATGAGTGTTTCCATGCAGAGAAAAGATTTCCTCCAAGCTAACAGTGAATGACTTTCCAATGAAAATTATCTTTAGAAGCCTTCTAAGCCTTCTAAAGTAAAAAGATGTCTAGAAAATATGGGAAGACTGAAAGACAATTATTCAGATGTCTTTTCTAATACTAAGGTGGTCATTATTTTGTAGTCATTGCCTCATTTGTGAAGTAATCTAATTTATTTCTGGTTTAGCCAATAATGTTTTCTTTATTAGTATGCCAAAGATTTGCTGAAGACCACAAAAAACCCCCATGATTAATTTTATTTCTGCCTATAAAATCTATTCTATCAATATGAAATAATACAAAGACATCAGATTGGTGCCAGATGTTTTATAGTAAATCTATTTGCATTTTTTATTTTTAATCTTAACAATGTATTATTTAATTGTGCTTAATTTTTAGTGAAACCTGTCATGTTTTGAGGCTTTTAGTTGCCTGAATCTCCTTTACACTTATGACGATATTTTTCTGTGTCTGCTACTAGAATATCACTCCCTATTGAACAGATTTGCTTAAAATGTTTGCTGGAGATGTTTGTCATTTAATGTGCCAATTTTTCTGGGGCTCTGGAGATTGTCTTTTTTAGAATTATATTCATTATCTTCCCTTAATTTTCCCAGGCTAAGCACTTTCAGTTTTGATTCCAATTTGGATATGAAAATTCACATACCCAGGTTTCTGCAGTTACTCTGCCTTTGCTCTAGTGTTAAATACTGTTGTTCAGAAAAAAAATATTGATTTTAGCATCATATGTAGAGATCTCTTGTCTCTAATGTATCAGTCTCACAAAACAATTCAACTCTAGGTCTTATATTTGTTTATATGATCAAAAGACATTGCAGGAAAGAAAAAAAAGACAGACAAAATCTTGTTCTTAGGAGTTTGACCTTCATTTTGACAGATGCCATTCTTATTTGAATATAATTTTTATTAATTTATACATATTTCTCCTTTTCATATTGATTTACCAAAATATGAATATCGATCTAATATCGATATCCAACTGAGACAGACAAAAACTCTCTAACAGTTTAGAGTTAGAAAGTGCATGTTTTATTTGGTGCCAGGCACTGCGTGGGATTGCTCCCTAAGATGCAGGGCCCCGATACAAGCAAACACAATACCTTTTATTTCCAAATATTATGAATATCCAAAATACAAATGCATATTCATAACATTAACACCTCCCATTCTCTGTTTCATATGGAAATGAGCTTACATGTCATTAAGCATGCGTAGTGTGTGTTCTGAATTGAGTCGGTGGTCTTGAATTGGGTCAGTGGTTCCGAAAAAGATGAAGTAACTCATCTTCCTCATTTTGACCTTTTCACCTCTCTGAACTTTAACAATCCTAATTACTTTAGTGACCTGTAAGTTTCTTCTTGCATGACTTTTGGATGGGTTCCCACCAAGGGAGGAAGCTGGTGATTGTCCTTGTTCCTTAGACCAATTTATCAATGTTTCTACTTCTCATTCTAAGCACAGCTAAGCAAACATGCAAATGACAGATCATCAGTTATTTGGTAATCACTTACTAACATCTAAAATCCATTTCAGGTCCAGCTCTCCTAACTATTTTAACTCTCACTGGGCCCAAATTCTTTCCTATTCCACCCATTCCAACACAGCTAGCCTATAACTAAAATCTTTATGTTTCTTCAAAATCTATGTTTCAATATAATCTCTCTTTCTGAAGTTGTGATTCATACATCTTGCATATTCTTCAAGTCTTTTCTTTCCCCTTTTCCTCACTACCTGAATTTTATTCAGATTTCCTGATTTTAACTTAAAGATGTTAGAAACCTATTTCACATTGAGTGAACATGAAATATATCTAGTTTGTCTCTTTCAGTGCTAAATGTTTGCTGTTTGGAAACTTTAAACCCCCTGCAGATTTAGTTTTGATGCCTTTCAGTCACAAGCTTTTGAGACTATGTGTCAGGATTTTAAAGGATGGTTCACTTTCCATGTACTTAGGATAATAAAAGTCTTCTGGTACAACGTGTGGACCTCTCTTTGTGTTAGAAATCACACAAGTAGTTGAGCTTTCAGTTTATCCTGCCATCCTTTCCATCCTCGTGTCTACCCTTCTTGGACCTCTCCCACCTCCATGGAGTATGAGCAGCTTGAACAGATCCAGAGGTTGACTGGAGCAGAAACAAGACAAGGCACTGTTCTTTGTTATCTCTTTCCTCAATATCTTCTTAAATCTAAAATCATTTGTCTCTGCCTAGTAGATATGATAATTGTGTTGTCTTTCTCTATTTTTTTCTATTTTTTTTTAATTAAGTCACAAACATCCAAATATTTCCTAATTACAAATACAGAGAAAAGAGTTCAAAAGATTTAGAGAAGAGAAAGAATTAAACAAATGAATACTAGGAGCCACTAGAGCCATTCTGGATTAGAAAAGTGGAGAGAAATGCATTGAAAATATGCATTTTAATATGCATATTAAAAAAGTGGAGAGAAATGCATTGCAATAACAGAATGAGGGGATATAAATTAAAAAGAAATCTGTACTTGGATCTTCAGGAATCCTAGGACATCATTTGTAGAGGGAAATTCAAACAAAACTGTTGTGTAAAACACAATAAACACATATTAGTGCTGATTTAAAGTATATCTGAGATGCATGCAATCCTGAAGACAGGCATTATCTTTTTGTACAAAATTCAAAAAGTGCTTTAATAAGGACTGTTACATTCTACCTCCTGACTGTAACACCTAGATGGAATTTAACAACAGTATAGTGCAGAGCTTCTTTTCTTTGCTCTTAAGCACAGTAATAATGCATGTGCCGACTTTTATTCTGCGGATATAAATGGAACAAGCTAAGCAAGCAGGCCATTTTTTTTTTTATTTGCAGTGATCACAGCTTAGTCATATGGCAGCTTTTCTTTCAAAATTCTAATTGTATGTATGCCGGTCACATACAATACTCAGATGAATTCTGCAAAACAAACAAACAAACCAACCACCAAAACCCCCACAACTCATTAACAATGGTTACAAAGCAACATAAACATCATTACTAGGCACTGTAGAAACACATCCTGGACACAACTACAGTGTGCTATCCACATGGAATATAACAAAATTAGGAAAAGAAGTTATTTAATTAAAAAGTGGTGTAACTTCTATTCCGGTAACATTTTTCCACTAGTTACAAGGGTGGAGACTTTCTGCTGACACTGCATATGGATAGAACTCCACTTTAATTTTACACTTAACTTCCAGAGTGATTTCTTACAGTCCTCCATACATGATTCATAGGATTTTTAAAAATCCAAAGATGCCATAATAAAATATTCAGTAACCAGGGATCTCCTAAATGAATGATCACAGTTTATAACTTTCAAAAATTAAAAGAAAACAAAAATAAAAATTAAAAAAATAAGAAGTGTGCATTCCCCATGTACTGTGCAGGCTTCTGTTTATTTTTCTTAAGTCAGAAACTTCTAACAAGACTTGCAAGGTCATAGAAAAAATATTGCCATGATTTAATAATTAATTGATCTGTACTACCTGTGGGAGCTTTGTTGTTGTTGTTGGTTGTTGGTTGTGGTTTGTTTTGTTTGTTTTGGGTTGTGTTGGACTTTTTTTAACAACTTACAATAACACCTTTTTTGGGAAGAAAAGGAAAAAAACTCTGCTGAATGGTGCCCTATGTGGGAGGATTGTACAATACCCACTTAAGTAGTTTTGACATTAGATGTTCTATTCTTTCTGGCATTTAGGCCCAGGGACTTAGAGGAGCACAGTAGTTTCATGTATGTCTTTACGCATAGCAGCATAACTGATTTAATTACAGGACATGCTACACTGTAATCTTTTGGGGTGATGTGGGTATGTTTCACACATCGTAGGCGTTAATGGGACACAGCTCATAATAAAAAGAAAAACCTAAACAGAAAGCTAGAATTCCTGTTTGCTAACATTAGGTTCCCAGTTGTTACCCAAAAGTACTTTTGTCTCTGCAGAAAAATAGACGTTTTAGTGCCAGATTCATCTGACCTATTTTATCTGTCTACTTTATTATGAGGTGAATCATGTCTAAAGAGTTCAATGCCTTGTTGGAGAACCTCATCAGACAGCTCAGATGTATGCATACATATTTTGTCAGATCAAATTGTAATGAGAATGGACAGACAAACCTGAATTGATTGAGTTTGTGTTGAAGTTATTCCTGCTTATGGAGGAATGCTAGGGGAGGAGAGTGGGAGGTGGTGGACAGCAGTAACACAACCTATAAGTGGAATTTTAGTGTTGCATAAAAGGATTTAACAAAAGTAGCCCTCACAAGCCAACACAGGAAACTAATATGGCAATCTTTCCAAACCAGCATTCAGCAGACGCTAAGAGACCCTTCAAAGGAGTGACCATAGAGGTCCTGAGTGAAATAGGGGTCTGGTTTTGAGTGAAAAAAGTTCACTGTTAGTTAGCCTTCATAAAGAAGGAGATGTGCATCAGAGCCCTAGATGCCTGAGGAAAACAAAGGCGTCATCATAGGTAGTGAAAGTTAATGCTCTACTCAACCAGGACTGCTGAGCATGATGCCCAATCTTTATCTGCTACTTGGAGGAAAAGATACCATTTATCCCAACAGGCCTTTTGTGCGGGTGAACTCTCATACTGCCTTGGTCAGAGACAATTGTAGGTTTTGTAATCCCAGAGGCTACAACCTTTAAATATCTGGGTTTACTTAGCCTTTGAAGGAAAACTGGCTGTTGCTACTTTCTGAAACTGTAGCTGCCTGTCAGAGGTTTGACTGAAGCTATTTCTTTACTTTGATAACAGGAACTATGTGGCTGAGCTGAGGTGTGTTTCTGGAGAACATCACTGATCAAGGAAAAACTTAAAATGCAAACATGTTATTAAAGTTGCTACAATTTAAGTTGTAATTTTTCATATTTTCTTGCTGTTATTTCCCTCATGCACATGAAAAAATACATTTGCATAATCTCTGATAGAGGTTAGAGAAAGTGCCATTCACAGGAGCTGGTGGGAAATATTTGAAAGAGAAATAACCAAATATTTGAATCTGGAAGAGTGAAAATTACACTGTGTCCCATTGACCATGTGCCAACAAGCAATCTGCAGAGTACAGACTCTTTTTCACAACAGATTTCAAAATTTCTCTTAGTTCCAGATGAGAGTGAAAATAGAATGATTTAAGTTCACTACAGTTGTGGTTTAATCTCTGCTGGCAGCTGAGCCCCATGAAGCTTCTCACTCAACTCCCTTCTGCTGAGATGGGGGAAAGAATCAGAGGGCAGAAGGTAGAAAACTTGTGAGTTGAGATAAAGACAGTTTAATGGGGAAAGCAATAGCTCCACACACAAGCAAAGCAAAACAAGGAATTAATTCACTGCTTCCCATGGAGTGCTGCTTTTGCTGGGGCAGAGTTAATTTTCTTCACAGTGGCTGGTGTGGGGCTGTGTTTTGGGTTTGTGCTGAACACCGGGTTGATAATTCAGAGATGTTTTTGTCATTGCTGGGCAGGCCTTACACAGAGCCAAGGCCTTTTCTGCTTTCTGTACTACCACAACAATGGTGAGGAAGTTGGGAGTGTGTAGGAGGTTGGGAGGAGACACGGCCAGGACAGGTGACCCAAACTGACCAAAGGGATATTCCAGACCATGTGACATCAAGCTCAGTACATAAAGTGGGGGGAAGAAGAAACTAGATGGGAATGTTTGGAATGGTGGTGTTTGTCTTCCCAAGTAGCAGTTGCATGCTATGGGGCCCTGTTTTCCTGGAGATAGTTGATATTGCTAGTTTAAAAACCCTAATAACTCTTGGACATAGTCCATTTAATTTTAGTGTTTCTACTTCTGCCAGGTAAATTACCAATGTTATTCTTTCTCAGACGTATATCCCTAAGTTTTTCTCTTGTTGTTTTTTCCTTTAAATGAATAGGATAATACTTCTATTTGCCATTTTCTTTATATGGTGCTACTTTTTATTAATCACAAGAAAACTGATCTTTTGGTTTAAGATAGGTATTATTATGATTCTCCTACTCAGACATTAAGATGACCACAAAGACAACTTTTAAAAATAATCCATTAAACCTGTACCTCGATTGACAAACATGAGCTTTCCCCTCTGATTTTTTGACCACAGAAATCTCATGACTAGCTGAGACCCAAGGAAAGACATATTTTAGTCCACTGCAGCAGACTGTATGGACATATGTGGGATAGGTGGAATCTAGCTCTGCTTGGCAAAGTAGTAAAGCTTTCACTCTTCCACAGAGGAAAGGATGCATTTTAATGGCTAATACCATTAAAAATAGAATTTTACTTCTCACTGGATACAGAGATAGTCTGAAGAATGACATTACATATCTTTGGCATCTAAACACTGTTTCATTACCTTTGATTTTATGCAGTGAATACTTAAAATGTCCATTCAAATGATCGTGTAACACAATTTAATGAATGTCAAATGCATCCTTTCCCAGTATAGTTAATATTATAGACAGTAGGTCTAAAGTACTGCAGTCCATTTAAAAGTGATTTTATTCAAGATGAAATAGAGTAATTTGCATTTAAATGTAGTGTAATAAAAAAACTTACCAACTTGATTCTGCATTCAGTTGCATGTGCGAGAAATCTTTCTGGAACTTCAGTGAACTCATGCAAGTCTGTTAGTGGAAGTATCAATGGCCATCAGGTCATTAATGTTCAGACTTTTCTTTAAATGCAGTTTTTGGAGAATAAATCATGTAATTAAAAATCAAAACAAAACACTTACTAATGACAATGGACTTTAAAATTTTAGATCAGCTGAAATCTCTGGCCCTTTTTATATGTAGAGTATTTGCATTCTGAAGTCATGTCATTGCAAACCACTTCATAAGCTCTTTAGCAAAGTTGAACATTTTCAAAATATCAAAAGCTCTTCTTATTCGCAGTAATCAAGTTTCAAAAGTGAGCTTCAGAGATGCAATCAACTGTTTTCAAAATCTCTGTTAATTGAAAGGATTTTCCCCAGGATTATGCCAGAGACATTGTTAATATGACATCTGTTAAAAACATATTTAGAAATCATTCAAATATTTCCTAACATTTTTAATTTTTATATCTTTAAAAAATTAATCATCAACCTCAACTTTAAAAATAAAAAGATTTAACCCTACTGTTATGTTCAGGAGAAATGAAATCTGAAATCAGTATTCAAAGAACTATCACAGCTACCACTCAATGGAGCAAAAAAATGTAAATGTATTTTAACGTACAATAGCAAGCTAACTTTCATGTTTGAAGCACTGTTTTTCCTGCATCAGGTAGGAAGCAGGACAGAAATAAACTGAATGGTGTAAGCACACTGCTTCTTTATGTTTATATTTAAAGAAATACTGCTATTTCTTTCTTCCTTCTTCAATGTAACTCCGACAGACTTCATAATGAAGGTAAAAAAAAAATAGAGGATTGCATGGGATACTTTCTGCCTCAAGAGCTGCTGTTCAAAAAACTTTAATGTGCTTAAGAAAACACTTGAGAATGCTTGGGAATGCCCATAAGAGCATGCCAATTTTTTTTTTAACTTTATTTTTAAATTATATAGGTAAACACTTTCCTTTGCCATTACACTTTTTCACATTGTAGGTACTTAGTAATTTGGGGAAGAACAAAAAAAAAGCAAGGTAATTAACTTTCAGAGTCCTCAATTGAAAGAATTCAACCAGAAAACCCACAAAACATCTGGTATGCAAAACCTGATTTCATAGAACCTTCCTTGCTATTTAAATGACACATTTGGTGTATGTTTCTGAAATAGAATACATTCTTTGAGGTTTAAGATTAATTTGTAGTTTTGAATATTTTGTGTAGGGGTGGGAAAACCAAATTCTAGCCTTGGTTTCTATAAGTAAACAGAGAAGATCACATATAGAATAGACTTGTGTTTAACAAGCCCTCCTCCATATGGAAATTCATGTCTAGTATTTATATTCCTCTTAAATTCTCTACACTAATTATAGTGTCCATTAAATCTGGGTTTAACTTTTGCTTCCAAAATTTTTTTTTTCTTTCTAAAATAAAATTTAAGAGCTATGACTACATGCACTTCTACACATAGAATATTTTTAACTCTCTTGGTGAAAAGAAACCTGAGAGTTTTTTCTTTTGACTGTAATATGCAGCAGAAATCAGGTTCATTTCACAATATTTATTAGAGGGCTGGCTTTATTGAGAGTGAAGATAGTATCACAGAGCAAGTAGATTTACCATCTGCCTGGATTTATTACTGTATGCATACCTATTTGCTCACCCTCTTTTTTGGTACTGGCAGAAAAGCAATTGTTTCACTGTGATCCTTTCTGTAGAAGCCTCTGTCTCTTATAAAGTTGCATACAAGAATGAAGATGTTACCATTAGTGAATTAGTTATAGTAAGTATTGAAAATAAATTCAGACAAGATTGAACTTACAAATTCAAAAAGCAGGAAAGGGTTGCAATTTTTAAAAGACAAGTAAAATGAAGCTGTATAAATTGATTTAAAACACTATAAAATCTAGATATTTTCTCGTCTATCTTCTCATTTTTAATTGATATCATGTTTCATAATAGTTGTCCTCTCTCTTCATTACTGCAGATGTGATGCTCAACAATTTATCAAATTATATCTTGCTGACTTTTTTCTTTTTTTTTGGGCAGGTAGTTTGACATATTTCACCACACATGAACCTTTTCCTTTTGTCATTGAGGTTGGAAAAGACCTCCAAGATCATCGAATTCAACCATTGACCCAACACCACCATGACAACTAAACCATAGCACCAATTAACACATCCAGTTGTTTCTGTAACACTTCCAAGGATGGCGACTCCACCACTACCTTGGGCAACCCATTCCAATGCTTAGCCACACATTCAGTAAAGAAATCCTTCCTGATGTCCAACTTGAACCTCTTCTAGTGCAGCTTGACTCTAAGCCCTCTCATTCTGTCACTGGTTACCTGGGAGAAGAGGCTGAACCCCATCTGGCTACAACCTCCTTGCAGGTGATTGTAGAAAGTGCTAAGGTCACTTGTGAGCCTCCTTTTCTCCAGGCTAAACAACTCCAGCTCCCTCAGCTGCTCTGCATCAGACTTGAGCTCCAGGCCCTTCACCAGCTCCATTACCCTTCTGTGGACACACTCCAGTGCCTCACTGTCCTCCCTGAACTGGGGGGCCCAGAACTGGACACCAAACTCGAGGTCTGGTCTCACCAGTGCTGAGTACAGAGGAAGGATCATTTCTCTAGTCCTGCTGGCCACACAGTTGCTGATACAGGCCAGGATGCCATTGGCCTTCTTGGCCACCTGCACACACGCTGGCTCATGTTTTGTCACTGTCGACCAGCACCCCCAGGTCCTTTTCCAGCCACTTTTCCCCCAGTCTGTAGCACTGCCTGGGGTTGTTCTGATCCAAGTGCAGGATGAAGCATTTAGCTTTGTTGAGCGTTATACCATTGTTTTCAGCCCATGAATGCAGCCTGTCCAGATCCCTCTACAGAACCTTCCTACCCTCCAGCAGATCAGCACTCCCACCCAGCTGTTGTCTGCAAACTGACTGAGGGTGCACTCAATCCCTTCATCCAGATCATCAATAGGAGATATTAAACAGGACTGGCCCAAACCCTGAGCCCTGAGGAACACCACTAGTGATCAGCCACCAACTCAATGTAGCACCACCACTCCCTGGTTCTGGCCACGCCAGAAGTTTTCTTCCCCTTTCCTTTGTATAGTTACTTCTCTCTTATTGATACTTTTACCTTCCGTCAAGATTACACATATAATTCAAGATGCAAATTCTTTCCTGAGCCTCAATAATAAACCAGAAGTCATAAATATGGACAAATTTGCTTCCAGAGAGATCCATGAAATTTTGCTTGTGCAGTTTCAGTGATTACAAGATCCATTTTTTTCCTGCTTGCTACTTTGAGCTAATGTAGAGTTAATCTGTTGTATTTTTACAAAACATTGTAACATATGTGAAGAACTTCACAGAAGAGAGAAGGGTAATATTAAGAAACACCAAGAGCTGGCAATACGTAAAAGAATAGCTGTAGTCTGGGAAATTTGTGGGAGAGCTGCTCATGTGTATAGAATTGTATATAACTTGTACTTAATCTGAATATGTAGCTATATTGTTTATCAGACTGTGACTTTACACTGAACACTGTATATGTAAATTTCACTGTGAAATAAATTCTTAATAAAGACTTCCTACGGATATTCAAAGATCAATGTCAAGAATCTGAAGGAGGCTTGACTTTCCAATTATGCTACCCTCCTTACTGGGTTTTTATGTAACAGCTCATTTCTAAAAAAATCATGTAAAAAGGTTGTCTTTTTCCACTATTAATCAGGATCATTTTTTCCTCTGGATAAAGCCATGTTTTATCATCGGATGAAGCCAAATCTTCTCAAATAAAAGCAAACGTATATCCTGATGAATAACAGTAATAATAACAGACATTATTTTTATTATTGGTATCATACAGTTGGACCAGAAAGCACTCATTTCTTTCCTCTCATTTCTGTCTTCTCAACCCTTTATTATGAATTTTAAATTAGAAATGTTGCTGATATGATGCTGGAACACAGTACAAAATATGACTTTTATTAGTAATTACAAAATTACTTATGATTAAGATAGCAACAAATAACAGCTCTAGACTTTTTGCAAGAAAATGATAATTTGCTATTGACTTAAGTTTTCAAAGGAAAAATTTTTCTTCTTCTGGAACTGTTGACAGTCACTGTTATCTGTCCATGCTTCCCAACTTGATGATAGTATACCAGATATTCTAAACATGAAGTCTGATTTGGTGTAACATTTTGATATAAAAGTCACGTGCCTGCTAATGAGTCTTGATTTTGCAACCCATTTTGTCTTGTAAGTAGTTCAATATTTCATAGTTTTGTCTTCAAAGGATGCTTAAAATGTAGATATTACAATAGTTCTGTATCTCAACATGTAAAACGTGCATGGCAATCAAAGAAAGAAACCATCAAAATGTGAGTATTTCTAATGGTAGCTACTGGAGTACCCTTCTTAAATACATTAAAAGGACTTCCTCTAGTCTCTTTCCTATAGTTTTGATTCAGTCTTTACTGGTGCAAAACCCCCATCATTATCTATAATGAGAGCATTTGAAGTAAGGTTGGAGCTGCAACATCATTACTCTTTTATTAACCCTTTTTATTCAGCCATACCTCTTCAATACTTATATGTTTTAAAATGTAACTCACAACACACTTTTGCTGTTTTTAATGCTGAACCTTCTAAAAAATATTTAGTTTATTATCTTGTTCCTGAGGTTCAAAGTAAAGCTGGAAGAATAACAGTTCTCTTTCAAGTTGGTGGTTGAATTGTAAAACTAGGTGGTAATTAGTTCAAATGGAACTAAATTATTTTTAGATTTATTTCTGACAAAGTAAAAAAAAAACCCAAAAAACAATGCTGATTTTCAATCAACTTCATAATTTTTTTCTAGTTGCCATAGTAAGTGTGAAAAACCTGTTAGCAAATGAATAAAAAAATGACATGGGAGAAAATATAACTTTCAATTGAAATGTTGGAAAGTTTACGTAAAATTGTTTTGATATTTCCAAATGGGAATTTTTTCTCCTTTAAAACCTCCTTTAATGAGTTCCAGATTTTCTTCTGCCTACCACAGATCAAAAACCCTAACATTTGTAATGGTTAATATCTTCTCAAACATCCACTTTTTAGGAGAAAGAACTCATATCTTACCTGGTGCTAGCAAAGCTTATAAACTCTTATGTAATATCAGTGTCTTCTAGTCATGTGGAAATTTGATCTTTCTGCATAATAAGTAAGAATTTATGTGACATTTCACTGTTCTTCCTGAAAAAAATTTACAAGGCTAATTTTTCTAAAATATTTAGTATACAAACTTTCTAGGTTTTCATATGACAACAGATAATAAAGAAAAAATACAGACAAATAGAGCTAGCTACAATCTATGTACAGAACACCTACAAAAAATCCTACAAAATTATCAAAGTCACCACCTAAACTTAGCTGTAGGAAATATCAACATCAGGACAACTGGCAGGAATTTTCTTAAGACTATGAAAAAACATACCATTAGAATTAACCTTAATATTCAAACTAAATTACAAACTTTCCACAAAAAAGTTCCCATTTTCACAAAATTTTTCCCTGAGCGAAAACTTTGGTTCCTCTTCAGAGCTCAGGAATGCAAAACCTACCATTTTGGTGGGAGTAGAAAGGGAATGATAAGGATGTGCAACAGTAGGAGACACGGGTCAGCAATATTTTGGAAAAGGTGGCCATTAAATAAATAAATAAATAAATAAACACGAGAAACCCCCAAACACAAAATCACTTACTCTGACATCCTGTTTATATTCATCATCTGACAGCTTTAAGAAACTCTGATTTTAAATAAGAAGTACAAGAAATTTTTTTACCATCTGAGACTGCTCTCCACTTACCCCGAAGGCTATGAATGACTCTTGATTACTAAGAATGATAAGTAGCTTAATCTTTTGAATAATTGCTTTAGTCTCCAAAACTGTCCATAAAAATATATATATGTTTTCTGATTAAATTTCTGATTTAACTTCTTAAATTTAAAGTTCTTAACATTTTATCTTAACTTTCCAAACTTGCTTTTATCTTCTGTCTGTGTTTGGGTGCACATGTGTTTGTATGTCTGTATGTGTGCAGGTATCAACATGATTAAACTAAGATGTCTTCTACTTGTGAGGTAGTCTAGATCTCTGCACCAATAAATCCACAAGTGATTTATCATGCCAAATACCTCCCTGCAACCTTCCTCAAAACTTAGATATCATAAAAACTCTGCCATGAGTTCCTGAATCTTGCCTTTTGACATGCACTGTCCTATCTCATTAACAGTCTTGACTGAGATGATTTTTCTCTGGGAGCCAAATTCTAATCTGTTACAAGTTCTGGTCTGTGTTAATCACATGAGAATTCTCTGAACTAGTTACAGATTATTTATACCTGTCTCGATGCCAGATAACCTAATCCTGATAGTTTGATTAAAAAAAATATATATTATTTTGTGTTGCATAAATTAAAATTCACCTGGAAGTACAGAGATGGGGAATAACTCTTTGTTACAACTTACACTCCAAGTATATGCATCTTTTTTCATTTTTAGACCTTAGCATTTCTAATAAGAAAGGAATAGTCACACTCCTCATTAATAACACAATATTTTATTTATATCCAGGAATCAAAGGCCCACTACAGATGTCCTGAACTTATCAAGCTGCTGTCTTGCTAGTGCAGACAATCCTGTGGTATAAATCCAAGAGAAGGAATGCGTAGGAGGACCCAGTTTCTTTGGTGCACAGTGGCTCTGATCCAGGTGAAAGTAGAGTATCAAAGTCTAGCACCTCCTCAAACCCTGGACTTTTAGAGAAAGGGTGGATAGTGAACATTTCAGGTTTTTAAATCTGTTTTTCTCTTGTAGTTTGGTTATTTTGTGATTCTTACTAGGTGGAAAATATTCTCTGCTCTTTTATATGTGCCATTGGCTGGTGGCTGACAGCAATAAGATCAGTGTGACATTCTCTTAAATTATCTTTTTTTCTATTCTGTAGAGCTTTTTAGACTGTCTGCACTTTCCTAGCATAAGTCTCTACATTAATTTGTTTTCTTCATCTTATGTAATGATTAATTATTTCCTTTGAACAATGTGGGGAGAATGACTCTCCATGGGGAGAAAAACTTGTCAATTCTACTGGGGTATGATGAAGGAGCTATTATTGATATTTTTTCATAGCACTTGTGTCTTCCTATCACATTTTGAAAATTGAAGTGCCTTTTCTGGAATGCTAATGGAAAAAGAACAAAGAAAAGCAAACATAACTAAACTGTAAATTAGTTTCAGAGTTTATCAAAACATTTGCAGAAAGCTGTTTGCATCCGTCATCTAGCTCAGAGCATTAATCATATCAGTGTTAGTCATTGAGTGATGTTTTTCAGTACTGTTCTAGGACTTCGGAGTAGAACCACTTATTTTACTGCTTCTCTTGGAAAATTAGGTCAATTTCATGAAATATTTTTTTCTTTCCTGACTCATCTTTTGAAATTTACTGTAGACTGATAATTTAGATTCTTATAAGTTTTTCTTTCTTTCTTTTTTTTTTTTTTTAATGGAGTGACAGTCCCCAGGATCCCCCCCACATATTTCTCTTTCTTTTTCTACTGTAAAACACCCTAAGATACTGGATATCTTTTTGTCTAGACTATAATAAATATATTGCTTTCTTTTATCTTTTATTTTTTTATCTTCTTGCTCAAATTATGTACCAAAATATTTTTTTCATCTTTGCACTATCTATCACAATTATTATCTGAGTCTAGATAGACACCTGAGAAGCAAAGCTGCAAAAATAATTTTCCCAGTCTCACTCAGGAAGAGTAGATAAATCTGAAGCAAATGAAGATACTTTAACCCCAGTACAAAGAGGCTGGTTTAGTCCTGATCCTGGCTAGAATGATTTAATGTAGAGATCCTTCCAACAGCCTGTTTGATTTTTTGGGTTTTTCTCCCTGTACTATACAATACTGTTGTAAAACATATCTTTTAACAGAACAGATCTTTCATAAGGACTATATTCTTATATATATAGAATATTTTCATAAAAGAATCCTCTATATTATGCCATTCCATGGATTCTTATGGATATGGTAACAAAACTACTTTCTTTCCACTGTATGAAGTCACAGCTTCAGTAAATAACCCCAAGCCATCACATGCCATGAACTTCCATAAAAAGTGAGCTGAAGTACAAGGCACACTGGATGAGAAAAACCCCTTGCATTGAAAAGTTTGCAACAAAAACTATCAGAAAATTACAGGGCTGAAGTCACTTCTCTTTCTCATTTCAAAAGTCGGGGTATATATAGTTTTCTTTGGAAACAACACAAATAAGTGTACAAACATAACCTGGCTAGGCAATGCAACACATTTTGTGGAGAAATACATTTTAAAATATGTACCTGTCAATGTAATGCAAGATAAAACCTTGGGGATCCCTGAAGGCTTCTCTTGTGGATATTTCATTGTTCCAATGAAAACATTCATTTTGTTTACTTCTTCTCAAACCCACCTCCATATTTTGGAGATTACCAAGGTGACAATATGCCATGCTACATTAATTTAAACTTCTGTCTACTGAAGAAATTAGTACTGCACATGCTTATTACAGTAAAAAGGGGAAGAAGATAGCATTTCAGGATATCTGTCCCTGAAAATGTAATTTTTTCTAAACTTAGCAACACATTAGCAAACCACTAGTTTTTAAGGCATGATCCTAGACAAGTGATACATTCTAAGAAAGAATATTACTGGAATACAAAGTGTATAATAGAGTCCATTACTAAGTATATTCATACCATATTCATTTTGGCAGCATTACTAAAGTTATGATTTTTTGCAGTCAAATTCTTTGATTGTTGTTAAGATTAGTAACAGGTTTTTTAGGTTTTTGTCAGTCTTCTGTTTTTCCTGGCATCACTGAATACTGGAACAGAAAGTGTTATATTTAAATTCCAGCCTCTAGTGAAAAGAGGAATAAATATACAAGATTATGCAACAAGATTTTATTAAATTTCATCTTGATTTTTCCTAAATCTGTGCAATCAGAAAGTTCAGCTAAGGTGTTTTGTAAGAGAAAATTAGAAAAAATGAAATTAAGAAATTAAGACAATTTTTAAGGGTATGTAAGAATAAAAGCTATAACAGGAATCTGATGGAAGATACATTTGCAAATAATTGTTCTGTAAGTAACACATAGCACAGCAAAAATGTCAGGAAAGAATATCAGCGTGGGAAAGTGAAAGAAAGTAATCAAAGGGACATGTTCCCAAATGTTTATACTTGCTGTTTTGGCGTGCTTAATTGACTCTCTTTTGGTGTTCTCATTGCCTGACAGAGGCAGAAATAACAGAAGAAAATGTTGATTTCTTAACTATTTGTTACAATTCAGGAGGGAGATAGATGTTCTCACACTTTGTGTCACACACTGTCAGAACAAGATGTATTTGAAAAGAGGGAAATGAATTAAATACTCAGAATCCCCAGAGCTTCATTCAGAGTTGCTGGTTTATTACTACTTTGAAAGACTAGGGAGATCATCAATGTTGTACTGTAAACATTTGGAAAACTGGGGAGTTGTGTTGTCACAAAGTGGTAAAATAAAGCAGGGAACTTTTTCCCTATTGAACTGTTTTCCCGTTACCTAAATTATAATGTATAGCAGTTCTTGTGTTAAAGCTGCATTATTTACTTTGGCAATTAAGTTATTTATTAAAATTATTCAGAGGAACTTAAAAAAAAAAAAAAAAGATATTTATTTAAAAAAATTCAAATTACAGTATGATATCTAGTAAGATTCAGGTTTTAACAGGAACTGATTGGTGATGAAAGTACATTGGTATACTGTAACTTTAGGGTATAGTGTTCCCGTGCAAGGACCAAGGACTTATTCCTTGAAATGGCAGATCCTCAAAAGCACTTTAATGAGAATAGGTATATGAAACATCTCTGACATGAGTGTGAGACCTTTCCATGAATGCTATGAGAGAAAATAAATAGAAACCTTATTTTATACTTAAACAGTTACAGTAAACATTAAACCCTTTTTGGGAGCATTAGCAACAGAGTACAGTAACTATATGAGAAGCTAAATGAACACTAGATTGGCCTATATTTTGAGTGGCAAGTGTTCTGGCAGGACAAGACACTTTGAAGGCACAAAGTGAGAGTCCCACTGAAATACAGTTTAATGTGATAAATTAAAGCTTGCGTAATAAAACCAGATTCTCTTTCTTCAGCCAATGCATTTCACTTTGTTTTCTCACTTACCTTTTATGCCTTATCTTGCTATGCTACAAAGAAGTAACAAAGATGAATGTTTTGGAATATTTTTTTTCTACTCTCTTTTATTTTTAGCCAGTTCTTCTTTCCTTCTCCTTTTCTTCTTCAAACTCTTCCACTTCTCAATCCTTGCTTCAATAACTTGGATCTTATTTTTTTTTGCTCTCTGATTTAGATATCTAAGTCTCAGAATAAATCTGAGATAATGACTTTTTCTTCTCTGTACTGGTATTTTCAACTGTAGCTCTTTCACCTGCAGACTTAAATAATCACTCATTAAAAACATCCTGCTTGTTTAAAATCCCCACTCGTTAGCTTTTATATAGAACAAAAAGTAGATATAGGATTTTATAAACTAAATAATTTAATAGCAAGAAAAAAGCCCACCCACTTATACACGCAACAAACATACTGCAAGGGAGGGGGTAAAATATATTCTGAATTAAAAATATTTAAATCGTTGTTTCATACTTCTTATTATTGTGAAAAAGAAGACGTTTTGATGAGTTATGGTCCTTAACCTCCTGTGAAGTAAACAGTTAGATTGATCCTATGAGGATTAGAACTGTTATTTGTAACTAAGCTGCCAAACTAATGAGGTTATTTGAAACCATGACAATACATTTATATTGATATTTACATACTGTGAATTTCACATGATAATGGCTCTGGTAAGGAGGAACGATATTATAAATACTATGAATTAAGAGAGAGACTAAAACAAGCTGGTTTTCTTTTCTTTTGTCATATTTCTGACCAAGTTAAAAACGGACTGGCAAAGCGGATCTGATGCTGATCCTGCTCATAATAAAAGATGTATTTCCTTAGGGCCAGATTTCAGCCTCTGGTTTTCAGCTTCCTACAGTGTGGTCAAGATTAAAGCAGGATTATTATAGCACCAGTGTTAGATAGCAGGCATTGGAAAATTCTGGAAACTACAGTCATTATACACAGGACAGACAATTCATCCTCTATATGGAAAAAAAAAAAAAAAAGTATAAACCCAATATTTTTTAAAAATTGAAATAGGGTCAGACAGGAAGTCTCATATGAGCTTTTGCACTTCAACCATGAAATATAATCATAGATTATGAAAGAATGAAGCTCACATGTGACTTCTGTTCATTTCTGCTTTGTTTTCAAAGTGCTGCTGGCCAAGAAGGTAATAGAAAGGTACTGAGTGAGTTTTGTTTACATAGGAGAACTTTCCTAGTCAGACTAATAAAATTCTGTTTGGAAACTTTTATTAAAAATGTGACCTTAAATAACAATCACTTAAACTGCTTCCTACCTGATGCAAATCAAGGTGAAAAGAAATATTGCTCATATCAGTAAGGTATTTTACACAATTTATATCACCTAAATCTTGAGGACAGTCCAAATGCCCTCACTTACCCACTGGGAAACAGGATTCCCTAGGGTAGCTCTTTCATCACAATTTTTTCTGCTGGGAACATTGCATTTGCTGTGAATTAGGAAGGGGAAAAATCACAGTCATGCCCAGTGACTTGTCTGTGGTGAATTGTAACTCCATGGTATATTTTTTGTGGTTCTTCTGAGGTTTAACATAGTTGAAGAAGAGATTAGTTCAGAACTTGGCATTTATATTAACTGAAGATTTTATGCCTAAAAATATTTTGCATTTATTCAGAACCTAGAGGATTTTCTCCCAATAGGTGTGTCTCTTATTGGACTGTTCAAAACACTTAAAGAATTCTTCAATTCAGATTAATATTCTCCATAGGTACTCATTCTGTTTAAATAATTAGTAATGTTGAATTCTGAGCCCCGAAATGTGATGGCTTTATTTCCTCTATTCCTTTCCAGTTTCTCAACATTTAGTTACAAGGGCTGGATAGGTAAGAGAAAGATCGTTCTATTTTCCTTCTCTGTTCTTCCCCAGAACTATTCCAGACAAAAAGGAAGATGGCCTACTGAGGTCTAAGAGAGTCTGAATGTAGTTGCAATGACATTTGGTGGGATGTAGCAATGTGCATAGGAGTGATAGAACACATTGCCCAAAAATAGCTGTTGTGTGTGAACCTACTCTGGGAAGGAATAGTGGAGTGTCCACATGCAGTTTCTGCTGCAGTGTCATTCCAAATGCCCCAATCCATTATGATTTTTTTCATTTATGGCATTGTTGTTTTGGGTTTTTTTTCTTTCAAAGTGGACATTCCCTATTCAGCAATACTGGAATTCATTTGTTATTGGACTGGTCTGTAAAACAGTAACAAATCTATGCATGCTAAGAAGCCCTTCAAAAATATTTGGTTTGGAGAAGACAGTCCTCATAGCACGTAGATATCGTGAGATATCTACTTTGTGAGAGAGGATATTTTGCAAGAACTCTATAAGAAAAATGCAGAACAGTAGATAGGTAAAAATTCTCCTGAACCAGCAAACACTTTTTTCTGAGCTTGGCTTCTCCTGATATAAAGAACCAGACCCAGTTATTTAAACAAATTTACAAGAAAACTAAGGCCAGCCCATATTTTGACACAAGCTGTAAAACCACCCACTGCTCTCATTGTATCACACGTCTTTGCTGCACTGAATCAGCAGCATCTCTTGTCACTTTTCCAAAAAAAGTCCTGCTGGTGCAGATTTTTCAGCAGAGCAAGGTATGAGCATGGGACAATGGGAGGGAAACCTTTGAAGAGTTATAAAAAGTAATCTAAAATAAAAGGGAGATCAACAAAAGAAGCTAGAAGACAATACAAAAGTGAAGGCATAGGGTAGGCGGGTGGGAAATAACGAAAACTGTACATGGGTGGGAAATGAATAATTTTCTGACAGTTTATAAAAATAGGTTGTGAATCTCTAAGAGAGTCATGATTGAGCCTGCTGAGGAAAACTCTTGTACCTTTGTGCATGTTATTTGTGAAGGAATGCAAAGAGAAATTACTTCATTTCAGACATTGAGGCTCCCTAAGACTGGGGTAGCCTCTCCATCTGTGTGCAGAATCTCTGTGCAAAATACTGAAAATGAAATTAAGTACAGAAGTAGTTGTTCTCTGTCATTCTAGTATTTTTCTGTGTAATGTTACTATTTTATTAACTGTAACACAGGTGGGTAGTCAGGAAAATATTTTTATAATTCTATTTTTAAGAATCGAAACTTGTTAGTTTTTTGTTCTTGAAGATCTTTATCTTCAGCAACTTTATCACAGAACTCCTACATTAATTTGTGAAATTTACCTTATCTTTAATTTCTCAAGTTTTACTTCTATCAAAAAACTTGAACTTTAAAGACATTGTCTCATTGTTCTTCAGTGTTGCTGGTATGCTTGATCTATGTTGTTTAAATT
The DNA here is from genome assembly GCF_020740725.1 of Corvus hawaiiensis. Taxonomy (NCBI): domain Eukaryota; kingdom Metazoa; phylum Chordata; class Aves; order Passeriformes; family Corvidae; genus Corvus; species Corvus hawaiiensis. The sequence continues at coordinate 77,577,941 of NC_063213.1, read as the reverse complement.
TGTTCCATATTTAGTTTTCCCTGAGGAATTGAATGAGAACTCCAAAGGTTCTTTGGTTACAGGAATATCAGAATCATACCTGGACACTGGATTACAGGAGACTGAGCACAGTAGGGCGAAAGAGGAATCAACTGAGCCTTCATGTACAGGATTGAGTACGATCTTGAAAGCAATGCTGCAGCACTACAGGTGAACTTGCAAAATCTGACAGAAGATAGGTGAGGAGCACACCAGTCTTGTCTACATGTCCTCTTTCCTCTTGCAACCCAGAACTGATTTCCTGACAGTACTGAACATATATCAGATCTTTATGTTGTGCCAGAAGTTAGTACACCTGGGAGCAACTGCTGGTCTATTACGTAGAGATATTCCATCCCTAAATTATATTACTGAAAGGATTGACCTTCATGGCTAGGATATAAAAATTGTTTTAATTTTAATATAGTGTCTTTCAAGGCATCTTGGGAACCTACTTACAGGATGCTTCAGAGTATCGTATTTGACAGTTTGTGTTCTTTTTGAGTTCTAAGGCTTTCTCTTTCATCTTTCTCTAGCTTTTATTACCCCTTGTTTCATTTAAAGTATGCATATGAGAGAGACAATGGTGCCTTCTGAAAGAGAGGACCATACAATACCTTCAGTTAACAATGCCACATGATCCATAGTTTGCTGTCAGTTTTTCTTTACTGTGCATTTTTCATTATACCTGTTACATTGTTTTTGACACTAGTTCTTCCACTGACAAGAATTTAAATAACTGCTAATTTAAGAATGTACTGAATCCCATTTACTGCAGAATAACAAAAATTTGCTTGAAACTAAGTATCTGCTAAGTGCTGTTGTGGAGCTGTGTCTGAGGCTGATCTCTTTGTTAGGCTTCTTTAAAATGCTACCTAGTAATTCAAAGAAAAACTTGGTCTTTTATGTGCAGAAATGTGAGAAACTAAACTCTAACAAAGCCAGAATGAGAGGGTATTCCTGGACCATAAGTGTATTAAAAACAAATGGGGTCTACTAGAATTTATTCAGTATCTTCAATTCTTGATACTATATGGCACGATTTGATTAATTTTTCTGTTAGGATGAGTTTAAATAAAATTATTTATTTATTGGAATTCTCAACATTACTGACATCAGACGAAGAAAAAAACCCAAACTCTCAGTAACTCTAAAACAGCTTTGAAACCATCATAAAGTGGTGCTGGAGCAATGCAGCAATGAGGAGTCCCCAGAAACAGAATGCAAGTAAGAGTCTCCAGAAGAGAATACTTTAAATTGTTTGTTTGACAACCACTTGTTCAAACAGATTCAAGCAGAAACTGTAATAGAGTATAAGGTTAATTAATAACTTGGTGGTAGTTGATAGGATGGAAATACAACCTCAAGTTACCTAAGATGACTAAAAAACACATTAAGGGGAAATTTTTATATGTAAATGATAGTATAATGAATTGCAGCAAGACTACTACATGCACATAAAGAATTTTGCTGTAGAAACATGAGTAACAAATCACCTGTTTCAGTATCATTCTTAGTTACCTTTTTTGTGTAAAAAACTGTGCTTTCCTTTCCTAATAGGGGTGCCAGCTTTGTTAGATGCCTGGCATCCTATTCTGAAAAATGGTAATAAAAACAAAAGTCTAAAATCACTGCATTGACTTCCTCTTGGACAGTGGGTGAAACAACACTGCTTTAGGGACAACTTTATGGGATCAAAGGCATATGAGTGTTGAAAATATGAATAATATGAAATAAAAGCTGAGAATTCTTTAATTTTAAAAATAAAAAATAAATTTATGGAATTCTTTCTTGTATGAAAATTGTGGGATTTAAATTTGATGCATATGTGCTGAAAAACACACCATCATGTCTGTATAGAACAAGAAAAGCAGGATAGCAAGTCTGTTTGTGTCACCTGTTTTGATCCTACCTATAATATAGGATACAAATATCATTATTGCCTTCTTGTCTTTGACTTCAAGTGGCTCACTCAGGTTTTTATTAGGTATTCATTAACTTCTCTGCTAGTTAAATAATTTAGTTTTGTGGCCCTGGTTCTCCCTTTATTCATGCTCTGAATTTCCATTTATTGGTTATAAAATAGGCAATGAATCAGAAGTAATTTCATCCATAGAAAAATGAGACTAGTTCCTTGAGTTCATTTCTGACTTCTTAGATTTTGAGCAAATCTTGAAGGAAGACAATTAGTGTCCTGACAGGCAAGAAGTAATTCAAACAGAGATTGTTTCCAGTCTGCTGGTTGTCTCAGAAATGCTTAATTACTTCATGACCTCACAAAGCAAGTGATGGTGGTGCACTATACAATTAGAGTGTTATCAAACTATTTATCTATAGTTATTTTTTGTTATTGTATTAGAGAAATGTCAAATTTAAAATTACAGTTCCACTCTGAATGTACTTACCAACATCCATGAACTGCAACCAAGCTCATTTCATTGGGGCACTTGCTGCTTCAGTTGAAGAATCTTGTATTGAGAAAGTCAGTCATGTTCAGAAAAAAAACAAAATCATTTTCCAGTTCAGCACTTGCAGACAATTTTTAATCTTTACCAATATATGGTAATATTACATATATCAGAGGTGATGAATAGATGCGTTTTGGGCTGTGTGCTGAGGGCACTAGAAAAGAAAAACCAAAGTTGCCAATTGCCCTGTGTTCAGTAGCACATCTGTCTCAGCCTCATCTTCCAATGAAATGTACAAATGTGTACCTTTTTATAGCTATGGAGCTCCCTCACACTCTCTTGAGAGTGCTGTCTCTTGCCTTCTCTCCTGTCGGATTGCTGAAGTATGTTGCACATGTCCTGTGATTCAGCAATGTTGAGACAAGTGAGGGGGAGCAGGGATGGTTTTGTGACCATCTTACTACAGGATTCTAAGGAAATGAGCTGAATCTGTGTTTAGAGCAAGGTGGATGAATGGCGACAACGCCGGCGGTCTGTGTGAAGATGGTTGTGTGTATAGAAGTCTCTTTACCTTGTTATCCTCATGGGGAGGGTCAGGAGTTCACAAGAACATTATTGTTAGAAGCAAAAAATTTATACGGACAAATTGTGATAAGAAGAGTGAGGAGAGCAGCCTGAGTTTTTAGACCATTATTAATGAAAAGGATGGCTATAATTATGACAGTTAACCTGCATATTGTTATCTTTAGAAGCCTTGGGGAAGGTAGAAAATGGTTCTGAGCATCCTTCTTTTACAGAGCTAAGCAGTATCATCTGCACTATTCATTCTGCCAGCTGCCAGTTGTTTGTAGGGGATAGCTTTGTAACAGACAGCTACCCCTACAGCAGCCATAAAGGTGCTCCCTGTGGAACACGTCAGAACATGTCAGAATTTGTTGTGAAGGAAAATGAAAATATGGGAATAGCCCACAATCTGAGAAATGTGATGGATACTGGGGAGTAAACTGTCACACTAACATTTTGTCTCATTTGAAAACAAAAATGCATGTGAATAATAGAGTAAAATATGCATTCAGAATATTTTCTGGAATATTTTCAGCAGAGTTTTAGATCAAGGTTCCCATTAGGTAAAGCATCTCTACAAGGTAACACCTAAAGGCATGATTAAAACACACAGTCTGAATAACAATAGACTAAAACTTGTGGTTTATGGATTTTTATTCTGATTAAAAATTTAATTCAATAAGCCTTTGTCTGGAAGTTAAATGCTGGTGAATAGGCATGCCTTAAAATATGACAGAGGTTTGAATGTAAGATGGGGTATGACGGACATATGCTGTGGGGGTCCCACTATGAACAAATTCAGAAAAAAAGTATAGATTTTGGGCTCCTGCATGTTCCTGAGTTCATATTATTGTAGGAGAGGGAAGACCTTGCCTTTCACAGAGCTACCGCCCTTTCCCTTTGGAAGGCAGCTGCTTTGGCTCATTATTGACTCCGAGTGAAACACATCCATTTCTGGCCTCAGGAGCCACCATGGCTTACAGCTGTGATTGTAAACCCCTTTCTCTCCTCTGCCTTCTGGTGCCTCTTTCTCTTCTGTGTAACATAGAATAGCTTTCAGAAGGAAAATTTGGGGCTTCTCTGCTGAAATACCCCAATTGGAGTGTGATTACTGAAAGGAAAACATCATTTCTGACAGCCTAAGAAGGTTCTCCTGCAAACATTTAAACCCCTTACATCTAATTCTGTTTAGAATTATTCAGGTGAAAGGAAATACATTTCTTCAATCCTCTAAGATGGCTTTTTCCACTGAAAGGTGAAAGGTCAGGTAGGTTTTACTGCTCTCTTGTGTCCTTGCAGAGGTGAAGATATAGGATGTTGTGAGGAGTATTTAGTATACAGATTTTCTCATATTAAATTTATGGTATGTTTATACTACTGTATACAGTATACAATGGTATGTAGTACTGTTCTCTGTGTATTTTTCCCATGTCAGAACGCATGAAATAAATATTGGCCTTATGAATATCCTGAAAAATATCTATAACTTTATTCATTTTTCTCTTAATGTAAATCCACAGACAATTTGCAAGATGTCACTCATGCAATCACATGTACATCTCACCAAGCAATAGTATAAACTACATAGAAAAGATTTTTAATTCATATCCAGTGTTTTTTTATTGAAAGTACAGATGGTAATTTGATAAATTTTCAGGAGTATCTGGCTTCATTTTTATAGCCATGGTTACTTTGTTAAGTTATAGATAAGATACTCAAATTTTCAAATTGCTGTTGTAGTCTTTCTTCTCTTTTCCTTTTTTTTTTTTAATTAATGCTATGCACAATTACTTGTAGCATGTAAATTGAAAGATACCCCAGTACATTTTCATAACTTTATACTAAAAGCAGCCACTTATATCCATGTAAAGAAAATCTAGTACAACTAATTTTGTTATGATAGTGGCAGTGAACTGCAAGTGGCGTGCTGTTAGAAGAAAAAAATAGCAGGTGTAGTGGAAATTAACTTCTAAACACAAAGGGTGCAGGACAAACTATGCTATGCTCTGTTTCTTGTTAAGTGTGTTACTAAATGAGGTTTATAACAGAAAAGCAACGTTATTTAATGATATGATTTTTGGATGGATCTTTTTCTTCAGATGGAAATCAGGTTGTAATGCAAGGTATGTGTTACTATGTGTATGTGTTTTGAACCATGATGCTACTGGATCTCACAGCTAAATGTGGGCATTGAGAGACTTTCCTAGTCCTGTAGTTTAGGCATAGCTGAAGAGACTTGGTAGTTTCAATACTTGTTTTAGATTCTCAAAAGAATTCACCGCTGGAACTAGTACTCCTACTCCTGTAGGAGGAACTCTGACCTGGACTCACAACATCCAGCTGGCTGAACAGAGGACCTCTTTTTAGCCTGTAAGTTATCAGAGATCTTGTTAATGGTGATAGGTATGCCACACATCTTACATTTAGGTTAAATGAGAGGAGTAGTGAAACTGCAAATGGAGTCAAATAAGCTGGAATAAAAGTGTCTTATGGGGTGTGAGAGAAAATGATTTCTGAGGACGGATAAAAGAACAGTTTTAATTTGTTGCCCTGTTTCCCTACATGTATCTATGAAGGGGGAAAAAAAAAAAAGAGAGAAGAGAAAAGAGAAAGCAATTTGTGCCAAGAGGGCTGTTAAAAGATGAGATTCCTAAAGTCACAGGCCTGTTTGGAAAAGTAACATTGGAAACCATATCATCTTTGTTCCTCTTCTTTGAGAAAGCAGGGTTTCATGGGGTGTTTTTTAAATAACAACTGAGAGAGCACCAAAAAGTAAGTAACATGAATATCCATTCTTTTCCTTCCCTCTCCTCACCAATTCCCACAGACAACAGTACAGCAGGATGCTGATAGGCTGGACAATACCAGAGAAGGGTAAGTGCAAGAGAATATGATTTCAAGCTATGCTGTCAGGGTTTTGGCCCTCCTAGCATAATTCTGGTTAATCTCTAACATATTTCCTTATTCGTCCATGTTGAATATACTTAATCATTTGTCTTCCATGTGAAAATGTGACTCCTCAGAGAACCAGTTTGATTTAGGATATTTCAAACGTTAATGCTCTGTTACACAATAAACTGTAATACCATTATCTTGTTAGTATTTGTGATAAATGATATTTCATTACCTTATTACTAAGCATCTGGTCTTGAGTCAAGAATTTTGTCATAGTGTGAATAGGACATTTAGAGCTATGTCACACACTGACAGACCAAATTTCCTCAGTTTTTATGCTGTTACAGTGAAGTATTAATCATCTTGGTGTCACAGGGGTCCACCATCAAAATAAAAATTTGCTCACATAATTTAGTCATTGTTTTGCCATGAACTGCATGGGAAAGATAGAGTGAGCTTTGAGGGATGTGACTAATTAGCTGCTACTTGTTCTCTGTTTTAGTCTCTAGAAGACTAAAAGAATAATAGTTGGTGTCAGTAAAGGCCAGAAAAAAAATATGGTGCTGGCTTCTGTAAAAAGTTCTAGGTTTGCTTGGGATAGAAGCTAAACTGAACCACATTCCAAAACAAAAGCAATTGTGATTTTGGGTAGAAAGAACTGAAAATGTGGTTGAAAACTTTGTTTGCAAGAAAATGGTAAGGTTTTATGGTTTGTTTGCACTATTATTTTTTTCTTGTTTTATGACAAAAATAAGAACAGTACACATGAAATGAAGTCATTTACATAGGGTTGAACAGAAGGCTGTCATGTGGAGCCAGAGCAAGAAACAGATGGACTTAGATACCAGCTGTTTGGATGGAACAGAAAGGAAATTCAAGCTTGAGGAGAATGACTGTAAATCAACGACTGCTGGAGTAGGCTTTGCGCCACCACTGGAATGGTCCTGATATGCTTGGGTTAACTAAAACTGCATATATTAGATGGTCTAATGGTAATCAGCATGAGGTTTTTAGGGAACTGATTTAATTGTGATGTTTATGAAAATTTATTTTCTTAGTTCAAGAAAAGAGCCTGCTGCATATATAAGCACTTGGGTAGCAGAGTCTGATCAATCTTGACGTCTTACACCAGAAGAGCCATTTAATTTGAACTTAATTGAAGCTCTTGTTCTGCAAAGTAATTTTGATTATGTTCAGCAAGGTATTTCTTTCTGTGTCACTGGAAAGAAAATTGTATGACTTATGTTAATATTTTAAAGTTAACAAAAAAAAATGCCAGTTGTTAAAATATGTGTTTTGGGCAATAATACCTATCAAGAAGAAAAGTTAAATTCTGTGGTGCTCTTTCCTCTATGTAATTATTGTCACACAACTCCAGTGATGCTGTGAACATGATGCTGTTACTGGGTTATGGTGCTTTTACAGTCCTAATCAATAGACTGATTCTAGATAGCATCAGATTGATTTTCTGGCTTCATGGTTACCTTACTAAGGCCAAATAATAATCAGAACTTGATCTGCTTTATTTCCTTGTCAAGAAACTCATGCTGTCATTTCGTCTCTTGCTGGTTCACAGGGAGGGTAACAACCAGCTAAGGCTATCAGATTCCATCATCAGGTCCATAAGAAAAAATGTACCAGTTCAATCATGTTGATGAATCACAAGGCTGTCTAGATGATGTCTATGACTAGGAGAATAATAATATTTTGTCTTTAACAACTTAAGAAATTGTAAAAGGGTATTAAAGAAAACCTCACCTCTTTTAGTAGTATTTATAAATACAGACTGTAGTCAAGTACTGAAAATTAGGAAATGTCATCATTCTGTATTCTATTGATTCTCTTGATATAGCTGAATGCTTTCTCTTAGAACACAAATTTTGCATGTCCATCATTGCGTTCTTAGTTCAGATTGACACACATGATTTTTCTTTCCTATCTTAGAAAATTTTTATTAAGTCAAATAACCAAAACTTTGCCACTGGAGTTTCTTTACTTACCACCATAACTTAAAATTTTGTTGCTGGTTTCATTCTGAACCTGTTTTATTTTAGTTGATTCCATGCAAACAAAAAATGTGCCAGAGATGAAAGGGGAGCATTTTCTCCAAATTTCAATAGTTACGGTTTTGGGGGGAGGGGGGTGAAGAGAGGGGGAGGAATGAAAAAGGCAGATGAAATAGATTTTTCCTCCATAACATTCAAAAAGAGAGAAAAAAAGCCTCTCCCCAGCTCAGTCTTCGCAAAATGTGTAGATGCTTTGTTTCATTATGCAGTATTGAAAAATTGGTTTATGAGATATATTCCTGCCTATAACAAGTGAACTTCCCTTTAATATCCCAACTTTGTTCTTGACCAGATTTCTGTAGCGTGCATCATTCATCAGAAAGGTTTTTAACTGATATGTAAAGCTTTTCCTCAGGTACATTATTTTGCTGGTAACATTATTCCTTTAAGTATTTTTAGTAGATCTTAATAATGGAATACAACATGCCAATATAACCTAATTTTTCTTTATTATGTTTCTAAAAATTTTTATCTGCACATTTTAATAGTCTTATCAAATATATTACAGATTTGCTCAATACTGATTCCTTTTGGCTTGTCAGAACATACTCTATATACCACCTCTGTTTTTTAAAGTTCCAGTTCAGAAGCTTTAAAAAGACTATCTTCCAATCAACTGTATAGAATGATGATTTCTTCCAGTATTATGTCTTTCACCTTTCAATCCTCTTGGAAGATATTTGAATATGTAAATATCCCCCCCCCCCCCCCCCAAATGGGATGTCATCTGTTATGTTAGATGATGATATGTCACTGACAATGCAATTATTTATGTTTTGTATGTCACAGCTGTTGTGAATCTTTGTGGTGGAGCAGTCATTTCAAGAAACATGAACAAGATCAGACTGCAATGAATGTTTCCGTTGTAGATAAAGAGCTGCCGTAGCCCTCCAGACCAATGTGATTTTTGAGAATACCCTGAAATAGTGAGCTGAACAGAGGGGAAATGTAAGAAAAAAAAATCAAATTTTCCCTTCAGATTTTGTCCTTGTGCTAAGATATCAGGCTCCAGGCATAGCCATAGACATAACAAGCTGTTGACTAGGGCAGTAGATAGTAGTCTAGTAGCAGTAAAATGTCTCTCTAAATGATTTTATTAGTATAAACATCTTGTCTTTGTTCTAGGCCCACTTTTGTCTTGGGTACCTGTAGCAGGATGCTCTGACTAGAGTGGGGTAAGCCAGCTCAAACAATGCCCTCCCTATTTGCAAATCTACCAGTGATGAATGGAAAAGGGGGCATCATGCAGCTTTTGGTGTTGAAGAATGCTAAAACCAGTTTGTCTCATCAATTTCAAAGTTAAACACCCTGAAAGTGAGGTGAAGATCTGGTAGAACTGGTAAAATACCCAGAAAAAGGAAAAAACAAGTGATAATTGCTATTAACTTATCTAAACCTGCTGAGCGGACACAGATGGCCTGGAGACATGTGACTGACAGTCATTCACTTTATACTACAAAATATATAGTATAAAGTCCCACTTTTTAACAGCAGGGTCTTCTACCCCACCCCTTCTTGGGGTGTGTATGAAGATTCTTGCTTGAATAGGGACACCCCTCAAGGTGGCTGACCAAAAGAGATTTGCCCACAGTGGTTGGTATGGGTGAGTAACACCAATCTTTATTTAATAATTGGTTTTGCTAGCTTTAAAACTATTGCTTTAATATAATTGCTTCAACATGGTTTAGAAAGAATGTAGTATACTATATTAGCAGTTATATGTCCTATACTGTGTAATAGATAATTCTGATTAAGATGTCTTTGTTTAATCAGTCATAATAAATACTTATATTTATACTTATATTTATACTTATATTTATACTTATATAAATATACCAAGTTTGACATCCTTAATCCTGAAGCGTAAGTTGTATAAAGGTTCAATTACACCTGTATAATCTTTTAGACATAAACCTTTGACAGAGCAAGGTCTAAGGTTGGATCCAGCCACACCTGGGCTCCTCTCTGAGAAGGAGTTTAGAAAGCAAAGAGGATAGACCTATCTGAATACTCTGCATTTTCAGGAACAGTCTCAACTGACTGTTGAGGGTGTCCTATTTGTTTACAGTCTAATCTGTTTTGGAGCAGCAACCACCTTGGGGAGTCTTTGGGATAACCAGATTCTCCATTCAGAATGCTAATTAATAATTGAAGCATGCAGTTAATGTTTACCAATTTGTTTAGGCACAGCATGAGCTACCTGGGAGAATCTCCAAGTCTATAACAGTCCAAAGTTTCCACATGAAGGTGGACAGGAATTCATTTAAACCTATCTCTCAAGCCAGTCCTTTGGTTCATCTGTGCAGAAAGAGGAGCTGTGGAGTTCCCGGACCACCCAGGGAACTCATGACTAAATGCACTGTGTGTGCCCTCGGGCACAGCCCTGACACTCAGCCAAGTTATAACTACAGGATAGCTATGGGGCAACTGAATTTTTCTGTTATGGTTGCAATACAAACCACACAGCTTTTGTTACATGGGATTGAGTACCATGAAGGATGATAAAGTGACATCCCTCCTCAGGAATTTATCATTCCTCACCTGAAAGAATTCAACTTTTCTGTAGTCCTGAAAATCCTGGAGATGACTCTGAATGTAGTTCTGAGGATTCACTGGGCCCCCTGGGACCATTCATCACCTTATTTATTGTATATTTTTCTGCTGTTTTGAAGACTGGGTTTATATCTTGCACCTATTATAATCCTGGTTTAAATCCTGGACTCTAAATCAACATGCAGCGTTGGGACATAGCACATTAAACCAACCAAACAAACACAAACCAAAACAAAATTATAGAGTTGCCCACATATAGAGGTAGTAGCAGAAACACTCCCTCAAAAGAATGAAGCATCATCAGTTGTCATTAATTGAAACAGTCTATGAGGTTCTGAATTGACATAAGGGGAAAGAAATTTGTCCACCTTGTGCATAACTAAGCATTGCATGTGTAGCTCAGAGAGAGACTGTAGAATATCTCTCCTTGGAGGTTTTTACAGCCCAACTAAGCAACCTGCTCTATTGAGTGTTGACTATTCTGCATAAAAGACTGAATGTGAGGATCTCTTCAAATCTCTTCTAAGCTGCTTTGTTTTGCGATTCTGTGATTCCATGAGAGTTGGAAAAAGTAAACAAAGGAAGCAAGGAGATAGACATCTGAAGATATGGGGAAAAAAATAGTTTAAATCTAACTTTTCATTCCTCCTTTTTTTTAATCTCAAAATGGGATCAAACATCTCTGTGGATTTTCTCATAAAATAAACACTGATTATTAACTACAATATTGTATGCAAGACTTCCTTTATATTAGCCAGTTACTGGTTTAGTCCTTTCTAAAGTATATATCCACACTCTACACAATTCCATTTCCTCAAGATGAAAATAAAAATTAAGAACATTCATCAAAAACAAAAGAAAAGGGCCCTAGGAAGTAGGAATAATACTGTGAAAAGGATTGACCTTTGTTTACTTCACCTTTGTAGCTATAGGACCATAGCAGCTTTTTCACAAGCAGTTTCCATGTAATAGAGTCACTTCTTCAGAAAATCTGGAATAACATTATGGTGAATCTAGTTCCAAAGGGACTTTTTAATCTACTTTACAGGACAGGATCAGGTCCATAAATCATAGCAACTCTAGTCTGAAGGGAAAGAAAGATTTTCCAATGTCATACACATTCCTAACAGAATGAATTGCCTGAGGAAGGTATTTATGAAAACACTAACCAAAAGTGTGAGCCAGAAGAAATCTTCTGTAGAAATTGGAGTAATATATCAAAGTGACAGAAGTAGAGACAGTAGGGTTTCTTTTAATCAGCGAGTTCTGCGTAATTAAATGTGGAGTAACCAAAGAGACTTTTACTGCAAATAAATGAAAATATAGATCTGTTTACATGTTTGCTATCACACATCTTTGGTAAGAGTGAGAAATAAAACTAGAAGGAAGGGAAAAATATATATGTTTTCTTCATGGGTGAAGAAAAATGCTACAGCTTTGTTCACTGCATGTTGTTAGAACCAGTCGATGATCTTTAAATTAGGAGTTCTCTGGTTAACAAACAAAACAAGGTAGAGAGGCAACACATCATTTCACTTATGAGATCACCTAAGACACACCTAAGAGCCACAAAGAGTTGTGACTGTTCCCATTTATTTGATAATTATGTTGCAATTCAGTGGGAAATGAACAAAATTCATAGAATATTTAACAGTTATTCTTGAAACTCAGCAAAAAAATATGAGAGAGAAGTAATTTTTGTCAAAGTGTTAAAAATGCCATTCTCCAAATCATTGCCCTAAAAACTGAATAGTTCAGTCATGAAAGCTAAAAGACTATGTGGTAGGATGACAAGCACTGCAGCATGTGGGTGAAATAGATCTCTGTTATTTTATAGCATTCTGTTTTGAAGCAAACACCGTATTTGAGGGTGTTTCAAATATAGTGTCTCGAATTGATAAGCAGTGCAGAAAGTTGATCTATGTAATGAGTTCGATGTGATATTCAAGTTGCTGCTAAAACAAATAAAACCCAGAAAAACATTTTTATATTCAACAGAAATTCAACTTTCATGAGGTCCTAAGATTACAAACCACCTTGACATATGCCTGGCCCTGAAATGCCATCTGATTTCCATAAATGTCTGAATATACCTCACTTCACATTTTACTGTTCTTTTAAGGATGATCATTAAACCTTCTAAAAATAATTTTTGTCAAAATTCAGGACTCCATGTTCAGTGTAAATCCCCAAGTCAATATGTAAATAGTGTGAAGACTGGCTGCAAGATTTAACTCCTTCTATTCTAGCTTGCTTACAGTGAAGAGAGTTAGCCTTCTGCAGTGCTGCTAAGTAATCTTCAATTGTCCTAAGTTTTCCCCTTTGCATTTGTCTGTCTCATTTCCTCTCCAATAACTTGAATTATAATTGCAAAAGATAAGGGAGATAAGCAACATTTTCATACTGATTCATAGATAGGAAAGCAAAAGTTTTAGTCCCATCTCCCAAGGGCTGAAGTCTTTCACCTTTACTTATTTCTTACTGTATGCTGATGGGAAAATAATGGTGAGAATGTGAGATAATACAGAAATATAAGCTAGGATTAGTCTGGGAAACTGGCAACAACATTCTCTATTCAGACAGCTGTTTCAGTATAGTTGTCTCAGGAAGTTGGCAGTGACAGATGCCTTTGATTAACATCTAGCCTGGTGCTTGCTACTGCTAAAGCAAACTGTAGACTTGCACTAGGATATTTTCAGCCTTTGTCTGTCTCAAAGCAAACTGTGTAGCTCCTGGTGAAGAACCATGAAGTTTATATCACACTGGATTAAAAATGTCTTTGGGAATGCTCTAGAATGTTAAGTTGCGTGTGTTCTCCCATTTGTTCCTGGAAATCTTTATAACGGAACAAATCCACCAGTCAGTGTGCATAACACACAGATATAGTGTCCAGTCTCATTGGAGTACTATTTACCAGGACTTTTCATGGACTACAGTTTTAGGACACTCTCTTCAAAGGAAAGATCCTATTATCTGGCATAAAAACTTATGATTTCCCAAGTATGAGAAGCAACATCTGCTCTCACAAACATAGATATCTAAACTTCATTAATCCTCTACATCCCCTCTGGATGTATTTGAAGAATGATGAAATAAAACTTTTACAGCCTTTATTTAAGAGAATTCTACACCATCAGAAAATTCTATAATCAAACTTGGAGCATATTGCCCTTTCCCTTGAGACTTATGAGGAAAATAATAAAATTTTTGGCCTTGATTTGAAGACAGTGTGGTCAGGTCTATCAAAAACGCCGGGAAAGTTGAGTTTTCAGTTGTATGTGAATATCAATGGGAGTTGAACATTTTAAGAAGTATGTTCTGTACCTCAGAAATTACTATGGGTTTTATACTATGTTTTGAGTCACCACTATGAATCACTGTAGCATTTTGCTTTCACCTCTGCACTTCCCACAGTAAGTTATTTATAGCACTCAATGCCTGCATTTAGGTTGCTGTTTGACAGCTTCATTTGTACTCAGATTTTTTAGTATTGCTGTTGTACAGGTAGGTTTGCAGAATTTCATCCAAAAGTTGCATCCTGAGTGGAACTGGCCGAGGTAAAAGGACTTAAGCGGAACTTAGTTATGAATCAGATGTAATAGCTGGTGAAAATCTTCCACGTTATCTTAAGACTAAAATGATAATGCAGTATTTGTGGGCAATAATGCACTTTTGTATGAACAGGAACAAAAACTGTCCCACCAGAAATTACAGTTTTACACTTTGATTTGAAACCAAGAGGGAATCAGGATGTCTCTCTCTGGCCATCAACTTTGGCATCACCTTCTCTGCAAATACAGACACAACAAAAAAACACTGGTCAGAGAAGCCTACTAATAGGCTCAAGTTGCCTACCTAACCCTGTCTAAGACTAGTAAAAATCCAAAGCTTTACATTATACATTCTGTGTTTAGCTCCTAGTGTCAGGAGGAGGAGTGAAATGGGGAAATAAAAATAAAGCAATAGGAGAAAAGCCAACATGATGATTCATGGGCATGAAGTGTCAGAGGGTCTAAAAACAGAGATTTCCTTGAATGCTATTGGCAGTAACATTCACAGCATATATTTCAACGTCTAGATTTCCACCACTTTAATATCTGCTTTAAATCTGCAAGGTTTTTTTCTTAAGGAAACTTTCTGTTTGTCTTAGTATGTCTACTAGTGGAATGTTTCCATTTAATTGATCAAATTAATGTCATATTTATATTCCTAATTGGGATTTGTATTTAACATTGTATTGATAGGAAAACTCATGACTCCAAGATAAGTTTTTGTAGCATATCTACAGGGCATAGTAATACTTTTAAACTTTAAATCTGGTTAGAAGCATTTTAAAGCTATGAAACACATACAAGGTCTTCATTGTTGTCTGCTATTTCTCCTGGTGGTAATATTATGCTGACACATCATGCAAGAAGCACATATATGGTGTTAGCTGTCGTTAAATAATTGAAAAAAAATATTCTCAGTCAACAGAACTTCAACTTAAATCTCCTTTTAAATAGATATGTTATTAAGCTTGGTTGACTTTCACTAAGAAACATAGCACACTGTAAAAAAGTCTCTAAAAGCTTGTTTTCATTAACTGTCATATTCATCAACAAAGAAAGACCTTACTGAATATATTACCATCATAAATTATGTAGGAAGCTTTTTGAATGCTTGAGGAAGGTGATGTCTTCTTTACTTACCAAAGATGGATTATATACATCCTCATACAAGGACCATAAAAAACAGATAAAGTGGAAAGAAACCTCCTTCATTGTTAGGGAGTTCATGATCAATTATTTGTTTAGGCAAGTCTCTGTAGTTCCTTAACATATAAGCATTAATATTTCTTTTCTATGTTGCTGTGCGTAGTAAAAGAGAGAAGAAGCAAAAATTATCAGTGGAGATTCAAACCTTTATTTTAAGAAAAATAGCTTCCATATCACAATTCACAGCTTTGATTAAGTAGTGTTCAGAGAAGGATGGTGGGATGAAGTCCCTATGATGTCTACTGCTTTATCTGGTTTAATATCATCATAACAAAGTTGTGGACATCAGGCTTTAGAAAGCTCTTGGGTGAGAAAAAGGGTACTAAATGTTCTGACAAAGCCCTCCCTTCCTTTAAGAATTAAATTTGGGATTTTTCCCCAATGTTTTTAATCAATAGCAAAATTAATTTATAAAAACTATTTTTTATCAGCTTTTCATCATAAATATTTTGAACAGCCATGTTTGCAGCACACAGACTACTTTGTGTCTTGAAATGACAGTAACCTGTTTCTGCATGATATTATTCTGCTTGAAATTTTGGGATACAGCTCACTACCTACAGTTACCTGTCGGATTTTGTGCATTGGAATGACCTTGGTTTGTACTCCATCTGTGTAGCTTCTGACACAGAGAACTATCAGTACAGACTCGTGCAGGTATGCAAACCTGGACAATATGGTTCGTGTTCTTCAGTATGGCAACAAAGGGAT
Organism: Corvus hawaiiensis; assembly: GCF_020740725.1. Taxonomy (NCBI): domain Eukaryota; kingdom Metazoa; phylum Chordata; class Aves; order Passeriformes; family Corvidae; genus Corvus; species Corvus hawaiiensis. Next base: position 77,561,969 of record NC_063213.1, on the reverse strand, counting down.
ATTTGGTCACAGAGCTGCTCAGCTTTTTTTTCCAAAAGCCTTGCCTCTGCAAGGGCAAATTCAGAATCCTTTTTTCCATGGTTCTCACATCAGCAGCTATTCTCTAGTTGGGTCCTTAGTGCAGTCTCATTCCAGTCTGCCATTTTTCATCACAAAATCAGGAAAAGAGAGTAGATTAATTGCCGTGCCTGCTCTTGACTTATGGCTTATCCAGTTCGTTGCACTGGTAAGTAATTCCCACAGAGTATTCACTGAGTGAATCTATATATTTTCTGAGGCCACTTTCTGAGATTCCTCTAAAAATTCCTGTTATCAGATTGTTTGCTTATGCTGTTTTTGCCATGGACAACAGCAAATTCTACATGCTTTATTGTACTGAGGTTTAAAAAAAGTCTCAAAGTACAATCTAAACACAGAAGCGTGTCCATGCAGATTTTCACATTCCCCATTAATATATATAAATACACATCTTGAGATTGCTGGAGATTAATTTTTAATATAAGGCAATATATGTAATGGTTAATCGGAACTGTCTTGGGGTTTTGAGGTGGTTTGACTCTTGTGTAATTATAGCAGTTTATCATGAATCTGGGGAAAAGTTTTGTTCTCACATAACCTTTATTACTTCCCTTTTTCTATGGTAAAAGGATGCATAATAATTTCCTTTTTGCTATTGCCCTCTCTGTTCTGACCTTCAAATGTCAGACTTTCTGCTTTTTGATCACACATATAATATGCACCTTGACTCACTTATGTGAAGCTATATAAGACAAAGGTCCTTTCATGATTCAAGCTTTGAGAGAAGTAACCATATTATATCCATCATTTACACCAAAAGAGCAGATATTTTATCCAAATTTGGCATGCTTCCTACTGATGTAGAATAAAAGTGACAGAAATACAAAAATATATGTATCTTAAAGCACAAAACCAAATGTAATATATGCTCCTTTTCAGACACTGCTGCTTGCCCAAAATCATATTGGATTGTTTAGAAGCTAAAATAGTTGTCTTCTAAGTACACTTCAGTCTTTAGGCTATATTGTATTTCACGCTACAAGTGTTTTCAGAAATGGCTCAACGCTTGCGAAATATACATAGTGCTATTAATCTCTCCAATTATTGTGTGATTGCATAAAAAGTCAAAACATTTTCTCCCATACGTAATTTTTTAGCACCAATGACTGCAAATTATGAAGCATCAGGTGTTTTTAATTTACTTAATTACCAGTTGCATTTCTCTTTATCAGTTGAAAGCTTTATATAACCCAGTAAGATATGTTAGGTCAGCATAAAGTTGTTTCTGATTTTGAAAACTGGAAGACATTAAAGGTAGATGCCTAATGGAGGAAGCTTATGCATAATTTTTTTTGAGGGACTGAGTATTTTCAAAGACAATGAAGTGTCTATAGAGCTTTCTAAATGTGAAAAAAAAAAAAAGAGGGAGAGCTTAGAAGGCCTCATTTTCTCCATCCATTCAGCTTTCTAGATCAGAAATTGCATGCTTTACTGAAGTCAAATGAGCTACATAGATGAAATATGGTTGCGAATGAAACTCAATTCTTGCATGATTCTAATTTGTTAGTTTTTGATTTATTAGTATTACTTCCTTAAAATTTTTTTACAAGCAACATCTCTTCCATGAAATCTTAAAAATTATGATTTCGTTCATAATGATAAAGAATCATATTCAAGAGCTTTCACAAGAATATATTCTTATGGATCAAAACAACACCTGAAGTTACATGATCAGTAGTGAATATTCTCCTTATTGGCAGAAAAGGAAAGAAAAAAAATCTTTTCCAGCTCCAGCTGCTAGGAATGTTGTCCACTTACTTTTTTGATAGAGTAATTGTGTTTATTTTGTTCTACATTTTCTACACAGCTTTTCTACAGAAAATTTCTCTCAAATGAAAATTCTTCAGCATCACCAAGCTTTATGCACTGTAAATACCCAACAAATGCGATTACTAAGTAGCCAGAAGATTTTTTTTTTTTTTTTAATTCATATAGGCTGAGAGATCTATCGAGAGTTGGAGTGCCCTGAGATAGGATAGAAATGCCAATCCCTGAATGATTCCAGGTCATTTCCATGTAGGAAGAAATCTGGGCTGTTCACTGCTAGATGAAATTAGTATCTTTATTTTCCAGTGAAACCAATATATCCAGACAGTTGCAGTGTGCTTTTGAGAATCTCATGCTGAGGATGCCTGGAAGCCAAGGACTGAGCAGTATCACAGAATTCCCAGTAGTCTCTGGTTTTATGTAACTAACTGGTGCAGGACAGGATTTCACAAGAATCTCCTCGCAGCAGTATAGCCAACTGATGTAAAGAGAATGGCTACTGAGGCGTAACAGTCTTCTCCAACCTGCTTTCCACAGAATTTATTGTTGGTATGGCTCTTCTATCTTGGAAATTTTTAACCAGAAAGTGTTAGTAGACTTGGTTCTTTCTACCTCTTTCTGTTTTAAATAGAAACTTTTTTAAAAGAAGGGGGAAAAAAAGCTACCTATTTTTTAAGAAACTAGTTTATTTTGAAAGCATTTTTTATAATTTTCCACTGTTGCAGTCTTTATTCCTCATGTTGTTAAACTTTTTTCATTTATATCACTTCCACAAATTATAAGCTTGGATTAATGATTTTCATTAAGAATTGTTGTTAAAGTTTTGTGAATGATGATTAATTCCTTTTTCTCTTAGGAAGGAAACTCTGATGAATTTTATCTGAATTTTTGCAATCTCTTTTCAAACACATGTGAGTGACTGTATCATAATAGACATGCCATTACTCAGTTTGTGGAAAATTTGTGCTTGGGGAGGACTATGATACCCAAGTGGTTTAAGATTTCCCAGAAATAATAAGCTTGTAGTCAGGGAAGGCTATGTAATTAGTGCTTTTGTCAGAAAGCTTTCTAGTGGAAGGATGACTTTAAGCTAAATGTAGGAGAAATAGAGTCTACATGTATGTCCTTAAACTACAATGAAAAACTAGATGGTTTTAAAAATTTTGTCCTTTCAAGTTATCATGGCCAGGACATTTATTTCACCTTAAACTGGAGAACTGAGTGTTTGAAATACCAGATAGAGATTCCTCTTTAAAAAATTTCAAAATAATCTGCTTTTAAAAATGGGATTTAGGCATTTTATTGTTGTCCTGGCTACAGGCAGGACAGGGTTAATTTTTGCAGTAGTCAGGAGGGGGCATGGCTAAGAAGAGCAGTTTGGGAGGTGGAGGAACTCTCTTCTGGGGAGAAGGGTTTGCTTCCATTTGGGCTGGGCTCGTGAGTGTTTTGCATGTGAATCACCCTCCCTTTCATACAGTTTTAGTATCACTGCCATTATTGTTCCTTTTCTTATCTTATCTTCTTATCTCAGCCCATGAACTTTGCCTTTTTTTTTTTTTTTTTTTTTTTGACACCAATTCAACTCTCAGGCCACTGGGTTGGGGTGGGGTGGGGTGGCGGGGCTGAAGATGGCAAGAGGTAGCGATCGAGTGGCAGCATGGCTTGGAGGGTCTGGGTGGGGGAACTAATTTGGGGAGTACCTAAACCATGACAAGTATGAAACAAGTCAGCAAAACTTAGAAATCACCTCTTACTACTGATCTTCACTGTAAACAATTCAGATATGAATCTTTAACTGGTTTCACAGCCACAAAACTAAAAAGAACAAAATAGCAGAAAACTATGAATAGCTTTTTTGGTATTTCTTTACATTGGCTCTTTTGGAGTTGCATGGGTGAGGAGAGCTTATCTGTAATTTGAGAGACATTTTGCTACATATCTCAACAATACTATATGTTAGTTTTCCTTTATCATCAACTAGGAGATTCCTGCTTTCTTAAAATATGCATTCTGAGAAATAATGTGCTCATTTCTTTCTCTACCTTTGACAAACTACACATTACACCTTATTGAACACTATCCTGGGACCTGTCAGTTCTGGGAGACCATTCCACAGTTTCCACTGAAACAAGATTGCTCATATGCTAGGGAGAGCAGATGTCTGTGTATCTACAGAGAAAAAGGATGTACTGACAAATGTTTATCATGAGAGAAACCAAGCTTTTTAAGGTATAAAGTGAATTACACAAAAACAAACAAACAAACAAAAAAAAACCAAAAAAACCCCTATTGCTGAAAATTTGAAATACCGTGTGTATTTTAGCTTGGCAAAAGAAGTACAAGAGAAGGTTTACAGCCTCTGTACAGTCAAAAAATAGAAGTGGATAACTAGCATCTTGGCCTAGACAGAACTCTTGCAGGGAATGCAGAAGTCAAGTAGGCTTTCTTGGGCAGAAAGGAGTAATGGGATGCCTCTCCAGGAGCACCAGCAGCAGAGATTGATCAGGGCCCTGGAGGGAAAGGAGCTGCAGGGGGAATGGAGCGGGCTGTGTACTATCGGGTGGAATAAATATGATCTTGACAGGGGCTTCACAAGGAACCCTGCAGAGGGAAGATGTGAGCCCTGTGATGCAGGGAAGGAGGGACAGATAAATACCATTCTTGAATGAGTGATGGATAAAGACTCACTAGATAAAGACTAGCTAGATGGGAGAGGCATGAAGCTTGTGACCTCTGGCTTCTAAAAGAAAGACTCCTTATCTACCCTCAGATCTGAACTCACAGGATTAATAGTAATATCCTGTGTAAGGGAACAAGTTCCATTCAGAGAGGCCTCAGAGTGAACTGGGCATGCACAGACCACTAGCACAAAGAGGAAGTGCAGGGTAGTGATGGCTGGAGGTCCCCTTTTGCAGAGTGGGAGCACCTTACATCTTACCAGGGGTCCTAGAGCACACTTTGCTTGTCATGAGGTTTGCTGCTTGCAAACATCCTGGACTGGGGCAGGAAGGAGTGTTCCAATGAGACTGCCAAGGGTTTTCCAATTCTGAGACTCCCTTTCACTCTGTCCATGTGCATCACTTCTGAGGGACACCTGGGAAGAAATCAGGTGAGGCTTCAGTAGTCTGGAGATAAAGATAAGGACATGGAAGGCCAAGTGATGTTTATCTCAGCTCTGCTACTGAAGGAA